>NC_088220.1:45276763-45881763 GCF_036934945.1 Oncorhynchus masou masou | reverse complement strand
ACTATTTACATATTACTGTATGTGGGTTATTGATTGAAAGAGACTGGACAACCCAAGGGGCACAAAGGAAAAAAAACAAAATTAGAAAGAAACACAGGAAACCACCCCTAAGGCACAACTTTGCCCGCAGCACTGTTGTGCTGTCTCTACACATCCAGACGTTCCAGTCTGTCGGTCCACATATTCTCATCCACATCACACCGGATATTTTCCCTTCCAATGCAACGTGGAAAAAATCTTTTGGAATGCCTTATCCATCCTCTGCAGGCGTCTACTGTGATGTCCTCACATGCTGCATCCATTGCAGCCAGCAGGGTCAGCTGTGTGTGTGGCTGACATTCGTACACCTTCCACCTCCATGTTGAAAATAACTACTCAATTGGATTAAGGAAAGGTGAATAAGGTGGGAGGAATTCTATGAGCATCCTCAGGTGGGTCACAAACCATTGCCTTATGATGTTTGATCGATGGAAACTCACATTATCACAAATTACCACATACTTTGGCAAATCCTCTCTAAGCAGACCCCTCTCATCATCAGGGATGAGAGCCCTGTAGAGAGTCTCTAAAAAGATGAGTAGATGCTGGGTGTTGTATCGCCCTATAAGGTGGATATGGGTTAGGACACCATGCTCCGAAATAGCAGCACACATGATGATATTTCCTTCCCGTTGGCCTGGCAAATCCACAGTAGCTCTGTGACCGATGATATTCCGACCCCGCCTTCTGCATTTGGTCAGGTTGAAGCCAGCCTCATCCACGTATACAAAGTTGTGAGAGTGTTCACTTGATTCCAACTCCATTATACTCTATATCCCAGAACACACAGTTGAATTTGTTTTGGTAAGGAAGAGTGACATAAAATGTACATATATTGCATGTTCCTTCCACAGCAATGGATGTTTGCAGTTTATGCTTACTGTACTATGTATCACTATAAAATGTTGCTGTAAAGTAGTTACATAGATATATGTTTTACCTGTACATACTGGTACCGTAGCTCCTTAACTCTGTCCTCATTCCTTTGGAATGGTACACGGTACAGCTGTTTCATACTCATCTGGTTTCTATGCAGCACCCTGTCGATGGTTGAGATGCTAACTGTATGGATGTTTTCAAAGACATCGTTGTCTTCTATAATGGTCCTTTGTATTTCCCTGAGTCTCATGGCATTGTTTACTCGGACCATGGTGCAAATAGCCTCCTCCTGTTTAGGTGTGAAAAGTCGTCCTCTGCCACCGGTTTGAGGTAATCTTGCAGTCCTATGTGGGGAAATGCAGTGATGCATCACACACTTTCACATAGACAAAAACTATGCGAACACACATTTTACTGTAAAACATACAGGTGGGTGCATGTAAGGTGCAGTATTTATCTGTATAGAGTATATTTCTGTATGCTGTGAAATACAAGTGGACTACTGTAATATGAAGCATTGTAGGAAGTATACAGTATACTGCTTATATACAGTAACAGTGCACTGTACATTGGTGGACATACCTGTTCTCTCTTCGAAACATTTGAACTATTGAGGACACGGTTGATCTCCCAATATTCGGCTGCACCCTTCGACCCGTCTCAGCCATTGTAAGGCCATGATTGACAACATGGTCTACAATAGTGGCCCTTATGTCATCAGATATGCGCCTATGTCCTCTTCTGCCTCTTCCTCTGTTTTGCCTTCCACCACGCATCCTTGCTCCTCTTCTTCCTCCTCTTGGCTGTTGACCCTGTTCGTTTCCTGGTCCATCCATCATTGGAAAATTGCAACTCTGTGTTGTGGTCTGTCTATATATGCTTGCCAATTGATTCTTCATGAGATGCAACTTTGAGCAATTTAGACAACTGGTTGATTGTTGGTTGAACTAACACTTTACTACATTCCTTCATGAGTGAGGGTCAATTTCACCTGCACCATTCATCAATTCACGTTTTTGTACAAAAGGTCTAATAGAAATGTGTAAAACTATGCTTGACAGTTTATGACAAATAGTTCAACAATTTTGCATGTAATGGCTTTTGCAAGGAACTAATGCCTAGATGTTTTGAGGGGTAAGACTATTCAACAGAAAACCATCTACTATATTTTGATCAACATGACATGAGCAATTGATAATGTGGAAAAAAGCTGACACTTGTACATTATCAATTGCAATTTGTTCAAAAGGAATAAGAAATGGCTTTAATGATGTGCACATGTGACTAGATGATTTGGAATTTGTACAAGTAGTATCAAGAATTGCACTTTTGATCTAAGAAATGCGCCAAAGCGACTGAGAAAAACTGTAACGAAACATAACAAGCCTTTTAAAGTCAGAGGAACTCAAGTAATCGGGACTTAGTATACAAAAACCCAATCCAATTGACATCGACCTTTAAAAGTTTTATTTCAGTCAATTTGCACTCACTTAAGCCGGGGCCAGGGCTTGCTCTGCAGCTCGGATCTGGCTGCCAAATTCCTCCGCCTGTGAATGGAACAGAGCCTACGCCGGAACTGGGGCCGTTCCACCCGCTCTCTCTGACTCCAAGGTCACGCAGCTGATGCTCTGATGGGGAGAGGAGCGGGGAGTTTTTCTCTCTGCCCGCAAGCCTGCGTCCCCAGCAGAGCTTTCGTTCTGCCCGTGTTGCCAGAGCACCCCTGAGTCCACCCTCTCTGTTTGAGTGCTTCACAAACAATCGATTTCAGGGGGGAGAGTGGAAAAAAAACACAGTGGTGACCCTTGAGTCTGGAAATGTTACACTTTAAATCATTGGAATTTTAAAAAACAATACGCCCCGGGACATGTCACCTCTTCCCCTTTCAAAGTAAACTGAATGAATAAATAAATAGAGGAAGCTAATAAAGAAACAACCACAAAATGAAAACTAAATGGAGATTAATTCAGTGGGCATACAGGTCTCACTGTCAATTTGAGCTATTCTGATCCTGTGATTTGAAATTTGATGAGGGCCAATGCTTCAACCGTAGCCTTACCAAGTCACCTTTAACCCCCATTGACCCCCAGATACACCACTGAACTATAGGATGCAGTTTGTTCCTTTTGATGTTAACATTCTTCTGTCCAAAACCACCACGACGAGGACTTTCTCATCTGGTCCAACTTGCAACCCTACTAACCCCCTGTACAAGATCTTCCTCTTCAGTCATTACCATAACACTGTGCACTCGAACACTGAGTATGATGGACAGTATGCTACCAGCTCCACAGCTTGCTATTGTAGCTAGTGTTACCGCTCTGAACCCTTGCCATGAAAACACATATTTCTCAATTTTTGGAAAATGTTGGTGATATGACATATTTCTAGATGTATCAATATGATTCAACAGAGGTTTTTCATTACATACAGATGTAAAATACGTTTCCATGCCAGTTTAGAACTCTGGATATTACAGTAAACCTATAATAAGATATACAATTCAGTAATCATGTGAAAATACAAAATGCACATATACTGTACAGTGATTATCTGTCACACCCTGATCTATTTCACCTGTCCTCGTTATTGTCTCCACCCCCTCCAGGTGTTGCTTGTTTCCCCCAGTGTATTTATCCCTGTGTTTCCTGTCTCTCTGTGCCAGTTCGTCTTTTATGTTTCCAAGTCAACCAGCGTTTTTTTCCCGTTCTCCTGCCTTTGCTATTCTGCTTTTTCTAGTCCTTCCCAGTTTTGATCCTTGCCTGTTCTGGACTCTGTACCCGCCTGCCTGACCATTCTGCCTCCATTGACCTCGAGCCTGTCAGCCACTCTGTACCTCCTAGACTCTGAACTGGTTTTGACCTTTTGCCTGTCCACGACCATTCTCTTGCCAACTCCTTTTTGGATTATTAAACATCTTAAACTTCAACCATCTGACTCCTGTGTCTGTATCTGGGTCTCACCTTGCGTCATGATATTATCAGAGTTTTTTCATTACATACAGATGTAAAATATATTTCCATGCTAGTTTAGAGCTCTGGATATTACAGAAAACCTATAATAAGATATAAAATCAGTTATCATGTGAAAATACAAAACAAACATATACTGTAAAGTGCATTCGGAAAGTATTCAGACCCCTTGACATTTTCCACATTTTGTCACGTTACAGCCTTATTATAAAATGGATTACATATTTTTTTTGCCCCTCATCAATCTACACACAAACCCCACAATGATAAATCAGAAACAGTTTTTTTAAATGTGCAAATTTATAAAAAATAAAACACAGAAATATCACATCTACATAAATATTCAGACTCTTTACTCAGTACAGCAATTACAGCCTTGGATCTTCTTGGGTATGACGCTACAAGCTTGGCACACCTGTATTTGAGGAGTTTTTCCAATTCTTCTCTGCAGATCCTCTCAAGCTCAGGTTGGATGGGGAGTGTTGCAGCACAGCTATTTTCAGGTCTCTCCAGAGATGTTTGATCAGGTTCAGCTCTGGCTGGGCCAATCAAGGACATACAGAGACTTGTCCCGAAGCCACTCCTGCGTTGTCTTGGCTGTGAACTTAGGGTCATTGTCCTGTTGGAAGGTAAACCTTCGCCCCAGTCTGAGGTCCTGAGCGCTCTGGAGCAGGTTTTCATCACAGATCTCTCTGTACTTTGCTCAGTTCAACTTTCTCTCGATCCTGACTAGTCTGTCAGTCCCTGCCGCTGAAAAACATCCCCACAGCATGATGCTGCCAACACAATGCTTCACCATAGGGATGGTGCCAGGCTTCCTCAAGGCATGACGCTTGGCATTCAGGCCAAAGAGTTCCATCTTGGTTGCCTCAGACCAGATAATCTTGTTTTCCTTTTGGCAAACTCCAAGCGGGCTGTCATATGCCTTTTACTGAGGAGTGGCTTCTGTCTGACCACTCTATCATAAAGGCCTGATTGGTGGAGTGCTGCAGAGATGATTGTCCTTCTTGAATGTTCTCCCATCTCTACAGAGGAACTCTGGAGCTCTGTCAGAGCGACTGTCGGGTTCTTGGTCACCTCCCTGACCAAGGCCCTTCTCTCCCGAGAAGGTTAGTTTGGCCGGGCTGCCAGCTCTAGGAGGAGTCTTGGTGGTTCCAAACTTCTTCCATTTAAGAATAATGGAGGCCACTGTGTTCTTGGGGACCTTCAATGCTGCAAAAAAATATTTGGTACCCTTTCCCAGATCTGTGCCTTGACACAATCCTGTCTCGGAGTTCTATGGACAATTCCTTCGAGCTCAAGGCTTGGTTTCTGCTGTCAACTGTGGGACCTTATATATACAGGTGTCTGCATTTCCAAATCATGTCCAATCAATTGAATTTACCACAGGTGGACTCCAATCAAGTTGTAGAAACATCTCAAGGATGATCAATAGAAACAGGATGCACCTGAGCTCCATTTCGGGGGTCTCATAGCATAGGGTCTGAATACTTTTCATAAAGTAGGTATTTCTGTTTTTTCTAAAAATCTGTTTTTTCATTGTCATTATGGAATATTGTGTGTAAGTTGATGAGGAAAAACAATTATTTGATCCGTTTTAGAATAAGGCTGTAACTGAACAAAATGTGGAAAATTCAAGGGGTCTGAATACTTTCTGAATGCACTGTATTATTCACATAATGTGTATGCTGTATAGAGGGCTATTGTTAATGTGAGGGCCTGTGGTTTGAACGGTACATTAACAAAAACAATCAATGCTTGACCTCAGGATTACCATTAAGATTCTTAATTGGCACCGTCACGTAATTCTAAGCTGTTTGCCCATAGCATATTTGTCTTCACAACTGGCGGTAAGGTATTTCCATCGAGGCATCATCATGCATCAGAATCAAAAGCCACACATGGTGTTGACCCTAACATTGTCTCAACGTTACGTTTAAACCCTCCTCAAGGTTTCATTATCAAATTATAATTAGCTTTAAATTAGAAATGTAAAAAAAAAACATCCACACATTATGTCTACAGACTTAGCCAGCAGTCAATATGGAAATCAATAGGGCCCACTTCCCACCCATTGGCCTATAGCTGCATTGCTCCCGAGTAGAGCGGTCTAAGGCACTGCATCTCAGTGCCACAGACCACATCACTACAGTCCCTGGTTCGAAAAGACTGAATCATATCCGGCCGTGATTGGGAGTCCCATAGGGATCGTCATTGTAAATAAGAATTTCTTCATAAACCGACTTGCCTCGTTAAATAAAGGTTCAATTAAAAAAATATATAATAAACTGCCACCTATGATGTTTTTCTATAGGACCTCTGGTGCTATAGAAAACCCTATGTTGTTTTTCTATAGGGGGGCGGCAGGGTAGCGTGTGGTTAGAGTGGTTAGAGTGTTGGACTAGTAACCAAAAGGTTACAAGTTCAAATCTCCGAGCTGACAAGGTACAAATCTGTCGTTCTGCCCCTGAACAGGAAGTTAACCCACTGTTCCTAGGCCGTCATTGAAAATAAGAATTTGTTCTTAACTGACTTGCCTAGTTAAATAAAGGTAAAATAAATAAATAAAATAGGACCTCTGGTGCCTGGGCCATGCGCTGGAGCCAAACCTGATAGTGGAAATGTACCAATTGATGCCCATGTGATTTCAAAGACGTCTGTGTGCTCCAGCACCAGTCACTGTTTGAGCCTTAAATAAGCCTTGTGCATGACTAGTATCCTTACTGACTTAAAGACTCATTAATCAGTCCACTTCACATGTCAATAAATCCACTGGCTCCAATCAAACCACCATTAGAGTGAAGAGCATCCCGATTAACTAGATCTTTGTATCTTATTGAGTTAATCAGGGCGACACCCCTTTTACATCATATTGTCAGGGATTTCACAGTGGGGGACTAGTTCAGGACAGGCTGCATGGGTGCGTCCCAATAATATCTCCTTTCTCCTGAAGCGTACACGGGTTCACCACTTCCCACAAATCTAAAAGCATTGCATTGGTGGAGGCATGGGCCTAGTGTGAGTTTCCACCATGTTTTTTTTACCAGTCATTTCCTTTCAAATCAGTGAAGGGAAGATAATTGGGACATGGGGACATAGCTCAGTAGTGTGAAAATCCTGTGGTCTTGAGTAGAGAGGACTGACTGACTGACTGATGTACAGATGGACAGATGGACAGACTAACGGACGGGCTGACGGAGAGAAAGAAGGCAGGACTTTGATTGACTGACACGTCCTCTTCGGGAGGGGTTTGGATGTAGCTCTGAGCATGTGGAGGTCTGCGGCCGCTGACATCGGTTTTCAAAATGACAAAATCCATCCTTACATATTGATCAGTTGTTCTTCCATCTTTCAGCGGCCACCTCCAACTCTCCTCCCCTCCTGGCCGGCTGGTCCCTATTGATCCCTGCCCGTGATTGGTTGAGCAGTAATTTGAGACGGACATTGATGGATGGCTGCGAACTGTTTTTCTTCCCTCTATTCCTCCTCTCTGGGGTGATGAAGTCATAATGCAAGTGACACTGCCAGACTGTGACCAACTGGAAAAGCAGTAACCTTTACAGCCAATAGAGGATGTCTGTTTCCCTCTTAAGGCTCTCAACCCTGTCTGTTACACATGGCCTCTGGGTGTGTTGTGGATAGGTCTCATAAATACTTTTGTACAGTTACAACAGAACAGAGAGACTGCAGTCACAGCAGCAGACAACAGCTGCTGAGATACAAGGACATCAGAGCCATGCCCAGCGATGACTAGGGCCAGGTTGGGTCAGGTAGTCGGGAAACACTCCTAGCCCTACATGAATGACCTGCTAATTTAAACATGGAAAATAAAAACAAACAAGTGTCATTCAGAGAATATAGGTTTTAAAAGGGACAAAGTCACAGAATTGGAATCTTGTAGTTGGTGAAACTGTCTCCAAGATGTAGGCCTATTTCTTTTGCATTAATATAGATATATTTTTAAGGATTGTACTCAATTTCCATTCTGTCTCTCAATCTAAGGTGATAGAACTCCACCCTCTCCCAATGTGACCCCTTATGTGAGATACATATCCTACCCTTCATACCCTGTCTGATTGGCTCAAAACAATCTCTTCCTGCTGAAAACATCTTTACAGGCAAACTAATATATTATTTTGGAAAACAGATCAGCATGGAAATGTTGCTGATACAACTGCAATCTGAAAATTTGTTTGAACTTTTTTTTGTCCAAACTATCCAATATCTGTCCCTGGACAGTCTCTCCTAGACAGCAAACGTCCCTTTATAAATTCCTCCGTCTTTCTCAGTCTGTGGATAATGCCGACAGTCCCCTTTAAGAGCTCAGTCTCAGTCTCTGTAATTGCGTGCGTATTGGATTTTAATAATGGTGTAGAATATTATCAGACAGTTAACAGCCTGATAAAGCGTACTGAGCTTGGACTTTTTGACATCTCAATCTTTCAAAAGCTTTTAGCTTCCTCAATGCCATTACACGTGGAGGAGGGGAGAAGCGGCGATGTTTAGAAACATCACTCCGTCCTTGTTTGTCTTTGTTCCACATAACAGTGGTTGGAGTACACTTGGATTGAGCAATCTGAACCATGTGAGGCAAGACGAGTCCCGGCTCTGCACTGCTGATTAGAGAGGTTTAGAATGAATTATACCGCAAGGCTCACACACGCAAGCACACACACACGCACGCACGCACGCACGCACACATGCACGCACACACACACACACACACACACACACACACACACACACACACACACACACACACACACACACACACACACACACACACACACACACACACACACACACACACACACACACACACACACACATACATTATTTACACAAATGTATGCCTACTTATGTCCTACCCAGTGCAGGGGGGTTGCAGACTGGAATTGGTGGCAGTAGGAGATGGATGGTGCATGTGGGAGGCTGAAATGTAGCTGGGCTCACTGGAGGAGTACTTAAAGTATCTGCTCTTGAATTAAGTTCACATGGAGGACTGCCACATGGGAGGCACTCCTATCTCTCCTTTACAGGACATTAGTGCAACTTTCATAAAGGGTCTGGTAATTTTACATAACTTCCCACTAGTCCGCAATTACGTTTTGTCAAAGTCTACCTGGACAATAACGTCATACCCCTGATGTTCCCTCATAGGCCTTCTAAGTCCGACATGATTTTTATTCCCCTTTAGTCCATTGCATTTGTATTTTATTGCTTCTATGACCAATACGAGTGATTACAGAAAGAATACTTCTCAGCTGTAAGAATTGCCTTTCCCAATAGTTAAACATTGGCCATTTTGAATAATATTTCCTATTTGATAAGTGGTGTCTTGAGCCGGTTCGCCTACTTTTTCGACAGCAGTGACTTTGGTTCTGAGGCGCACACTGGCTTCCAGGGAGGGCTCGCGCGGGAGTAATTTCAGGGGCTTGCAAGCGGACAGTAGCTCCACTGGGAGAGCTGGCAATCACGGGGGAAACAATGTTTACATCGATCAGCTGTCATGAAGATTTATGGCTTCATTTTGCTGTAATGGAGAATTAGTGGGGAGATTATCAGGGACTCAACACTGCCGCTTGTTACCCTTGTCCAGGCCGGCAATTTGTCCCCCCGAAGCAGCCAAACACTTGTGACAGCACCAGCACTTGCCATAATTCTATCATGAGAAAATGTTGGAATTAATTTGATACAAGAACATTTAAATATGTTCAGCAAACAGTAGCCAGGGACCAAAGAACAGGGGAAAGACAGAGCGTCTGATTTATTGTGCTGGGCAAGATATCGATCCTCGTTCAATCCTGCCCGACGTTGAGGGTTTAACGTGTAATAATTTCCAATTTAAAGCTCCTTCTCAAGATCACCACTTTAAAGAGAGAGCAGGCCGGTGCTCCGCAGCTGATTAAGAAGCCTGTTGCTAAGGCTTTGTCAGAAGCCCTGTTTGAATGTAGATGTGGGGTTATCTGTGCCGGCATCTCCAATGCGCCTGACACAGCATGGCTGCCTGCTAGACCATGTAATAAGACACGTGTAGGAAATAAATCCAGGTAACCCGTCCGTACGCAGTAATTACACAGGATCACGGGGGCTACCAGCATGGGTGGGGGGGTGGGGCGACGACGATGACGACAACAAGCCATCATGCACAAATGTGCACCTGCCCATATTTAGACCTACCAGCCCATATTTAGACCTACCAAATGTAGGTAGGAGGCTTACCCAGGCATGCTCTTTTATCCAGGACCTATAATAAGCAGCAATGTGCAACAATGCTATCTAAGAATTAGGATGCTGCCAACAACAATGCCATGAAGATGATGATGATTACGATGAGGATGATGGTGATGACAACAATAATGATGATGTAGCCAAAAGAAAAATACAGAGCAAAATGCAGCCAGGAATGATGTTGTTCATTCAATATAATGGCTATTCAACAATGGTGCCAAATTCTGGTAGTTACTGTATCTATTGATGCTGAGAGAAATTTTGGTTAATAATCAGCCTCTGGTAAAGCTGTTTGTCTGTGGGTGTGTAACCATGCTGGTTTAGATCCACGATCATCACCCTCTGCTCCTGCGGCCTGCACAGCACAGCACACTGACCTACCCATCAAGCTGTCAGCAGGCTGCTAAGGGTTCAGGAGTACAGGCGACACGACACCATCAGAGCACTCGACACCCTATGCAGTGCACTCGTTTTGACCAGGGCCCATTTGAGACACAGACCAAGCACTGTACTTGTGTCAGACCTGGAAACATCACAGCTTTATTCCATCCTCTTTAGGATCCAGCAGCATACCAACCTGCATCCCACTGTTGGCTTGCTCCTGAAGCTAAGCAGGGTTGGTCCTGTTTGGTCCCTAGATGGGAGACCAGATGCTGCTGGAAGTGGTGTTGGAGGGCCAGTATGAGGCACTCTTTGCTCAAGTCTAAAAAAAAATATATCCCACTGCCCTGTGTAGGGTGCTGTCTTTCGGATGGGATGTTAAACGGGTGTCCTGACTCTCTGTGGTCACTAAAGATCCCATGGCACTTATCGTAAGAGTAGGGGTGTTAACCCTGGTGTCCTGGATAAATTCCCAAGCTGTCCCTCATACCATCAAGGTCATCTAATCATCCCCAGCTTACAATGGGCTCATTCATCCCCTTCCTCTCCCCTGTAACTATTCCCCAGGTTGTTGCTGTAAATGATAATGTATTCTCAGTCAATTTACCTGGTAAAATATAAATAAATAAATAAATAAAATAAAAATCCAGAGCCTTATGCTGTATATAGGCCTATACCGTACATAGCATTCATGTTATACTTTTTCCAGAAATCCATGATTTCAGCGCAGACACTGGAATCTCCCAAATATCTTTGATTACCACCATTGTCGGCCTACTATAAGGCAATAATTCAGCAGTTCCATTGGCCATTTTTCATGTATTGCCCACAATAGTGTGTGACGTAGTAGAGCTAACGACCGAGACTTTGCATGTATTCTGGTTGGTGTTTAAGTATTCTTTCTGTGGGCATGATGTACAATGGATATGGATAGGATGGGATCTCATGTATTTTCTCTCAGACTGAATACCAAATGCTTTTAACTGTCATGGTTGCTATTAGCAGAAGAGCTGGTGGACTCCTTCTGGCAAATGTCTGGGCCTGGGATAGGCATAGCACGCACACGCACACGCACACACACACACACACACGCACGCACGCACGCACGCACGCACGCACACACACACACACACACACACACACACACACACACACACACACACACACACACACACACACACACACACACACACACACACACACACACACACACACACGGGCTTTCTCTGAAACTACCTTTGGGGTTTCCCCACTGCAGCGTCTGTTTAGAACGAAGCAACAAATAAACGCCTCACTTCCCCCCTCCTCATTCTCTCCTATTTCTATCCCCCTCTCGCTCTCTCTCTTTCTCTCTCGCACTATCTCAGTCTCTAGTAGCCTACAGGCCCTTTCAGACTGAGCTACTGGTAAATTAACAGTAAAGCTGTGCTCCGATGCTCTGACCTCCTCCAAGGGACCAGATTCTCCCTGGTCAAATTGCTTTGTTTATTTTCTTTCCAGTTTTTCCTTTTTTCTCTCCATCTTTTCTGTTTTCATGTTTCTCTCTTTCTCTTTTGAGATACTGTTCCCCACAGTTGACGTTTACTGTGAAACAGTTTTTACAAATTACTTAACAGGCAGGCGGCAAAAGAAATTCAATGCATACAGATTAGCATGTGCTAATTGATGCCTAATTAATTTCTGCTGCCATGCATAAATTTGGGTTTCCTACCCCCGCCACCGGAGACCGAGACAAGTGCGATGATTTTCAGGCTTCACATACATAAATGAATAAACATTGAGACAGGGCAGAAAGGCACAACAAGAGGCTCATTTCACCGAGTTGCCAGGTGTGGAGGTAGATGGGAGGGGACGTGGGAGTATAAGCGGGGGTTAAAGACCCACACACGTGCACACACACGCATGCCCGTGCACCCAGACACACACACATTGTAGGTATTGTAGGGGAACAAGTGGTGCAAATAACACCAAATAAGACACTGATTGGCCTAGACACAAAACCAAGAGCAGCACATGCACATACACACTCTCTCACACACACACACACACACAAAACACAAACTTCCCTGGACAGACCAGAACAGGAACTTGTCAGACCCACAGCACTTGTTCTTCAGATTATAACGTAACCAGTTTTCTCTTATTTTCTTTAAGGCTTCATGTGACTCCTGGGTCATGTGATGATTGAGCAGGACACATCCGTCAAGTGACCATTTATCCCCCACACCACACCGCCCAACCTCCACCCCAACCAGGTCCCCCATCCCTGACCCTCCCTCTGTCCCTTTGTCCAGGAGGAGTGGGGAGAAAAGATGACACTGACACTGACACTCTCTCCCCTAATTTGTTTTAATTGGTACTCATTATGTGAACCAGGTCAGTGTCAGGGAGAGCAGCCTGTCAGGGCGCGAGGTTAATGAGAGGGAGAAGACGCAGATAGATTAAAAACTCTTCCTGGCTCCCTGTTGGCTCATCTGCTGGTCCCTACCAAGCCAAAGAACCAGACAGACAGCTAGAGGTCCAACTGCTTGCCTCTCTGCCCCTCTGCTGCAGACCCTGTCACTTCAATGGCTGAATCACAGAGGCTCAACAGGGTCTCAGTGTCTCAAAGACAGTACTAGTGGGACAGAGCACTTGCAGAAACTGGTTGAGGAAATGTGGAAACTGATCCCATTGACTGAGTCACCACACACCTCCATTATGGTTCTAAATACAGTAAACCAAATGGTACACATGTACAATTGTGTGTGTGTGTGTGTGTGTGTGTGTGTGTGTGTGTGTGTGTGTGTGTGTGTGTGTGTGTGTGTGTGTGTGTGTGTGTGTGTGTGTGTGTGTGTGTGTGTGCGTGCGCGCGTGTGTGTGTGCGTTTTTGTGTGTTTGGATCCAATGGGCCCAGAAGTGACCACAAGATGCATTAAGTGAGACATATCAAAATTAAACGGTTAGAAACTGTACTCAGACCTGGGCCACTGAGGTAATTAGCCATCCGGCCACTGGTGCTTATGTACACAGTCAGCTTTTAATTCTGAAACACAGTCCCATCAGTCCTGGAGGAGTGAGGTCACATTAAGAGGTGAAAAAACTGATCAGAATGGAAAAGAAGAGAAAGAACGATTCAATGACGGAAACTGAGCTTGTAAGAACTCTTACCCAGAATATATCACGTTGTATTCCCATCATTCTGTGTAATGGATTACCTGTCTCTATTTAATCAGATTACATTTTTTTGGTCAAAGAACTGTACCTCAGGCAAAAAATGGCTGGTAATTATCATGTGGCAGATTCTCCAACGTATCTAGGTGAGGTTTGACAGGTGAGTTATTAAATTGTCCCCCCACGCTGATAAATATATTAATTTACGCCGCGGCAGATAATTTCATTGACGCCGTCACATAAAACCCAAGGTTGAAGGTACCTCTCCCAAAACTCTCCTTTGTAATTGTACGAAAAATTACACAACATCCATAATACATTGGAACATAGACATTTCGTATGCATTGAAATCTCAAAAATTAAAATAAAATAAAATATTATTGGGTGTCACTGTTTAAAAGGTCAATTTGCAATTGGTACATGGATTTTTGTTGTTGATTTAATAGATATCCATTCTGTCATGGTTCCACCTGTCACCAGAGGGCGGCAGAGACCGTCCTAGAGACATTGACAACACTCAGGTGTGTCCAATTTACTCATTATATTTATTTCCCTGTTAAAAGAGGTGTGTTTCTGTTGTCCTTTGCAGAAGCTTAAATAATTTACTGTGTGTGGTCATTTCCTGAGTGAGGTCATTTCCTGAGTGAGTTTCCGTGACTTAGTGTTTGTAGTTTATTTCCAAGTGTACTGTGATCCTGCGGCTAGCATTTCTCAGTGAACTATTATGTTTATCCTTAACCACTGATCTGGTCTCTTCTCTGCACCTGGGTCCAACCTTACCACATCACACATTCATTCTTGCACAATACAACTAATACATGCCTCATGAGCTTAGTTCAACTGTCTTACCCCATCAGATCCCAAAATATAAGCTCGTTTTGCTCCCCCTTTAAGAACTGCACTGAAAGGAGAATGCAGAGACAGAGAGTGAGTGGATTCCTCTCTAGCTGTCATCTCGGCTGATAGATTCACATGGGGTTCTCAACCAGCCCTTCATTTAAACACTGTGATAAGTAATCAATAGGACCTTCTGAAGTACTGTGTAGTTGCAAGCCTCCACAGTCAACATTTGTGTGAGACAATATACTATACAAAAAATTATTTAGATTTGAGTCGGATAGGTCCCATTTCCCTTCCCTTTTGAATTTTGTATTTCTATCCCCCCTCATTTATTGCAAGAGCAGGGCATCCATCTTGAATGTACCTTTCAGCGTCAGCAGACAGAGCTCTCTCTCTCTCTCTCTCTCTCTCTCTCTCTCTCTCTGAAGGAGGATGCCCATAGGGAAATACCAACAGGCCCCATGGCAATACATCACATTTCAGCAAGAGGTATAAAGGATCCTGCAGCACATGCACTCTGTGTGTGTGTGTGTGTGTGTGTGTCTGTGTGTGTGTGTGTGCGTGTGTGTGTGTGTGTGTGTGTGTGTGTCATAGACAGTCTGTCATAGGCACACTTACATGATAATACTGTTGCCTTTAAAAAGAAATCTAGGATCCTTACACAGCTAGGTTTTATATATATGATATTAGAATTACTAGCTCTCAGTCTCACATCAAAATTAGACGTTCATCCATATTTCTCAAATGTCAAATTTCTAAGTTGTTCCAAATGTTAAATTCCGATGTGTTCAAGGTTACGTTTTTGCATTACCTCTACATTTTTAAGGTTAGGGTTCAAATGTAGGCATTAATCCCCAAAATCTTAAGGTTAGGCATTAATGCCAAATTGTTAAAGGTCAAATCAAATCCAAATCAAATCAGTGCCTTGCGAAAGTATTCGGCCCCCTTGAACTTTGCGACCTTTTGCCACATTTCAGGCTTCAAACATAAAGATATAAAACTGTATTTTTTTGTGAAGAATCAACAACAAGTGGGACACAATCATGAAGTGGAACGACATTTATTGGACATTTCAAACTTTTTTTACAAAAAAAAAAAAAAATTGGGCGTGCAAAATTATTCAGCCCCTTTACTTTCAGTGCAGCAAACTCTCTCCAGAAGTTCAGTGAGGATCTCTGAATGATCCAATGTTGACCTAAATGACTAATGATGATAAATACAATCCACCTGTGTGTAATCAAGTCTCCGTATGAATGCACCTGCACTGTGATAGTCTCAGAGATCCGTTAAAAGCGCAGAGAGCATCATGAAGATCATGGAACACACCAGGCAGGTCCGAGATACTGTTGTGAAGAAGTTTAAAGCCGGATTTGGATACAAAAAGATTTCCCAAGCTTTAAACATCCCAAGGAGCACTGTGCAAGCGATAATATTGAAAGTATCAGACCACTGCAAATCTACCAAGACCTGGCCGTCCCTCTAAACTTTCAGCTCATACAAGGAGAAGACTGATCAGAGATGCAGCCAAGAGGCCCATGATCACTCTGGATGAACTGCAGATATCTAAAGCTGAGGTGGGAGACTCTTTCCATAGGACAACAATCAGTCGTATATTGCACAAATCTGGCCTTTATGGAAGAGTGGCAAGAAGAAAGCCATTTCTTAAAGATATCCATAAAAAGTGTCGTTTAAAGTTTGCCACAAGCCACCTGGGAGACACACCAAACATGTGGAAGAAGGTGCTCTGGTCAGATGAAACCAAAATGGAACTTTTTGGCAACTATGCAAAACGTTATGTTTGGCGTAAAAGCAACACAGCTCATCACCCTGAACACACCATACCCACTGTCAAACATGGTGGTGGCAGCATCATGGTTTGGGCCTGCTTTTCTTCAGCAGGGACAGGGAAGATGGTTAAAATTGATGGGAAGATGGATGGAGCCATTTACAGGACCATTCTGGAAGAAAACCTGATGGAGTCTGCAAAAGACCTGAGACTGGGACGGAGATTTGTCTTCCAACAAGACAATGATCCAAAATGTAAAGCAAAATCTACAATGGAATGGTTCAAAAATAAACATATCCAGGTGTTAGAATGGCCAAGTCAAAATCCAGACCTGAATCCAATCGAGAATCTGTGGAAAGAACTGAAAATTGCTGTTCACAAATGCTCTCCATCCAACCTCACTGAGCTCGAGCTGTTTTGCAAGGAGGAATGGGAAAAGATTTCAGTCTCTCGATGTGCAAAACTGATAGAGACATACCCCAAGCGACTTACAGCTGTAATCGCAGCAAAAGGTGGCGCTACAAAGTATTAACTTAAGGGGGCTGAATAATTTTGCACGCCCAATTTTTCAGTTTTTGATTTGTTAAAAAAGTTTGAAATATCCAATAAATGTCATTCCACTTCATGATTGTGTCCCACTTGTTGTTGATTCTTCACAAACAATACAGTTTTATATCTTTATGTTTGAAGCCTGAAATGTGGCAAAAGGTCGCAAAGTTCAAGGGGGCCGAATACTTTCGCAAGGCACTGTTACATATGAGATGAGTATGTAAACAAAGTGGCATAGTTAAATTGGCTAGTGATACAAGTATTACATAAGGATGCAGTAGATGATAGAGTACAGTATATACGTATACATATGAGATGAATAATGTAGGGTATGTAAACATTATATTAGGTAGCATTGTTTAAAGTGGCTAGTGATATATTTTACATCCTTTCCCATCAATTCCCATTATTAAAGTGGCTGGAGTTGAGTCAGTGTGTTGGCAGCAGCCACTCAATGTTGGTTGCTGTTTAACAGTCTGATGGCCTTGAGATAGAAGCTGTTTTTCAGTCTCTCGGTCCCAGCTTTGATGCACCTGTACTGACCTCGCCTTCTGGATGATAGCGGGGTGAACAGGCAGTGGCTCGGGTGGGTGTTGTCCTTGATGATCTTTATGGCCTTCCTGTAACATCGGGTGGTGTAGGTGTCCTGGAGGGCAGGTAGTTTGCCCCCGATGATACGTTGTGCAGACCTCACTACCCTCTGGAGAGCCTTACGGTTGTGGGTGGAGCAGTTGCCGTACCAGGCGGTGATACAGCCCGCCAGGATGCTCTCGCTTGTACATCTGTAGAAGTTTGTGAGTGCTTTTGGTGACAAGCCGAATTTCTTCAGCCTCCTGAGGTAGAAGAGGCGCTGCTGCGCCATCTTCACGATGCTGTCTGTGTGAGTGGACCAATTCAGTTTGTCTGTGATGTGTATGCCGAGGAACTTAAAACTTACTACCCTCTCCACTACTGTTCCATCGATGTGGATAGGGGGGTGTTCCCTCTGCTGTTTCCTGAAGTCCACAATCATCTCCTTAGTTTTGTTGACGTTGAGTGTGAGGTTATTGTCCCGACACCAGACTCCGAGGGCCCTCACCTCCTCCCTGTAGGCCGTCTCGTCGTTGTTGGTAATCAAGCCTACCACTGTTGTGTCGTCCGCAAACTTGATGATTGAGTTGGATGCGTGCATTGCCGCGCAGTCGTGGGTGAACAGGGAGTACAGGAGAGGGCTCAGAACGCACCCTTGTGGGGCCCCAGTGTTGAGGATCAGCGGGGTGGAGATGTTGTTGCCTACCCTCACCACCTGGGGGCGGCCCGTCAGGAAGTCCAGTACCCAGTTGCACAGGGCGAGGTTGAGACCCAGGGTCTCGAGCTTGATGACGAGCTTGGAGGGTACTATGGTGTTAAATGCCGAGCTGTAGTCGATGAACAGCATTCTCACATAGGTATTCCTCTTGTCCAGATGGGTTAGGGCAGTGTGCAGTGTGGTTGAGATTGCGTTGTCTGTGGACCTATTTGGGCGGTAAGCAAATTGGAGTGGGTCTAGGGTGTCAGGTAGGGTGGAGGTGATATGGTCCTTGACTAGTCTCTCAAAGCACTTCATGATGACGGAAGTTACCTCAGTTACCTTAGCTTTCTTGGGAACAGGAACAATGGTGGCCCTCTTGAAGCATGTGGGAACAGCAGACTGGTATAGGGGTTGATTGTATATGTCCGTAAACACACCAGCCAGCTGGTCTGCGCATGCTCTGAGGGTGCGGCTGGGGATGCCGTCTGGGCCTGCAGCCTTGCGAGGGTTAACATGTTTAAATGTTTTACTCACCTCGGCTGCAGTGAAGGAGAGACCGCATGTTTCCGTTGCAGGCCGTGTCAGTGGCACTGTATTGTCCTCAAAGCGGGCAAAAAAGTTATTTAGCCTGCCTGGGAGCAAGGCATCCTGGTCCGTGACTGAGCTGGATTTCTTCTTATAGTCCGTGATTGACTGTAGACCCTGCCACATACCTCTTGTGTCTGAGCCATTGAATTGAGATTCTACTTTGTCTCTATACTGATGCTTAGCTTGTTTGATAGCCTTACGGAGGGAATAGATGCACTGTTTGTATTCGGTCATATTACCAGTCACCTTGCCCTGATTAAAACCAATGGTTCGCGCTTTCAGTTTCACGCGAATGCTGCCATCAATCCACGGTTTCTGGTTAGGGAATGTTTTAATCGTTGCTATGGGAACGACATCTTCAATGCACGTTCTAATGAACTCGCACACCGAATCAGCGTATTCGTCAAAGTTGTTGCCTGACGCAATACGAAACATGTCCCAGTCCACGTGATGGAAGCAGTCTTGGGGTGTGGAATCAGCTTGGTCGGACCAGCGTTGGACAGACCTCAGCGTGGGAGCGTCTTGTTTCAGTTTCTGTCTGTAGGCAGGGATCAGCAAAATGGAGTCGTGGTCAGCTTTTCCGAAAGGGGGGCGGGGCAGGGCCTTATATGCGTCGCAGAAGTTAGAATAACAGTGATCCAAGGTTTTGCCAGCCCTGGTGGTGCAATCGATATGCTGATACATTTTAGGGAGTCTTGTTTTCAGATTAGCCTTGTTAAAATCCCCAGCTACAATGAATGCAGCCTCAGGATGTATGGATTCCAGTTTGCAAAGAGTCAAATAAAGTTCGTTCAGAGCCATCGATGTGTCTCCTTGGGGGGAATATATACGGCTGTGATTATAATCGAAGAGAATTCTCTTGGTAGATAATGCGGTCTACATTTGATTGTGAGGAATTCTAAATCAGGTGAACAGAAGGATTTGAGTTCCTGTATGTTTCTGTGATCACACCACGTCTCGTTAGCCATAAGGCATACGCCCCCGCCCCTCTTCTTACCAGAAAGGTGTTTGTTTCTGTCGGCGCGATACGTGGAGAAACCCGCTGGCTGCACCGCCACCGAGAGTGTCTCTCCAGTGAGCCATGTTTCCGTGAAGCAAAGAACGTTACAGTCTCTGATGTCCCTCTGGAATGATACCCTTGCTCGGATTTCATCAACCTTGTTGTCAAGAGACTGGACATTGGCGAGAAGAATGCTAGGAAGTGGAGCACGATGTGCCCGTCTACGTAGTCTGACCAGAAGACCGCCTCGTTTCCCTCTTTTACGAAGTCGTTTTTTTGGGTCGCCGGCTGGGATCCATTCCGTTGTCCTGGTTGAAAGGCAGAACACAGGATCCGCTTCGCGAAAGTCATATTCTTGGTCGTACTGATGGTGAGTTGATGCTGATCTTATATTCAGTAGTTCTTCTCGACTGTATGTAATGAAACCTAAGATGACCTGGGGTACTAATGTAAGAAATAACACATAAAAATCAAAAAACTGCATAGTTTCGTAAGAACGCGAAGCGAGGCGGCCATCTCTGTCGGCGCCGGAAGTAAGGGTTAAGGTTTGGCATAGGCTTAAAGCAAAAATGTCAACTACTTTCTATCGCTGGATTCGAACTTTCAACCTTTGGAATCATCTGATGCTTACGCCCATCCGCCATCCCTGTCCACATCGCCTAGCAAAACCTGAACTTACTTGAAGATGACAGTGTTCACTGTTGCCCCTAGTGGCCGGTTTCCACTTCATCTCCCGATGTCCCCAGACATGGATGGATGTCGTATTTTGACTTGTATCACAGGTTACCTGGCTGATTTTTTACCACCAATATTTGACAACATTTCACAATGACAGCTTTTGGTAATATTTTCCAAGTTATAATATATTACATTAATTCATTGTTTTGACTAGTAAAAACTCAATGTTAAATGTATATTTGATAACCTTATGCGGATGCACCAGGCTCTATGTGTACACACCAGCTGTGTGTTCCTTTGTCAAGTCATCGCCATCCATATTATGATGACTTTCCTGAACAATGCGAGTCTGGGATCAGATGTTTTTACAGCTCGTCAGCTGTGTTAGTGTCAGCCCAAGTCCAGGTTTAACACGGATCTTATCACCGTGACACACACACACGTGGACATACACTCTCGGACACACTCGCAGATACACACACACACACGCACGCACTCACTCACACACACATACACACACACAAAATCACCTACACATGTGCATACACACACACACACACACACACACACACACACACACACACACACACACACACACACACACGCACACGCACACGCACACTCACACTCACACTCACACTCACACTCACACTCACACTCACACTCACACACGCACTCATTCACACACACACACATACACACACAAAATCACACACACACACACACACACACACACACACACACACACACACACACACACACACACACACACACACACACACACACACACACACACACACACACACACACACACACACACACATGCCACAAATGTGTCAGATGGATGCACTTTCTTCCTCGGGCAGAACGAGAGTCATCTGACAAGATGAGACCCAGTCATAACAGAGAATCCCTTCTGTACACACATATCTTATTTATAGTACCGAAGAGCTGCAACAGGAAGGCTGATGATGAGAGATCTGTCCTATATTTACAGTTTTATCTGTTAAAGAAACTCAAATATTAGTGGTATGTGAATACAGTATCTGGATCATCATGATAACGATTGTAACTCAGGCTTTGCTGTTTTGGCTACGTAGTTGCAGGCATATAAATTGACACTCTAGTATCCTATCCACACGTTTTTCAAAACCTGGAACTGTATAGCACCACAGGATTAGAGTAGAATATATACAGCATGCGTATCACTACGGAGACATTTGGAACGTATTCAGTCCTCTTTTTCCACATTTTGTTATGTTACAGTCTTATTCTAAAATTATTAAGTAAAAATGTTCCTCATCATTCTACACACAATAATAGCCCATTATGAAAAAGTGAAACAGGTTTAAAAACATTCGCTATGAGACTCGAAATTGAGCTCAGGTGCGTCCTGTTTCCACTGACCATCCTTGAGATGTTTCTACAACTTGATTGGAGTCCACCTGTTTAAAATCCAATTGATTGGACATGATTTGGAAGGGCACACACATGTCTATATAAGGTCCCACAGTTGACAGTGCATGTCAAAAACAAAAACAAAGCCATGAGGTCAAAGGAATTGTCTGGAAAGCTCTGAGACAGGAACGCGTATAGGGACAGATCTGGGGAAGGGTACCAAAAAATGTCTGCAACGTTGAAGGTCCCCAAGAACATAGTTAAAAAAAAATTATTTCACCTTTATTTAACCAGGTAGGCCAGTTGAGAACAAGTTGTCATTTACAACTGCGACCTGGCCAAGAACATTCCAGAAGGACAACCATCTCTGCAGCACTCCACCAATCAGGCCTTTATGGTAGAGTAGCCAGACAGAAGCCACTCCTCAGAAAAGGCACATGACACCCCACCACCAGTTTGCCAAAAGGCACCTATAGACTGAATGTCAAGCATCACATCTGGAGCAAGCCTGGCACCATCCCTATGGTGAAGCATGGTGATGGCAGCATCATGCTGTGGGGATGTTTTTCAGCGGCAGGGACTGGAAGACTAGTCAGGATCGAGGAAAACATGAACGGCGCAAAGTACAGACAGATCCTTGATGAAAACCTGCTCCAGAGCGCTCAGGACCTCAGACTGGGGCTTTCCACTTTCACTTTCCAACAGGACAACGACCCTAAGCTCACAGCCAAGACAACACAGGAGTGGCTTCGGGACAAGTCTCTGAATGTCCTTGAGTGGCCCAGCCAGAGCCCGGACTTGAACCCAATCAAACATGCAGCGACGCTCCCCATCCAACCTGACAGAGCTTGAGAGGATCTGCAGAGAAGAACGGAAGAAACTCCCCAAATACAGGTGTGTGAAGCCTGTAGCATCATACCCAAGAAGACTCGAGGCTGTAATCGCTGTCAAAGGTGCTTCAACAAACTATTGAGTAAAGGGTCTGGCTACTTATGTAAATATGATATTTCAGTTATTATTATAATTTTTTTTTGCAAAAATGTCTAAAAACCTGTATTTGCTTTGTCATTTTGGGCTATTATAGAATAAGGCTGTAACGTAACAAAATGTAGAAAAAGTCAAAGGTTCTGAATTCTTTCTGAATACCCCAGCCAGGATATCAATCAAGAGAGCTGGCTAAATGGCCTGGGCTTGGCCTGTTGATCTGAGGCAGAACGATGTTGGACGTCAGACACGTGGCCCCACAATGATTGACAGGACACTCTGGTCTCATCTGTGGTGATTCTTAGACCCAGTTAGCCGCTCCCAGAGGACTGCTCTCCATCACCATCAGACAGGCCCGAACACATGCACACATACACACCATCAAACGTTTTGAGATAATGGTGTCCTGTGTTAGGTAGGCCGCGTTATGAAGGATGAAACCCTCTCAGATTTACAATGGATCAACACCTCTTGTAGCAGGGTAGTTCAACAGAGGGGAGACAGAGTAGCAGTAATGGTAACACGCAGATATGTATATATATATATATATACATACTGTATCACTATATAATAATCAC
This sequence comes from Oncorhynchus masou masou, assembly GCF_036934945.1. Taxonomy (NCBI): domain Eukaryota; kingdom Metazoa; phylum Chordata; class Actinopteri; order Salmoniformes; family Salmonidae; genus Oncorhynchus; species Oncorhynchus masou. The sequence goes on along the minus strand of NC_088220.1, from coordinate 45,858,440 downwards.
TTATAGACTAATGAGAAAAAACAGAGAAGACAATTGACCTGTCAGAGTAATTCTATTATTTTTCCTCTGAGAGCATGCGAGCGCTAATATGCAGGTAATACACGATTCACTTTGAAATGAAAGCGTAGCATAAGCTTTGTGATGGTGATCGTTATGTATCAATTTAATCACTCAATTATTGAATCAAAATAATGAAATAAGCAAAACTTTTTTTTTATACCGCCACTGTTTTAAAAACGCTCTGATCTAAAGAGAGCAACATCAGTTGAAGCCATTAATGAAGGGAGCAGAATTCACCATGAAAAAGGAAATAATTAACAAATGTGTCTTGGGGGAATACTTCAAACGAGCCTCAAAGTGCTTTGGTTTAGAGATGCTTCCCTTCAACACAACGTAACATAAACACAACACTATCCTTCCCCGAGCCTGTGAAATCTGTCCTGCACATCTTTTATTTTGACACGCAAAAAAAAAGAAGAAAAAAATGCGATTCATCACTTTTTTACATAAATGTTTCTATTTCGTATCAGGAGCAGCTACCTTTAATTGTTATCTGGATTAAAATGACATTAAGGGAAAGCATGCCTTGCTTTGCTTTGTGGGAAAGTGAGTTTGTTGGTTTTGAAGCTCTACTGGGACTGATGTGACAGACAGAGGCAGGGTCTGAGTAGGCTGAAGGATCACGAAATCTATAGTTCAAAATGGCACCTTATTCCCTTCATTCCCCTTTATAGTGCACTCCTTTTAACCAGGGCCTATTGGGCTATGGTCGGGCTCTGGTCAAAAGTAATGCACTATGTAGGGAATAGGGTGTCATTTGGGACTCGGCTTAGGGCTCCATTGCCGGGGAGCGTAAATGTAATTAAAACGACACAAACAGAGTGAATCTAATTAGGGCTCCCATCGCACACACTCGTTAGTGCCCAGCGCTTGGTCAATTATTTTCCTGCATGGACATAAATAAGGCCACTTGTCTTTGCAGATTTGGGCACAAGCTGAGAGTCATTATAAAGTTTAACTAGCGGAGCAGGGCACATACACATGCTTCAAACATACACACACACCCAGTATACACACATACTGTACACACACATGCACATCCAGACAGACATACTAGAGCACAAACATGCATGTAAACAAACACACACACACACACACACACACACACACACACACACACACACACACACACACACACACACACACACACACACACACACACACACACACACACACACACACACACACCCGATACACATCCTACACGATACACGTTACGCATAAAGCTAACTACCAAAATAAAGGAAACACCAACAGTAAGTGTTGGAAGCTCTCACAGTCTCACATCAGAATTAGACATTCATCCATGTTTCTCAAAAGGTACTTTTCAAAGTTGTTCCAAACGTCAAATTTCAAAGTGTTTAAGGTTAAGTTTAGACATTAACTCCAAATGTTTAAGGTTAGAGTTAAGTGCAGGCATTAACTCCGAATAGTCATGGTAAGGGTTAAGGTTTGGGATAGATTTAAAACAAAAATAACTTCCTGTCGCTGCAAACCGTCAGAATCAGATGCAGACTCTTAGACCCAGCCACCATCTCCAATCTCAATGCTGTAGATAAACCACAACCTACTTGAAGGTAACACACACACACTTTAAACCCCCTATGATCCTCTGAGACCACTCTTCCAACGTCACTGAGATCGCGTCTAGACATGGTAGCCAAAATAATTGGCAACTGGGCATTTTTATACATGACCCTAAACATGATGGGATGTTAGTTGCTTAATTCATTTAGGATCCACAACTGTCTGGAATCACCTGCTTTCAATATACTTTGTATATCTCATTTATTTTGGCAGTTACCTGTATATGCACATACATACACACACATATGCACACATGTACACACACATACAGACATAATTACACATAAACACATGCATGCGTGTAAACACACAGACCCACACATGGACATACTGTACACATGGACTTGCAAGTATAAACACACCAACAAAACCACATATTTCACAGACACAATGACACACATATATAAATATTGTGACACTCTGACATGCATAACTACAGCAACATACAGTACATGAATGAATCAGGATGAGTGGGTTGATGTGAGAATATACTGTATGCTTTAGTTTTCAACTTTCTCATCTACCACCTGTGAAAACGCCTGCTCATCAAAAACAGCTCAACACATTCCTTCTCTCTGCACACAGACACGCACACACGATCACAAACACACACGCACACACACACAAGTGCGCACACACACACACACACACACACACACACACACACACACACACACACACACACACACACACACACACACACACACACACACACACACGCACACGCACACGCACACACGCCGTTTAGGAGTTTTAAGTGTCCAGACCTCACACATCCCCAGTTAACAATGGGGGTAAGTGAATCCAGTGGCTGATAGTTTTCTGCGAGCCTGGGGAGCCATTGAGAGCCCATTAAGAGGTTAAGTGTAGGAAGCCCTCCATTGTTCGACTGTTTGATTTCCACACAGCTACCTAAACGCTCTTCAAACCATGGGAAAGCCACTCGCTGATGATGTGCAGGGATTAAAGCAAACCACTCCAATTCCGAGTGGAAAATGTCTAACGTGAAAGTTGGATGGCTCTCCACGGACCAGGGGTGGCTGGGAATGATTCCGGACAGAAGAGGCAGGGGCACAGAGGGCAACTGGAGGGCAAAAAACACCCGGCTGTCTCGTCTGTTCCCTCAGCATGTTATGTTCTCACAATGCTAGCTAATGGGTAGCACAAGGTAATCCTTTTCTTGGTTCACACAGAGACGTTAGGAGTGTCATCAATGTCCAGACCAGATCAGAGCAGACAACTCTCTCTGTATCTATGTGTTTGGACTACAGCATTACTATAGCAACACACAAAGCTGCGGATGATGGGTGACATCATTATCGTCATCAACACTAGCATTCTGCCATTTTGCCCTCTCTGCCTCTGTCCCTCCTCCCTCTTCTTCTACTCAATAAACTTTATTTAATCTTTGCCCTCTGACCCCTGGGGTGGATCAGCTCAGAGGGAGAGCGTTAGGGGGGCCACCCGTGTCGGGGGCAGGGGATAAATTAATAGGCTTGTTTGGGTGATTGTAATCTGACAACCATTAGAGAAGAGAGAGAGAGAGAGAGAGAGAGAGAGAGAGAGAGAGAGAGAGAGAGAGAGAGAGAGAGAGAGAGTCAGGGGCTGAGGGGGTCTTGGAGGTTGTGTGTGTGTGTGTGTGTGTGTGTGTGTGTGTGTGTGTGTGTGTGTGTGTGTGTGTGTGTGTGTGTGTGTGTGTGTGTGTGTGTGACACCTGTCATACTCATTAGACTCACCCCTCCATGGGTAGCTTGGGGGGCATAACATGAGACGATGTAAGAGAAGGGAGGAGGGGTGGCGGCTGATGGTAGGACGGAGGGGGGAATCCTTTCAGCCTATTCTTCTCCATTCCTCTCTGTCTCATCCTCCACGTCCCCTTCGAATTCCCCGCTCCCTCTTTCCCTCTCTCTTTATCTCTCGCTTTCCATCTCTGTCCTTTCTCCTCTGGTAATATCACTGTACATTTCGGTGTCTCGCCGCGTTACAAGGCTGCCCTTAATTTGACAGTGTCACAGGGATCCATCTTCATTCTCTCACTCTTTTCATAATCTAATCCTCCTCTCTAACATGCAATTAGTGGCCCCACAACCCCGCTCCCCCTCGGTGGAGGGCTACTGAACAGCAGAGTGCCCCCGCCGGATCAGGCCCGGATGATTGCTACAGCTTTCCCTGTGCAATCCATTTAGCGGCCGGGCCCTGTAATGAATATGTACATTTTAAGGACCTCGGCAGGGGGAGGGTCACGAGCAATCAACCTTGGATTCAATTATGCCAGTCAAGGTTAATGACTCTGCACAGTGGTCAGAGGGGCGCACGCCACCGCCACCCGCCACCGCCGTGCTGGCCGATTAAATCGGCTTGTCAGAATTGACAATGTATGGGTGGAGGAATGAAGGGAGGGGAGGAGGTAGAATTGTGTTGTGCAAGCGGTAGGACAAGGGAATAGAAAAGAGAGAGAATGAGTGAGTGAAAGAGAGAAGAGAGACTGTGAGAGGGAGAGAGAGAGAGAGAAGAGCAGGCGAGCGACACACGCCTGCACGTGTAGGAGATAGATGGATAGATAGATAAAATGGTGTCGGTCGTCGGTGGTAGATTACATTGAGTTCTCCTGGGCAAATCAGATTGTAAAGCACACAGCCCCCCTCCCCCTCCCCCTTCCCTCTCCCTCCCCGGTGAGGCTCACCTCGCCTGCTGTAATATGATTAGTCTACATAAAGACGTGTCTGGAGTGTAATTCAGTGCTCACTAATGAGGCGCTGTCTAAACCTAGCCCATCCATATCCCCAAGGTGTCACCCACTCACCTGCTGCCTCCGTCTTTCTCTCTCCCTCGCTCCTTCCCTTCCTCCCTACCTCCAACACTCACTGCTCCATCACAGGGAAAAGGGAGGGGGAGAAAGAGAGGGGAAACGGAGAGAGAGAGAGAGAGAGAGAGAGAGAGAGAGAGAGAGAGAGAGAGAGAGAAAAAAAAAAGAGAGAGAAAGAGAGAGAAAGGGAGGGAGAGAACGAGGGGTATTAAAGAGAGGGAGAAAGAGTGAGAGAGAGAGAGAAGTGAGAGTGAGTGGTGGGAGAGAGCGAGAATGAGAGAGAGGGAGAGAGAAAGAGAGAGAGAGAGAGAGAGAGAGAGAGAGAGAGAGAGAGAGAGTGAGAGATGGAATACGAAAGGGGGCGGCAATGATAAATTGCCATGTGAAATTCAATATTGAAGGCTAAGAGATTCTCTCTGATCCAGTGTGCTCCAAGTACCTGTTACTATAGAGATGATTGTGGACTACAGGACAAAGAGGACCGAGCACGCTCCATTCTCATCGATGGGGCTGCAGGGGAGCAGGTTGAGAGCTTCAAGTTCCTTGGCGTCCACATCACCAACAAACTAACATGGTCCAAACACACCAATACAGTGTTGAAGAGGTCACAAACCTATTCCCCCTCAGGAGACTGAAAAGATTTGACATGGGTCCACGGATCCTCAAAAGGTTCTACAGCTGCACCATTGAGAGCATCACTGCCTGGTATGGCAATTGCTTGGCCTCCGACCGCAAGGCACAACAGAGGATAGTGCGTACGGCCCAGTACATCACCGAGGTCAAGCTTCCTGCCATCCAAGACCTTTATACCAGGCGGTGTCAGAGGAAGGCCCTAAAAATTGTCAAAGACTCCAGCCACCCTAGTCATAGACTGTTTTCTCTGCAACCGCATGGAAAGCGGTACCGGAGCGACATGTCTAGGTCCAAGAGGCTTCTAAACAGCTTCTACCCCCAAGCCATAAGCCTCCTGAACATCTAATCAAATGGCTACCCAGACTATTTGCATCACCCCCCCCCCCCTCTTTTACACTTTTACACCGCTGCTACTCTCTGTTGTTATCATCTATTCATAGCCACTTTAAAAACTCTACCTACATGTAGATATTACCTCAACTAACCGGTGCCCCCGCACATTGATCCTGTACTGGTACCCCCCTCTAATGGTACCCCCCCTCCCTTAATTACTTGTTACCTTTATTTCTAATTCTTATCTATATTTTTTTAAACTGCATTGTTGGTTAGGGGCTCGTAAGTAACTATTTCACTTTTCACCTGTTGTTTTCGGCGCATATGACTAATACAATTTGATTTGACTATAGTGATTGCCAGGTTTCTCTAAATGCCAGGTTATTGACAGACACGCATGCACGCACGCACGCACGCACACACACACACACACACACACACACACACACACACACACACACACACACACACACACACACACACACACACACACACACACACACACACACACACACACACATGCCACAAATGTGTCAGATGGATGCACTTTCATAACATACCACTTCATATCTTACAGGCAGCCATAGACACAGAGATAGAGAGATGTGTTGGGCTAAGGCCTATCTGTTTGTTGGGAACAGGTTGGGAGGCCATCTGGCCACTGGATGCTTTAAGAGGGAAAAATGTCATTCTACAGGACAGTGGCATTTGTTGGAAGAAATACTGGCTGTATTGTTCCCAGGCTGCATACTGGTGGCTCTAATTACCAGCATCTAAAAAAGATCCCACTCCCCCCTTCTCTCTCTCGGCCCCATATAGATCATTCTGTCAGTGAGGCTCTCATAGTAACATGCACACATACTCGCACAGCACAGTGTTTAGAGATGCATTCACACACTATGGCATGGACATACAGATGGACACAGGCACTTTACACACGTGTGCATGTGTGTGGACGTACACACACCCACACCCACCCACCCACACACTCGCACACACTCGCACACACACACACACACACACACACACACACACACACACACACACACACACACACACACACACACACACACACACACACACACACACACACACACACACACACACACACACACACACACACACACACACACATGCCTGTGTTCAGACATCCATCCATCTGGTGAGGCCTATCTTGTGTTATAGACATTCAATGCCATGGAGGGCTGATGGGGCTGGTCCTCCATCCCTGCGTGAGTAAATGTCAGAGCAGAGAGAAAGACTGAAACACGAGGAGTCTCCACACTGCTCTTGACCTTTCACTGTCCTCTACAGAGGAAACACACACACGCACACACATGCAAACACACACCCACGCCAACACACACATACTTGTATGCACAATGCATACTTCTCACAAAAATCTTTTAAACACAGTTAACCAAGCTTTTGAAGTGGGAGCAGCAACAGAAAGTTACAACCTCAAATGAACAAATGACTCATTAGTAATTAATCATGGAAATGGTGCAGGATAAAAATTCTGTAGATCAATGCAATTGCATGCATAAGGAAATTCCCTTATTAGGTATTTTCGTTTAGACTGGCACTCTCTTGGGGGCAGCCCTTGTCTTAACTTGGGGGCCTTATTTAATAAACATGCAGCGGTGTCCTTGTATCTGTGTGACACCAGACATACAAGGCATTATTTTGTGTTTATTTCATTGTTCTGGCCATTCGGACCACTTCTTGGTCCTTTCTTAAATTGGCGTCACCTCACATCTTCCCATTACATAATGTAATTGCACTGAGGTTCCCCTGCTCATTACACATGATCAACGCTAAACATTCCAGGACTGGGACTTAATGCAAGACGTGCTATAATGCAATACTCTAGACAATGTGCCATTTAAACACGCTTCCCCAAACGTTCAAAGAGATTGCATTCAAAGTCAAATGCATTTCGGATCGAGTGTAAATTACCTCTAAAAGTCTGTTTTAGAATGCTGCGTTATTGCCGCCTTGCAGGGAATTGTGGCCCATATTTGTACGTTGCCCCCCCCCCCAAAAAAAAATCCAGTAAATCAGGAAGTAAATTAGCTTCTGACACGTTCTCTCTCCTGATGAGCTAGCGGACCATTGGAGGACAGAAAAGTAATGGATCTTTACTTTATCTGAGCTGTAAATTGTGTCCAGGTCAATAGAGGAGCATCACCACCCAACTACATTATGTCTGGAGCCGAATCTTGGCTGCGGGCCAAAATGGCACCTTAATCCCTAAATAGTTCACTACTATGGGCCCTGGTCAAAAGTAGGGAGGGAGTAGGGTGCCATTTGCGACGTAGCCCTTCCCTCTCCTCCAAGTGTAGGTGTAGTCAGTGAATCAGAACGTAGGCTCGACTCCGCTGAGGAGATAATGGAAGGCTAAGCACTTAACGATAGAACAATTACCCCCATGCCGCCTCGTATTGATGGAACAATTATTTCGCCATTTTGGTCAACATAATGTCGAGACATAATGTATCACAGAGAGACCATTCCATTGTAATGACTCAGTAATAACACTTGATGATCAGGCCAATCTACTAAAAGGACACAGTAACAATACTCAAGGATCTTTCTGTGCTGTGGTGTATGACAATTAGGAGTTGTTTGTGTTCAAACCTTTCTATTGTAATTGTAATAATGTAATAATGCGGTAATAATAAATACAGTGATCAGCCCATTCTGCTGTAATGACACAGTAATAACACTCAATGACCAGCCCATTCTACTGTAATGACACAGTAATAACACTCAATGACCAGCCTGTTCTACTGTAATGACACAGTAATAACACTCAATGACCAGCCCATTCTACTGTAATGACACAGTAATAACACTCAATGACCAGCCCGTTCTACTGTAATGACACAGTAATAACACTCAATGACCAGCCCGTTCTACTGTAATGACACAGTAATAACACTGAATGACCAGCCCGTTCTACTGTAATGACACAGTAATAACACTCAATGACCAGCCCGTTCTACTGTAATGACACAGTAATAACACTCAATGACCAGCCCGTTCTACTGTAATGACACAGTAATAACACTGAATGACCAGCCCGTTCTACTGTAATGACACAGTAATAACACTCAATGACCAGCCCGTTCTACTGTAATGACACAGTAATAACACTCAATGACCAGCCCGTTCTACTGTAATGACACAGTAATAACACTCAATGATCAGCCCGTTCTACTGTAATGACACAGTAATAACACTCAATGACCAGCCCGTTCTACTGTAATGACACAGTAATAACACTCAATGATCAGCCCATTCTACTGTAATGACACAGTAATAACACTCAATGACCAGCCCATTCTACTGTAATGACACAGTAATAACACTCAATGACCAGCCCATTCGATCGTAATAACGTGGTAATAATGCTCAATGATCTTTCTGTGCTGTGATGTCTGACAATTAAGGAGTTGTATGTGTACAGGCATGTTTTCAGTGAGATAATCTGAGAAGGAGGTTGGAAATCGCTTCAATGAAGTAGTTACAATCTCAGGGCATCCTACTGGTTTTGAGAAGCTGATTTTCAATGTGAGGACCAGTTTAGCTCCCTAGTTTGCCCCCCACAGAAGATAAGGGTGTTATCCATCACCGGGGCGATACGACTTGCTAATTTAAGGTTGGTGGAAAAAGTTTGGCACACCAGCATCCTCTTTAAATAGTTTATGTTGTTCACCGATGAGAAAAATATCACATTTGAAATGAAAATGTATGGAAATGATATCAATGCTATTACGGGTGCGACTTTTTAAAGCAATATATTCTTTCCGGCGACAGTCTATGTCGGATGATAAATACAAGCCAGCCTCAAAGTGTTTCCAGGGCCTTTTTTCCCAGGGAGCAGGCCAACATATTTGTTATTGCATTTCATCTTAACAGAATAAGCGTGCATACTAAAATCCAGAGCTCCTTACGAAATCCCCATTTCTCCTCCTCAGACCGACCCCTTTCTCCTCTCCACGACTCTCCCCTCTTTTTTTTATTTGCCATCAAGAATCTAATAACAATTTTTGGGGGTGAAGTGTCAAGTTATTGTAAATAAGATAGAATATTCAGTGTGGGGGGGATTGTGGTAGGGTGGTGGTGGGATGGGGGGGTGCAGACAGTCAGTAGATGTGCTTTTATAATGCTTATCTATCAATGTGTCAGAGCAGGGCCTCTCTCTCCCATTAATGGGGCATGGATCGCCGCTCACCACACATCTTCTCCAGTATATTTGATGGCATCAGAATCACTTTTGGCTGCCTCACCTCGGCGGCGATTGGTTCAGTCACATCAAAACAACATTAATTCCTATCATTTATGGCCTGGCCACATCACAGAGGCATTAATTCACGTGAGCCGCTTGCCTGAGCGGTATTGGCTTTCCAATCAATGCGCTGATTGTTATGGAAGGGGCTATTATTCAAAATGGAATGCTTTGGCTGGCTTTACAACCTCCTTTTGATTGGGCAAAATATTGATTTTGTATTCCTCACAAATAGCTATTAAGTCGCTTCATTCGCAAACAATCAGCTGTGTATATAAAGATGACAATAGCAACTCCGGTGAGGTCTCTCCTGATCACTTGTCTTCCCCCATGCCTCTCTGTGTGTACATATTTCTCTCTCTTGCTGTGTGTGTTTGTGTATTTGGAAATAAGGAACATGGATTAAAAATCCATCAACGGAATGATGGGGGTTGTATTTCCTGGAAGTAAATGATAGAGAAAGAAACAAAAAAGAAAAAGAGAGGAGAGGAGAGGAAGAGCAAGAGATGCAGGGGTGGAGGGAATTGTGTGTGCACTGCCTCAGGTTGACTGAACAGATGGCACAGCTGCCTGTCTTAGGCAGCAAGATCAGCCCTCCAGTCACCCAGGCTTTCCGCACGCACGCACGCAAGCACGCACGCACGCACACACACACACACACACACACACACACACACACACACACACACACACACACACACACACACACACACACACACACACACACACACACACACACACACACACACACACACGCACACACACACAAACACACACACATACACACATACACACATACACACATAGGCACACACACAGGTTGAATCTCGTGGGACAGACAGACAAGCAGAAAGTCTGCACATATGGGCTTTCACAGACAGACAAACAGACAGACAGACAGACAGGCAGGCAGATCCTAATAGGGCAGATAGACGGGTATTTGACAGGTGGACATTCAAAAGGACAGATGGACAGGTTCACCATCACAAGACTGCTAGACAAGTTGTACTCACAAATAGGTTTACACCGACAGGTGACATCAACTGTTTGAAAACGGAGACATAACACCTGAGCCCATCCCAACGACCCGTCATTCTTTCATTGGCTTATGCATGGGGGCCCCCTCACGGGAATGACAAGGCACTAAGCATCTCACTGACTCCTGGGACTCCTCTGAGAGAGAGTGCCACTGTGTTTCAGAGATCCATGTTTAGCAAAAGAGAGGAAGAAGGGAGTTGAAGGGAGGAGGGAGCAGAGAGGGTTTACGAGAGGACGTCGTGGAGGAGTGGAGGAGGAGATGAGAGGATCTCGGCTGCAGACACATCCACTTAGAGGAGTCTGTCAGTCCCTGAGAGGCCGGATCAATATCCGCTGGCCTCCCTTTCAGCCTTGCCAGCCCCACTAGCCCCACTAACAGCACAGGTCAGCGCAGTCTGACAGCAGCCCAGCCACGGGGCTTGATTAGGGGCCTACGGACAGCTGTCCACCCTGCCCGGGCGATCAGGAAGTGAATTACTCTCAACAGCTACACTGATTGGTCCGGAACCTGCTTCCCCCACATCCCCCCAGTCACCAGCCAGCACTCTCCCTCCACCTTCCATCCCCCAACCCCTCGTCTTGATCACTAGCCTGACCCGTGACACACCAATTTACCCTTTCAATAGAAAAGTGGTTAGTGTGCTGCGGAGCACCGGTTAAAGAGGAAGCAGATATAAAAACCCACTGGTCCTCAGGACCGCATTCCACTGGAATGGTAAGGTTGTGGGTGGTGCTTCTAAGAGGGCAGGAGTGGGATCTCCATAACACGCATAGAGAATGAGTGAATTGAAGAGAAAGAGGGGGAAGACAGAGATAATATGAAAGTGTGTGGAGAGCGAAAGAGAGAGAGAGAGTGAGAGAGAGAAAATGTCAAAAAGAGCGAGAACCTCCACCCTCTTAGAGATCCATTATGTTTTATTGTGTCGCTCCTAACTGCAGAGAGTAGTTTATAAAACACAGCGGGCTAATTCTTCTCCCGACTGCTTGGTTTCCTCCTCCGAGCTGGGAGTGCAGGGCCTGTGAGGAGAGCCTGGCTTCCGGCAGGCCTGAACAGGACTGCTGCAGCCAACCTCCCCTGCCGGGACAATGAGGCCCTCTGAAGAATACAGGGAAGTGTGATAATTACTGCTATTCTGAGAAACTGCAGCCGAACCAGACAGAAGGAGGGAATTATTGTTCTGTGTTCGGGGAGGGGAAATACACTGGTCCCTTCCTGGAGGTAAATATTTACCCTGCGTTGGTCAGCTGACTAATGCACATGCATGGCAAGGCCCCAGCTAGACCTAAAACAGGCCCCAAACACATCCACCGTCCACCCCCCCTCCCAAAAACATCAACACCATTAACCCTCCTCTGGGTGCATAACGGGTGCACTTGCCCCCGTTTCCAGATCTGATTAGCAGACTGCGGCGCCCTGTTAAAGTGATGACAGCCCATTTCCCATCATGCCGTAGGTTCGCGAGTGTCGCCTGTGGGAGGAACTGAGATGACAGCAGGGTGTAGGCGAGAAAGAATGGTGTGTGTGTGTTTCTGTGTGTGTGTCTCTATGTGTGTGTATGTGTATGTGAGTGTTTGTGTGTGTGTCGTGCACGCTCTTCCACAGGAAGTGTCAATAACAGAAGGAGGCTGCATGGGGCGTAAACAGAACAACAGGAAGTTTTGGTCATCAGGGCGACTTCTGAGCGTGTGTCACACTGACACCCGACCCATTACAGTCAATCTTATCTATAAAGTTACGAGGTAACCTGAGAGAAAATCACTACATCAATATCTGTGTTTTCCAGGTCCATAATACAGTTGTGTAGCTTGCATTATCTTAGAGTACCTCTCAAGACTACAGTATTTCAGTCATCTTAGTTTGAAATTATTGGGCTTAGTTTGAATAGTTCTGAAGAGTAAACACAAATATTGATCTATTTTCCAACGTGCATGTATTATCTTATCAAACAATCGAGGTTAATAAGTCGACATATTGGAAAACAACATGAAAACAAGCGTCTTTTGTTAAAAACATACCTTGCACCTGCAATTGTATAATATCCTTCCTTAACACATATCCTAGTTTCCCAGACTTTAAGAATAGTTGAGAAAACAGTTGACAAAACTCTTAGCGATTCTTCACGGTTTCTTTATTGAGTTCTAGGTCTGTATTGTTGGGAGGGAATAAAAACAATGGAAGCTGCAGGTAAGTTGCTAGTTGACCCTGGTGACCTGCAGCCTGTGTCCTTCTGTGGCAGTCTGCATCTCTCCTCATCTCTCCTCACTCTCTCCTCGCTTCCTCTCGGGGTGGCCAATCTGTCTGGGTGACCTAGGTCAACCCTACGTGATCCCGTTGTAACTCCACCTGGAGCTGCCTCCTCTTCTCCGGCAGCCAGGCTTTCTGCATGTCCTCAGGTGCCACCAGCAGACACGGGGATGGAAGGCATGGAAGCGCTCAACTGTGACATCCCTGTCCTCCCCACCCTCACGCCCACACCCTCCCCACACCCGCTCCCACATCTCTGGCCGGTATGGTCAGGCAGCACGGGGACGGAGATTGGGGTGGGGGTGTCACGTGGTTGTGTGATGGAGGATTGTGTGTTTGTTTGTGTATTTGTATGCGTGTGCGAGTGGTGTGTGTGTGGGTGTGTGCAGTGGAAGTTATGAGAGGCCCATACGCACACTTTAACTCTCACTCCTACCAGGCTCAGCACCTTCCCACTGAGGCACAGCCATATTGTTCTTCAACATCCAGCTAACATCCACACACACACACACACACACACACACACACACACACACACACACACACACACACACACACACACACACACACACACACACACACACACACACACACACACACACACACGCGCGCGCGCACACGGTGAGAGAGAGTGAGGGCGTTTCTGTGTTGTTGAAGTGAAGTAGCCTGTAGGCTGCCTCTCAAAAGGCACCCTTTTCCCTTTATGGTGCACTCATTTTGATCAGGGCCCATAGGGCTGTGGTCAAAAGTAGGACACTATATAGGGGAAGGGTGCCAGTTGCGACTCAGCCTGTATCAAGCAGAGTTGTGCTGTGGAGCCGAGACCTAACCATCTGCTTGCCCGCTTCACCCCGAGCATCTGGAAACGTTCACAGAATAAAGCTCCTCAACCATTTATCAAGAACATTATTATTATTATTATCCTCTCGCTCTCTGCTTCCTGCTCTATGTGTGTGTGTGCTTGCATGCGTGAATGTGAGTGATTGTGCATGTGTGTGTCCTGTGTGTATCTACTCTGTCTGCATGATCTACAGTATGCTGTATCACTCCTGACAGCTTGGTTACGGTGGACTGACGGGGGCTGACTAGCAAGCTCTTCAACTAAATTTACTAAAACAGTACAACTTACCGAAAAGAAACGCTAAATAATAAATGCTTTCCCTCACACTATATGCTGAACATCAAAAAGTAATGCCTTCGCTTTACTGAATATTTTGTTCTCGGATTAAACTAATGAATAACATAACTGATAGCAATTATGCACGGAAAGTTACTGTTAATTACATTTATCTAAGCTCTATTGTGTAGTTAGGATGCATTAATTAATCACAATGTTATTTTTCTAAAGCCTGCTTACCATTTCAACAGAGTCAACGTGTATTTGTAGAATATCAGGCCCTGGGAATTGTGTATTGAAGGCCCATAGGAAAGACTGAAACTCCAATCATGGAGCACTACAATGACTACTACATGATCACAGTATGAGCATAACAACAAATTACTGATCAACAAAATAAACACAATATTTGCCAGTGAACTTCAAAAGCAAAAAAAAGAGACAAATCTTTTTCATTCAAAAATTGTCCGAAAGATTTGTAAGAGAGGGTAATTTGAGGAATTGGACGCTGTTGTGCCAGTATTTTGTCTAACCAACAAAAAAAAAAAATTTTTAAGTGTATTTTGGGGTGCTATATTTGAAAAGCCCTCTCTCCCTATGCTTGTGTTAGCTACAGCTCTCTTCTGCTCTCTCACCCACAGTGGAGGGAGTGTCCCATGTGCGTCCCAAATGGCACCCTGGCATTCTATTCCCTATACAGGGCACTACTTTTTACCAGGGCCAAAAGGGGTTCTGGTTAAAAGTAGTGGAATATGTAGTGAATAGGGTGCTATTTGGGATGAGACCCAGTGTTTCCCATGCAGTGCCAGGCCTGTTCTTCACACACTCTGCTGCTGCTGTCTCTAATCCCAATTAGACTAATTAACACAGGCTGTCAGTTCCCCTCTCCAAACACTGGAGGAAGCCCACTTCCTGTTTCACTCACTGGAGAGAGGGAGAGAGAGAGAGAGAGAGAGAGAGAGAGTGAGAGAGGGAGGGGGAGAGAGAGGGAGGGGGGGAGAGAGAGGCAGAGAGAGAGAGAGAGAGAGAGAGAGAGAGAACAAGAAAGAGAAAGAGAAAGAGAAAAAAGAGAGGGAGAGAGCAGAAGAGGACAGGAGAAAGGGAAGGGAGGGAAGGTGTTATTGACTTGTTTATTGTTTACTCCATGTGTAACTCTGTGTTGTTGTCTGTTCACACTCTGCTATTGCTTTATCTTGGCCAGGTCGCAGTTGTAAATGAGAACTTGTTCTCAACTAGCCTACCTGGTTAAATAAAGGTGAAATAAAAATAAATAAATAAAAAAGGAGGAAGAGAGCAGGGGTGGATTGGAGAGGATGGGGAGAGACGAAGGGGAGGTAGGAAGAGAGAAAGGGGAACTCGAGGGGAGATGGAGAGGGCCAGAGAAAATGGGAAAAGGGAGAGGTGGGAGAGAGGTAGTGGGGGGAAGAACGGGGAGGGTGATTGCTTTCCCCAAGTCAAATGGAGAGGGGGAGGAAGAGAGCGAGAGAGAGAGAGAGAAAAGACAGGATGTAACTACTTTTATTTAGTAAAAAAACAACAACATCAGAGCAGTCTGAAATGTTCTCTTTTTCACCAGGCCAACACAGAGGGCACGGATATACACCAGGAAGTGAAAGTTCTAAAGTTATGAAACATATGGGCTCTTCATTCCACACTGTCCCTCTAGTGGCTGGTGATTTAAAGTCACAATCTCAAAGATTGCCAACTGTTCAATGGCTATTTCAATAATTATTGATATATTTCCAATGATTCTTGAAGAATATAATATATCAATGCCTCATGAGCTAAGTTCAACCACTTATCGCAACCTCACATCTATAGTTCGGTCTATGAATTTGAGTGTGGGGTGCACTTCCTGATAATGTTCTGTTCCAAACCAAGTTGCCGAGCCTATGTTGGGCAGGAACACAGCTTTGCTGTAACAAGCAGGATGAGGCAACAATAACAGCCATCCACTCACCCACTCTAACTGCTTGTTCACCTCTTTTCTCTCCAAAAACATCATTAAAACAGGAAGATTGTTGAGACAGACCAAGATAGGAAGAACGAACAGACAAACAAACGGAATTTATTTGGGGAAAGATAAATAACAAGTCTAGAAACAAAGAGAACAACTTTTCTCCCCAAGGAAATCAGCTGTCATGCACAATGGGTACTTTTACACAATGGGTCAACATTTAGAAAAAGTGGAAGTCTACTATATGGGAGTGAATGGGGCAGGCTGCAATTTCTGATCATTTCCCCCTTTGGCCTCCATTCTAAATGTTTTAACAGGGAATATACTGTAGTTTGTTCAATTGACCTTTCCTTGGTAAATGGCATAGGTTGATGGGGAGAACCATAGGCAGGAGGCAGTCACAGGTTTAGAACTACTGAATTCATTTAAGCACCATAGATCAAAGCGGGACGAAACCCAAACGCTGTTGTGCTCAAAATATATCTTCATAAACAAAAAGGCACAGGGCGAACCCAAAATGCAAAATATAAAGTACTCAGAGAATAGTATGAGAGATTCCTCTCAGGAAAACAAGTAACATTCACAATGACCGACAAAGACAAATGGCAGAGGGAGTATATATACAGTGATAGAGTGGGGATTGGAACCACGTGTGTGTAATGATGTTCCAGCAATGAGGTGCATTTAGACAAAAAGCAAATTTACTAAGTTCGGTGGAGACCCGAGGAACCGGTTCGGTATCTCATGTTTTTATGCGTTTAACAACAAAGTTAGGTAAATTGGAACCTTAGTGAAATATTTGGTGAAAGCACCTTTGGCTGCCATTACAAATGAGATTAAAAAAAAACCAAGATTCTACCAACCTTGAAAATCTCTTAAGGCAACGTATATCCATTGTTTTAGGTTGTGTAGATATAAAAAGTAATCCCTTTGAGATTGAATTTTAAGGCAACAAAATGTGAAGATGGTACAAGGGGGTGTGTAGTAGACTTTCGCTCGTCACTACATATACAATTTTTTTATTTTTTATGTTGGGGCAGCCCCACTCTTAACATAGTTTGTGTTTACTGAATATGACAGCGGTAGAGAGGAAAGACAGTGCAGTTGGATTTGAACCCATGCAGTAGCAGTAGCATGCAGTAGCACCGGTTTGAACCGCTATACCACCCTAAACCTTAGGACCCTCACTTGACAACACATTTACAAAAGACCTTTCAGTCCGGGGACTGAACACAAGTGTGTGAAAAAAAACTACTTTACAGGAAAATATAAGGAAATAATATAAAGAAAACAAAAGCTACCTCTACCCACACTGTCCCAGATCCCTCAATCCCCAAAGAGCCTGCTATCCATCCATAAACAGGAAATCCTCTACCAACAAGACTCAAACAATATATTGACATCCACCAATCCACCGATCAGCCGATCAACTCCTTATCCATGACGGCCCTCAATACCTCTCCATATCTCTCTATTCGCACATCCATCACTCCCCATGGTCCCCAACCAGCCCCACCCATCACTCCATGTTTCTAAGCCACGTCCAAACCCCATCCATATATGCATGCGTGTGCAGAGGTGTGATGGCAGCGTGATGGCGGTGTGTGCCACCGCGTGATGCTCTCTCTTGTGATTGATGTGTAAATCCTCCACAAAGTAAATCAATTAAGCAGCCATGTTCCCCAGGGAGAGAGTGTCTGAGGAGAGAAGGGAACGGGGAGGGAGACAGAGAGAGAGAGAGAGAGGGAGCGAGAGAGAGAGAGAGAGAGAATGAAAGAAATAAAGAAATAAAGAAATAAAGAAGTAAAGAGTGAGTGAAAGAAAGAGGGAGAGGGAGGCGGGGGCAGTACTGTTCTGGGCTCAGCTGCCTACCTGTCTGCCTCCCATTTGCCCCCTCCACCCCCACCCAAAGCCCCCTAAACAACTACAGTCATAATTCAACCTCAAGAGGAGCTGGTACTGTATCATCACACCCAAGGGCCAAACCCTAGGGGCCATATCCAATAACACCACTATGGAATATGACTGAGTTAGAATCCACACTCTTCCCAAGTGCCTCTTTTTTTAATGACCTTTCTATCTATTTCACTGGTTGCCTTTCCCTCAATCTTCTTCTTTTGCCTCTTGTCGCTCCCTCTCTTTAAGTCTTACCCCATTCCTCTCTCCTTCTCTCTCTCCCTTCTCTCTCTGTCTGTCTCATAGTGAAATAAGAGCAGCAGTAGTATATACTGTAATCAGATTAGTCAGTTTAAAAGCACAGAGCTGAGTACATTTGGCCTAATCCAATCCCCTGGGCTCCCATTCATGAAGCGTCTCAGAGTAGGAGTGCTGGTCTAGGATCAGTTTTAGATCATCATGAATAAGATTATGGACAGGTATTATCTGATCCTAGATCAGTACTCCTACTCTGCTTCACGAATACCTGATTACATTTGTTTTTCTGCTAAAACTCTATGACTCTACAGTATATTCACACCGGGAGGGGGGATGTGTGTCCCCACCTCCCACACTGTTTATACATTACCTCCATTGGCCTTGGAAGTGAAATATCCACAGTATTATTTTCATTAGAATTAGAATCAGACAATCTTTATTATCCAAAGCTTGGGAAATGTGTTTGGCATAAGCCTCACAACATAATTTTAATGCAGAATATAATGAAACATCACACCCACGTCATACACATCATTGTATCTATTGAACCCCCCCAGGTCGTCGACTAGAGAACATGATTCTCATTTACAGCAATGACCTGGGGAAGAGCTGTATTATATTATCCTAAGTATCGTGGCATATTATTAGTAAGGATGGAGTATGATGGCGGGAATGAGGGACAACTACAATTAAACTAACTGACTGACTGAACATGTTCTCTCCAATCCCGAGGAGCTGGAAGGGAGCACCATATCTGTTTTAACACATGAATCAGTCCACTGCTTCTGTGGGGATGTCATTTGTGTTTTGATTGAATCTTTATTGCCGGAGAAGAGAAAATGAAATGCTCGTGACCCCTCCCCCCCATCACCTCCCTTTAAGCACTCTAAATGCCCTAAAGCGCCCCCCATCCCAAAGAACCTATCCCACCCCTCATCTGCCTCCCACCCTGAGCCTTCACCCCATATGTGTATTATGGATGGAGCGGGGAGAAAAAAGAGCTTGGTTTTAATCGACACCCTTTAAGTTATCTGCGGGATAATTATGGCCAACAGCTGTAGCTGGTGTAACATGTAACAATGGGACTCATTAATATTCTCAATGAGCTGTGAACATGGAAGAGAGAAGACAGCATGAAAGCCTGACCACAGTGTAGCCAACAGGCTATAGGATAATGGCCCATATTGGGCATAGGGCATAAAGACCACAATCAAACAGGAATACACTCACATATAAACACACATACACACACATGAATGTGAACACACACACACACACACACACACACACACACACACACACAATGCACAAAGGCTAGCATGCACACTGACGCACACGCACAGTTACACACACAGGCACACACCCATGCATGCACATACACTCACACAAACTGGAGCATAGAAGTTTGGCTGTTCCTGAGATAAAATGCTGGAAAGACAAAAAAGAAACCTGGTATTGATGACTTTTAGAGTTCTGTTATTTTTGTAATAGAGAGAGGGGTCACAGCTCCTTTAAACCACCTTCTCTCCCTTTCCCTTAGAGCTACAGCAGATCCCGCTGTGCCATAAAATATCTGCATCCCATTTTGGTAGTAATTTAAGAATTAATTATGAATGAATTAACATCAAGCATCATTTTGATTTAGGAGTACTTTTGAGTCGTTGTGTGTGAGAGAGGGAGAGATTGAGAAAGAATGAGAGAGAGAGGATCTTCAGGATATGAATTAGAAAATGTGTACAGAGTTGGTTTCTCCCGGCACAAGCCGTTAAATATTTAATGAAGGGGGGATAAATGCTGAAAGAATGCCACAGCCTCCCAATCCCAGCCTCGCCACAATTAGGAGGCTATTATCTGCTCACAACCTCCAGACTAGGAACAAACTCAGCCTCAAAAGGTGCAATAAACAGGGTTATGATGAGATGGGACACAGAATTGATGGGTAGAATACACATCATTACAATTTTAATGAAATTACATATTTCGGTAGCCCCATATTTTAAGGTCATTTCCTCTCATCAGAGAACTCCCAGCTTCCCACTATTGGGCTCCAGTCATTTGATTTGACATATTATGCCTGGGTACCTTGGCAATAAGGACACAACATTGCAGCATATTGGAAGGCTCATTTGCTTTTCATTGGGAGCGTTGTGTCCCAAAAAATTGCCTCCTGGGAGTAACACGTGTATGGGGACTGTGTGCGTGGCGGCCCCAGCAGCAGGTGGCCCATTGCTGCCTAATGAACACGGCAATCTGTTACTATCGCAGAGGCGCTTTTCACCAGACAATTAGGCGACTAAGCGTGTCATTATTCTGGGCCAACAAGGAGAGGCTCTCCTCTAATTTCATCTTTTCATTCCTGTTTACTCACCCACACTCCCCTCATTAATGAGAGATTTTCCAGTCTATGCTAATTGGTTTCAATAACATTCATTTTAGTTGAAAGCGAACGATTCTGTTAATTGAGGAGCGGAGGGGGGAGAAGAGAAAAAAGGCTTCTTTTCATTTTCAAGTGCGTCCGCGAAACGACGCGTTTGAAAAAGCGCTCAACAGGTTCGCTGCTAATGAAATTAAGTGACGCCGGCCGTGGCAAAAAGGAAAGCCCCAAATTAAAAGCCATTTATTTTCATTGAGGCATGTGGCACTGTTCGGGCACAATTAATGCTCGGTGCACCGACAGGATAGGAGGGAAGGAGGAAAGAAAAGGAAAGGCGCACCGGTGATTTGGTTGGTGTACCGCGGCAGAGTCACGCTCACATCTCTCTGTCATAGCAGTGTTGCTGTCAGTCAGATGCGGTCAGTCGGCTGCCTAACCAGACGTTCCTTTGTCCGTTTAGTGACGGCAGAATGAGTCCGCAAACGGCCTGTCTCCACAGTGGTCGATGACGCGTGAGAAGGGAGTAGGCTCAGGGTGCTTAAACTCATCTTTCCATCCATCGACTGGCTGTGACGGCATCTGGGGACCTTTGTTGAACACAACCAATGTGTGTCCCAAATGGCACCTTATTCATTAGATAGTACACTACTCCAGACCAGGGCACATAGGGGTCTGGTCAAAAGAAGTGCACTGTTTTGGGAATAGAGTGCCATTTGGGACACAGATCTTCCTGCAGTAGAAAACTCAGGTGGATAATAATGATTTAAACTATATGTCACATCAACATCCCCCAATGTCACTTGAGAAGAGAGCGCTTTAGCACAATGATCTATAGTCCTTACCTCATAGTAACCTGCCCATCAGCTGAGCGAGGCTATATTTACTTTCCTGTGTTTTTTATTAACCAATGATAGGCCACTGTCCCACCCTTATGGAAAGTCTGACTCAAAGACCAGGGATTGTGCAGCTAGCAGAAGATCAGTCGAGTTAATTTTCATAGCATTTGCATTATGTCAGGACATGAGCTACAATTAGGTATGTGGGTGTCGTCATTAAAACTAACCACACTTTTCAGAAACACACGCTTGCATCATAATTGAGTCAGTAAGTGCTTGCATGAAGCAGTGGAGGAAAGATTCCTGTTTTTGGATGTGTTCAGAGATGTTTGGTAATTAAGCCAATCACAGCCTCTAAAAAAAGCTAGCATCACTCGTCCTATGAGGTCAGGAGTATTTGACCTGACCAGGAAAAGCTCTAGGCCCCAATGATAAGCTATTACATGTCATTTTTCATGGTCAGGTCAGGTGGTTAGGAAAAACTCCTGGCCCTTTCTAAATTGTCACCCATAAGCAAGGGGTTATCCAAGTAGTGACCTGGAGACTTTGGGGTCATTCGTGTGTGAGCTGTACGTGATCTGTCCAAGAACCTTGTCCATCTAAGAAAAATATCTATCCATGGTAGTTCAGACAAGCACATCAGCAACACATTTACATTTACATTACATTTAAGTCATTTGGCAGACGCTCTTATCCAGAGCGACTTACAAATTGGTGAATTCACCTTATGACATCCAGTGGAACAGCCACTTTACAATAGTGCATCTAAATCATTTAAGGGGGGGGGGGGTGAGAAGGATTAACACCTAGATGATTATTAACACGATGATAGTGGTGGCGATGATAATCATGCTGTATGGTGTCCATATTAGGACAGACTCACAGCTGTGTGATATAAGTCATGTTCACTGTCCTTGAGCTACCAAAGTTCAGACTGCCACCTTTCTGTCAACTGAGGCACCCCCACCTCCCCCCTCTCTCCTCCCTCTCTCTCCACACTGCTATCGAGCCAAGAGAGCACGAGTTATCCATCCATCTGTATTTGAGATTTTTATACTGCTAAAGGAAGAAGGGGGGCTTGTTAGAATTAAAGAACATCACGCACATTTGAGAATGCACAGTCGTTAGAGCTTACAAGCCAATTAACGTTTATCTCTCCTTGTGAAGTAGTGTGCCCGCTAATTGATGCACGAGGAAATGTATTCCGGAGCGCCGGGATATAAGAGCACCTGAGGTTGCCAAGGTTACCAAATTGAATCCTTCCTCAGACATCCCTGATCTGCATAATTCCGTCATATCGTTCAGTGCATTTCAAAGTGAGCTTGATGAATGGCACTATCAGGAGATAATATTTCTGCTTGGATGTAATAAATCTTATGGAAAGTGTTCAGAATTTCATATGCCAGTGTGGCACAAAAACCCCCACCATCGATATACCCCTCCTCTCTCTATCTAGCACTGTGACAGGATTATGACAACAGGAAGTGGCTGCTCTCCCCCTCTTCTTCTCCAGTACAAACATTTGAGTCATTTCCTGTCACAAAGATGGCTCCCATTGCAGCTTTCACCAGTAGCACGGCTCACCATCGAAAACGACACATTTTTCAAAAACGTGGATACAGTAACCGCTGCAATAGAGTGAGATCGATACTTGTGGACGGTGGTAGTGTTTTGTTAACACATACACACGCACACACACACAGTATAAGTAAGCATGTGATCTGTGTTTGTCGAAGGCAAAGCAGTGTGTGTGTGTGTGTGCGTGTGTGTGTGTGTGTGTGTGTGTGTGTGTGTGTGTGTGTGTGTGTGTGTGTGTGTGTGTGTGTGTGTGTGTGTGTGCGTGCGTGCGTGCGTGTGTGTGTGTGTGCGTGTGTGTGTGTGAGAGTTGAGGCTGAGGGGTCTACCGAGACCTGCCTGGCCCAGATACCTATCTTATTGATCACCCTCTCATCCACGCATCCAGCCCAGCCATGCGCTAGCTACCGAGCCTCAACACAGACAGCCTGGAGTGTCGTGTTATTTTGCAAATCCCTATTAATAAAACAGCTCTGGGGTCACGCCCCTACGACTTCTGCGACCCCTGTGACCCAGACTGCTCTACAGGGCTTTGGTTGGTTGACCTCAGGGCCTCAGTGAGTCTGAACCTCCTGTGTGGCTGTTCACTTATTCATAGCCCCGGTCATGTTTTGTTTGCTCTTAGCCGGTGCATGTGTTTACCAATGATTTAAGAGTCATTAAGTGGTAATTGAGGCAGGGGCCTGTGAGGATGCTGTTAAGAGACTGGGACGGTGGTGATGAGAGGAGAGGGAAATAAAGAGAGATGTTTATGGGGTGGTTGTTTTTTTCTTTCTTTCTATGGAGGTGAACAGCTATCATGTAATTTTTCTCTAACCTGTGTTGTGGTTTTTAATTCAAGGATAAGTGTGTGAGTTGATTCTTCATTCGGTGTGTGTGTGTGTGTGCGGCTTTGACACTAATCTTTCAGCAACAACAAAAAAAGTCAAAAAGTGTGTATTTTTGCCAGGGAGGGGATTGACTAATTACATTTGTTTACTAATGATGTTTTCCCCCCCATTATTAATGTTTTTAATAAGCTCAGAGTCAGGTGTAGTGGACTGTAATAAATTGCTGATTTCAACAGATCGTTATTGCGTCTCTGTGGCTCCCTAATAAAGAGGATAATTACTCAATTTTTGCTTGCAGAAACATAAATAACTGTTTATTGACTTTATGACAGGCTGTGATAGCCACATGGCTAATGGCTTTGTCAGTTCTAACTTTTATATCCATCAGGCTACAGAAGCTGTCCGTCAAAAGTTCCCATAGTTAAAAAGGCAGTGTGATACAAGGTGGAGTATGTTCACACTCAAATGTGCACACAAGGACAAACACACAGCACACACGCACGTATGATCATACGCACAGGCATTTACATGCACGCCCACATACACACGCATGTATGATCATACGCACAGGCATTTACATGCACGCCCACACACACACACGCCCACACACACACACACACACACACACACACACACACACACACACACACACACACGCACACACACACACACACACAGGCAGTTTGTGCGACACACTACCTCCAAGTTCGCTTCAGGTTTGATGTGTGCTCGCGGCTGAAGTTCAGGCCCTCATTTTGTAATCATTATGTATATATTCCAGCGACGGGCCTTCCTAATTTGGGCACGGCTCCCTTTCTTTGTGTTTGAGATAAAGGGAAGCTTCCGATCTTTTCTCGGTGAGAGATAGTGAGGCCCTCCAAGTGAGACAGGAAATTACAGAGTAAGTGCCTTTCTGGGTGATAGTGAAATTAAGGGAGGACTGTATCGTGGCTCTAATTAAATGCCAGGTTGCAGCGCTGCGTTATCAGGAATCTCACCGGCTAATCCGCTGACAGGGGCCTGGGTGCACACACACACACGCACGCACACACACACACACGCACGCACGCACGCACGCACGCACACACACACACACACACACACACACACACACACACACACACACACACACACACACACACACACACACACACACACACACACTCCTCTCTTTCTCTGACTCTATATCATCACTCTTCTGTCTGTGGACTTTTTTTTCTGTCTGTGTCCTCTGTATTTCTCTCTTGTTATTTCTTCTCTATTCCTCTCTCTATCTTTCTCTTTCTTTCCCTTTCCAGTGGTGTATAGTAACCAAGTAAAAATAATTTGAAGTACTATTTAAGTAGTATTTTCCTTTACTATTTTTTACAACTTTTATTTTACTCTACTCCATTCCAAAATAAAATAATGTACTTTTAAATCCCATACATTTTCCCTGACACCCAAAAGGACGTTTCGAATGCTTGGTAGGACAGGAAAATGGTCCAATTCACACACTTATCAAGAGAACATCCCTGGTCATCCCTACTGACTCTGATCTGGCAAAATCACGAAATGCAAATGCATAATTTGTAAGGGATGTCTAAGTGTTAGAGTGTGCCCCTGAAGATCCGTAAAATAATAATAATAATAACACTAAGGAAATCATGCTGTCTAGTTTGCTTAATTAAAATATTTATTGCATTTACTTTGACTTTTGATACTTACTTATTTATAACAATGGCATTTACTTTTGATACTTTTTCCACCACTGCCCCCCATCCCCAACAGACACAGTCCCATGCAATCCTTTGGCTCTTAAAGTCAGACATGATGCCAAGATTAAATCAATGTCATGACCTTTGACCACAGGCTTTTGCCATTAAGTAACTGGTGATGTCACCATAGAAGAATAAACACAACAGCACCTACCAAAAACAAACATGGAGAATGAGAAAGAAAATGTTTGTCTTTTTTAATTTATTTTTTAAATTGAATATCCAAAACATACAATATACTTGCAGTGAAGCCGCTCAACAACTACACCATACCAGTCATCCAACAGACTCCCATTCAGAGCGACACACAGAAGAATCCAGGGTCAATGCCCTGCTCAAGGGCACGTTGACAGATCTCCCACCAGGCCAAAAAACGTGAACCTGAACCCTCCAAGACAAACGAACAACAGTCATATTGTAGCTAATTGCCTATAGTTTCCTACGGGGAAATGAAAGGAAAGAGGAAATGAAGGGATGAGAGAAAGGCGAAGTCAGACCTGTGCTTTTAATCACGCCACAGCTCTGCGCTTAATTTATTATTGTTTTGTGACAGCCGTTCGCTCTGCATACAAATGCCTCGCTGTCTTTAATGACGGCACGTCGCAGCAATCTCCCAATCATATCATCAGGCGCATTATGAAGTTCATTTAAAATGATTGACAGTCTTTTATATGCATGTCACTAATCTTCTGTAATTTTCCATTTTCTTATTTGATGGAAAATAGAGGAAAAGGAATTGAGTGGCAGGATCTGGTTAGCAACAGGGTGGGAAGACAAGAAGTTGAAATGAAGAAGGATGCACAGCTGAATGCAAATAATATAAATATTTATTTGGAGTGAATATTCATAGACACTTAATTCTATGCTAAATAGCCTCTTAATAAGACTCTAGTGTTATGGACAGTTTTACATCTAGAAGTGACTTTCATTCAAATAACACGTTTTCTTATAGTGTATATTATAGTCAGTCTTGACTCCATAACTGAACATTTAGCCCCAAAATGATACACACTCTCCTCTCCTCCTCCAGTCTTCCATCAACTAGCAGTCTTTCGTACAGAGATATCCCAGAGTAGATTGAGTTGTCTGGCTGAATGAAGGATAGGGCCTGAGCTCCACTCGTCCCCCATGGGACAGGGATGCAGAGGGGGAGGGACGATCACTGAGAGAGTTTCCAGCTGTCACCCTGCTGGTCTCTGTCAGACGTGTGTGGTGTGTGTGTGTGTGTGTGTGTGTGTGTGTGTGTGTGTGTGTGTGTGTGTGTGTGTGTGTGTGTGTGTGTGTGTGTGTGTGTGTGTGTGTGTGTGTGTGTGTGTGTGTGTGTGTGAGAGAGAGAGAGAGAGAGAGAGAGAGAGCGTGTGTTCGTGCACATGTGTGTGATTGTGTGTGTGAGCGCACGTGCACCCATGTGCGTATGTGTGTGGGTGTGGGTGTGTATGTGTG
The DNA here is from genome assembly GCF_036934945.1 of Oncorhynchus masou masou. NCBI lineage: Eukaryota > Metazoa > Chordata > Actinopteri > Salmoniformes > Salmonidae > Oncorhynchus > Oncorhynchus masou. The sequence goes on along the minus strand of NC_088220.1, from coordinate 45,831,401 downwards.
CGAGAACGTGTGTGAATTTGTGTGTGTTTAAACGCAGTGCTGATTACTTAATGATGGAACATGGGGTTCCCCTAATAGTGTCTTTGGTGCCCCCAGTGATGTGTAGGTTAGGCTGGTTGGATAGGGAATTGTAATGAAGAGAGACTAAGCTGCTAAAGAGAGTCTATAGAAGACCTGCAGATGGAGAGGCAAAATAATTCCCCAGGTTGTTGCTGTAAAATAGAATATGTTCTCTGTCAAACTTACACCCGGTAAAATAAGGGTAAAACATTTTTATATAAAAATGCTGCTTGCATGTCTGGACCTCTTGTTTCACTACCGAAATCCACTCCATTTTATGTTAACATTTTGGTAATTTAGCAGATGCTCTTATCCAGAGTTTATAATCAGTGCATTCAACTAAGGAAGGTAAGACAACCACAGTCAGTCACTGCAAGGAAAAGCTTTCCTCAATAAAGCGGCTATCAGCTAAATCAGTGCTACTAAGAAAAGGCAAGTGCAATTGTTTACAGCATTGATGACGCTGGTGGCCTTTTTGCAGGCACATACAGTAGTGGAACATAATTGGTGCATACACTACCGTTCAAAAGTTTTGGGTCACTTAGAAATGTCCTTGTTTTGAAAGGAAAGCATTTTTTTGTGTGCATTAAAATAACATCAAATTGATCAGAAATACAGTGTACACATTGTTAATGTTGTAAATGACCATTGTAGCTGGAAACGGATTATTTTTTAATGGAATATCTACATAGGCGTACAGAGGCCCATTATCAGCAACCATCACTCCTGTGTTCCAATGGCACGTTGTGTTAGCTAATCCTAGTCTATTAAAAGGCTAATTGACCATTAGAAAACCCTTTTGCAATTATGTTAGCACAGCTGAAAACTGTTGTTATGATTAAAAAAAGCAATAAAGCTGGCCTTCTTTAGACTAGATGAGTATCTGGAGCATCAGCATTTGTGGGTTCGATCACAGGCTCAAAATGGCCAGAAACAAAGACTTACTTCTGAAACTTGTCAGTCTGTTCTGAGAAATACTGTATAACCTATGCTTGTCTACCATTTCTTTCTGGTTGGGGAGATCATGTCCTGCGTGTGTGTGTGTGTGTGTGTGTGTGTGTGTGTGTGTGTGTATGTGTGTGTGTGTGTGTGTGTGTGTGTGTGTGTGTGTGTGTGTGTGTGTGTGTGTGTGTGTGTGTGTGTGTGTGTGCGTGCGTGTGTGTGTGTGTGTGGAGGGGGCAGTGCAGTGGATTGAGTGTAGTGTATGGGGAGGGGTGTGTAGGAGGAGAAAGGGGGCAGGGTGGAGAGGGGAGGAGAAAAGCAGAAAAGAGGGAGGAGATTTATACTTCTCTCTGTTTAATTTACCATTCCAAATCAACCGGTGATGTCATGTGAAAGTGATCTAAGAATAAATGGCATTCTGATTGCATTCTGGGTAAAGATGGCAGGGCTGTGATATTCCACAGGTGTTATGGCCACTGTTTATTGTACGTGAGCATATAAAACATGTAATTGTACGGATGAGTTGACTAGAATTCATCTAGTGAAAAAGTCGCAGGGGTGGGAGGCCCAGGGGTGGGAGGCCCAGTGGTGGGAGGCCCATAATGACCTGTTCTATCGACCTCATTTTGAAGTAATATTTCAAAAACAAGCCAAACGCACATTTCTCTTCAACATGCGTTTATGTTTGACACGCCTACAAAGATTTTATCACATTGCACAGTTGGAGTGTGGAAAGTAGCCTGTATGCTTTTCCTGATTTATGGTACCATCTTTCTTATAAAATAATATCTTGGATGAGGTAGAATATGTACAGGTTAAGCACAGGATCTTAAATCTCCTTGTGCATTGTGTTCAACTCCTGGACTGGATAGAATGGTAGTGAATGCTTAGTACCCCAACTCTATTTATCCAAATTGAACTTATGGAGGTATAAAACAGATTGCTAAGCGTATAATCTTGGGTAGGAGTTGGGATAACTAATACATGCCAATCCACTCCAAGCCGTGCATTTTCTCCTTCTCGGTATCACATTCCCATCAATTAAAATCTAATTTGATTTTTCCTTCATTTAACTACGCAAGTCAGTTAAGAACAAATTCTTATTTTCAATGACGGCCTAGGAACAATGGGTTAACTGCCTTGTCCAGGAGCAGAACAACAGATTTTTACATTGTCAGCCACAGAACTTGCAACCTTTCGGTAACTGGCCCAACACTCGAACCACTAGGCTACCCTGCCGCCCAGGCTACCCTACCTACATGTTTGGAAAATGTTTGATAGGTGAAACGTATATATTTCATTTCGCTGGCATATTCAGACGTCACACATACCTCCATTTCCCTAACAGACAGAACATTTTAGAGAGAGAGTTAAAACAACAACAGTTCAGGATAAATGCATTTTCATTATTACAGATTCTCTCCACTTCTCCCTTGGCAGCGAAAGCAACCTCTGTTTTAACGTCTCATATCAGGCCCATTGGCTATTCTACTGTGTTGAATGCTGGTCAAGGCAAGAAAGTCATTTAAATGTTACAGCAAATTAAATCTCACATTTCCAAAGTCGCCCTTAAGTTAAATACAAATGAAAATGTCCCCTCATGAATCATTGAGTCAAACGGAATTTCTTCTCCAAACTTTAAACTGTGGAAATAAACAGTCTTGACAGGGCAGGCTCTCTGATTTGAACACGTGGTAGCTTATAGGCCAGTTCACCACATAGATATATAAAGAATAGAAATATAGACTAAATGGATTCCAATGAATGGCGCATATGACCTGGTCATTCCAAGATGTCGCCATCTCACTTCAAATAAAGGGTTTTGGCATCCAAAGGGACAAAACACTGAGCTCATGCTCAATGATATTTATATATAAGGAATACGTTTCTTCATTTGAATTAGGTTCCAATGAATGGCACACATGGCCACAATGTGCCATTCCAGGATGTTGTCATCAGTTTTTGCACCAAACTTAAGAGACAACAAATTGAGCAATGATGTGAACCATTAAGCCTAAACTGCTCATGCCTCGTGATATAAATGATAGGCCTCATGCCCATCAATAATTTGATACATTTTTGGGATAAAACATTCAACATATACTGTAGTTCATTTAAGACCGCATAAATTCCTAGATATTACATTTGGCCATCAGTACTCAAAAACACTAAGGCGCATGATGCCTCTTACATTACATGTAAGGGATTACAAAAAAAAAACGGTAACTGTAATCTGTTTTGTTACAAGCAAAAATATTGTAATCAGATTACAGATACTTTTGAAAAACTAGATGATTACTTCAAGGATTACTTTTAAATTCAGAAAGGATGTTTGCAAAAAAAAATCTGTGACACTTCTGCTTTCTCAATGACATTCAAAATCAGCAATGAAAAAAGGCTATGATGACACAACAAATGTGTTTGATGGATCGCGACAAAAGAGCAGGAATGGGCTTTTACAGGCTACAGTCCAAGCTATGTCTCCAATGGTGCGACTGCTGTCGGCATTCAAAGATTATCCAACTTGAATAAACAATTGGAGGTAAGGATGACAGCAGTGGTGTAGTCTACGGCAATACGGATATCACTTATTATTCATATCTACATAGCACATTGATGTGAATCACACTGCTGCTCTTTCATTTAGCTATTTGCGCCTAATGGATTGTGGTTGTTGTGGATGGCTGTTTAGAGATCTAAATGTATATTTGAACCCAATAATGGTTGAATTCAATATGTTTAAGCTGCCTATCAATCATTGTTTTTGAAACTAGTGGACAGCCAGTGAAAAATCGTGCATACCCCAGACTATGGAACAAAAGTAGGGCATTTATACCAATTCCAATTCTAACTCATGCTGATAAAAAATATATACATCCCAAGGCCTAAATGACACATGCTCAAACTTGCACACTTTTGATAGACTTAAAGGAGCAGTCTGTAGTTGCTACATCCATTTTTGGACTTATAAATTATATATATTAATATAAAGATATAATTGATTTCTATTACTATATGTAGTAGAAAGCGATGGGTTAGAAGAAGATAACATAACAAGCCATAAAGTCAAATTTAACATCCATGTATGACCAGCTACAGTATGTAAACGTTAACATTGATTTATCCTGCAATGATGTTGTTCAATTGGTAACATACATTTTTGTCTTCTTCTAATGCATCTTAAGGGGAAAGTAATACAAAAGTAACTGAATGTTCTGAGATTACGTTATGTTCAGAACGTGGGTAATCCAAAAGTTATGTTACTGATTACAGTTTTTGGACTGGTAACTCGTAACCGTAAACGAATACATGTATAAATGTTTTTCTTGGCCCTGTGCAGTTCTAAGTCAAACAAATACATGTGAGTACACCAAAAGTTTTGTTTAAACTTATTTGAAAGGAAATAGTGAATCCTAGAAGGGTGCAAAAATATTTGACAGCAACTGAATCGACTAGAGAATAAGCCTTAATGTGTGCCCTAATACGGATCGATCAAATCCTTAAATAGTCATAAGGTCCAGTGTTACCGTAACATTGCCTGTTACGTTAGTCCTTTGTGATTTTTCATATTTTTGTCCAGGGACTGAATACGTACACACGCACAACCGCATATTCGCTACATCTCGCAGCTCATGAACCCCAAATCTATTTACTTGTAAATCACATTTTTGATGGCGGTGTTATTCTAAATTTACGTGTTGCTTGTGATTTATGTTAGGGGCGAAAGGGGGCAAAAAACGTCAGGTGAGATGAAATCCTCCAGATTGCTACAGATGTAAAATCTTAATTTGAGACAGTTTTCTAGAGCTGGAAAATAATCCTGCAGCAGCAGGATATGTGTATTGTTAGGTGGAAAATTCTCAGCAACAAAAGAGTGGTCAAATTAAGATGCTACATCTGTAGTTGTGTCAGTCGCTCTCTCTGCCAATCCCCAACCTCCTAAGTGCATGTGTGCATGCGGGTGTGCGTGTGTACGGGCATGCGTACACGTCTATGTGTTGTATATTAAAGGGACGTCTCTACACGCTAGAGGAATGGGCAAGCCGTAATTAAAGTGTGACTGAGGTAAATGCATCAGAAAACGCCTGACAGTGTGTTCCATGTTTAGATTATTTTAATTTGCGGCCCCGCACTCAGGTGAGCGATTCGTTTGGCCTTGACCCGCTGCTGACTGCAGGGATTAATGCCGGGTAATGACTGCTGAGGCTATCATTGCGGCAGGCATCATTAATTATCCTTATTGATTGTTGCTCTCAGAGATAAAGCGTTCTGCTGACTGGAAAATACCCTCCACCAGCAAGGTCAAGGAAGAAAACACACACACACACACACACACACACACACACACACACACACACACACACACACACACACACACACACACACACACACACACACACACACACACACACACACACACACACACACACACACACACTATTTCCTGTTGACCTCTTGTGTCCCCTCTTTTCTACATGGGGACTGTACGCCACAATGTGAAACCTTATTAGGTCCCTGTAAGGTGTATTTGTCTCATCACTGTAGGTAATCACAAGCACGCACCGCCAGATCATGTGTCCTCCTCTACTGGACACACATGCACGCAAACATGCACACACACACACACACACACACACACACACACACACACACACACACACACACACACACACACACACACACACACACACACACACACACACACACACACACACACACACACACACACACACACACACACACACCTATTAAGTTTCCCTCTCCCCTCTGCAATAATGGATCTGTAGGGGATGCTTCAGGGAGTGAAGGTTTTAAATATACTGTACACAACTGTACATCACTCCTCTGTATGTGTGTGTGTGTGAGAGAGAGAGAGAGAGAGAGAGAGAGAGAGAGAGTGTGTGTGGGTGTGCATCCCCATGAAGGAGAGAGGGCAGGAAGACACTCTATGTCTATGTGGTTATGTGTGCTGTGTGTTAGAGAGGCTGTCTGTGTAGTGTGCATGTTCACCATGGAAGAGGCTAATTGGAGTGCTTGCTGTATGTCCTCCTTCATTACCGCTTGGTGCTAACTGTATGGCTTCCCTGCTGCAGGAAGCACCGGGCAATGTCTCAAATGGCACCCTATTACCCATATTGTGCACTAGACAGTTGAAGTTGAAGTCGGAAGTTTACATACACCTTAGCCAAATACATTTAAACTCAGTTTTTCACAATTCCTGACATTTAATCCTAGTAAAAATTCCCTGTCTTAGGTCAGTTAGGATCACCACTTTATTTTAAGAATGTAAAATGTCAGAATAATAGTTGAGAGAATTATTTATTTCAGCTTTTATTTCTTTCACCATATTCCCAGTGGGTCAGAAGTTTACGTACACTCAATTAGTATTTGGTAGCATTGCCTTTAAATAGTTTAACATGGGTCAAACGTTTCGGGTAGCCTTCCACAAGCTTCCCACAATAAGTTTGGTGAATTTTGGCCCATTCCTCCTGACAGAGCTGGGACAGGTTTGTAGGCCTCCTTGCTCACACACTCCTTTTCAGTTCTGCCTACAAATTTTCAATGGGATTGAGGTCAGGGCTTTCTGATGGCTACTCCAATACCTTGACTTTGTTGTCCTTCAGCCATTTTGCCACAACTTTGGAAATATGCTTGGGGTCATTGTCCATTTGGAAGATGTCTTGAGATGTTGCTTCAATATATCCACGCAATTTTCCGTCCTCATGATGCCATCTATTTTGTGAAGTGCACCAGTCTCTCCTGCAGCAAAGCACCCCCACAACATGATGCTGCCACCCCGTGCCTCACGGTTGGCATGGTATTCTTCGGCTTGCAAGCCTCCCCCTTTTTCCTTCAAATATAACGATGGTCATTATGGCCAAACATTTCTATTTTTGTTTCATCAGAACAGAGGACAATTCTCCAAAAAGTAAGATTTTTGTCCCCATGTGCAGTTTCAAACAGTAGTCTGGCTTTTTTATGCCGGTTTTTGAGCAGTGGCTTCTTCCTTGCTGAGCGGCCTTTCAGGTTATGTCTATATAGGACTAATTTTACTGTGGATATTGTCACGTTCTGACCTTAGTTCCTTTGTTTTGTCTTTGGTTTTGTGTGGTCAGGGCGTGAGTTGGGGTGGGCAGTCTATGTTTGTTTTTCTATGTTGGTTTTTGTGTTCGGCCTAGTATGGTTCTCAATCAGAGGCAGGTGTCGTTAGTTGTCTCTGATTGAGAATCATGCTTCGGTAGCCTTTTTCCACCTGGGTTTTGTGGGTGTTTATTTTCTGTCTTTGTGTTACCTGTGTATGTCACCAGACAGGACTGTTTTGTTTAGTTCGTTCATTTTGTTATTTTTGTATTGATTCAGTGTTCAGTGCTTTCTTTAATTAAAATTATGAACACTTACCACGCTGCGTTTTGATCCTCCTCTCTTTCTCGCGAAGACGATCGTTACAGATATAGATATTTTTGTACCTGTTTCCTCCAGCATCTTCACAAGGTCCTTTGCTGTTGTTCTGGGATTGATTTGCACTTTTCGCACCAAAGTACGTTTTTCTCTAGGAGACAGAATGAGTCTCCTTCCTGAACGATATGACGGCTGTGTGGTCCCATGGTGTTTATACTAGCGTACTGTTGTTTGTACAGATGAACCTGGTACCTTCAGGCATTTGGAAATTCCTCCCAAGGATGAACCAGACTTGTGGAGGTCTACCATTTTTTTCTGAGGCCTTGGCTGATTTTTTTGTTGATTTTCCCATGATGTCAAGCAAAGAGGCACTGAGTTTGTAGGTCGACCTTGAAATACATCCATACGTTCACCTCCAATTGAACCTATGTCAATTTTATTATCTGGCATTTTCCAAGCTGTTTAAAGGCACAGTCAACTTAGTGTACGTAAACTTCTAATCTACTGGAATTGTCATACAATGAATTATCAGTGAAATAATTGTTGAAAAAATTACTTGTGTCATCCATAAAGTAGATGTCCTAACCGACATACCAAAACTGTGGTCTGTTAACAAGAAATTTGTGGAGTGGATGAAAAACATATTTTTTTACCCCTTTTTTCTCCCCAATTTCATGGTATCCTATTGGTAGTTACAGTCTTGTCTCATCGCTGCAACTCCCGTAAGGACTCGGGAGAGGCAAAGGTCAAGAGCCATGCGTCCTTCAAAACACAACCCAACCAAGCCGCACTGCTTCTTGACACAATGCACATCCAACCCGGAAGCCAGCCACACCAACGTGTCAGAGGAAACACCGTACACATGGCAACCTGGTCAGCGTGCACTGCGCCCGGCCCGCCACAGTCGTCGCATGTGCGCAATGAGACAAGGATATCCTTGCCGGCCAAATCCTCCCTATCCCAGACGATGCTGGGCCAATTGTGCACCGCCCCATGGGCCTCCCGCTTGCGTCCGGCTGCGACAGAGCCTGGGCTCATACCTAGAGTCTCTGGTGGCACAGCTAGCACTGCAATGACCACTTAGACCACTGCGCCACCTGGGAGGTGAAAAAAACTAGTTTTAATTACTCCAACTTAAGTGAATGTAAACTTCCGACTTCAACTGTAGTTTATATGTTGGGCCCTTGTCAAACATGGTGCACTGTATAGGGAGTAAAGAATGTTGGGGAGTAGTGAACTACATGTAGTTCAACTAGTAATTTAATTACATTAGTAGCTTGGTGGTATTTGAGCTAACTTCAAATCTAGGTATTGTTTTCAGTATGGGTGATGTAGGCAATAATTTCCTTTATTTTTTGGCATCAGACCTTAATTCTCACTTAAAACATTGTTTTTGTATTTATTAGGCTAAATGACATTCTGTTGTGACCCCAAAGTGATATTTTCTTGCAATTTGTGGTCTATTTCAGGTTAACATATGTATGATAATCACTCACAAAGTAGTGCATTTTGGATGTAGTGAACTACTTTTTCAAAATAACTTAAGTTAAATAAATTATAGGGTAGCTTTAGTGTAGCTTACCTTCTTCCAATGTGAAGTAATTGGTAGCTTGGCAAACTACATTTTCAGAGTAGCTTCCCCAACACTGCAATAGGGTGCCATTTGGGATACGGTCCTGGAGTGTTGGGTCAGGGAGGAAGTTGTCTGGAGCCTCATCCCTCATATTCCATTGCCCTCTCACCTGTCTCCCTGGCACCCAACTGCTCACACAAGACACCATGCAGGGCCTTCCCGAACACACAGTCTGGCCCCCTATTTCCTATATAGTGCACTACTTTTGACCAGGGCCCATAGGGTTTTGGTGAAAAGTAGTGTACTGAATAAGGAAAAGGTTGCCATTTGGGATGCACACACAGTCACAGTCACCACTACAACCAGGGCTGTTACAGGGCCAACATGGAGACACCACAGGGCCCCCAGGGGGCCACGAGGGCGAGGGTCGCTATGGTCTTGCGGCTATCCACGTAGTAATGTTATTTATAGTGTGTGTGTGTGTGTGTGTGCGCGTGCTTGCATTTGTGTATGCGTGCGTCTATGTCAATGTGTCTTTGTGGTTTTATGGGTGCACCTCGCAGTCTTTTATCACCAAGAAAAACACAGTGTATTTTCAGAACCTCAGTGGCTCTCCTCGCAGTGTTTACTGAGCCCCTCATTCAGAGCATTTCAAGACGTGAAATGAGTGTGACACAAATATATTCGCTTTTCAAATGGCCGTTTGAGGGGATCCAGCAGCACTCCAGTCACTTGGCGCTCCGCTCCTCACATCCCGGGGCAAGTGATTGGCATGTCTTCATATGTGGATTGTGTTTCCCCTCCGACTTGCTCCTTACAACTGTCTCTTGTCAAACACTGGAAATAAATATAAATATACTGAGAGAGAGAAGGAGAGAGGGAGGGAGGGAGGGAGGGAGGGAGGGAGCTATAAGGTATTTTCAAGAGGAAGACACTTTGATAGCTAGAGGAAGAAGAACACACATTCACTTATCCATCCAGGCCTCAGTCTCACCAAAGCAAGACAGACAGCCATGTTTTTTACATCTCTGGTTTCACGTGGATGATGAGGGCCCCCATAGGGCTTGAGTCAAAAGTAGAGCACTACATAGGGAATAGAGTGCAATTTGGGACTCAGCCTTAGAGTCTGTTGATCTGGGCTGACCCTTCGTCTGTGGTGTTTCATGGTCGGAGAAATGGAACAGTGAAAGTGAAAGACAGAAAGATGGGGGAGGAGGAGGGAGAGATGAAGGGATCATTTTTTTTCTTTCTTACCATGGTGTCTGAAGTGTATCAGAATGAGCCTGGAAATGGGTCTGGAAATTCATTACTGAACAGGAGCTTTGAAACAGGCATGCTATGAGCAGGGTGTGTGTGTTTGTTTGTTTGAGGTGTGATATATATAGAGAGAAAGTGTATGTGTGTGTGTGTGTGTGTGTGTGTGTGTGTGTGTGTGTGTGTGTGTGTGTGTGTGTGTGTGTGTGTGTGTGTGTGTGTGTGTGTGTATGCGCGTGTTCGTGCGTGGGTGTGTGTGTGAAAGGCTGTGAGTGAAAGACTTTATTGTATTCAGAGTGGAATTGTTAAACAGTTGCCCCAGGCTACAAGAAAGTCAGCTATAGCCAGGTATGGGCAGCCATTACTGCAGGGCTACAGACTCTCCAGAGAACATATAACACACAAGGATATAGGTGGGGTGTGTGTTTGTGTGTGTGTGTTTGATAGAGAGCGAGAGAGAGAGAGAGAGAGAGAGAGAGAGAGAGAGAGAGAGAGAGAGAGAGAAAGGCGCAACGGCCCATCTTTCTCTGTGTGATTTATACATTCCTCAGATCTACAGTATTTGTACACAAATTCAAATCGAATTTAGAATCAAACTTTGGCGCTTAATCAAACCAGAGGGTGGCCGTGGGATAAGTTTCTCTGAGCCTGAAAATGGAGACGAAGGAAAAGAGCGTCTGACCGTTGTACTACAGCTACACAATCAATACCTGACCACAACTAACATACACACACCCAATCAGCTATCAGAGGCAACACCAACAGGCTGGAAACTCAGAGGCGGCATGCCAAATGGCACCATATTCCCTACATAGTGTACTCCTTTTGACCAGAGCTATGGGCCCTGGTGAAATGTAGTGCACTATATATAGAGAATTAGGGTGTCATTTGGGACGCAAATGGAGACACATTTCTATGCGGAAGTAAGAGGGTGGCTATTTCATTGAGTTAACAAATGTGAATTCAAGAAAATATAAACCAACTCTTGTTCATGTAGTGTTTATTAAATTCAACCCCAAAACATCCAACATCAGCATGTTGAAAAAATGACATGTTGATAGAATGTTCCACATTCAACTAACTGTTTGGCCTGCAGGGTAGTGATTGGAGCAGATAAAGAAAAAATAATGTCAGCATTGGGGATAGCATTCTGCCAGGGGGAGCTCCTGGAGATCCTTGGGACCACGCAGATATACCTGCTCCCCAGACACCCATCATAGAGATGGGCTCGGCAGCTGGAGACCCAGGTTGCTCCATCACGTAGGCCTGACCTAACGGAGAAAAACCAATAGAACCATTTCAAGAATGTTACTTTGTGCTTTTGTTCTTGTGGATATGTATGTTCACATTAATTTAGCTATATAATGATTGCATTATTACTGCAAGGTATTGTGTAACATTTCTAAAATGTTCTTTCTTACGGACAAAGATTATACAGTATATCTTCTATATATACAGTGCCTTCAGAAAATATTAACACCTGTTACTTGTGTTTCAAGGTGATATTAAAATGGATTTAATAGTATTTTTTTTGTTATGATCTACACAACATACTCTGTAATGTCAAAGTGGAATTTAAAAAAAAATCACTGATATGTCTTGGTTAGATCGTCTCAGATGTGTGCTTACTGGTAGAGAAGTCAGGTGCAGGAGAGCAGAGATTTGTGAACAGGCGCACACTTTATTTAGGCAAAAGTGCAAAATGTGCAAAACAGTCACAATAATTATGTTTAACAATAAATATCTTTGTGGAAAAATAACACGGAAAAACAAGCCAGTCTGGCGCATCAACAATACACACGTAACACAAACAATCTTACACAAAGACATGATGGGGAACAGGGGAATAAATACATGTAGATTGATTGTGGAATGAAAACCAGGTGTGCAAATGGATACATGAAAAATGGAGCGGCGATGGCTAGAAAGCCGGTGACGTTGACCGTCGTGACAGATAATGTTAGAATCACCTTTGGTAGCGGTTACAGCTGTGAGTCTGTCTAGGTAAGTCTCTAAGAGATTTGTGCACCTGGATTGCACAAAATATGCACATTAATAGTTAAAAAATTCTTCAAGCTCTGTCAAGTTGGTTGTTTATCATTGCTAAACAGCCATTTTCAGATCCTGCCATAGATTTTCAAGCCGATCTTAGTCAAAACTGTAACTCGGCCACTCTGGAACGTTCAGTGTATATTTGGCCAAGTGATTTAGGTTATTGTCCTGCTGAAGGCCCTGTACATACTGTATACGCCTGTGTATACAGCATATAGTAGATTATAAATGTATGGGGAGTAGTGAACTACGGCCTGTGTTTATAATAGATGTTGTCCTCGTACAGAAACAGGATTTTAAATGTTATGTAAAATGTATGCACATGTGATATTTTGTATTAGATACCCACATCCATACACACACATGCAAAAGTATTTTGGGGGGAGTGGAGGGGGGGGTGCTCTAGCTTGATGCCCATCTATCTTTTTGACATCTCCTAACCCAATCCCACTGGGGGTAACTGAATTTAATCCTGAACATTAGATACGCACATACCCTCTCTGCTCGATTTGTGTGTGTGCGCACACGCATGTGTGTGTGTGTTTGTGTACACACGCGTGTGTTCGCGCATGTGTGTATGTGTGTGTGGTGTGTGCAGTACCACAGAGCCAGGCTGAAATTGTGTCTGGAGTATAGTGTTGGTATGCAGGTCACATCCTAGAAGGGGGAATGAAGGGGGGAATACGAAGAGGAAAAAATTGTAAAAGACCAGGCCGACAGAGGGAGGAGGAGGCTGCTGCACCCTTTCATCCAGAGGTACCCTGTCCAGCGGGGCTGCAGTGCCCCTCTTCCCTGCCCACCCCCGCCCCATCCCAACCCCACCTCCCCCATCCCGACCCCACCTCCATCCCGCTTGGCCCATGCCCCCCACGTGCCGTCCTGTCCCCCCATATCAGCTGCTCTCTGCTAATTGTTTGGCTTGCTCGAGTCCCTATCAGCTGTATCACTTTATGTTTCCATCAAACACTGCATTTATCTTATCATTTCCTTGACAACTACCTATTAGTCCAAATGGAAGGTTGCCGGGCCGACAGGGTGTGCGCTCCCATGGCGATGACACCATGACATTCCCAGGGCGGCTCCGGAACGCCTGCTGTGATAGCATCCAACTTCCCTTCCTATCTCCTCCTCTCCTCTCCTTCTGCTTCACTGTGAATATCCTAGGACACCCCAGACAACACACGCGAATGCACACACACGCACACGGACACTCAGACACACACATATACACACACTGCAGGACACAGCTCTAGAGCTGTCATTTTCCACAGGTAACTTTGTGACATCCTTTGTGTGTGTGTGTGTGTTTAAGCGCTCTCGTGGGCACACTTACTCCCTGTCTGAGTGACAGCAGTGAGGGGTATCCCTCTTTTATCCCTCTATCTCTCACTCTCTCTCTCTCTCCATGTAAGAGGAAAGAGGTGCCAGCCTTCAGTGAGGGAGAGGGGAGGTGGAGCAGGGTGGAGAGGGGAGGTGGAGCAGGGTGGAGAGGGGCTCCAGCAGTGCTTAACACAGATCCACCAAGGTGAGCCCAGGCGCCTATAGTCTTCTCATATACCCATATCTCTCTGTGCGCTTGTTTGTGTGTGCGGGTTTGTGTGTGGTTGTGTGTGTGTGTGTATGCACTCGTACTTATAATGTATATTCACAACGCACATTGAAGAAGCCAGACCCGTTCACAGGGCGTTTCTCAATATGCATACTACTATATGCATGCTCCACACTCCCATTCCCCGAGTGCGTTCCCCCAAGGGAATTCTCTTGAGTACGGCCTTTTTAGTATGAGAGTGTAGAGATCACATACATTTGACATGTGAGAAGCACTGCGCACTCCCATGCTACTGCATTGCATTGAAGATGAACATAAAATTTAGTCTAATATTGCATCATTGTCAGTAAAGCAATTGAGTGTTAATCTGATTGTGTTTTGTATTGCGTAGCTGCATAGAAATTTGGTTAAGAAAAGTAGCTAGCTAGCTAACTAAGCTAGCTAACTTTAACAAGACAAGACTCGTGTTTACATTATAGGCATTAGCTTGCAACGTACTTGAAATAAAGTTCACATTAGCACTAGGTAATGTCCCTACTAGTCTATTAGAAAAATATAATCTGCTAACGTTAGTGCAGCACCCACCCCTCGTCATGATCCATGGTTATTCAGCGGGAGGAAGCACTTAGAGCTGCTGTCGTGGCGCTGTCTGTTAATGTAGGTATCTCTTCGGGGTCTTCACAATGACTACAGGTGATCAGTTGTGGTTTGCTGATTTTAAAAAATGGAAGCGGAGAGGGAGTCGGGAGACGAGAGATGCGAGTCCCTCACAGTCACCTCAGCACAACTATGCCCTGTCATGTTACTGCCTGTTAATGGCAACACAGACGACACAAGATAACTACATAAACAAACTTCTAACTTCATAATTATCAGCTAGCTATATGTGAATCGTAATAATGTAGCTAGCCAGTTAGTTTAACAGGCTAAAAATGACCTAAAATGAATGTAATGAGAGGTAGATGACTAGCTGTCAATTCTTTGTGGCTAGCTACAGTAAATGTATTTATTAGCGTATCAAGATAAAATATTGCAGTCGGGCGTCATATTTGTGCATACTTACCATTGAAGCTTGCATTGGTGTGGAGTACACACCACCGTGCTCCATTTCGCATACTTTGATTTGGACTCGGAGAACAGTGGTATGCATTTTGAGAAACACCCATGCCCACAGACACACACACACGCACAAACTAAATAGTGTTAACTGTCCACACAGTAGCCAATTCCCTTCACTAGCGGAGGCTGATACTGAATGTCTTTAATAGAGTTTTAGGTACTTCAGACAAAGGCAGCTCTCTGTGCTCACACTGGGTTGCCTGTGTTGGGTGACATAGAGCGGGACCAGGGTGGAGCGGTGTAGGGCCGCAGGGAACGGGAACGGATCCACCCCCACCTGATTTATGGTTTTAATGGGACGGGAGCTGGACCACCTGCTGCCTGCACGGGGCTGCTTCAGGGCTCCTGGTCTGGAGCAGTTTCCTTATTTAAAGGGAAAAGTACATGGTTTTGATTCAGGAGCACAGTGAATATGTAGTGAGAGGTTATTCCTCAGTTACTCTTGGAGAAGAAACAGACGTTGATAGCAAAGCAGTTGATTTAGATGTTTTAAGTTTGTCCTCTATACAGGACTGGAAGGGGGAAGATACGTAGGATCTGAGAAGTGTAGTGTTTTATTTTTTTATTTACCTTTATTTAACCAGGCAAGCCAGTTAAGAACAAATTCTTATTTTCAATGACGGCCTAGGAACAGTGGGTTAACTGCCTGTTCAGGGGCAGAACGACAGATTTGTACCTTGTCAGCTTGCAACCTTCCGGTTACTAGTCCAACGCTCTAACACTAGGCTACCCTGTCGCTACGCTGTGTTGCGTTGTGTAGTGTTGAGCTGTCTTGTATTGGGTTGTGTAGTATCGTATGAATGGCCTAGTAATCAGTCATCCCTGAGGAGAGAGACTCACATGCCAACATGGCAACAGAAAAGCTAGATGAGATGGGTGGTGAGTCAGGAGAGAGAAGCCTGATGGGTTAGCTTTTTGTCCTGCCAGAGCTATCTCTGCGGCCTGCTTTGTAATTACGAAAGCCTGTCTTCAGCAACAATAGACAGACACACACACATGGGCATGCACACACACACTCACACTCACACACACAGACAGGAGGCCACTGTGGGGGCTGGGAGAGAGAAACTACACATTTGTATACACAATAAAATATGCATTGTTATACACAAGAATACATGAAAAGCTAAACATTACACATTCTTCAATAAAAAGGTCCCATAACAAACCGTTCGAAATACCTAGAGCAGTGGTCACCAACCTTTTCAAAAAGTAAGCTGAGATCTACTGCTCAGAGTTTGTTTTTTACATTAACCTCACACAAACTGTTTTGTAGGAATGAGGTTTGGGCAGTAGGCCTAGTACATTATCACAGCATATTGGCTACATGATTGGGCTGCCAATACTGTTAATCCGACCATATTATATTTCAAAACTCGAGCTTTGACAACAAAATAGATTAGTTGGTTTAGCACTTGTGAGGTGCTGAGCATGAATTGAAATAATAATAAATAATAACAAATAATTAGCTTTTTTATTTTACTGGACTGATGGTACCTGCATCTCTTGGTCAACCAGGTCAAATCACGATGTCAGTGATCTTCAGGTCGAAAATTTGGAGCTCTAGAAAGATGCCCGAGTTTCCGACTTGGAATTCCGAGTTGGATGACCGTTCAAAAGATTTTTCCCAACCGCCTCTCATTGTCCCTGCTCTCTCCTTCCTTTCCTCTGGTGAGACTGACCAGAGAGAGGAGACACCGTCTTCCACCTGATTTCGAAACTCGAGTCGCACCGCATCTGCCTCATGCACAAATTCATGTTGTTCCTATGACCAGAGAAAGTTAAATATCCCTTAATATTAAAACCGACATGGCGAGCTGTTAATAATAATAAAACACAGGGCTATCGATACTTGGCTACTCATTCATTGCAGCTGCAGCCCGAGCGGTGTTTTGTAATAATGTTGAATAAAAACAGTGACAATGCTGAATATAAACTTAAACATGAACTCACTCATAAAAACAGCAGCGCTTTGCTGCATTCGTTGACAGTCTCTCTGTGGTCATGGTTTTAAAAGTTCTTAAATCTTACGTAGGCTAGTAGCCTATTAAACTTGGCTGTGGCCAGGGTCATGGAAGCTGTGAAGCCACGGTGATTTGATCGGATTGGGCAGTGCAGTAGGTGCACTCGATTTAGTCACAGATTTGTTATCGTTCGTTGGCTTTTCTACAGAAATATTTGGTGATCGACGAGGAATGCCTTGAAGAGCGACGATAGACCGGTTGGCGACCACTGTCCTCGCGGCAGTGAACGGGCTGGATAACATGTCATTTTAAATCTTAACAGTGATGTTAGGTAAGTCTGAAATTTGTGGAGCAGGGCTTTGTAAACAAAAAGAGAATAATGATGTGATCTACGTTACTTCAAAGAGGTCCAACCAACATTTTGGTAAAGAATAAAGTGATGAGTAATAAAAATGTCTCCTTTGATGAAACGAAGGGCACTATGAAAAAACGGCATCAAGGGGTGCAATAGACATGGCAGCTCTGCTTCTATCTCCTAAGCGACTTTGCAGTATAACTTTAAAAAAAAAATTTATAGCCCAGAATGTTTTCACAACTCCATTCTGCTCCTTCCTTCCTATAGGCAGAAACTCAAACGGGAAGTACCCGTGCTAAGGTCTATTCAACGCTGGTCTGACCAATTGGAATCCATGCATGTTTTAAACACTCGGACTGTGATATATTCCAGGTTGCCTCTGAGAATAACATTGACATATACAGTACACTGACACGGTGACTGAGTTAATCAGGAAGTGTATAGCAGAACTTGGTGAATAGCCGGAGCAGTTCAATTTATAAAACGCTATACAAAACAACAGACACATGGGTACAAAACCCGTAGCGCACCAGTAACACATAGCACGAGTACTTACAAATAAACAAATCCTGATATGGGCATGGGGGGTATAACAGAGGGAAAATATACAACATTTAATTAGGGAATTGAAACCACGTGTGTGTGAAAACAAAACAAAACAAATGGAACATGAAAAATGGATCGGCGATGGCTAGAAGACCGGTGACGTCGACCGCCGAACACCGCCCGAACAAGGAGAGGAACCAACTTCGGAAGAAGTCGTGGCAGGCGTCATCCACTGCAGGAGCCTTGGTCTGACTCTGATGCCAAGGAGCCAGAATACCCTGCTGATACCCCAATACACACTGGAAAGGAGAGAGTGTGGAGGAGTGGCGGAGCGAGTTCTGGGCCATCTCTGACCAGGGCACGAACGCTGCCCACTCCCCTGGCCAGTCCTGGCAATAAGACCTCAGAAATCTACCCACATCCTGGTTAACTCTTTCCACCTGCCCGTTACTCTCGGGGTGAAAACCTGAGGTAAGGCTGACCGAGATCTCCAGACGTTCCATGAACGCCCTCCAGATCCTTGACGTGAACTGGGGACCCCATTCAGACACTATATCCTCAGGCACCCAAAAAGTGCCGGAAGACGTGAGTAAACAGGGCCTCCGCAGTCTGTAGGGCGTTAGGGAGAGCGGGCAGAGGGAGGAGACGACAGGACTTAGAAAAATGATCCACAACGACCAGGATAGTGGTGTTACCTTGTGAAGGTAGAAGATCGGTTATGAAATCCACCAACAGGTGCGACCACGGCCATTGTGGAACGGGTAAGGGTTGTAACTTACCTCTGGGCAGGTGCCTAGGAGCCTTACACTGGGAACACACCGAGAGGAAACATAAACCCTCACATCCTTAGCCAAAGTGGGCCACTCGTACTTCCAACCAAGACAGGGTACCGTCTGAACGATTCCAGAATGACCAGAGGAGGGTGACATGTGGGCCCAATAGATCAACCGGTCGCGGACAGCAGATGGAATGTACAGACGCCCAGCTGGACACTGAGGGGGAGCGGGATCTGCACGTGACACCTGCTCAATGTCCGCGTCCAGCTCCCACACTACCGGCGCCATCAAGCAAGAGGCGGGGAGTATGTGAGTAGGATCCATGGGCCGCTCATCTGTGTCATACTGCCGGGACAGGGCGTCTGCCTTAACTTTCTGGGAACCTGGTCTGTACGAAAGGATGAAAACTAAACGGATGAAAAACATGGCCCACCTTGCCTGGCGAGGGTTCAGTCTCCTCACTGCCCAGATGTACTCCAGATTGCTGTGGTCGACCGGATGAGAAAAGGGTGTTTAGCCCCCTCAAGCCAATGTCTCCACGCCTTCAAGGCCTTGACGACAGCCAACAGCTCCCGGTCCCCCACGTCAAAGAGGGATCGAGATGTGCCAGCACGGGCGCCGAGGTAAACAGAGCCCTTAGTTGCCCAAAAGCCCTGTCCGCCTCAAATGACCACTGCAGATGTACAGGACCCCCCTTCAGCAGTGAGGTAATGGGTGCCGCCACCTGACCAAAACCCTGGATAAATCTCAGGTAGTAACTGGCAAACCCTAAAAATCGCTGCACCTCCTTTACCGTGGTGGGAGTCGGCCAATTACGCATGGCTGCAATCTGGTCACTCTCCATCTCCACCCCTGATGTGGAACTGCAATACCCTAGGAAGGAGACGGCTTGCTGAAAGAACAGGCATTTCCCAGCCTTGACGTACAGGTCATGTTCCAACAGTCGTCCAAGTACCCTGCGCACCAAAGACACATGCTCGGCACGTGTAGCGGAGTATATCAGAATGTCATCAATATACACCACTACACCCTGCCCGTGCAGGTCCCTGAAAATCTCGTCTACAAAGGCATAGAAGACTGATGGAGCATTCATCAACCCGTAAGGCATGACGAGGTACTCATAGTGCCCTGAGGTGGTACTATACGCCATCTTCCTCTCGTCTCCCTCCTGGATACGCACCAGGTGGTATGCGCTCCTGAGATCCAGTTTTGTGAAGAAGCGGGCCCCGTGCATTGACTCAATCTCCGTGGCGATAAGAGGTAGCGGGTAACTGTACCTCACCGTGATTTGATTGAGACCTCGATAATCAATGCACGGGCGCAGACCTCCATCCTTCTTCTTCACAAAAAAGAAACTCGAAGAGACGGGTGAAGTGGAGGTCCGAATGTACCCCCGACACAGGGATTCGGAGACATATGTCTCCATAGCCACCATCTCCGCTTGCAACAGGGGATACATGTGACTCCTGGGTAGTGCTGCGTCTACCAGGAGATTTATCGCACAATCCCCCCGTCGATGGGGTGGTAATTGAGTTGCCTTCTTTTTACAGAAGGCGAGAGCCAAATCGGCATATTGGGGAGGATGCTCACAGTGGAGACCTGGTCTGGACTTTCCATCTTAGTAGCACCAACAGAAACCCCTAAATACCTCCCCGAGCACTCTCGCGACCATCCTGTGAGAGCACTTTGTTGCCATGAAATGGTGGGGTCATGACGAGCCAACCAGGGAAGGCCCAGTACCACGGGAATTGCAGGACAGTCAATGAGAAAGACACGGATTCTCTCCTCGTGACTCCCCTGCGTCACCATGGCCAGGGAAATAGTGGCTTCCCTGATTTGCCTGCACCCCAATGGTCGATTAGCCCACACCCCCACACTCTATCCAGAGTGTGTACGGGGAAAGGCCTAACCACAGGAATAATGGGGATCTCTAAACTTTGAGCGAGCGCTCTGTCAATAAAATTCTCAGCTGCGCCTGAATCGACGAGCACCTTATGCTGGGAATGCAGGGGGAAATCAGGAAAACAAACAAATACAAACAGCTGGACAACAGAGGACTCTGGATGAGAGTGGTGCAGACTCACCTGGGGTGACGCCAGAATGCCATGCCTGCTGCCTCGACTCCCAGAGGGACCAACCCGGCACCGACCGGCAGTTGGAACCCCCTCCGGTCTCCCTACGCACCGCCCCTCTCAGCTTCATAGGTTCAGGAGAGGGGGTGCGAGGGGATGGAACCACCAGACCCTGATCTGAATGTCCGCGGGTAGCTAGCAGGTTGTCCAGACGGATGGACAGGTCCACCAGCTGATCCAATGTGAGGGTGGTGTCTCTGCAGGCCAACTCCCGACGGATGTCCTCGCGCAGACTGCAACGGTAGTGGTCGATCAGAGCCCTGTCGTTCCATCCCGCGCCGGCAGCCAGGGTCCTAAACTCCAGGGCAAACTCCTGGGCAATCCTTGTCTCCTGCCTCAGCTGGAAGAGGCGCTCACCCTCGGGTGGGTGGTCGAGGGCACTGTTTACCCGGCTCCCTCGGAAAGGGAGAGGGTCTCCGCCTTCATCTCGTGCCTCTCAGGGAGAGCTCTGTGAAGTCATCCAATGCCGCATCTCCTTCTCCCCACACGGCGTTGGGCCACTCCAGGTATAGGAGTGGCCCAACCAGGTATAGGTCCAGCTGTAACAGAAAACCCTGGCACCGTGCCACTGTCCCATCATATTCCTCGGGAAGGGCGAGACGCATCCCACTGGGACCGGTTGCAGGAGGAGTGAGTAGTGGAGGTTCGGGTTGCGTTGTTGAAGGCATTGGAGGACCTCCCTATCTCTCCCAACTGTCCAGGGTCTGGATAACTTGATCCATGATTGGGCCGAGATGGTGGATTACTTTCGCTTGCTCCTGGATGCGCTCCTCGACCCCTATACCAGGGGCATCTGTTCCTGCTGACTCCATAAGTGGTCGGGAATTCTGTAAGGGGTGCGTAAACTGGTGGCAGGGAAGTCAAACGCAGGAGAGCAGAACTCTGTGAATAGCCGGAGCAGTTTAATATATAAAACTAACGACATATAAAACAACAAACACATGGGTACAAAACCCGTAGCGCACCAGTTACACATAGCACGAGTACTTACAAATAGACAATTCCCGACAAGGACATGGGGGGGAAACAGAGGGAAAATATACAACATGTGATTAGGGTATTGAAACCAGGTGTGTGTGAAAACAAGACGAAACAAATGGAACATGAAAAATGGATCGGCGATGGCTAGAAGACCGGTGACGTCGACCGCCGAACACCGCCCGAACAAGGAGAGGAACCGACTTCGGCATGACACAGTGCATCGTGACACAGTGCATCAAAAAGGTAAAACAGGGACAAAGTGGACTCGCCATTCAACGGCTCAGACACGAGACATATGTGGCAGGGTCTCCAGACAATCATGGGAAAACCTGTCACGTCAGGGACACCAACGTCTTGCTCCCAGTCAAGCTAAACACCTTCTTCGCCCATTTTTGAGGATAGCACAGTGCCACACTTTTTTCCCCAACTTTATTTAACCAGGTAGGCCAGTTGAGAACAAGTTTTCATTCACAACTGCGATCTGGCAGAAGAGTAGGGGGGTAGGCAATAAATAGGCCCTGGAGGGGAAAATAATTACAATCTAGCAGTAATACTGTAGTGTTAGATGTGCAGATGATGATGTGCAAGTAGAGATGCTGGGGTGCAAAAGTGCAAGAGGGTAAGTCATAATATGGGGCTGAGGTTGATGAGACTGGGGACTGTGGGCTCAACGTGAGTAAGGCATTTAAGAGTGTTAACCCTCGCAAGACTGCCGACCCAAACTTGTTTCAAGATGTCCACTACTGTTCCTGTACTCAAGAACGCAAAGGTAACTGAACTAAATTCCACAAACCCACCAGCGAACCTATGGGTTTGTGCCCATAGGCGACGTTGTTGCCGGTGATGTCTGGTGAGGACTTGCCATACAACAAGCCTACAAGCTCTCAGTCCAGCCTCTCTCAGCCTATTGCGGACAGTCGTGTAACTTGGGCAGTTGTTGCGGTGTAACTTGGGCAGTTGTTGTTGCCATCCTGTACCTGTCCCGCAGGTGTGACGTTCGGATGTACTGATCCTGTGCAGGTGTTGTGACACGTGGTCTGCCATTGCGAGGACAATCAGCTGTCCGTCCTTTCTCCCTGTAGTGCTGTTTTAGGCGTCTCACAGAACGGACATTGCAATTTATTGCCCTGGCCACATCTGCAGTCCTCATGCCTCCTTGCAGCATGCCTAAGGCACGTTCACGCAGATGAGCAGGGACACTTGGGCATCTTTCTTTTGGTGTTTTTCAGAGTCAGTAGAAATGCCTCTTTAGTGTCCTTAGTTTTCATAACTGTGACCTTAATTGCCTACCGTCTGTAACCTGTTAGTGTCTTAACAACCGTTCCACAGGTGCATGTTCATTAATTGTTTATGGTTCATTGAACAAGCATGGGAAACAGTGTTTAAACCCTTTACAATGAAGATCTGTGAAGTTATTTGGATTTTTACAAATTGTCTTTTTTTGTCTATATATACATATATGTATGTATATATACTCTGGACTCCGACATTACTTATCCTAATATTTATATATTTCTTAATTCCATTATTTTACTTTTAGATTTGTGTGTATTGTTGTGAATTGTTAGATTTTATTGGACTGTTAGAGGTAGGAACACAAGCATTTTAGATATGTGCACGCGACCAATACAATTTGATTTGATTTGACATAATTTTGTTCAGTGCAGTTGATGTTGTGCAGTGTAGGAACTTCAGGTCACTAGAGATATAGCATGATATCTGAGGAAATACTGTATAACAATTTGATTTGATTTGATTTTGAAGAGCGGAGGCAGCTCCACCTTGATAAATAGTATCACCGTAATCATGAACAGGTAGAAAGGTTGACTGCACAATCTGCTTCCGGGTGACTAGAGAGAGACAAGATCTGTTCCCGTAAAAAAAGCCCAATTCAAATGTGAGTTTCTTAAGTTTCTTAACAAGCTCAGTCGTATTGTTAATCCAAATACCAAGGTATTTGTATGCAGGGACTTTTATTTGTCAGATGTGCCGAACACAACAGGTGTAGTGGACCTTATAGGGAAATCCTTAGTTACAAGCCCTTGACCAACAATACAGTTCATTAAATAGATCAATTAAATAAACGAAAGTAAAACATTTAAATAAAAAAAGTAACATAATAAAATAACAATAACGAGGCTATATACAGGGGGTACTGAGTCAATGTATGACGCTACAGGTTAGTTTAGGTAATTTGTCCATGTAGGTAGGGGTAAAATGACTATGAAAACATAATAAACAGCTAATAGCAGCAGTGTAAAATGTAAATAGTCCGGGTGTAGTCTTTTGGCTTGGTGGTAGAAGCTGTTAAGGAGCCTTTTGGTCCTAGTCTTGGTGCACCGGTACCGCTTGCCATTCATTAACAGACAGAACAGTCTCTGACTTGGGTGACTGGAGTCTGACAATTTTTTGGTCCTTCCTCAAACACCGCCAAGTATGTAGATCCTGGATGGTAGGAAGCTTGGCCCCAGTGATGTACAGGGTCGTATGCACTACCCTCTGTAGCACCTTTTGGTCAGATGCTGAGCAGTTGCCATACCAGGTGGTGATGCAACCGGTCAGGATGCTCTCAATGGTGCAGCTTTTTGAGGATCTGGGGACCCATGCCAAATATTTTCATTTTCCTGAGGGGGAAAATGTTTTGTCGTTCCCTCTCCACGACAGTCTTGGTGTGTTTGGACCATGTTAGCTCGTTGGTGATGTGGACACCAAGGAACTTGAAACTCTCAACCCGCTCCACTACATGTT
Organism: Oncorhynchus masou masou; assembly: GCF_036934945.1. Classification (NCBI taxonomy): domain Eukaryota; kingdom Metazoa; phylum Chordata; class Actinopteri; order Salmoniformes; family Salmonidae; genus Oncorhynchus; species Oncorhynchus masou. Next base: position 45,806,951 of record NC_088220.1, on the reverse strand, counting down.
AATGGAGGCTTGTTCGGCCCGCCTTTTCCTGAAGTCCACGATCAGCTCCTTTGTCTTGCTCACATTGAGGGAGTGGTTGAGGTCTCTGACCTCCTCTCTATTGGCTATCTCATTGTTGTCGGTGATCAGGCCTGAGGGGCCCCAGTGTTGAGGACCAGCGTGGCAGATGAGTTGTTGCCAGAATCCAGTTGCAGAGGGAGGTGTTTAGTCCCAGGGTCCTTAGCTTAGTGATGAGCTTTGTGGGCACCATGGTTTTGAACTCTGGACTGTAGTCAATGAATAGCATTCTCACATAGGTGTTCCTTTTGTCTAGGTGGGAAAGGGCAGTGTGGAGTGCGATTGAGATTGCATCGTCTGTGGATCTGTCGGGCGAATTGGAGTGGGTCTAGGGTTTCCGTGATGATGGTGTTGATGTGAGCCATGACCAACATTGAAAATGTCAGTGAAGACACTTGCCAGTTGGTCCGCGGTATGCTTTGAGTACATGTCCTGGTAATCCTTCTGGCCCCGTGGCTTTGTAGATGTTGACCTGTTTAATGGTCTTGCTCCCATTGGCTACAGAGAGAGTTATCACACAGTCGTCTGGAACAGCTGGTCCTCTCATGTATGCTTCAGTGTTGCTTGCCTCGAAGCGAGCATAAAAGGCATTTAGTTCGTCTGGTAGGCTCGCGTCACTGGACAGCTTGCAGCTGGGTTTCCCTTTGTAGTCTGTAATAGGTTGCAAATCTTGCCACATCTGACGAGCATCAGTGCCAGTGTAGGAGGATTCAATCTTAGTCCTGTATTAACAATTTGCCTGTTTGATGGTTCGTCTGAGGGCATAGAGGGATTTCTTTAATCCATGGCTTCTAGTTGGGATATGGATGTATGGTCACTGTGGGGGTGACGTCATTGTCTTCAATGCCATTGGAAGAATCCAGGAACATATTCCAGTCTGTACTAGCAAAACAGTCCTTTTTGCTTGTAGGCAGTAATCAGGAGGATATAATTATGGTCAGATTTGCCAAATGGACGTTGAGGGAGGGCTTTGTATGCGTCTCTGTGTGTGGAGTAAAGGTGATCCAGAGTTTTATTTCCTCTGGTTGAAATGAGGTTAAACGAATTTAAGTTTACCTGCCACTAGTAGCAATGCTTCTGGATAAGCATTTGTTTGCTTATGGCCTTATACAGCTTGTTGAGTGCGGTCTTAGTGCCAGCATCGGTTTGTGGTGGTAAATAGACGGCTACGAATAATATAGAAGAGAACTATCTTGGGAGATGGTGTTGTCTACAGCTTATGAGGTACTTAGCCGAGCAATACCTCGAGACTTCTTTAATTTTAGATATTGCGCAACAGCTGTTATTGACAAATAGACACACTCCTGCCCCTCGTCTTACCAGATGTAGCTGCTCTGTCCTGCCGTTGCACCGGAAAACCCAGCCAGCTCTATATTATCTGTGTCGTTGTTCAGACACAACTCAGTAAATCATAAGATATTACAGTTTTTAATGTCCCGTTGGTAGGATAGTCTTAATCATAGTGTCACGTTTTGACCTTTATTTCCTTTGTTTTGTCTTTATTTAGTATGGTCAGGGCGTGAGTTGGGGTGGGCAGTCTATGTTTGTTTTTCTATGATTTGGGTATTTCTATGTTTCGGCCTAGTATGGTTCTCAATCAGAGGCAGGTGTCATTAGTTGTCTCTGATTGAGAATCATACTTAGGTAGCCTGGGTTTCACTGTGTGTTTGTGGGTGATTGTTCCTGTCTCTGTGTCTGCACCAGATAGGACTGTTTAGGGTTTTCACATTTCTTGTTTTTTTGTAGTCAGTTGTTCATGTGTACATTTACGTATTAAAAAGAACCATGGACAATTACAACGCCGCATATTGGTCCTCTGATCCTTTTTGCCTCTCCTCTTCGGAAGAAGAGGAGGAAATCCCTTACACGTAGATCATCCAGTTTATTTTCCAATGATTGCACGTTGGCCAATAGTACTGATGGTAATGGAGGTTTCCTCACTCGCCTCTGAATTCTCACAAGGCACCCCGACTACGGCCCCCTTTTTCTTCGTCATTTCTTCACGCGAAAGACAGGGATTTGGGCCTGGTCTTGAGAAAGCATCTGATTCGCTAAAGAAAAAAATCTTCGTCCAGTTTGAGGTAGCTAATCACTGTTCTCATGTCCAGAAGCTCTTTTCGGTCATAAGAGAGCAGCAATAGTAGGTACAAAATAAGTCACAAACAATATGAAAAAAAAATTGCACAGTTAGTTCGGAGCCTGTAAAACGGCAGCCATCTCCTCCGGCACAAATTCTGAAATTTATTATAGAACCATCCGATGAGTAAAGATGTAATCCATCTGAGACAATCTTTTGAGAACTTGAAAACAACATGTATTTAATTTAGCCCATATTAAGTTTTAAATCAGTATGGGCTTCCTGCACAACTACAACATCGAACTGTAGCTTTGTCACAGCCAGGCCAGAAGTCGGGGAAATTGTGTACATAATAGTACCATTCACATATAGATGAAATTTGCAATTTGTAACAGATTGACCAATAGCATTTATATATATAGTGAAAAGAATAGGTCCTAGTATTTACCCCTGCAGAACACCTTTATGTACTTCAAGAAATTCGGACTTAAGCCCATCAATTACAAAGGCCTGAGATTACTGTAAGATATTACTGCACTGTCGGAACTAGAAGCACAAGCATTTTGCTACACTCGCAATAACATCTGCTAACCATGTGTATGTGACCAATAAAATTTGATTTGATTTGATTTGGTCGCTGTAATAGTTCTTTTTTCAGACCTAAACCTTGATTAGTTTACTTTCAAAATAAAGTTTCTCATATAAAAAAGAGCAAAGTACCAAGGATTCAAAAATCATAGCTTAAAATAAAAAATAAAATAGTACCTTTATTTAACTAGGCAAGTGAGTTAAGAACAAATTCTTATTTACAATGACGCCCTACCCCAGCCAAATGCTGGGCCAATTGTGAGCCGCCTTATGGGACTCCCAATAACGGCCGGTTGTGATACAGCCTGGAATCAAACCAAGGTCTCTAAGTGACACCTCGAGCAATGAGATGCAGTGCCTTAGACCACTGTGCCATTCGGGAGCTTGTAGAGAGAGAAAGATAGAGATAGAGTGGGTGAGAGAGGGTGAGGGAATGGGAATGCTTGTCCTTAGTCAGGAGAAGTGGCGTGCCAGCGTGTGTATGTGTGTACATGTACTGGCCGTGCCAGCGGCAATCAGAGAGTGCCTGGCGAGTGTGTGCATGTCGAGTAGAAAGACACAGCTGCCTAATGAGAGGGGCACTGACAATGACAGTGTTAAAGGCTGTGCTATTTTTGTGTGTATGCCTGTGTGTTATGTGTATGTGCATCCATGTGTGTGTGTGCGAGAGTGTGTGCACGTGCGTGAATGTGCATGTGGGCCTACGTGTGTGAGTGTGTGCAGCCACATGTTCCTACAACTGGGGTTGAGGTTGTAATTATACTGGGGGTAAACAGTGTGCATGCACACTAAAGGGCTTAGTCACCCAGCCAGTCTCAGTGTGTGTACTCAGAACATAGCTATGTTCTCACCATGGCTAACTTCTGGGCTGGAGATGCCAAGTGACAATGGGTCGGCAGGCGTAGAAACACAAATGCGCGCGCACACACACACACACACACACACACACACACACACACACACACACACACACACACACACACACACACACACACACACACACACACACACACACACACACACACACACACACACACACACACACGCTTGCAGCAGCACTCACACGAGTTACATACTGTATGCACACACACAAACCAGGCACAGGCTTCAGCAGAAGGAGCAACCCAGGGTGTTCAAAACACCTAGAAATTTGACGTTTGGAGAAACTTCTACCTTCTGACAAACATCAGAATCTGAAGTCAAATTGGTCAAACCATGAGATCTTGTTGCAAGTTCACCATACAACAGATAGCTCCAACAACCAGAGTGGCATAGGCTATTACCTGAAATTGTCAAACCCCCCACCCCCAACACACACACACGTACACACACACGCATGCACGCACACACACACACACACACACACACACACACACACACACACACACACACACACACACACACACACACACACACACACACACACACACACACACACACACACACACACACACACACACACACACACACACACGCACGCACACAAACACACTTGTGTAATAATTGTCCACTTATCTGTCTGGCCCCTTGCACTGCTAACCTGAGGTCACTAAGGCAGTACATTAGCTTTGATGTGCACTCTATCTAGAATGATGGGGACTGTTAGCACAACTCCCCGACAGGCAGCTGCTCTAATAATAGTGTGTCAATCACTGTGATTATTGCTCTGACAGCAGACCATGTCATAGACTAGGCTGTATGACTCTCGTGGTTTTAGGTTAAGTATTGTTTTTAAGAAGTCCTGGCCATTGTAGTTATAAGAAACATTATAGTTTGGTAATAACGCAAATTGACTGGAGAGGAGCAGTCGAAGCAGTCTTTCCACAGGGTACTGTGGTGTTGGGTGTTTATAGTTTGGCTAAATGTAGACTGCAGTTACTGATGTGGACTACAGTTATGCTGATATCACTGTTCTTGAGAGGGCATGGTTAAGGAGGGCCATATGAGTAATTTTTCACACACTGAGAGTATACTTACTGTGTGATGAAAAACTACTGTATCAATAAAGAGTGGTTATAGGATCAATACTCAGAGAGAAAAAAGAACTGCCTTTTTTATTTCTTGACTTTTTTGACACACGCGCTCTCTCACTCTCTCTCTCTTTCTCTCTGCTCTCCACCCTCTCTGCATCTCCCTCTGTCTCCATTTCCCTCTCTATCTGTCTCTGTCTCTCTCTCTCTCTGTACCTCTCTCTCTCTCTCTCTCTCTCTCTCTCTCTCTCTGTCTTTCTCTCCCCACGGGCAGTGTAGCTGACATTCTTGCTTCCTGTTGCGCAGGAAATCATCGTTCGTCTCAATAATGGAGGGCCATAAAATCACATTTCAGCACCATCGATTTTTATTTCATAGTAAATGGCAGTGGGGCCCCGCTGACTGGCATGTAAATGTTTATCCGATAAGCCCAGTTAAAGAAGTTCACCGGCTCAATAGTTCAGCAACCCGGCAGCAGAAAAATCAACCCTAATTCGATGAGAGGCAGCAAAACAAATTCCAGCTGCATTGTTCCTTGTTAAACCCAGGAGAGGACGGGGGTTATGAGAATTTGCAAAGACATTCTGCAAACAAGTCTTGTGCCGTTCAGTGGGGGTTGAAAATCAAAGGTTCTAAGGCTCGAAGCACGGTCCCCTGTTGAGGACTAATGTTATAATATGTATGTCAAATTGACATTTTATCTTATGTGACGGAGATGAAACAAGAATCCGACAGTGTTGTCTCAGTCCTGAATAATCAGACAAGGTTTGAGGTTAGCGAGAAGAACATATTTAATCTATGCATTGGAAAGAGGACAAATTATAAATCTACGTCCTGTTACTGGGCTACTGTTACTGGCAAAATGTATGGTAGCAGCGTTAGTTTGTTTTGTATGAGATGTTCTTTTAACGTTTCATAATATCGTTCATGAATAAGGCTTTATAAATGCTTATGAAATGTGCATAAATGTTTACAAATGACGGAATACTTATTCATTAATTGTGTATGAATCATTTATTAATGCTTATTCAACTTCAGTTATTATAAAGTGTTACAGATGTTCTGAGTTTTTCAAAAGTTCTCTCCATTTCTCTTCTTCTCTTACACACTCACATTGTCTCTTCCTTTCTGTCTTACACACTCATATTAGTGTTCACACGTCTAGAACACACACACACACAGATGTATTGCTTTGTGTTTCACATCAGAGCCCATATGAATCAAGTGTCTCAGAGTTCTGATCTAGGATTAGGTCATTCCTGTCTTATTCATTATAATCAAAATGGCAACACTGACCCTAGTTTAACACTCCTACTCATGAGTACAGATCCCGTCTGTATGTGCGTCTGATTTTCTAAACAGGAAAAAACCACAGTGCACACAGACCTGCTTGGGAATAACCACTTTGCCAAAAAATGTATCCTGCTATTGCCCCAGTCCGATAATCTATTATTAATTGTCAGAGTACTGCTGCCTCCTGGCAGGGCTCCTTTGAGGGGGATCGGAGGTGGAGGAGGTGGTCGAGGGCCTGGTGGTGCTGGAGGAGGTTGGAGGAATCAGTCTGCGGGGCTGTCTGGCACACCCTCGATCTGGAAGAGACTGCCCCAGCCTGGGTAGGGCATGTAGAGGAGACAGGGGATGATTGGGGTTGCTGGCAGATCCCCCTAACTCTACAGATGTTGTACCTCACACATCGGGATGCTCTGGGCACTAGAGTTGGAGGTAAGAGGGGGAAGTGGTAGTGCTGAAGGTGAAATTGGAGTGCATCGAGCATGGAAGTAAGGGGGTGGATAGATTGGGTATACCCAATCTATGGATAGATTTTGGTCCCTACACTTCCTCATTCTCCCTCCCTTTCCCCAACCAAAACATCAATGTGCATCCCAAATTGCACCCTATTCATTATAGAGTGCACAACATTGGACTGTATGGGCCTTGGTCAAAAATAGTGCACTCTATACGTTATGGGTGCCATATCTCTATCTACAGTGCATTCGGAAAGTATTCAGATCCTTTGACCCATCCCTACGTTGAAGAATGGTGGTGGCAGCATCATGCTGTAGGGAATTCTATCAGCGGCAGAAACTGGGAGACTAGTCAGGATCGAGGGAAAGATGAACTGAGCAAAATACAGAGAGATCATTGATGAAAACTTGCTCCAGAGCACTCAGGACCTCAGACTGGGGCGAAGGTTCACCTTCCAAAAGGACAATGACCCTAAGCACACAGCCAAGACGCTCCCCATCCAACCTTGAGAGGATCTGCAGAGAAGAATGGAGAAGCTCCCCAAATACAGGTGTGCCTAGCTTGTAGTGTCATACCCAAGACGACTTGAGGGTGTAATCGCTGCCAAGGGTGCTTCAACAAAGTACTGAGTAAAGGGTCTAAATACTTATGTAAATGTCATATTTCAGTTTTTAATTTGTAATATATTTTCAAAAATGTCTAAAAACCTGTTTTTGCTTTGTTATTATTGTGTGTAGATTGAAGAGGGAAAACAACAATTTAATTGCAGAATAAGGCTGCAATGTAACAAAATGTGGAAAAAGTCAAGGGGTTTGAATACTTTCTGAATGCACCGTATCTCTATTTTCCTTCATGTCATATCATAGACTCATTCTCATTCCACCTCTCATCTTCTTCTGACACCTCCTCCATGTTGTAAATGCTGGGAAGAGGAGAGTACGGAAGAGAAGAAGGAAAGGAGGAGTAGTAGATAAAGCAGGATAGATACCGTAAAGGACCTAAATGCATCTCCTCTCCTCAGATGGCTTAGTGCCCTCTCCTCTCTCTCCTTTCTCTCTCCCGTCGTTCTCTCTCCTCTCTCCCGTCCACCTCTCCCTCTTATTCCTCCCCTCTCTCTCCCCTCTCCCTCTCTCGGAGAGACATCAATGGGAAAAGGAAATGTGCAAGATCAACAGAAATGTCACTTTCAGGGTAAGAGGTTTACTTTGTGCATTCTAATTGAAGTGCCTCCCGACCTAAGCGCGTGACGGCTCTTTTGACATTTGATGTTTTTCCGAGAGCGAATCAGCTTTCTTGTCATATAAGCATTACCGACAGGTGGAATATGTGAGGGTCAGGCTGAATGTAGGGCTATAGGACTGAATTATGGCTGCCGACTGTCATCAGACCGCTTGTCATTCATTTTATAATTAGCCAATGATGCGCCATGTTAGAAGGTATTGTTGTTCAGCTGCTTTACTAATCTGTCTGGAACTGAATAGTAACCAAACCATAGCACACTGTATTACAGGAACTCGATAGTGCACAAGGTGAGCAATTTCACCTCACGAGGGCCGGTGTGGGTGTAGGGTCTTGCTCCAGCCAAGCAGAAGGCCTGACACGCCTGAATCTACAACTCACAAGTCTTCAGCGACGACTTTGATCAGTCGACCAGCAAAATCAGATGGGCTACTGCTTGGCTGGAGCGAAAGCCTGCACCCACACTGGCTCCCGCAGGTTACGGTTGCCCGCCTCTGCCATAGACCTTGTTCTCTAGCCCATTCTCTTCTCCATCACTCTCAATGTAGCAACCCCTATTCCTCTACCTCTCTACTCTTCCCTCACTTCTCTTCCATCTATCCTCTTCCCTCTATCCTCACAGCAGCTTTCAATGACTGAGACTATGGCTGGCATGTACTCAAGACTGGATCCTTTCCACAACCAGATGGAATGTCAATATGGTGTGAATCAACGTTTGCTCATTTCTCCCTCCTCCTCTCTCTGGCACTTTCCCTCTCTACATTTCTCTCTCTCTCTTAACATTTCTCTCTCTCTCTTTCTCTCTCTAACATTATAAATAACAGATTTTCCATAAAGGAAATGAAAAGGTCTGTTAGTAGAGGGGGAGAAACATCAGACACGGGTAAAGCTGACAACAGCACTCTATCACCAGCCAGAAAGTGGTTTTCAGAGGAGTGGAGAAATCCAAAAGGCAGGTCAGATTACTTGTGTGTTTAATAAATGTTTACAGTGATGTAAAAATGTTCATAACATCGGTCAGAACATAGATTTTTTATTTGATCTTCTTTAAAAAAAATACTGCCGAGCAAGACAAGCCAAGAGAGAGAGAGAGAGAGAGAGAGAGAGAGAGAGAGAGAGAGAGAGAGAGAGAGAGAGAGAGAGAGAGAGAGAGAGAGAGAGAGAGGTGAGCTGAAGAACTGATCTTGGATTAAGATTAAATGAGTCCTCACAAGGCAATGCACTGTAAACATTCCTACACTGATGATGTTACAGTAACAGGCTCCTTAAAAGCAATGTTAACCATACACACACACACATAAACACACGTGTTCACTTGCACACACACACACACACACACACACACACACACACACACACACACACACACACACACACACACACACACACACACACACACACACACACACACACACACACACACACACACACACACAGTATACACTGTCTCTGTTCCTTAGCCAACCAGGGTCTCTCTCCCTGCCTCCGCTCCATATCTGCACTTTAAAATGTTGAACCTCAAACACATTTTTTGAGCCCAGTGTTTTCTTTGGGTGGCACGTCAGAGTTCTCGTTCGGTTAGATATATTCGTTTTTGATCAAATGCTGTAAAAGTGGTGCAAGGTCCACATGCTTATTTGAACTGTAATGTTGAATACACAAATCAGGCTGGGCATGGAGCCCTTGGAGTACCAGCAGAGAGAGAAAACAAAATACAGAGGTAGGGAGAGAGAGAGGGATGTGGTGATAATGATGAGGGGCCTAGTCCCCATTCTACCCCCATTCTACCCCCACATTCTCCCCGACCCACATTCTACCCCCACATTCTCCCCGACCCACAGTGCCACGCCCGACCTACCTTAAATTAGAGCTACCAGTGCTACGCCATGTCTATGGCCCGAGCCGAGTATGCAGCTCAAGTGAGCTGTGTAACCATCAAAGCTTATTGACATGTTAGTGCTGTTCTATCACACCTACACAACAGAAAGCACACTACAGTGCTAATTCATGTCTTCCATTACAGGCTACACAACAGAACGACCTAGTCATTTTTTTCTTTTGGTATTTTTCTCGGTCCGTCTTCTCCTTCCTCCCTCCTTCATCTGCACTTTGCGGATTTATTTCTCCCTCTTTCTTTCACCTTATCCTCCCACTCTTTCTCTTTTTTGTGCACCGTTCTCTCTTTCCAGAGATATTGGGATTTTCAGTTATTTTGTGTTTTGTGAATCGTTGCCTCATGTTTTGTTTTCCCGGAGGTCACCTATATTAAGATTATCATCAAAAAGAGCCAAAACAATGGGTGGCGTTGTATAATAAAAGCAGTCGTACTTCGTTAGCCTGACTCTTTCAACTCCACCCTCAGAATCTGCCACAACAACAACAAACTCATGAAAAACCCACGGCTCGCCAGTCACTGGTGATTTATTTCATATTTCCATTTGATTCGAAACTGTTCCCGGCAATTAGAGGCTTTCAGTCTCTCAGTCTCTCTCTCTGCTGTGGTCCAGGGCTTGTTTATATGGCTCTTTCGGAAACATGTTGACTTGGTGAGGGAGGGAGGAAGCCTCTCAAGGTCTGCCCACACTGGAGATGGTGGCCCTGGGTAGAGTTGGGCCGAGAGAGGCCGTGGATCTATAGATCCTGCTCCAACTGTCACACAACCATGCTCTGGCTGGACCTAATCCCCAGGAGGCAAAGGCACAACAAGCGGTTTTGGGATGCATCCCATATCGGGATTATGGGTAGTGTTCACTAACTCAGAGCAGAAGAGGGCAGACCACAGGACTGGCAGTCAAGAGTAAACTTCGACGTTTCATTTGAAGAACAGAGAAACAGGCAAAAAGCCCACACATCAGCCTGAGAAATCCAGTGTCAGACGAGAGGGTGCTTTTTCCCCCGGGGTGGATAAAGAGAAACCCTGACAATGGAGTGATTAAAATGTTGAACGTTTTTACAACAACACTTGATATTCGTTATACATGTTATATATGCATGCCACAGCATCAGAACTTTATAAAGTTAGGATTGAGCCCATCAATAGCCAAAAGTAATGTTCCCCAACACAAACACACAAGTGAACTCTTTGAAAAGCAGAAGCTGACATCCTTAGGAAAAACAAATGCTTCTCTCTTTCTGTCTCCTTTTGGTGTGTCTTTGTACGTGTACTAACCAGAAGGAAACAAAAGTCTGCTCTGAGCCATGCACCGGGGGTAACTACCCACCAACCCACCAACTCCCAGTTTCTTTCTATCTTAAAATAAAATAAATGTATAATGCTGTTAGATATATTCGTGAGGCGAGGTGGTGCTGATTTCAATGCCAAATGTCAAATCACCTCCCTATGACTGGAAGGCCTCTTTATGCTAATCAACAAGGCTTTGGTATTCAGATGATATGTCTACATGGTGCCTGAGTGTGTTTTTAATATCCCTAGGAGAGGGGTGTATGCAAGTGTGTGTATATCTCTGTCTGTAGTAGAGAGAGAGCGAGAGAGCGAGAGAGCGAGAGAGAGAGAGAGCGAGAGAGAGAGAGAGAGAGAGAGAGAGAGAGAGAGAGAGAGAGAGACACCTTTCAGGCAGTCCCACCCAGGGGCGTCCGTGGCAGCGACGGCGGTGCTACTACCCTGGTTCGGGGCCACGGCATCGTGGGCGCCTCTTCTGTTTTAACCACGGGAGGGAACAAAAAGAGCAGCAGGAAGGTTTCTTAACACCTCTGTTGCCACCCCCCCCACTTCCCTTCTCTTCCCCACCGCTCTTGCCTCCCCCAGCACCAGCGGGCTGCCATGATTAGCGCCCGTCTGTAATTACACAGTAAGGAGAGGTGTGCTGCTCCTCATGGGGTAGCTCTGATTCATGTGGGAGGAGGAGGAGGGGGGGGCACTGTCTGATGTAACACTGATGGGTATCATAAAAGTAGTGGTAGTAAAAGAAAGAAGTAGAGAAAGAAGTAAAGAAAAAGATGGAGCAGGCTTCAAGTCAGAGGCACTGTAGGCAGGGCACTATGCTGCCCCGAAGAGAGACAGAAAGGGTATTTATTTTGTTCCATGCATTCTTTCAACATGAGCTCTTTCTCCGACTATCGCCTTTGTAAAACAGGAAATCAAATAACAGAAGGAACAGGAAGAAATCCACTTCTCCGTTCAAACACCAAAATAAAAATGTGCTATCTTCACTAATCAATAGAAAAGTTTCAGAAATCATCTTCCACGTGCGCGTGTGCATTTACAAGTAAGTTTGTTTGTTTGTTTGTGTGTGTGTGTGTGTGTGTGTGTGTGTGTGTCTGTGTGTGTGTGTGTGTGTGTGTGTGTGTGTGTGTGTGTGTGTGTGTGTGTGTGTGTGTGTGTGTGTTTGCGGTGGTCCCTCTGGGCATCTATGTGCGTGTGTTTGTGAGTCCATGCTTCAGTGCAGGGTCAAACAGTGTCAACAGTGCTCTTGCTGCAGTGTGAAGGACTGAGAGCTGGGGTCAGTGAGAAGTCAAAGGTCAGGAGTTGACCGTGCTCATGCTGCTGTGTGAAGGACTGAGAGCTTGGGTCAGGGAGAAGTCAAAAGGTCAGGAGTGGACAACTGTTGATTGGGATTCTTACTTAGAGATATTCATGAATAACCCACACTTTTGCAGTAACCAAATTGATGTCGATTAGAGATTTTCTGAAGAATTTGAGTTTCACATGCGTTAAGATTAAGTTATGGTCTTAACAGATCAAACTCAGGTTCTTTGGGTTTTAATTTTGACTTTCATTAGTTACCTATTTTAAGGTATTTTATATGCTGGCACCATTTCTTTCTATGTCTTGTGTGTGATTTTGTGTGTCAGCTGTAGACTGCCAAGTGACATAAACGGACCTGCCTGCCTGTACAGATCCACAAGCAGAAGCACAGCTGAGTGCTGCCATCTATTGGTCAGACCAGGGACCAGGGCCAAGGGGGCTTGCAAGTTGTCCTAATGTGGACACCATACAAGTTTGAGTCAGTTCATCTTCTGAAGGCAGCTGTTATCCTTGTAGATTGGAGTGTTTCCAACACATTACGACGTTTATAGTCGTAATGAGTTAATATTTAGTCCGCTGAACTTTTCACATACACAAGTGCTCTCACAACCAATCTGAAGAGTCTTACCTGAGGGAGCAGGTAATCAATTCTTCAAGAGGGGAATGTATGCTTTCAAGTGAAGTGCGCTATGATCACCTACCTGTGTAGGGCTTGCTGGTATTACTCACAGTGTCAAGCTAATGCACAACGATGTGGGGTGAAGTTATTGCTCTGACTACGAGCCTGCTGGTTATAGCTGAAAGCTCTCGGTTTGATCTTTTATTTAGATTCCTTTTTGCTCACGATTCCAGGACCATTTTTTAAAGCATTTTACAGTCAACAAACTACAAAGCACAGGCATTCTCTGGACAGAGGCACTCGGAGGCATTTATGAACAGCAAAGAGTGAAAACAGACTGTGGTTCATGGTGTCAGGATGATAGAATATCAACAGCACTAGGTACACCCAATTAAAAGAGCTTTTTCTAACCATAGACCATAGTACAGTCTGAACGGGATGTGAAAACAGAACTTGGTGTAAGACATTCTGCTGGGTTTGTGTATGGACGGTAGACTAAAGAGTTGCATATGCATTGAAGTGGTCCCCATTTTTTTTGTGTGTGTGGAGAGGGGGGGGTCCAAAAGGGAGGGAGGGGGAGGGGAGCAGCTAAAACAATTATTCCACCATTAGTTTTCCTCGGGTCACAATTGTGGCATAATGCAATAGATTCATTTATTTCATTCATTTTATTTCTTAGAGAGTGACAAGCAATTTAATTACCTATGCTCCTCTTCGGGTGCCTGAGCGAGGGCGAGCGTCTCTTTGCAAAGACGGCAGAGTGGCCCCCTCCCCTCGCTCACTCACTTCTCGTAACGGATCGAGGGTGGCGAAACAATGATGGATAGACTCTGAATAGTGCATTATTTCTGATGCATTTTTGATTATTTTTACCCTTTCCCTTTTTTCACGTAATGCAATAAGCCATGATATACCCTGAGTTCTGTCAAATGCATGGATATTGCAACGGCTCGGGCCGCTACCCATTCCCTTTACTGTTAAGAAAGGAACTGTGCAGGCAACTCCTATTGTCTCTGAAACTCTGGGTTTCATAGGGTTCTCTTCCTCTCTTCTTTTCTTTCTCTTTCCTCTCACACTCACTCACTCTCCTTATGACTCTTTCTCTCTCACATACACACTCTCTCTCCTTATGACTCTTTCTCTCTCACATACACACTCTCTCTCCTTATGACTTTCTCTCTCACATACACACTCTCTCTCCTTATGACTCTTTCTCTCTCACATACACACTCACTCTCTCTCCTTATGACTCTTTCTCTCTCACATACACACTCACTCTCTCTCCTTATGACTCTTTCTCTCTCACACACACACTCACTCTCTCTCCTTACGACTTTCTCTTTCTCCCTCTCTTTTTTCACCCATATCTCTACATGTCACTCTCTCTTTTTGTCTCTCTGTCTCTCTCTCTCGCTCTCTCTCTCTCTCTCTCTCTCTCTCTCTCTCTCTCTTTGTCTTCGCTCTCTCTTGCCTGTAGCATGCTTGGAGACATTCACAGTTGGACCAGTGCCTCCACTCTCCCCGAAGAATGGGCTATATCGTTCCCTATCTGAAGCATTTCAAGGGCCTCTTTAAAGTCAACAAATCAATAATGCTCATATGAGGGGTGAAAGCTGAGGTTATATTCATGTGATAAAATGTTGCAGACACATTCCCCGCTCCTCCACCCTACCCTGGAGATCCCGTGACCTCTTGTTGAGTTTACATAATGCATGCTGTGAATGAAATCATTAAAAAAATGGTTTAACATTCTCTACCTCATATGCATATGTGTGTACTGTAGGTAGTGCAGGTCAGTATCTGTAATTGAGCAGCTAATTTCACTCTTCATCGTGCTAATGTGGCATGGCCTCCCTCCCATCCACACAAAGACACGCTGTAGGACTAGGAGACTCTTGACTACTGTTCTACACTGTTGTTGCTACAATATTGATTAGCAAAGCACTGCCTCCTCAATTGAATAACCAGAATTGAACACAAGCCCCAAATTCTAAAGCCATCAAGATATTAAGAAGACAATGTTCATTCCACTTAAATTCTGTTCCAACTAGCTTCATGCCAAACGGAGAACCCAATGTTCGCCAAAGCAATACCACATCACTGAAATGAATCAAGTCAATATGTAATATACTGGTGATAATCTTACTAAAATTATGTGAAAAGAGAGTGGTTGTGTGTGGCTGGTTGATCGGTCGCATCCTATGGTATGGTGTCCTGGACAGTCACGAAAACCCATCACGGTAAGTTCAAATGCTTTCATAAACCATAGTCTCATGTTGCCATCCTCCCAAGTCTCGTTTGTCACTCAGCTTTGAGGCTGTCCTAATATGGACACCATATTGGGGAGCTGAAGGTACAGAAAACCATAAAATGGAGTTGCTCTTCCCAAACGTTTGTTGTGGAGCCCGTGGTATTTGTTGAGCCTCCTTCAACCATGTATATTCTTTCAGGTAGAGAGAACTGCTTTGATTTGACAGAGGGCCTTACTAAGACAGGTGCTGATAGGCCTTTGTGCTCGAAGGAGGGGTCAGGTCTACAGGTGAAGGCGTTACAGGTGAGTTTGGCAGTGGAGCGCAGGCTCGTCTGTTGAACATGTCGCTGGGATCAGCTCCAAAGGCTTTTCTTGGCATGGAACTTCCCTCACAAAGAACGACAATGTAGTAACTCTGGGAAGGACACGTCATTGGCTAACCTCCAGCAGGAAACAACAGATGCTTATATTTTGGGGTTATGATTAAACACATAGCCATGTCACTCGACCCATTATTAAAGCTAATCATATATAGCCATAGCCATAACTTGAGATTGGGGACTGTATTCATAAATCGTCTCACAGTATGCACGCTGATCTAGGATCAGTTTTGCCATTTTAGATCATAATGAATGAGATTATATAGACAGGTAGGAGATAATCCTAGATTAGCACTCCTACTCTGAAACACTTTATAAATTTGGGCCGTACATAGTAACTCATGTACTACCTAATGGTGCATTGATGTGAATAAGAGATTTGTGGGAATAGGAAAGGTACACTGATAGATCTGAAGTTAGGATTCATTGAAATGTATAATTTGAGTATGAAGTGTAAAGATTTTGCTTCAACAGGCTCTTCATCAGAGCAATACGAAGCAGTAGAAAACCTATCCATCTCATATCTCCAAAACCCTCTCTTCTCTTAAATGTACACACACACACACACACACACACACACACACACACACACACACACACACACACACACACACACACACACACACACACACACACACACACACACAAACTAACAACCCCCCCCCCCGCCCATGGTTCTCTTGACTCTCCTGTGACATTTCATCAGCAGGTGTGTGAGGTGTCCCGGGCTTGTCGGTGTGATTGGCTTTGTGCTTTGCTGTCGGTGACAGGGGGGAGGGGGGGACGGGGACGGGGACGGGGACGGGGAGAGATTGATCATCCCCCTGCAGCTGAGCTCTGGGAGGACCTGGCTGGCTGCTGTGAAAGGTCAGCCACCAGAGGTGAGGGCTTTGATATTGACTCCACAAAGGTTCTGTCTGATGAGACTATTATGTCTCCGACGCTAGGACACAGACGCACACACAGTGACACACACACACACAGTGACACACCCACACCTCAATGACAACCTCATCCACAAATATTACACACACAGATAGAAATATGTACACGCACGCATGCATGCACGTGCACAAACACACACACACACAAGCAGGCACCCATGGGCCCAAACGTAGTGCACTATATAGGGAATAGGGTGTCATTTGGGGAAAAAACAACTTACTGTATGTTGGCTGGTTGCTCACAGACAGGACTCTCCATTTCCTCATCTAGTCTGACCCTTATCACATCAGGACATAATACAGACTCATAGGATACACTCTGTTATGCTCTCAAAATAAAGTTCTCTTCCATATTACATGCCAGTCTGGATTCAACCAGAAGTCTGCACTGGTTTTCCAACACTTTCCCCCTCTCCCCCTCTCTCTTTTTCTTTTTTGATTTCCCTCCTTCCCTCTCTTTAAGTCTCTCTCCCTCTGTCAGCACCACTGCAGCTGCTGCTTTTTCTCTCTTTCTCTCTCTTTCTCTCTCTTTCTCTCTCTTTCTCTCTCTTTCAATTCCTTTACCTCTCTCCTTTTCTCCCGTTCCCTCTCTCTCAGCACAACGGCTCCTGCTGTTTTCTCCTGGACGTTTCCTATCATTGTGCTTAATTTCGCTGCGCCAGGCTGTATGTTTCCTGAGCCGCCTCCATCTGTGTCCCGTGCCCATTCGTCTTACGCCCACCTGTTAATGAATGCTGGAACTAAACGGTTCCTCTCTGCCCTGTTTCTGTGGCCCGGACCTAAGTTATCCCCTTGCTTCGGGAACCGAGCTACCTAATTAAAAGAAAACAAATGCTAGCGCTTTCCCCCGCTCCCCGCTAGCTGCAAAACAGATGTTATTAGCATGTAAATGTCAAACTTCATGATTCATTAAGAAGAGGAAGTGAGAGCTGGTTGGACTAATCTGGTAAAATGCAAGTAACATACGGGAGGATGGAAGGAGGGATGGTAAATAAGGAAAGAGGAAAAGAAGGAGTGTGTGTGCGCGTGTGTACAAGTGGACGTGCGTGTGTGTGATGTGTGCAGGTGTTGTGAGGACTAGGGTTATTGATTGTGTTTAAAGAGGGCCATCAGAGTGGAAATCTGTGCCGAGCAGTCTGAGGCTCATACCTATAATTACTAACATTCTTCTGAGTGTGTCTGTATTGACAGGAGAGGGTGAGAGAATGACAGGAATGATGGTGAGGAGGATGAGCGAGAGAGGGGTGAGAGTTAGGCAAATAAATGTTTTTTTGGGGGGGGGGTTGACGAAGTGAGGAATGAGAAAGTAAAATGTGAGATGGGAGATTGTGAGAGGAATGGGGACTGTGTATTCGCAGCAACGACGATATGAATACCAGTGATAGGGCATGAAGAACAGCGAAATTAAACAGTAAAGTTGAGATGCAGTATGTTCCCCACTCTAGTAAAATCTTGATCTGTTCTACAGCACAGTTGTTGTGTTTTGAGTGGAGCTGTGGGAATACTGGGCTTCAGCCATGTGTGTCTGTGAACAAGTACACATTACTGAGCCCAGTAAACAAACACACACATACTCAAACACCGCATGCACGCACACATGCACGCTCGCGCACACACAAACAAACACCCTCCAACTTCAAACCCAGAAACAAGCTAATAGTCAGGGTCTGGTGTTGGGCTGCCACATTGTAAAAAGTAATTGCCTAAATCATTAAAGCAATTGAATAGCGGCTACTCAAACATCTCCAATTGCCTGTCGAATTCAAATCATACACTACATGACCAAAAGTATGTGGACACCTGCTCATCAAATATCTCATTCCAAAATCATGGGGTTTAATATGGAGTTAGTCCCCCCTTTGCTGCTATAACAGCCTCCACTTTTCCAGGAAGGCTTTCCACTAAAAGTTGGAACATTGCTGTGGGGTCTTGCTCCCATTCAGCCACAAGCGCATGAGAGAGGTCGGGCATTGATGTTGGGCGATTAGGCCTGGCTCGCAGTCGGCGTTCCAATTCATCCCAAAGGTGTTCGATGGGGCTGAGGTCAGAGCTACATGCAGGCTAGTCAAGTTCTTCCACACAGATCTCAATAAACCATTTCTGTATTAACCTTGTTTTTTGCACGGGGGAATTGTGATGCTGAAACAGGAAAGAGCCTTTCCCAAACTGTTGCCACAATAGTTTAGAATGTCATTGTATTCTGCAACGTTAAGATTTCACTTCACTGGAACTAAGGGGCCTCACCCGAACCATGAAAAACAGCTAGACCATTATTCCTCCACTACCACATTTTACAGTGGATCCGGTAGAGTTCTCCTTGCATCCGCCAAACCCAGATTCGTCCGTCGGACTGCCAGATGGTGAAGCGTGACTCATCACTCCAGAGAACAAGTTTCCACTCCTCCAGAGTCCAATGGTTGCGAGCTTTACACCATTCCAGCCATTCCGGCTTGAGTACGGCTGCTCGGGCCATGGAAACCCATTTCATTAAGCTCTCGACGAACAGTTTGTGCGCTGACGTTGCTTCGAGAGGCAGTTTGGAACTCGGTAGTGAGTGTTGCAACCGAGTACAGACAATTTTTATGCGATACAAGCTTCAGCACTCGCCGGTCCCGTTCTGTGAGCTTGTGGAGCCTACCACTTCCCGACTGAGTCGTTGTTGTTGGAAAGGTTGCATCCTATAAAGGTGCCATATTGAAAGTTACTGAGCTCTTCAGTAAGACCATTCTACTGCCAATGTTTGTCTACAGAGATTGCATGGGGTATCCACATACTTTTGTATACTGTGCGTTCGGAAAGTATTCAGACCCCTTGACTTTTTTCAAAAGTCTGATCTTTATTTATCTGTGTTCTACTAATCTAAAGTTATTGAGTTTTTACAAATTATGATTATTTAATATTTTAAAGTCTGATGTTCTTACTTGAATCTACTTAAAATAATAAAGTAGTAGTCAGACACATTGATATCTGACTAAAAATCACTTGATTTATGGGTGTTGGCTGATGTTTTGCAAGTTATGAATACTTAATAGTGCCATTACATTTTTATGTTCACTATAACAAATATTCATGTTCAAGTAACTTAAATTGTTATAGTTCTATCACGTTTTAGGGAAGACCTAGATGCAGACAGTGTCAAAGTAACAAAATTTTTGTCACGGCTTTCGTGGTGGGAAGGAGGAGCGGACCAAAATGCAGCATAGTTGTGATTCATTTTATTTAATACGGAAACTAAACACGATAAACTAACAAAATAACAAACGTACAAAAAAACGAAAACAGCCCTATCTGGTGCAAACACAGAGACAGGAACAATCACCCACGAAACACTCAAAGAATATGGCTGCCTAAATATGGTTCCCAATCAGAGACAATGATAATCACCTGACTCTGATTGAGAACCGCCTCAGGCAGCCATAGACTATGCTAGACACCCCACAAAACCCCAAGACAAAAACACACCACAAATAAACCCATGTCACACCCTGGCCTGACCAAATAAATGAAGATAACCATAATATATTTCGACCAGGGCGTGACAGAACCCCCCCCCCTAAGGTGCGGACTCCCGGACACACATCAAAACAATAGGGAGGGTCCGGGTGGGCGTCTGTCCATGGTGGCGGCTCCGGTGCTGGACATGGCCCCCACTTCACCTTAGTCCTCCCCCACATTGTCCGCTTCCGTGACCTCCTAGCCACGGCAACCCTGCTAAATAAAACGGGACAGAGGGGCAGCTCGGGACAGAGGGGCAGCTCGGGACAGAGGGGCAGCTCGGGACAGCGGGGCAGCTCGGGACAGAGGGGCTCCTCAGACTCCGACAGCAGCGACGGACAGGCGAGAGACTCCGGCAGCAGCGGAGAGGAGGAAGGCTCTGGCAGATCCTGGCTGACTGGCGGATCTGGAAGAGTCTGGCTGACTGGCGGATCTGGAAGAGTCTGGTTGACTGGCGGATCTGGAAGAGTCTGGTTGACTGGCAGATCTGGAAGAGTCTGGTTGGCTGGCAGATCTGGAAGAGTCTGGTTGACTGGCAGATCTGGAAGAGTCTGGCTGACTGGCAGATCTGGAAGAGTCTGGCTGACTGGCAGATCTGGAAGAGTCTGGCTGACTGGCGGATCTGGAAGAGTCTGGTTGACTGGCAGATCTGGAAGAGTCTGGCTGACTGGCGGATCCTGGCAGACTGACGGCTCCTGGCAGACTGACGGCTCTGGCTGCTCCATGCTGACTGACAGCTCTGGCGGCTTCTTGCAGACTGGCAGCTCTGGTTGCTCCATGCAGACTGACAGCTCCTTGCAGACTGGCAGCTCCTTGCAGACTGGCAGCTCCTTGCAGACTGACAGCTCCTTGCAGACTGGCAGCTCCTTGCAGACTGGCAGCTCCTTGCAGACTGGCAGCTCCATGCAGACTGGCAGCTCCTTGCAGACTGGCAGCTCCTTGCAGACTGGCATCTCCGGCTGCTCCATGCAGACTGACAGCTCTGGCTGCTCCATGCAGACTGACAGCTCTAGCTGCTCCATGCAGACTGACAGCTCTGGCTGCTTCATGCAGGCTGGCAGCTCTGGCTGCGCTAAACAGGCAGGAGACTCCGGCAACGCTGTAGAGGCGGAATGCTCTGGCAGCGCTAAACAGACGGGAGACTCCAGCAGCGCAGGAGAGGAGAAAGGCTCTGGCTGCGCTGAACAGGCGGGATACTCTGTCAGTGCTGTAGAGGAGGAAGGCTCTGGCTGCGCTGAACAGGCGGGAGACTCCGGCAGCGCAGGAGAGGAGAAAGGCTCGGCAGCGCTGAACAGGCGGGAGATTCCGGCAGCGCAGGAGAGGAGAAAGGCTCCGGCAGCGCTGGAGGGTCGAGGCGCACTGTAGGCCTGATGCGTGGTGCTGGCACTGGTGGTACTGGGCCGAGGACACGCACAGGAAGCCTTGTGCGGGGAGCTGCCACCGGAGGACTGGTGTGTGGAGGTAGCACTGGATAGACCGGACCGTGCAGGCGCACTGGAGCTCTTGAGCACCGAGCCTGCCCAACCTTACCTGGCTCGATGCCCACTCTAGCCCGGCCAATACGAGGAGCTGGTATGTACCGCGCTGGGCTATGCACCCGCACTGGAGACACCATGCGCTCCACAGCATAACACGGTGCCTGCCCGGGCTCTTTAGCCCCCCGGTAAGCACAGGAAGTTTGCACAGGTCTCCTACCTGGCGTAGCTATACTCTCTGTGAGCCCCCCCCAAGAAATTTTTGGGGCTGACTCTCGGGCTTCCTAGCCAACCGTGTTCCCTCGTATCGCCGGCTCCTCTCTCCGGCTGCCTCTGCTCTCCTAAGAGCCTCCACCTGTTCCCATGGGAGGCGATCTCTGTAACAACCCTTGCCATCCAAAATGTCTTCCCAAGTCACCTGCCTGTTACCACGCCTCTTGGTCCTGTTGTGGTGGGTGATTCTGTCACGGATTTCGTTGTGGGAAGGAGGAGCGGACCAAAATGCAGCGTAGTTGCGATTCATTTTATTTAATACGGAAACTAAACACGATAAACTAACAAAATAACAAACGTACAAAAAAACGAAAACAGCCCTATCTGGTGCAAACACAGAGACAGGAACAATCACCCACGAAACACTCAAAGAATATGGCTGCCTAAATATGGTTCCCAATCAGAGACAATGATAATCACCTGACTCTGATTGAGAACCGCCTCAGGCAGCAATAGACTATGCTAGACACCCCACAAAACCCCAAGACAAAAACACACCACAATAACCCATGTCACACCCTGGCCTGACCAAATAAATGAAGATAACCATAATATATTACGACCAGGGCGTGACAAGTTTATTACTAGAACAGGGGGCAGGCAAAATGACAGGTCAAGGACAGGCAGAGGTTGGTAATCCAGATCAGAATCCAAAAGGTACAGAACGGCAGGCAGTCTCAGGGTCAGGGCAGGCAGAGGTCAATAATCCAGTGTGATGTGACAAGGTACAGAACGGCAGGCAGGCTCAGGGCAAGCAGAATGGTCAAAACCGGGAAAACAGGAACTAGAAACAGACAGGAGCAAAGGGAGAACACAGGTATAAATGCACTGGGGATAATGGGGAAGATGGGCGACACCTGGAGGGGGGTGGAGACAAGCACAAAGACAGGTGAAACAGATCAGGGTGTGACAAGTTCAGAATACACAATGCAATTTAGTGTCAAAAAGTTAACAAAAAACAGTTAAATATTTAGAACTTAAAAGATAACCATATGGGTGGTAATATTATTACTTTAACTATTGAACAATGACAAACTTTGAGTTGGGTTACTCAAATAGTTCTAGGCAACGGGTTTCTACAAAAAAAGAGATAACGGAATTAATTACATTTTACAGTGCATAGTTGTCACGCCCTGACCTTGGAGAGCCGTTTTATTTCTCTATTTGGTTAGGTCAGGGTGTGATTTGGGTGGGCATTCTATGTTTTCTATTTCTTTGTTTTCGGCCGAGTGTGGTTCCCAATCAGAGGCAGCTGTCTATCGTCATCTCTGATTGGTAATCATACTTAGGCAGCCTTTTTCCTACCTATGTTGTGGGTAATTATTTATTTTCTGTGTGTGTTTGTGTGCGCCACGGTTGCGTCACGTTTGTTTCTGTTTACCTGCTCTTTTTTGTGAAGGATTCACAACGATTAAAAGAAATGTGGAATTACATGCACGATGCGCCTTGGCTCATCTAAGACGGGGAGTTTGAAGACAGTGAACGTGACAATAGTCCACCCCTCACTATGCTCATTGTGTTTGTTTTCTACTATCTGACAACCCTAAATATGTTTTTATGAATGTCTAATGATGATTGTGTGTGTGCACATGCGTGCGCTTGTAAACTCAGCAGGACCCTGTCAGGACCCTGTCTTTCAAAGATAATTTGTAAAAATCAAAATAATAATAACAGATCTTCATTGTAAAGAGTTTAAACACTGTTTCCTATGCTTGTTCAATGAACCATAAACAATTAATGAGCATGCACCTGTGGAACGTTCGTTAAGACACTAACAGCTTACAGACGGTAGGCAATTAAGGTCACAGTTATGAAAAAACTAAGGACACTAAAGAGGCCTTTCTACTGACTCTGAAAAACACCAATAGAAAGATGCCCAGTGTCCCTGCTCATCTGCGTGAACGTGCCTTAGGCATGCTGCAAGGAGACATGAAGATTGCAGATGTGGCCAGGGTGTCACGACTCCTACCGAAGGTGGCTCCCCTTCCCGTTCGGGTGGCGCTCGGCGGTCGTCGTCACCGGCCTACTAGCTGCCACTGGCCGCCTCGCTTCGCGTTCCTAGGAAACTCTGCAGTATTCTGTTTTTTTTACGTGTTATTTCTTACATTGGTACCCCAGGTAATCTTAGATTTCATTACACACAGTCGGGAGGAACTACTGAATAGAAGAGCAACGTCACCACACCATCATTACGACCAGGAATATAATTTTCCCGAAGCGGATCCTGTGTTTTGCCTTCCACCCAGGACAATGGATCGGATCGCAGCTGGCGAACCTAAACAACGTCACCGTAAAACGGGCAAACAAAGAGGTCTTCTGGGCAGGCGCCGGAGACGGGCACATCGCGCACCACTCCCCAGCATACTACTTGCCAATGTCCAGTCTCTTGTCAACAAGGTTGATGAAATCCGAGCAAGGGTAGCATTCCAGAGAGACATCAGAGACTGTAACGTTCTTTGCTTCACGGAAACATGGCTCACTCGAGAGACGCTATCGGAGTCGGTGCAGCCAGCTGGTTTCTTCACGCATCGCGCCAACAGAAACAAGCATCTTTCTGGTAAGCAGTGGAGTGGGAGGGTGGTGTGCCTTATGATTAACGAGACATGGTGTGATCATAACAACATACAGGAACTCAAGTCCTTCTGTTCACCTGACTTAGAGTTCCTCACAATCAAATGTCGACCCCATTCTCTACCAAGATAATTATTTTTGATTATAATCACAGACGTAGATATTCCCCCTCCAGCCGACACATCGATGGCCCTGAACAAACTTTATTTGACTCTATGTAAACTGGAAACCACATATGTAAAAAAGGGTATGTAAAAAATGTATCACTAGCCACTTTAAAGAATGCCACTTAATATAATGTTTACATACCCTACATTACTCATCTCATATGTATATACTGTACTCTATCATCTACTGCATCTTGCCATCTTTATGTAATACATGTATCACTAGCCACTTTAAACTATGCCACTTTTATGTTTACATACCCTACATTACTCATCTCATATGTACATACTGTACTCGATGCCATCTACTGCATCTTTATCCCGTTACACTATTGTGTATAAGGTAATAGTTGTGGAATTGTTAGGTTAGATTACTCGTTGGTTATTACTGCATTATCGGAACTAGAAGCACATGCATTTCACTTCACTCGCATTAACATCTGCTAACCATGTGTATGTGACAAATAAAATTTGATTTGATTTGTGTGTGGACATACGTGCGTTCCCCTCTCCATCTCCAACCAGCTCTTCAGTGTGATGTTTTCCTTTAGCTCTAATGAGTTCTAAGTGGCCAATACTTTCTTCTGCAGGAAACTCGTGTCAAACTAATTAACTTTTAATGAGAGGAAACCAAGTGATTAGAGTGTTTTTCTTGGTAAATGAGCCAATTAATTCTCTGTTGGTCTGAGCTGGGGCGAGAAGCAGGGCTCTCTTTGGGCAGAGAACACTCATCCAGCAGGCCAGGGCCAGCTTTCTGTCTATCTGTATGCCCTGTTTACATAGTCATTGAACACGGGTCACTTTAATCATGTTTACATACTGTTTTACCCACTTCATACGTGTATATACTGTGTTCTAGTCAAGGCTCATCCTATTTAACTACTGCTGTATACACATTTTCTCTTCATATTCTGTCCATGCTGTCTTTACACACAGTTATATATACTATATTTCTGACTCTTACATAGCTTTCTTTTTATTTTGGGGGTGCATTGTGTGCAATGCATTTGTGTGCATTGTTTTGTATTGTTCGGTATTACTGCACTGCTGGAACTAGAAACATAAGTATCTCGCTGCATCTGCGATAAACTCTATATGTCTGTCTGTCTGTCTAGCTGCGTGCTAGCCTGTTTGTCCATCCATCAGTCTGGGCAGCTTGGTGGGTTGTCTGGCATACTGAGGGCTACGACCCACTGCCTGTACCACTCACCACCTCCCTGCCTCTCTGCCTGTGTGGCCAAGAGTGCTCTCTAGTCATCACTGTGTTTGTCTTCACTGTAACCAAGTCAAAAAGATTGGTCATTAGAAATGAACGGGTGAGTGGTCAGGCAGGCGGATTCGGCATTAGGATTGGCAAGGCTCAAAACCAGGGGGGATAGGAAAAGACAGAGACTGGGGAAAATAGGAGCTAGAAGAAAAGCTGGCACAGAGAGACAGGAAACACAGGGATAAATACACCAGGGACTAATGAGGAAAACAGGAGACACCTGAAGGTGGGTGGAGGCAATCACCAAGACAGGTGAAACAGATCAGGTCATGACACGGAGTCTCTGATGCAGATCTCAGCTCCATTCAGTCTGCTGGAACAACAATCAATTATGTTGGAGATGGTGATGGAGAACACTGTAGGTATTAAGCAGGTCCAATCACCACCATGGGTTAGGTTCAATCTCAGTGTGATTGCAGGAGCAATGTGCCAAAACACTGTCACGGTTCCCAACAATGGCGTTTAGAGCATAATAAAAAGCCAATATTGATGACTGGGTGCCTTTACCCCTTAAAGCCATATTCGTTCCTGGAAAAGATGCAAAAAGAGTTATAGGAAACAACTTAATTGTAGTTACACATTTAAATTACTTTGTATAAGAGCTGATTTATCTGAAATAGCCACTAATTAACCTGTAACATTACTTCAATAATACTCAAATGCAATTTAAAGTGATTGATCTCCAGTTGGAGAGGGGTATTCAGTCGCGCCAAGAGAATCTGCCAGTCCGAGGAGAATCAACAATAGGAAATTCATGATAGATCTCATCATCCTGAAGGGATAACACAGAGCAAATTCAACAATGGTTTGAATAGGACCAAGTCCACAGAAACATTGACACAGAGACTGAAACAATCTTTTAGGCTGTAATTCAATCACAATGTATCATTATTATAAGTTATAATTTTAGCTCACTAATAAATAACAATACTATCTAAGCAATAAGCACACAGGTTTTACCAACAGGGTTGGAGCATGGAAATAACAAGCAAACAACAAGATAGCAAATATTGTTTTCTGCAGCAGCAATTAATAGCTTTGGTATCAGCAGGGTAGCCTAGTGGTTAGAGCGTTGGACTAGTAACCGGAAGGTTGCAAGTTCCAACCCCCCGAGCAGACAAGGTACAAATATGCAGTTAACCCACTGTTCCTAGACCGTCATTGAAAATAAGAATTTGTTCTTAACTGACTTAAAAAAAAAAAATCACTCAATCAGTAGTTTCACACATCAATAATCAAACAATGGAGTGCTCCGCATGTATAAAATCTTCAGCTCTGTCGCTCGTGAAAGTACTATCATACTTACTTGATACTAATCAAAACATACAAAGTGCATAGCTGAGGAGGCGTGTCTATGGAGAAGAGTGGATCCTGGCTGAAGGGCACAGTCTTGGCAATGACATAGTGCCTTCAGAAAGTATTCACACCCCTTGAATTTTTCCACATTTTGTTGTGTTACAAATTGGGATTAAAATTGATTGATTTGTCTTTTTTTTGTCAACGATCTACACAAAATACCCTGTAATGTCGAAGTGGGGAAAAAATCTAACATTTGTAAAAAAATATATATGAAAAATAAACACTAATACATCTTCATGTTAGAATCACCTTTGACAGTGATTACAGTCTTTCTGGGTAAATCTCTAAGAGCTTCCACACCTGGATGTTTACGGACATATTCAATCAATCCCTATACCAGTCTGCTGTTCCCACATGCTTCAAGAGGGCCACCATTGTTCCTGTTCCCAAGAAAGCTAAGGTAACTGAGCTAAACGACTACCGCCCCGTAGCACTCACTTCCGTCATCATGAAGTGCTTTGAGAGACTAGTCAAGGACCATATCACCTCCACCCTACCTGACACCCTAGACCCACTCCAATTTGCTTACCGCCCAAATAGGTCCACAGACGATGCAATCTCAACCACACTGCATACTGCCCTAACCCATCTGGACAAGAGGAATACCTATGTGAGAATGCTGTTCATCGACTACAGCTCGGCATTTAACACCATAGTACCCTCCAAGCTCGTCATCAAGCTCGAGACCCTGGGTCTCGACCCCGCCCTGTGCAACTGGGTACTGGACTTCCTGACAGGCCGCCCCCAGGTGGTGAGGGTAGGCAACAACATCTCCACCCCGCTGATCCTCAACACTGGGGCCCCACAAGGGTGCGTTCTGAGCCCTCTCCTGTACTCTCTGTTCACCCACGACTGCGTGGCAACGCACGCCTCCAACTCAATCATCAAGTTTGCGGACGACACAACAGTGGTAGGCTTGATTACCAACAACGACGAGATGGCCTACAGGGAGGAGGTGAGGGCCCTAGGAGTGTGGTGTCAGGAAAATAACTTCACACTCAACGTCAACAAAACTAAGGAGATGATTGTGGACTTCAGGAAACAGCAGAGGGAACACCCCCCTATCCACATCGATGGAACAGTAGTGGAGAGGGTAGAAAGCTTTAAGTTCCTCGGCATACACATCACAGACAAACTGAATTGGTCCACTCACACAGACAGCATCGTGAATAAGACGCAGCAGCGCCTCTTCAACCTCAGGAGGCTGAAGAAATTCGGCTTGTCACCAAAAGCACTCACAAACTTCTACAGATGCACAATCGAGAGCATCCTGGCGGGCTGTATCACCGCCTGGTACGGCAACTGCTCCGCCCACAACCGTAAGGCTCTCCAGAGGGTAGTGAGGTCTGCACAACGCATCACTGGGGGCAAACTACCTGCCCTCCAGGACACCTACACCACCCGATGTTACAGGAAGGCCATAAAGATCATCAAGGACAACAACCACCCGAGCCACTGCCTGTTCACCCCGCTATCATCCAGAAGGCGAGGTCAGTACAGGTGCATCAAAGCTGGGACCGAGAGACTGAAAAACAGCTTCTATCTCAAGGCCATCAGACTGTTAAACAGCAACCACTAACATTGAGTGGCTGCTGCCAACACACTGACTCAACTCCAGCCACTTTAATAATTGGGAATTGATGGGAAATTATGTAATATATATCACTAGCCACTTTAAACAATGCTACCAAATATAATGTTTACATACCCTACATTATTCATCTCATATGTATACGTATATACTGTACTCTATATCATCTACTGCATCCTTATGTAATACATGTATCACTAGCCACTTTAACTATGTCACTTTGTTTACATACTCATCTCATATGTATATGCTGTACTCAATACCATCTACTGTATCTTGCCCATGCTGCTCTGTACCATCACTCATTCATATATCTTTACGTACATATTCTTTATCCCCCTACACTGTGTATAAGACAGTAGTTTTGGAATTGTTAGTTAGATTACTTGTTGGTTATTACTGCATTGTCGGAACTAGAAGCACAAGCATTTCACTACACTCGCATTAACATCTGCTAACCATGTGTATGTGACAAATAAAATTTGATTTGATTTGATTTGGATTGTGCAACATTTGCCCATTGTTGTTTTCAAAATTATTCAAGCTCTGTCAAATTGGTTGTTGATCATTGCTAAATGACAATTTCCAGGACTTGTCATACATTTTCAAGCAGATTTCAGTCAAAACTGAACATGTTCTCATTTACAACTGCGACCTGTCCAAGATAAAGCAAAGCAGTGCGACAAAAGCAACAACACAAAGTTACACATAAACACATGTACAGTCAATAACACAATAGAGAAATATATGTAGAGTGTGTGTAAATGTAGAAGAGTAGGGAGGTAAGGCAGAACTCTATAGGCCATAGAGGCGAAATAATTACAATTTAGCATTAACACTGGAGTGATAGATGTGCAGATGATGATGTGCAAGTAGAGATGCTGGGGTGCAAAAAAGAGCAAGAGGGTAAGAAATAATATGGGGATGATGTAGTTGGGTGTGCTATTTACAGATTGGCTGTGTACAGGTACAGTGATCGGTAAGCTGCTCTGACAACTGATGTTTAAAGTTAGAGAGGGGGGATATAAGACTCCAGCTTCAGTGATTTTTTAAAATTCGTTCCAGTCATTGGCAGCAGAGAACTGTAAGGAAAGGCACCGAATACAACAGGTGTAGTAGACCTTAGAGTGAAATGTTTACTTACAAGGCCTTAACCAACAATGCAGTTCAAGAAAAAGAGTTAAGAAAATGTTTACTAAATAAACTAAAATATAAAATGTAAATGGACTTGAGTTTCTGTATGTTAACACAATCATACCATGAGTAGTTAATCATGAAACATGCATCCCGTCTTTCTTCTTCCTGGAGAGTTCTTTATTCCTGTCTGTGCGATGTACTGTGAACCCAGCTGGCTGTATGGACGGGGACAGTATATCCCGAGAGAGCCATGTTTCTGTGACACAGAGTATGTTACAATCCCTGATGTCTCTCTGGAATGAGATCCTCGCCCTGAGCTCATCTGCTTTATTGTCCAAAGACTGAACATTAGCAAGTAATATACTCGGAAGCGGTGGATGGTATACACGTCCCTTGAGTTGGACTAGAAGCCAACCCTGAATACTTCTGCTCTGCCGGTGGTGTTTTGGAGCAGCCTCTGGAATAAGTTCAATTGCCC
Organism: Oncorhynchus masou masou; assembly: GCF_036934945.1. Taxonomy (NCBI): domain Eukaryota; kingdom Metazoa; phylum Chordata; class Actinopteri; order Salmoniformes; family Salmonidae; genus Oncorhynchus; species Oncorhynchus masou. Next base: position 45,776,781 of record NC_088220.1, on the reverse strand, counting down.
TGGGGGGTACGAACTATTCGGGAAAGTTGTATTCCTGGTCGTAATGCTGGTGAGTTTCCATTGCTATGCTATACAAAAGTTATTTCTGTCTGTATGTAATAACACAAAACAATCTGGGCTAATAACGTAAGAGATAACACACACAAAAAATACCGCAAAAGTTGCTTAGGAGCTAGAAGCAGAGCTGCCATATCTGTCGGCACGCCAGCTCACTTTTTTTCTATGATTGCGTTCAGGTCATTCTTGTTATTGGAGAGTGGAGTTTGCCTTTCTTTAAATGCCAGTGTTTCCCTGTGCCAGGAAATTACCTTTACATGTGAAGGCTGGCATGCCCTTATGAGGACAAGAACGGCGAATGTGCCTTTCGTCCAAATTCCAGTGTGGCACCCTAATCGTAGTGTACAGTGCCTTCAGAAAGTTCACAAACTTTTTCTATATTTTGTTGTGTTACAGCCTGAAATTACAATTGATAAAATTGAGATTTTTTGGGTCACTGGCCTACACACCAGTAGCCCCATAATGTCAAAGTGGAATTATTATGAAAAGTTGAAATGTCTTGAGTCAAATAAGTATACAACCCCTTTGTTATGGCAAGCCTAAATGAGATCAGGAGTAAACATTTGCTTAATAACGTAAAGACTTAAAACTCAGGATTCTGTAAAAGCATAGCGCAATGAGGATATGTGTTGACTTATAGCTTCCTGTGTCAACCGGAAGTGCCATAATTGGTGTCTCAGGGGCTGTTTCAAAGGGTTAAAAAAATCAGATCTGTCCAAAACTTCATATGTGTGATTAGGCAACCCCCATGAACTGTAAATCAGTCATTTTTCCCATAAAATTTCAAAGGAAAACTAAATCACACAGATACACAACTTGGAAGGAGAGACGTATTGGGGTGCGTAGAGACTGACACTGCCTCCAATATCCCATTTTAGCAGACGCTTTTGTCCAATAGTTAGCTTTGTTCGAGCTAAAAAAGAACCGTCAGACCTAGAGTTCCGAAACTTTAGAAACTTGTTCTAGACCTCAGGTTGATAGTGCGTGGTGAGTTAGGTGGCTCTAGAAGGTTCTCGGACCGAGAAACAGCCTCGTACATTTGCAATGACTTCAATTCATTTTGACCATTACAAAAATGTCGACATTTAGAAAAGTCTCAGAGACACAAGACTAGGTGCATTGAAACCGGCTCGGCCCATAGAGACGGACCCCAACGTTTCTGTCAGATAGCTCATTCAAGGACCCTGTAGCAAGTCATGGAAAAAAGTGAGTTTTCAGCACCAATTAGGGTTTTACTCGGACACCAAATGACCTATCGAGCCGAAACTCGGGATTCGGGGTCGCCTCACATATGACTACACATAAGGTCCGAACTGGACCCGTAGCTAGAACGTAACTATGTGTTTTACGTTTTTATTATGTTTTAAACTAAAGGTGCTGTGAATTATGGACCTGCTCTGACATATGTGATAGTTGGCTTCTAAATGAGTTGGAAAAAGTGGGTTTGGTGTTAATTGGTATCAGTTTGGTGTCAGAATGACATCTAATTGACTGATGGACACTGACTTGCTAGTTGACTTTTGTTAATTTGCAATATGTTTAAGCGGAGAGGGGCCATCACCAAAATGGCATTCTGAAATCAACACAAAAAATGGCATCACCATAGTGTCCAGACTGTGCCGAGTTCAACGAGACGCCCCGCTTGACCGTAGCTCGCTCGGTCTGAGCGCAGCGACCATGAGAAAAGTAGGCCCAAAATGAAGCCTGCACCACAACGTCATTTGATTTTGGGTGACAGCGGCGGAACCGTTAGGTTTAGAAGGACAATTCAAACACAGGATTGTTCCTAAGGTCCTCCCGATCTGTGCAAGCCTAACCTTGACCGTGTGGCATTAACCCTTCACAGTTAAAATAAGGTGTTTACATAAAAACAGTTTGCATTGACTTCTCTCCCCATAGGAATGCATTGCCTGCTCCCCTAAATTTAACCTGGAGCCTATATGGGTTATGAAGGCCTTATGAACCTGTCTTCGGTACCAGTCCATCAGGCCACTATAAGGTCTACCTGTGTCGATTCTAAGCTTCCTGGACCAACCGGAAGTGGTTAAAATCGCCCTAAAAGTGTATACCAATAACCTGCCTGCAGTTTGATAGACATAGTGCATTCAACCCTGTGTAAATCAGTCAGTTTTTATGGTAAAGACTTAAAACTCAGGATTCTGTAATAGATTACCCCAATGAGGATGTGTGTTGAGTTATAGCTTCCTGTGCCAACCGGAAGTGCCATAATTGGTGTCTCATGGGCTGTTTCGAAGGGTTAAAAAAATCTGATCTTTCCAAAACTTCAAATATGTGATTAAGCAACCCCCATGAACTGTAAATCAGTCATTTTTCCCATAAAACTAAATCACACACACACACAGCTTGGAAGTAGGGACCCATTGGGGTGCGTAGAGACATACACTCCCTGCATTAGTTAACCTTGTTGGAACTTTTAAAGAACCGCCAGACCTAGAGTTCCGAAACTTTAGAATCCTGTTCTAGACCTCAGGTCGATAGTGCGTGGTGAGTTACGGCGCTCTAGAAGGTTCTCGGACCGAGAAACAGCCTCGTACATTTGCAATGACTTCAATTCATTTTGAATTTTGGGCCAGCTCTGAAGTATGTGATACTTGGCTCCTAAACGAGTTGGGAAAAGTGGGTTTGGTGTCAGTTTGTATCAGTTTGGTGTCAGAATGATATCAAATTGACTGATGGACGGTGACTTGCTGGTGACTCTTGTCCATTTGCAATATGTTTAAACGGTGAGGTACCATCACCAAAAGTGACATTCTGAAATCAACCCTAACGAGCGATGGAGAGGTACCAGAATCACTGCCCAGCCATCCCGAGTTCATCGGGCCAGTCAATTTGGCATTCCTGCACGATTTTTATAGCATGACAAATTCGTGATGGTGAATGCCCAGTTAACCATATTGCAAATGCACAGTGACTTTGCAAGAGTGAGAAAACATAAACAAATGGACATTCTGAAATCAACCCTAACGAGCGATGGAGAGGTACCAGAATCACTGCCCAGCCATCCCGAGTTCATCGGGCCAGTCAATTTGGCATTCCTGCACAATTTTTATAGCATGACAAATTCATGATGGTGAATGCCCAGTTAACCACATTGCAAATGCACAGTGACTTTGCAAAAGTGAGAAAACATAAACAAATGGACATGATGAAATCAACACCACGAGTGATGGAAAGAAACAACAATCACTGCCCGGCCATCCCGAGTTAATCAAGCCAGTCAATTTTGCATTTCTGTAGGATTTTTGAGCATGTCAAATTTCTTATGACATTTGGCCCCCACAAAACATATGCCACTTTTTAAGGGTGTGTGACGTTTTTTATAAAATTTAGCTATTTTTTACTTTTGACTTCCTATGAAATCATATTCCAAATGGAGAAAACATATGCCTAATGCACAAGTAAAAAAAAAAAAAAAAAAATTATGATAATAAAATATGACTAAAGTATGTTGATACAGTTCTTGTGTGTAATTGACACAAAATTCTAAAGAATTTCAAAAAACGGTCCAGAAAGCACTTTTTTAGGGGTGTGTGAAGTTTTTTATGAAATTTTGCAATTTTTGACTTTTGACTTTTGACTTCCTATGAAATCATATTGCAAATGGACAAAACATGTGCCTTATGCGCAAGTAATAAAAAAAAAAAATTATGATAGTAAAATTGGACAAAAGTATATTCATACAGTTCTTACACATGTGTAATTGACAAAAAAAGCGAGAGAATTTCTAAAAACGGTCCAGAAAGCACTTTTTTAAGGGGTGATAAGTTTTTGACAAAAAAATCATTTTTTCAAAATTTGGCTTTTGGATGTTGACTTGGGGTCCATTTCCTATATGAAAAACCAAGGTGGAGCGCACACGCCACCTGTTGGATTTTTGAAGTGTTACAACTGGCAATTGCCATATGGCATTTGCAAAACATTTTGCATGAATCAACGCCGATTTGGGTGGTATTGTCCATCGTGTACATGGTTTGTACTATGCCAATGGTTTCCCATTAATTTTTGTCCATTTCAGGGGGGTATTCCCTTACTTGTTTCAAGATGTCCACCATTGGTCCTGTACCCAAGAAAGGAAAGGTAACTGAACTAAATGACTTTCGCCCCATTGCATTCACTTCTGTCATCATTAAGTCCTATGAGAGGATATTTTTTATTTTTTATTTAACTAGGCAAGTCAGTTAAGAACAAATTCTTATTTTCAATGACAGCCTAGGAACAGTGGGTTAACTGACTTGTTTAGGGGCAGAACAACATTTTTTTTTACCTTGTCAGCTCATGGATTCAATCTTGCAACCTTTTAGTTTCTAGTCCAACGCTCTAACCACTAGGCTACCTGTTGCCCCGAGTTAAGGATCATATCACCTACAACTTACCTGACACCCTAGACCCACTTCAATTTGCTTACCGCCCCAATAGATCCACAGACAATGCAATCGCCATCTCACTGCAAACTGCCCTATCCCATCAGGACAAGAGGAATACCTATGTAAGAATGCTGTTCATTGACTATAGCTCAGTATTCAACACCATAGTACCCTCCAAGCTCATCATTAAGCTTGGGGTCTGAACTGCACCTTGTGCAACTGGGTACTGGACTTCCTGACGGGCCACCCCCAGGTGGTGAAGGTAGGAAACAACACCTCTACTTGGCTGATCCTCAACACAGGGTCCCAGAAGGGTGCGTTCTCAGCCCTCTCCTGTACTCCCTGTTCACCCATGACTGCGTGGCCACGCACGCCTCCAACTCAATCATCAAGTTTGCGGACGACACAACAGTAGCTGGCCTCAATATCAACAATGACGTGACAGCCTACAGGGAGGAGGTAAGGGCCCTGGGAGAGTGGTGTCAGGAAAATAACCTCTCACTCAACATCAACAAAACAAAGGAGCTGATCGTGGACTTCAGGAAACCGCAGAGGAAGCACGCCCTTATCCACATCGACGGGACCGCAGTGGAGAAAATCACTGACAATATGAAATGGTCCACCCACACTGACAGTGTGGTGAAGAAGGCGCAACATCGCCTCTTCAACCTCAGGAGGCTGAAGAAATTTGTCTTGGCCCGTATAACCCTCACAACGTTTACAGATGCACAATTTAGAGCATCCTGTCGGGCTGTATCACCGCCTGGTACAGCAAATGCACCGCCCGCAACCGCAGGACTCTCCAGAGGGTGGTGTGGTCTGCCCAACACATCACCGGTGGCAAAATACCTGCCCTCCAGGACACCTACAGCAACCAATGTCACAGGAAGGCCAAAAAGATCATCAAGGACAGCAACCACCCAAGCCACAGCCTGTTCACCAGAAGGCGAGGTCAGTACATGTGCATCAACGCTGGGACCAAGAGACTGAAAAAGAGCTTCTATCTCAAGGCCATCAGACTGTTAAATACCATCACTAGCCGGGATCCACCTGGTTACGCAACCTTGCACATTAGAGGCGCTATATGCTGCCCTATATACATAGACTTGGAATCACTGGCAGCTTTAAAAATGTAACACTAGTCACTTTAATAATGTTTACATACTGCTTTACTCATCTCATATGTATATACTCTATTCTATTCTACTGTATTTTAGTCAATGCCACTCCGACATAGCTCGATCTAACATTTATATATTTCTTATTTCTTTTAGATTTGTGTGTATTGTTGAAAATTGTTAGATACCACTGCATTGTTGGAGCTAGGAACACAAGCATTTTGCTACACACGCGATAACACCTGCTATGTGTATGTAACCAATAAAATGTGATTTGATTTGATTTGATATGATTTAGGTGGCGCATGTCACACAAAAAAAGAAAGGAAAGAAAGGGAGACAGAAAATGGGCCTAAACTTAGCCGTAACTTTATAATGAGCATTTATAATCTGCATAACTTGCCAATTTAACATTTTTACTTTAGTTCAAATAAAATGTTATAATACACAAAAGTACAGTGCCTTGCGAAAGTATTTGGCCCCCTTGAACTTTGCAACCTTTTGCCACATTTCAGGCTTCAAACATAAAGATATAAAACTGTATTTTTTTGTGAAGAATCAACAACAAGTGGGACACAATCATGAAGTGGAACGACATTTATTGGATATTTCAAACTTTTTAACAAATCAAAAACTGAAAAATTGGGCGTGCAAAATTATTCAGCCCCTTTACTTTCAGTGCAGCAAACTCTCTCCAGAAGTTCAGTGAGGATCTCTGAATGATCCAATGTTGACCTAAATGACTAATGATGATAAATACAATCCACCTGCAAATCTACCAAGACCTGGCCGTCCCTCTAAACTTTCAGCTCATACAAGGAGAAGACTGATCAGAGATGCAGCCAAGAGGCCCATGATCACTCTGGATGAACTGCAGAGATCTACAGCTGAGGTGGGAGACTCTGTCCATAGGACAACAATCAGTCGTATATTGCACAAATCTGGCCTTTATTGAAGAGTGGCAAGAAGAAAGACATTTCTTAAAGATATCCATAAAAAGTGTAGTTTAGAATTTGCCACAAGCCACCTGGGAGACACACCAAACATGTGGAAGAAGGTGCTCTGGTCAGATGAAACCAAAATTGAACTTTTTGGCAACAATGCAAAACGTTATGTTTGGCGTAAAAGCAACACAGCTCAACACCCTGAACACACCATCCCCACTGTCAAACATGGTGGTGGCAGCATCATGGTTTGGGCCTGCTTTTCTTCAGCAGGGACAGGGAAGATGGTTAAAATTGATGGGAAGATGGATGGAGCCAAATACAGGACCATTCTGGAAGAAAACCTGATTGAGTCTGCAAAAGACCTGAGACTGGGACAGAGATTTGTCTTCCAACAAGACAATGATCCAAAACATAAAGCAAAATCTACAATGGAATGGTTCAAAAATAAACATATCCATGTGTTAGAATGGCCAAGTCAAAGTCCAGACCTGAATCCAATCGAGAATCTGTGGAAAGAACTGAAAACTGCTGTTCACAAATGCTCTCTATCCAACCTCACTGAGCTCGAGATGTTTTGCAAGGAGGAATGGGAAAAAATGTCAGTCTCTCGATGTGCAAAACTGATAGAAACATACCCCAAGCGACTTACAGCTGTCATCGCAGCAAAAGGTGGCGCTACAAAGTATTAACTTAAAGGGGGCTGAATAATTTTGCACGCCCAATTTTTCAGTTTTTGATTTGTTAAAAAAGTTTGAAATATCCAATAAATGTCGTTCCACTTCATGATTGTGTCCCACTTGTTGTTGATTCTTCACAAAAAAATACAGTTTTATATCTTTATGTTTGAAGCCTGAAATATGGCAAAAGGTCGCAAAGTTCAAGGGGGCCGAATACTTTCGCAAGGCACTGTAAGTGAAATACATATCTCATTTAGGCTTAATTTAACCATGGCCATTCCCTGTAGGCCTACACAAATTAACAAAACAAATGTAATAGGATCAATGCTTTAAAGTAAGAGTAATCTCAAGTTATTTAAATCTAGGTACTGTACTTACAAGTATTTGGGAGCTGTAGATTAATGAGGTGATTTGCAGGTTGTAGTGGCTGTCACACCCTGATCTGTTTCACCTGTCCTTGTGATTGCCCTTGTTCTCCATTATCCCGTGTATTTATACCTGTGTTCTCTGTTTGTCTGTTGCCAGTTCGTCTTGTTTGTCGAGTCAACCAACGTTTTTGTTCTCAGTTCCAGCTTTTCCCAATCTCTCTTTTCTCGCCCTCCTGGTTTTGACCCTTGCCTGTCCTGACTCTAAGCCTGCCTGACCAATCTGCCTGCCCCTGACCCTGAGCCTGCCTGCCAACCAGTACCTCTGTCCCATCTCTGGATTATTGACCGCTGCTTACCCTGACCCTGAGCTTGCCTGCCTGCTGTCCGATACCGTTGCGGTAACCCCACAGCTCCTCAGCGACTCAACTGCTAGCAGCACCGTCTGTTCAGTAATTCCACCTTCTCCGGAGCCCCGCTTACCACCTCCGGAACGCTTCAATGGGGAGTCAAGCACCTGTCAGGCGTTCCTAGCTCAGTGTGCCCTTGTCTTCGAGCTTTCAGCCCTCCTCCTTCCCCTCGGATGTCTCCAAGATAGCCTACCTCATCACGCTGATGGCCGGGAGGGCTCTCACCTGGGCTACTGCCGCGTGGGAACAACAGCCGGTTATATGCGCTAGTCTGGATGAGTTTGTGGGAGAAGTGAGGAAGGTTTTTGATGCCCAATTCTCCGGGAGAGAGGCCGCCCGGAAGCTAATTCAGCTTCGGCGGGACTCCCGCAGTGTAGCTGATTATGTAGTGGATTTCCGCACGTTGGCAGCGGAGAGTGCTTGAAAACAAGAGGCACTGTTCGATATGTTCCTTCACAGCGTCTCAGAGGAGGTCAAGGATGAGCTCACAGCCCGAGAGTTACCTACGGAGCTCGATTCCCTCATTGCTTTGACCATCCGTATCGATGGGCGATTACGGGAACGACAGAGGGAGAGGAAATTGGATTTCGCTTGCACGCCCAGGGATACCACCTTGCCTCTGAGTCATCCCCGAAGCTCCCAATGGTCATGTTGCCGAGAGAACCCAAGGCCTCCCTACCTGCTCAGAGAGCTGCTGAAGACGGCTGAGTCACAGCTTCCTGAGCCTACGCCACTAGTCAGAGCTTGGCTGTCACCAGCGGAACGGCAATACAGGATCGAGAGTTGTCTTTATTGTGGGACTCTTGGTCTTTTTGTGTCCTCTTGTCCTTTAAAAAGACCAGTACTCTGGTGGGCCATTTGGAAAATGTTCCTGCTTCCCTTGCTTGCACCCCTTTTCATGCCATTCTGCTGTGGGGAGAACAGTCCAAATCTCTCTGGGTTCTCATTGACTCTGGTGCCAAAGAGAGCTTTTTGGACGTTACCTTGGTGTCCGAGCTGAACATCCCCACTCAGCCCCTCTCCATTCAATGTACGTTAGTGCTGGATAGGCGCACTATAGGCCAAGTCACCCACAACTCCACTCCCATCAACCTACGTGTGTCAGGGAACCACAGCGAGGCTATCCAGTTCTTGCTCATCAAGCCCCCTCAGATTCCCATGGTATTGGGATTCTCCTGCCTCCAGCGACACAATCCGCTCATTAATTGGTCTACTGGTGCCATCATGGGCTGGAGCCCGTTCTACCACGCCCACTGCCTGAAGTCAGCACAACCTGCCCCGGGACGTCTTCCTGGGGGCTCGGAAGGTGCCCCGGACCTCTCTGCCATTCCCGCAGAGTACCAGGACCGCTGGGAGGTGTTCAGCAAGGCCCGGGCCACTTCGCTCCTGCCACACCGACCTTATGACTGCGGGATTGACCTTCTCCTAGCACGACTCCGCCCCGAGGATGACTGTACTCTCACGATGGAGACCTAGATTGGGGACTCCCTTGCTGCAGGATTCATCCGTCCTTCTTCTTCTCCCGCCGGTGCAGGATCTTATCCTTCTTCTCCACCAAGAAAAACCCTGCGCTGGCGGGAGAAGAGAAGGACAGATGAATCCTGCAGCAAGGGAGTCCCCAATGTAGGTCTCGTGCATCGACTACCGGGTCTCAACAAAACAATGGGGGCCACCGTGTTTTCCAAGCTGGATCTACGGAACGCCTGCCACCTGGTGCGGCTATGGTAAGAGACAAGTGGCCAGTGGCCAGTGGTCACTATGAGTATCTGGTCATGCCATTTGGCCTTACCAATGTCCCTGCTGTGTTCCAGGCTCTGATCAATGATGTTCTCTGCAGCATGTTGAACCGGTTCATCTTTGTCTTTCTAGATGACATCCTCATCTTCTCCCATTCCACCCAAAAACATGTGCTCCACGTCCGAAAGCTTCTCCAACGCCTACTGGAGAACCAGCTGTTTGTAAAAGCAGAGAAGTGCGAGTTCCATCGTTCCACCATCCCTTTTCTGGGTTTCATCATTGCTGCAGGGAGTGTGCAAATGGGTCCCGGGAAGGTGAGAGCGGTGGTGGATTGGCCCCAGCATACTTCCAGGGTGAGGTTGCAATGCTTCCTGGGGTTCGCCAACTTCTATTGCACTTCCGCACTCACCTTGCCCAAGGTTCCATTCACGTGGTCTCCAGCTGCTGACCGGGCATTCCGGGACCTCAAACATCGCTTCACCATAGCTCCCATCTTGGTTCATCCGGACCCGGATGTCGAACCGGATGCTTCGGATATCGGAGTGGGGGATGTCCTGTCCCAGCGTTCTGCCCTGGATCTCAAGCTACATCCCTCCGCCTTCTTCTCCCACTGCCTCAATGCCATGGAAAAGAACTACGATGTGGGGAATCTTGGAGGAATGGAGGCACTAGCTGGAGGGGGCGGAACATCCATTCATCATGTGAACCGACCACAAGAACCTGGAGTATCTCTGCACTGTTAAGCGCCTCAACTCCAGGCAAGCCAGATGGGCCCTGCTGTTCACGCGGTTCAACTTCTCCCTCTCTTACCGTCCAGGATCCAAGAATGTCAAGCCGGATGCACTGTCCCGCCATTCAGCCCCATGGGTATGACCCCGGAGCCCAACACCATCCGTCCCACCTCGTGCCAGGTGACGGCACTCAACTGGGGTACAGGGAAACGGGACCGGGAGGCGCAGCGGTCCCAGCCGAACCCTAGAGGCGCCCTGATAATCGGATGTTTGTGCCTGATGCTATCCGCTCTACGGTCCTTGAGTGGGCCAATTCCTCAAGGCTTGCCTGCCACCCAGGCTCCCGTCGGATCCTGGCCTTCGTGCGACAACGCTTTTGGTGGCCTACAATGGTTCCAGATGGTCTCTGACCGGGTTCTGGAAGGCGTTCTGTGCCCTCATTGGGTTGTCTGCCAGTCTGTCCTCTGGGTTCCACCCCCATTCCACCAATGCCCAGTCGGAGCAAGCCAACCAGGGTCTTGAGGCTACTCTATGCTGCCTGGTCTCTGCCAACCCCACCTCCTGGAGCCAGCAGCTGATGTGGGTTGAATACGCCCCCAACACCGTTCCCTGCTCTTCTGCCATGGGCCTATCTCCATTTGAGTGTTCCCTGGGGTATCAGCCCCCGCTCGGTGTACCTTCTGCCCAGATGTTTGTCCATCGCTGTCGTCTTACCTGGAGGAGAGCCCGGTCTGCCCTCCTCAAGACCACCTCCAGGTATCGACGACAAGCGGATCGGCATCAGACCCCGGCTCCCCGGTATAGTCTCGGGCAGAAGGTATGGCTATCTACCCGGGATCTGCCCCACCGGGTGGAATCCCGCAAACTCTCCCCGCGGGTTATCGGCCCATTTCCCATCTCCAAGATTATTAGCCCCTCTGCTGTTCATCTTCTGTTGCCCTGTACCCTTCGTATACATCCCAACTTTCATCTGTCCAGAGTCAAACCTATGTCTCACTGCCCTTTGTCTTATGTTTCCAGGCACACCCCTCATCCCCGTCTCATCGAGGGCCAGCTGGCTTATACGGTGAGGAGTCTCCTGAAGGTTCGACCTCAGGGAAGGGGATTCCAGTACCTGCTTGACTGGGAGGGTTAGGGCCCGGAGGAGAGGATCAGGGACATCCTGGACATACAGGTTAGACGCCAGGTGGCACCCCTAGAGGGGGGTAGCGGGTATTGTCACACCTGGTGATCTGTTTCACCTGTCCTTGTGATTGTCTCCACCTCCCTCCAGGTGTCGCCCATCTTCCTCAGTGTATTTATACCTGTGTTCTCTGTTAGTCCATTGCCAGTGCATCTTGTTTGTCGCGTTAGCCAGTATTTTTTGTTCTCAGCTCCTGTTTTTCCCAATCTCTCTTTTTCTCGCCCTCCTGGTTTTGACCCTTGCCTGTCCTGACTCTGAGCCCACCTGCCTGACCACTCTGCCTGCCCCTGACCCTGAGCCTGCTTGCCGTCCGGCACCTTTGCCCCACCGCTGGTTTACTGACCCTTGCCTGCCTTGACCTGTCTATTAACTGCCCCTGTTGGATTATTAAACCATTGTTAATTCGACGTGTCTGCATCTGGGTCTTACCTTGATCCCTGAAAGTGGCAGGTTGCAGTTGAAGGTTACAGTTGTGAGGTGATAGAGCAGACCTGCCCTTATATCTCTGCTCATGTAAAGGGGTGGAGTAAGGCTGAGGCATGGGTGGCATGAAGAATTGACAATGTATCTGAATAAGGAGGAAATTTGTAACTTAAAATGTGACCAAGTGTAACTGAAACTGAGCCACAATGCCTCAATGCCTCAACATACTCCAGAAGCAACATCAATACCACTGCGGTAGGTGTTGAAAATTTGTGTGAGCTATGCACACTATAGTGAAATGTATCAGATAAATGTTTAATGTGTCAATGTGCTTGTACCTGTCAAATTACCATATGCAATTTAAAAAAAAATGTGAAGCAATTGATAAGGAGGCCTAACTACGCAATGCTTTAAGCTAGAAAGAAGCGGAGAATTACAAGAAAAATATGTGATTCTGATGCACATGTGGATATCTGGTTTGTCTTTATGTCGTTCAGAGGATGTGCTACAACCTTCTTAAAGTGGCAATCAGCAGTAGAAAAAATAAAGTGCCCCTCCTCACCTCTGGTTCTGTAAAAAACTGAGGGATGGGACTGGAGAAATGTTATCACTCTCAAATTCATAGACAAAGCCGTGGATGCAAGGATTGACTATCCGTGATATAACCAAGTTTTGAGGCTATATCGTGTGTCATTACATTTTATTTGTGTCACGCCCTGGTCTATATTTATTATGTTATCTTCATTAATTGAGTCAGGCCAGGGTGTGACATGGGTTTATTTGTAGTGTGTTTCGTCTTGGGGTTGTGTGGGGTGTACAGATTGGTCTATGGCTGCCTGAGGCGGTTCTCAATCAGAGTCAGGTGATTATCGTTGTCTCTGATTGGGAACCATATTTAGGTAGCCTGGGTTTCACTGTGTGTTTGTGGGTGATTGTTCCTGTCTCTGTGTTTGTTGCACCAGTCAGGGCTGTTTCGGTTTTCGACGTTTGTTGTTTTGTATTGTTCGTGTTTCGTCATAACTAAAGATGTATCGAACGAACCACGTTGCATTTTGGTCCGATCCTTGTTCCACCTCTTCGTCAGAGGAGGAGTTGGAAGAAACCCGTTACAGAATCACCCACCACAAACGGACCAAGCAACGTGTCAACGGGCAGGAGCCACAGGAGAAGCAACAAAGGCAGCAACAGCGGCGCAATGAGGAAAGGACATGGGAACAGTTTCTGGACTACACTACGTGGGAAGAAATAGACAGGTGGGCGGCCGACCCAGGAGGAGTGCCCGAGCCCGCCTGGGATTCGCTGGAGCAACAGGGTGTATGGCTACGCCAGGTAGGAGACCTGCGCAAACTCCTTGTGCTTACCGGGGGGCTAGAGAGACCGGGCAGGCACCGTGTTATGCTGTGGTGCGCACGGTGTCTCCAGTGCGGGTGCATTGCCCGGTGCGTTCTATTCCAGCTCTGCGTAACGGCCGGGCTAGATTGAGCGTCAAGCCAAATGCCATGAAGCCGGCTCTACGCATCTGGTCCCCAGTGCGTCTGGGTCAGCTTACATGGCACCAGCCTTACGCTCGGTATCCCCGTTTCGCCTGCATAACCCAGTGCGGGCTATTCCAACATGCCGCACTGGCAGAGCAACCGGGAGTATTCAACCAGGTAAGGTTGGGCAGGCTCTGTGCTCAAGAGCTCCAGTGCGCCTGCACGGTCCAGTCTACACAGTACCACCTCCATACCCCAGCCCTCCGGTGGCAGCTCCCCGCACCAGGCTTCCTGTGCGTGTCCTCGGCCCAGTACCATCAGTGCCAGCACCACGCATCAGGCCTACAGTGCGCCTCGCCTCTCCTGCGCTGCCGGAGCCTCCCACCTGTTCAGCGCTGTCGAAGCCTTCCTCCTCTACAGCGCTGCTGGAGTCTCCCGCCTGTTTAGCGCTGCCGGAGCCTTCCTCCTCTCCTGTGCTGCTGGAGCCTCCCGCCTGTTTAGCGCTGCCAGAGCCTTCCGCCTCTACAGCGTTGCCGGAGTCTCCTGCCCGTTTAGCGCAGCCAGAGCTGCCAGTCTGCATGGAGCAGCCAGAGCTGCCAGTCTGCATGGAGCAGCCAGAGCTGCCAGTCTGCATGGAGCAGTCAGAGCTGCCAGTCTGCATGGAGCAGTCAGAGCTGCCAGTCTGCATGGAGCAGTCAGAGCTGCCAGTCTGCATGGAGCAGCCAGAGCTGTCAGTCTGCTTGGAGCAGCCAGAGATGCCAGTCTGCATGGAGCTGCCAGTCTGCATGGAGCTGCCAGTCTGCATGGAGCTGCCGGTCTGCATGGAGCTGCCGGTCTGCAAGGAGCTGCCAGTCTGCAAGGAGCTGTCAGTCTGTAAGGAGCTGCCAGTCTGCATGGAGCAGCCAGAGCTGTCAGTCTGCAAGAAGCCGCCAGAGCTGTCAATCTGCATGGAGCAGCCAGAGCCGCCAGTCAGCATGGAGCAGACAGAGCTGCCAGTCAGCGTGGAGCAGCCAGAGCCGTCAGTCTGCCAGGATCCGCCAGTCAGCCAGACTCTTCCAGATTTGCCAGTCAGCCAGACTCTTCCAGATCTGCCAGTCAGCCAGACTCTTCCAGATCTGCCAGTCAGCCAGACTCTTCCAGATCTGCCAGTCAACCAGACTCTTCCAGATCTGCCAGTCAACCAGAATCTTCCAGATCTGCTAGTCAACAAGACTCTTCCAGATCTGCTAGTCAACCAGACTCTTCCAGATCCGCTAGTCAACCAGACTCTTCCAGATCCGCCAGTCAGCCAGGATCTGCCAGAACTGCCAGCCAGCCAGGATCTGCCGGATTCAACTACCTGGCTGGGCTTCCTCTCAGTGCTGGGCTTCCTCTCATTGCTGGGCTTCCTCTCAGTGCTGGTCTTCCTCTCAGTGCTGGGCTTCCTCTCATTGCTGGGCTTCCTCTCAGTGCTGGTCTTCCTCTCAGTGCTGGGCTTCCTCTCAGTGCTGGGCATCCTCTGTCCCGAGCTGCCCCTCTGTCCCGAGCTGCCCCTCTGTCCCGAGCTGCCCCTCAGTCCAGTGGGGTTCTGGGTGAGGACTACTAGGCCATGGTCGGCGGCGAGGGTGGACAATCCCAGGACGCGAGGAGGGGGGACTAAGACATTCATAGAGTGGGTTCCACGTCCCGAGCCGGAGCCGCCACCATGGACAGACGCCCACCCGGACCCTCCCTATTGTTTTGATGTGCATCCGGGAGTCCGCACCTTAGGGAGGGGGTTCTGTCACGCCCTGGTCTATATTTATTATGTTATCTTCATTTATTGAGTCAGGCCAGGGTGTGACATGGGTTTATTTGTAGTGTGTTTCGTCTTGGGGTTGTGTGGGGTGTACAGATTGGTCTATGGCTGCCTGAGGCGGTTCTCAATCAGAGTCAGGCGATTATCGTTGTCTCTAATTGGGAACCATATTTAGGTAGCCTGGGTTTCACTGTGTGTTTGTGGGTGATTGTTCCTGTCTCTGTGTTTGTTGCACCAGTCAGGGCTCTTTCGGTTTTTGACGTTTGTTGTTTTGTATTGTTCGTGTTTCATCATAATTAAAGATGTATCAAACGAACCACGTTGCATTTTGGTCCGATCCTTGTTCCACCTCTTCGTCAGAGGAGGAGTTGGAAGAAACCCGTTACAATTTGTTTACAAACATTGGGGTAAAACAAGTTTGTATTTTGGGTTCTGATGTGGTAGGATAGTTGAACCAAGCTCATGAGTCATTTATAAGTTATATTCTTCAAGAATCAATGGGTATGTATTGTATATAGCAACTGTAAGTAAAGGAGTACAAAAATTAACATATCTGCTTGGGAAGTAATCTAATGTGTGACTCTGTCTTTATCAATTGAACTTAATTACTTTCTGAAAAATATTGATAGTTGATGGGATAACACTTTATTTTAAGGTGCACATACAGTATTAGCCACTAATTTGTAGTTTATAAGTGTCTATACAAGTAGCTAATAAGGACTTTATGTATTTTTTTGCCATATATTAGGTCTTAATTAACTGTGTTCTTATTCAAACATTATAAGTCATGTCTTACTGGCCAATCCTTAATAACAATACAAAACAATACGCGCACATAGTACAAAAAGTTAAAACAAAAAAATGAATCAATATCAGAACATTGTATTCAGGATATATACAGCACCAGTCAAAAGTAGAAGCATTTCACTTCACCTGCAATAATATCTGCATTTCTGTGTACGCGGCCAATAAACTTTGATTTGATTTATATGTCTGATTTCACGAAACTACACATATCCTCCACTTCAGGCAAACATGATATGCTTTAGCTCATGGGTGTGGGTGTGCCCCTTTCTGTCCAATGAGGTTATTTCTGGACAATATTTCTGCATGTAAAAATATGGTTACACTTTAGAATAGGGAACACGTTTTAAGGTACTATGTCCTTATTAGTCCCACATTGAGACAGCTTACTTAGAATCTGTTTCTTGCGTAACTTGCTATTTATTAAATACTAATATGTATTTATTATGGCTAACAAATAGGTTATTAAGGATTGGCCAGTAACGCAGTGCTTATGTTTTAATAAGAAAACACTTAACAGTAATTAAGGCCTAATATACGGCTAATAAGACATAACAAAGACCTTATTAGCTACTTATATACACACTTATATTCAACAAATGAATGGCTAATATGTGTCAAATGTGTCACTGTGTGTTTTATTATTTGTTTGTTTTGATGATCGTAATGATAAGCCTTTATTGTAACAAGTGCGCTCCCCCCAAAAAATAAACACAAAGATAAAAACAATTGTTTATATTGTATCAATGAACTAGATATGACAGTTGATATGATTGTTTAACGTGGCATATGACTTTGTAATTATGTAATTTTGCAATAGATTAATGTCTATTGTGACCATTTATTATGACTGTGTTATAGCACTTGCATGTGTTTGACATTGTAGTTGTCTGTAGAGGTGAGTGATTCAAATGGCCACCAGAGGGCCACAGACTGTTCATCTGAGGAGAGGCATAGACTGAGAGACAGTAGGTCTAGATGTTCCAAGTGAATACAGTAGCAGCGTGAAATCACCCCTGTAGAATCAGTGGCCTGTACTCGTATAGCATCTGACGAGGAGTGCTGATCTAGGATCAGGGCCCTCCTGTCCATGTCATCTTATTCCTTAGGGTGTTAAAGGTAAAAACTAATCCTAGATAAGCACGCCTACTCTGAGGTGCTTTATGAATACAGGGCAGCATGCCCTTGACTAATACTGTATCCTGTATCCCATTTAAGTAATATTTACATAGGCTATTGTGCAACTGTGCTCAAATCCTCTAGGAGCCGCACAACGCCCTGTGTCACTCCCCGGCAGGGCCCATTGATGTTCCCGCCCCGACCGGGACTCAGAACCTGCTAAATGTGTCTGATTCAACTCTCAATTACAAAATTAGTTTGAAGTGCTGACGTTCAGGTCTTTATCTGTCACAATACGGCTCAAGTATGTTGAAGTGTTTAAAATGAAAAGACATGCAGCTGGTGCTGTTTCAAAGCAGACCCATCCCCTTAAAGATGAAATACATTTGGTTTCAAGCCCTGTACCTCTGCTGGATGATGAGGGCTCTAGGGGTGGGTTTTTACGGGGAGTGAAGAGGGGCGTGAGAAAAGAAATCTGTTTGATTTGTCAGAACTTCTTTAGATTAATCTACAGCTGTCACTATACTGAGCAGCCAGACCTTATCATCAACTTTCATCTGGCTGATTTCACCCCAGGCACCAGACACACCACACACACACACACACACACACACACACACACACACACACACACACACACACACGCACGCACGCACGCACGCACGCACGCACACACACACCTCTGCAGCACAGGACAACCGCCTCTCCCTGATTAGAGCAGAGAGCAAAAGGGTGTTACTCAGGTGAGTATGATAGTGACACAGAGGACAGAAACCAGTCAAATATTCAAATACCAGTCATTTGGCACTAATCTATTTCCATATGTTTGTGTGTGCATACACGTACACGTGTACGTGTGTTAGTATGGGCATGTCTGTGGAGTGTGTCTCTGTCTCTGAATGTCAATCTATTTCCACACTCAACCAAAGACTACACTAGTTGTCTATCTGTCTAGTCCACACATTAACAGGGCCACATGAGCACGTCGTCAGAATGGCAGTCTAATTGAGTGTGATCGGCATTTGAAGGCCCATTTGCACTCCCAGGCTCCGGCTCTAATGCAAACAAAGACAGCAAGAGTCTCTCTGTGATTTGAGTCTTTTAAATAACACATTTTGTTCAATCACCAGCCAAGCAGAGCGTTTGGGAGAGAGAAAAAGAGAGAGCGGGAGAGAGAGAAAAGAGGTCACATTCTAGTACAAGTGTGATGATTTGATTACACCTGGATCCTTCAGTATATTAATCAAGTATTCTAGACTCAGATATTACAGTAGTGCTGTACAAACACACACATGTACGCATGCACAAACACGCACACGTACGCACGCACACACACACACACACACACACACACACACACACACACACACACACACACACACACACACACACACACACACACACACACACACACACACACACACACACACACACACACACACACACACACACACACACACACACACACACACACACACACTAAGCATGTTTAAGAAACATAGCTTATCTCTGTACCAGTACACTCAGGGCCGGTTGGAGACTCGGTAGGTGACAAGGACACTTATGAATGAATCCCTTTGAATGAATCCCTTTGGCTCTGAGGAACTGTACAAACACACACATGTACGCATGCACAAACACGCACACGTACGCACGCACACACACACACACACACACACACGCACACACGCACACACACACACACACACACACACACACACACACACACACACACACACACACACACACACACACACACACACACACTAAGCATGTTTAAGAAACATAGCTTATCTCTGTACCAGTACACTCAGGGCCGGTTGGAGACTCGGTAGGTGACAAGGACACTTATGAATGAATCCCTTTGGCTCTGAGGAACACTAATCAGGCAAGCCCGTACCCTGAGAAACAAACAGGGCTGGGACGGGAGTGGGATCATTATTAATTAACACGTTTAAAAGTGAAGGCACACTCTGAGACATCACTAATTACCGCTGCTGGTGCTGCAGTTAAAACACACCTGAGACTCAGTGCACACTGGAGAGGATGTGTGTGTGTGTGTGTGTGTGTGTGTGTGTGTGTTTGCTTAAACTTACTGTCATAACCCACACTTTGGTTCCTCTCCTGTGTGTTCTATGCTGCTCTCCCTGCTCCTGAGTGGCGCAGTGGTCTAAGATACTGAGAGGAATCCAGGCTGCATCACATCCGGCCGTGATTGGGAGTCCCATAGGGCGTCACACAATTGGCCCAGCGTTGTCTGGGGAAGGCCATTATTGTTAATAAGAATTTGTTCTTAACTGATTTGCCTAGTTAAATATAAAATAAATCCCTGTGCACATTTCTCCACATCTGGCTTGGCTCACAGACACACACACACACACACACACACACACACACACACACACACACACACACACACACACACACACACACACACACACACACTGACACACACACACACTTCAGTGATTTTCCGCTTAGCCTTGAAATACCTCTTCACCTGTGTGTGTTCGGATTAATTGAGTCCCTCAATGAGTTCCACAGAGACAGAGGAGTACTGAAGTATCTGTCAGTTGATGGCCTCAGTTTAATGCATAGAGCAGGACTAGGGTGTGGGCTGTGTTATTATTACATTACAGCAAGACAATGATTTACAATTAATTCCTTTCCATTCTAACACACACAGATGGTCATGGACTCAAACTGGGTGAGCAAGTAAAACAATAGACCTATAGCATATTCATAGTTATTAGAAAAATTGGTTTGTTGTTGATAATAAAATGCACCATGAACTGTTAAAAGTGCTCATATTGTTAGTTGCAATTCCTCAAATTGCAGCCAGGAGGCACTCTTCAAAAAAATAGTGGATTATTCATTATCAATTAAAAGAGAGGTAAACCCATTGAATTATACTAGCTCCATGGGTAAACCTTCCATCCTAAAGTTTGCTCATCAAAATCCTGTAATTTAGGTCAATACAGCAAAGTATCCCAATGACCTTCATACAAACATTTTTTTGTCTTCTTTTAACTGAACGCAAACTTTAGTATTTAAATACTTATGTCTCTTCTATATTTATTCAGAGTACGGAATGACATACACACACCTATCCTGTGTTGACACACTTTCATTCATCCCCATCCCATTCCTAAGTGGAAAGGCAGGTCTATAGGTTGTTCACAGCCTGTCTGTGCTGTTTCAGGGACATTAGAAGATTCTGAAATGTGCAACTCAGCATTGAGAGAAACGTGGAAGTCTTAAACCCTGGCATTTTATCTAGCCTCCCCTCTTCCACATGGGTTGTTGATGAAAATGCAGGTAATTAACACCTGTCCAGGAGAAGTAGGTTCTGTCTTAAATTGCACCCTATTTATTCCCTATATAGTGCACTACAATTGACCAAAGCCCTTTGTTCCCTGGTCAAAAGTAGTGCACTATATAGGGTATAGGGTGCCATTAGGGGATGCAGAAGTAGAGCGATCCAACAGGCTCCCTAGAGAAAGAGAAATTAAGGGACCTGACTTTCTCAATTTTGCAAAAATAATAATAATTCAAAACACTAAATTTAAATCTAAAATTTAAATCCACTCTCTATCTTTTACCTTCCCATAACCTAAATGTAATTTTGCATGACTTTGTACAAATGTTTAGTGCAACTGGTGCTATGTCTACTGATAGGATGTGCAGGTGAGAGACCCTACAGCCAGTCTGTGTAGGAGTGTTGCTCAATACTGACACACTCCTGCCACCATGTTGGCCTCAGGTGTGAAACAATAGACTACACGA
Source organism: Oncorhynchus masou masou (assembly GCF_036934945.1). NCBI lineage: Eukaryota > Metazoa > Chordata > Actinopteri > Salmoniformes > Salmonidae > Oncorhynchus > Oncorhynchus masou. Next base: position 45,755,787 of record NC_088220.1, on the reverse strand, counting down.
TCTGTCTCTCTTCCTTTCTCACTCTCTCCCTCTCAATCTCTCTGTAGCCCCTTTGTCTCTCCCTCTATTTCCATATTCCTCTCTGCCTTGCTCTCCCTTCTCACCTTTGTCTCGCTCCCCCTCTCCCTCGCTCTGGGGTCGTATATCCACCATCAGCTTGTCTTTCTCTGGCAGTGCTGCACACCATCTCTCCCCTCTCTCCTTCTCTCCCTCTCATTCTCACTCACACTCTCCGGACTGGGTGGGAGGACAATATTGCTCTCAGTCAGACACACAATCCTATTTTGTTACCTTGTAAATTATTTTCCTGGGAGGATGTTGGGCTTGGAGGAGGAAATGAGATGGAAGGCTCCTCCACCATGTGAGAAATTAGCCCAGAGATATGTGATCCTGCCTGGGCTCCTTCGGGCCCCAGCCTCCCCTTCTCCTCTCCCTCTCCCTCCTCCTCCTCCCTGGAGGCTAGCTGCTGGCCTGGCTCTGTCCTCAACGCTGGGGTGAGACGAGATGACCTGTCAGACTGCACATGTTCATGTGATACCTCCCAATAAAACATCTGGTATATTAGAGAGAGAGAGATAGAAAGAGAGAGAGAGAGAGAGAGAAAGAGAGAGAGAGCATGTGTTTGTGCATGTGTGTTTGTACATGTGTATGTGTGTGTGTGTGTGTGTGTGTGTGTGTGTGTGTGTGTGTGTGTGTGTGTGTGTGTGTGTGTGTGTGTGTGTGTGTGTGTGTGTGTGTGTGTGTGTGTGTGTGTGCATGTGCATGTCTGTGTGTGTGTGTGCGTGCGTGCGTGTGTGTGTGTGTGTGTGTGTGTGTGTGTGTGTGTGTGTGTGTGCATGTGCATGTGCATGTCTGTGTGTGTGTGTGTGTGTGTGTGTGTGTGTGTGTGTGTGTGTGTGTGTGTGTGTGTGTGTGTGTGCATGTGCATGTCTGTGTGTGTGTGTGTGTGTGTGTGTGTGTGTGTGTGTGTGTGTGTGTGTGTGTGTGTGTGTGTGTGTGTGTGTGTGTGTGTGTGTGTGTGTGTGTGAGTGTGCTCAGACATGCATGAAAAACAGCCGATAGGAGCAAGGTTAATTTTAGGACAGTATATCTCTCCGTCTTCTTTATTTGACTAAAACTCTTTCTCTAATACAAATCATGGAATGAAACACTAGTTTAGCTGTATAGTTAGACTGTCCGTTATGGTGCTAAATGCATTCCAATAAAAGAACCCACAAGCCTATTCATTCATTGTGTGCAAACAGGTTGCTATACTTCACATACTGAAATGAGTTACAGCAACCTGTAGTAGTAACCTTCCTGTATGTTTGAGAATCTATTTCCATTTTGATATGTCGATTTCCTTTACTCTGTCTCCATCTTGTGGTCAACACTGTGCTGTAACATTGATGTCAAAAAGGTCAACTATAGATGGAAACAGAGAAGGAATGCTTATTAGGGTATCTAAAAGTTTTTTTAATGGTAGTTAAATTGTTATAGACTAATTATTAAACGTTGAATTTTAGCTGAGGAGAACCTGAAATAGTTATATGTAGAAAAATAAGAGGTCTATTTCCTGTCGTAAGCCTAGATTCCATTACCAAAGTGCATACGTGTAACAGTATAGCTTCCGTCCCTCTCCTCGCCCCTACCTGGGCTCGATCCAGGGACCCTCTGCACACTTCGACAACAGCCACCCTCGAAGCATCGTTACCCATCCCTCCACAAAAGCCACGGCTCTTGCAGAGCAAGGGGAACAACTACTTCAAGGTCTCAGAGCGAGTGACGTCACCGATTGAAACGCTATTAGCGCGCACCACCGCTAACTAGCTAGCCATTTCACATCAGTTACATACGCATAATGGCGGACTTGATAGTGACAATGACAGAAGACATGGAGCTCGAGACTCTAAAATTAGCATACACACAAAGGGGAACTTAGGGCCTATAGACTTATTTATGAAAATAAAAACAAATCTTCTTTCTTGTGACTGTTGCAGGTGTTCATGCACTTGAACATCGCATGAACTTATCTTGGAGGATTGCAAATGGGTAAATGAATGAATTGAAATGTTTAACCTATGGGACTCCCAATCACGGCCGGATGTGATGCAGCCTGGATTCCTCTTGCACTGAGATGCAGTGTCTTAGACCACTGCCTATCAGGAAATAGGCCTACAGAATAAAGTAGCCTAAGATCTTTTGGTTTAACAGTTGACCTTCGAAAGTAGCCTAAGCACCCGCCCCCTGATTTAATTTAGTTAGTCTAGCTAGTTTTAATTTGTAATTCATAAAATCTTTAGCAGTATGAACGCACAACATCGATTAAAATGTATAGGCTTAACAAGCTGTTAGGGACCAGACACCAGAGCATCTGATTTTAAATGTGTTATTATCTTCAGTTTTTATGTTAAACCCAATGGATGCCTTTAATTCAAACACTTATTATAGGCCTACTGTGTGATGAAGCGGACTCAGCACATTGTTTAATTAAGCAATAAGGCCCAAGGGGGTGTGGTATATGGCCAATATACCACGGTCTAAGGGCTGTTCTTACGCATGACGCCACGCAGAGTGCCTGAACACAGCCCTTAGCCGCGGTATATTGGCCATATATCACAAACCCCCGAGGTGCCTTATTGCTATTATACACAGGCTAACAATGTAATTAGAGCAGTTAAAATAAATGTTTTTGTCATACCTGTGGTATACGGTCTAATATACCACAGCTGTCAGCCAATCAACATTCAGGGCAAGAACCACCTAGTTTATAATTTCACTTATATTGTTTGGACGCATTCTTATCTATTGATTTAGTATTTTGTTTCCCCAAAGTAGGCCACAGTGCCGATTTTTAGCATGTAAACCTTGGTGGGGCAAAAACATTTAAAGTGGGATGCATGCCAGCAAAGCCACTACACAACACTAAACAATACATTAAATGCACTACAACGGTGCCCACAAACTGTTAGGGCCTACATAAATCTGTCCCAACAGCAGTCCCAACACCTTACCACTGCTACATCTGGCTATCAGCGGAGCATTTTCTGTCAGCGAAACATTTCATTCAGCCTCATTTACTGTCTTTAAAAAAAACATAGCTGATATGGCTGACTTCCTTAAACAAATGTGGTTTCTAATGAGAATTGAGATGTACAAACTATGGAATAAGGGGAGGACGAGTGGATAAGAGGCAATCCGTAATTTCTGTAAGACATTAATGAGCGAGCTAGGACGGACGTAGTCGATATAACTATTTGTTTAGCACTTTTGAAATGTACAGAGACAGAATTCAAAACACGGGCGTTCTTACAGTGTTCACCCTGTACACCAAGTGAGAAACCATTGGATAAATAAAGGGGGCATTTAAGAAGACAATAAAAGCTCTTTCAATATTCAATTATTATATTTCTCAAACACAGGTTATAAGCTACATGTGCACCACCAAGTCAGAACAGTAGGCAAATTTAAGAGTGGTAAATAGACCAAATTATTAGGGTGAGGCACATGGGCTACTAACATCTTACTACACAACATATGCTTACGTACTTAGCTACAGTGTACATATCTTCCTGGCATATTACATAATTTATGCCGATAAATGTGCTGTGCTCACTTGAACAGGAAGGTGGCGCGACGGTCCTTTGCGGGCAAATTTTGTCATCAAAGTCTGGCATTCTCTGGATTTATGGTGCTTTCAAAACAACCTGGAACTCTGAAGAAAAACAAGGTTGAATCTTGATGATGTCATTGATCTCCAGGTCGTATCTCTAGAAAGAGGATGGATTTACAATTCCGAGTTAGATGACCGTTCAAAACGTATTTTCCCAGCTCATTTATTCTCGACTTCCCAGTTGTCTTGAACTCACTGAAGTCAAGTTTTCGCAGGTCTGAGTTAAAAGTTTTTTGGAGCATGGCACAAATCATGCTTAATTGACAGCATGCCAATGTTGAATGTTTACCATTTTAAACATGGAAAAGAGCCTCTTAATCCCAGATTTGGGACCACACAGCAGTCACAGATTTCTCTCAAACCACTCATTGCTGAATTTGACGTTTCCAACTTGTTGTGTAATGTTTATGTCCAATGGCCGAGGAGCACCGATATGTCTATAATTTCTTGTCATTATTAAAAGGATTTACCAGTAGATTGTTGACTTGATTCATGATGATGACTGCAAGCTAAGAGTTTGAAAGTATGATGTTGACAACAGAGAGAAGCACCAGATTGAACTTCAATCAAAAGCTATTGTACATATAATGTGATTTGATGTCATTTTATCTGTGGCCAATGACCTTGAGCCTTCTTGGATTGGCACTTCTGATGTAACTATATGGCAGCACCCAGGGGGCTAGAATTTTAGAGGTCTACCCTTAGACTTGGCGGTGACTTAGTGTCCCCATGAGGTATAGAACACTGAGCCAATCACGGCGCAACGCTGTATTTTCTGCTGGCTTGCCCCACCACCACAGAAAGCACTGAGCTCGGCTGAAACACCTGCATTTTGGAGCTGCCTTACTCAAGAAAACAAAAAAAGAGACCATGCTTATATGCGGCTATATTAACTAAATTATATATTTTTGGTACATTGTTTGCAAACTGATATGTGACACGTATTAATGCAAAAATAACTTTTTGCTAAAAATGTGGGGCTCAAAACAGGTGGGGGTGTGCCACTGATACTTACAAGCTCTTAATAACCAACAATACAGTTCATAAAATAGAGCTAAGAAAATATTTACTAAATAAACTAAAGTAAAAAATAAAAAGTAACGCTATAAAATTCCATAACAATTACGTGGCTATATACAGGGGGTACCGAGTCACGGGGGTACAGGTTAGTCGAGGTAGTTTGTACATGTAGGTTGAGGTAAAGTGACTATGCATAGATAAACAGCGAGGTGGACATTTGATTAATTCTTCAGCAGTCTTATAGCTTGGGTGTAGAAGCTGTTAAGGAGCCTTTTGGATCTAGACTTGGCGCTCCGGTACCGCTTGCCGTTCGGTAGCAGAGAGAACAGTCTATGACTTGGGTGGCTGGAATCCTTGACAATTTTTTGGTCCTTCCTCTGACACTGCCTACTATATAGGTCCTGTATGGTAGGAAGCTTGACCCCAGTGATGTATTGGGCCCCAAATCAGGTTAAATTGAAAGTCACCGAGTAAAATACCACTTGAGTAAAAGTCTAAAGGTATTTTGTTATAAATATACTTAAGTATAAAAGGTAAATGTAATTGCTAAAATATACGTAGGTATCAACACCAATGCTCCCTCTAAGCGTGGTTACCAGTTACCAGAGACTGCCGCGCAGCTCCTCAAGACTGCCCCGCAGAGCGCAGAAATATTACACAACAGAGAGAAGCACCAGATTGAACTTCACTCAACTTTCTAGAGTTTTTCCTGTTAATTAACGCAGTCAAGGTTTCCTTTCACTCGTGTACGTTTCCCTTTACTCATTAGCCACTTTCAATGCAACATACCGAAACAAAACGAACTATTTGTTGTAGGCAGAACGCATCGGATTAGGATTCTACTGCACACTACTCAGCCCGTACTCTAGACCAGTGCGGCATAACCAATCAGAGCTGCAGTAGAGCTATATGCAAATAGTTCATTGCCATACAGTGCATTCGGAAAGTATTCAGACCCCTTCCTTTTTTCCACGTTTTGTTAACGTTACAGCGTTATTCTAAAATGGATTCAATAAATAAAAAATCCTTATCAATCTACCCACAATACTTCATAATGACAAAGCGAAAACAGGTTTATAGAAATGTTTGCAAATGTATATATATATAAAATAAATACCTTCCAAAAGGACAACCATCTCTGCAGCTCTCCACCAATCAGGCCTTTATGGTAGAGTGGCCAGACGGAAGCCACTCCTCAGTAAAAGGCACCCTAAAGGACTCTCAGACCATGAGAAACAAGATTATCTGGTCTGATGAAACCAAGGTTGAACTCTTTGGTCTGAATGCCAAGTGTCACATCTAGAGAAATCCTGGCACCATCACTATGGTGAAGCATGGTAATTGCAGCATCAGGCTGTGGGGATGTTTTTTAGTGGCAGGGACTGGGGGACTAGTCAGGATCGAGGGAATGATGAATGGAGCAAAATACAAAGAGATACTTGATGAAAACCTGCTCCAGAGCACTCAGGATCTCAGACTGGGGTGAAGGTTCACCTTCCAACAGGACAATGACCCTAAGCACACAGCCAAGACAACACAGGAGAGGCTTCGGGACAAGTCCTTGAGTGGCCCAGCCACAGCCCGGACTTGATCCCGATCTAACATCGCTGGAGTGACCTGAAAATAGATGTGCAGGCACTCCCCATCCAACCTGACAGAGCTTGAGAGGATCTGCAGAGAAGAATGGGAGAAACTCCCCAAATACAGGTGCGGCAAGCTTGTAGTATCATACCCAAGAAGACGCAAAGCTGTAATCGCTTCCAAAGGTGCTTCAACAAAGTACTGAGTAAAGGGTCTGAATACTTACAGTACCCAGTCAAAAGTTTGGACACATCTACTCATTCAAGGCTTTTTCTTTATTTGTACTATTTTCTACATTGTAGAATAATAGTGAAGACATCAAAACTACGAAATAACATAATCATGTAGTAACAAAAAAAGTGTTAAACAAATCAAATTAGATTTTAGATTCCTCAAAGTAGCCACTCTTTGCCTTGATGACAGCTTTGCATACTCTTGGCATTCTCTTCACCAGCTTTGTGAGGAATGCATTTCAATTAACAGGTGTGCCTTGTTAAAACTTAATTTATGGAATTTCTTTCCTTTTTAAAGTGTTAAATCAAGTGTTATTTTTTGTACCAGTTCATAAACCATGTGCCATGGAATTGGTACATCAAAAATATCTTCCCATTTATTTTGCAACCTCTATGGCGCAGCTGTCCACATTTTTGTCCTCAAATGAAACTGGTATATTTTTCTATTTATGCCAATTTTTTCTTTAATATATGGCAGACAAACAAGTTCCCTACCTTCTCCCTTTTCCACTTGCATCCTACATTTTTGTGATTATGCTGCAATCAGTTGGTTGTAAGTTTGGATTGAGCAGACATTCTGATATATTTTCGATATCTCCACCTATTCCTAATATCGTTAATAAATATATTACTTTTTCTTTATTCCATAAAGAATGTTTTTTTAAAATTCATTACTATATTTGAGTTTAACCATAACATTTGTTGTAATATTTGTTCTATCTTTATGGAGGATAAAACTGCAATTTTAACCAGCTTATTACGGGCTTGTTTAAGAAAGGCGATTCTTAAAAACAACAACAGTAAATCAGAAATGAGGAGCTGTAATCTGTATAAAAGCAAAAATGTTTTTTTTAAACAAAGGATTAGCCTTTAATAATCTACTGGAGAACCATTTGGGGTTTAAGCATAACTTTTGTATGAGTGAAGCTTTTGGTGAGAGGTTTAAAGATTTCATTTGGAATAATTTTAGCCCCCCAAACTCATATTCATGATATAATTAGGTATGCTTTATTTTGTCTGGCTTAGCATTCCAAATAAAATGAAATCTGTTTTGCTCATGATTTAAAAAACTAGTCGTCTGGAGTAGGTAGCGCCATTAGTAAGTAAGTAAACTGGGTTAGGACCAAAGAGTTAATCAATGTGATTTTTCATGAATAGACACATAGACTATTACAAACACACAACATATGTCCCATTAGCCAAAATCACTTTATTCTGTATTGATATGTTTCTTTACTTTATGATGTCTGTTTACTTTGCAACAGACACAATTTGGCAGCTTGAAGAGAATAAATCCTCTCTACATCAAAAACTCCATATCACTGAGAGGATGTATAGACAGACTCTGAACAAGCTGTAAGTGGATGTGATATTAGTTTGATCATGTTCGGATTTGTTCTCATTCACATTACATTGGTGTTTGTCCTTTCACAGGACCAAAGCCCTGATTCAAGGCAAACACGAGGAAAAGCAACATGTAAGTAAGCCTAAGTAAGACAGCCTGCCAACTACTGATCCATAATCGCTCAATAGTAAACTAAGGTTCCAAGTACTTAAACTAAACCATAAGCCCCAGTATCAACACTCCTATTGGGTCATATTTATGTGATCGGATGTCTTTGCACACATTTCTAATGCATTTCTAATGGGTTCTAGTCACGACTCGGTGTCTGTCCGTGTCCTTCCTCTCCGTCTTCATCGACATACTTGTCTCTCTCTAGCTTCTACTTCCTACTACAGAAGGAGATCCCGGTCTCCTTTAAAAAGATAAGAACATAAGAAAAGTTTATTGATGAGTGTACATCTGAATGGATCCTATAGAAAGGGATTTAGGGAAGTAGAACAGGGCTCCGGGCAGCCGAGCGGAAATGGAGGAAAACTCGCCTCCCTGCGGACCTGGCATCCTTTCACTCCCTCATCTCTACATTTTCCTCCTCTGTCTCTGCTGCTAAAGCCACTTTCTACCACTCTAAATTCCAAGCATCTGCCTCTAACCCTAGGAAGCTCTTTGCCACCTTCTCCTCCCTCCTGAATCCTCCTCCCCCTCCTCCCTCTCTGCAGATGACTTCGTCAACCATTTTGAAAAGAAGGTCGACGACATCCGATCCTCGTTTGCTAAGTCAAACGACACCGCTGGTTCTGCTCACACTGCCCTACCCTGTGCTCTGACCTCTTTCTCCCCTCTCTCTCCAGATGAAATCTCGCTTCTTGTGATGGCCGGCCGCCCAACAACCTGCCCGCTTGACCCTATCCCCTCCTCTCTTCTCCAGACCATTTCCGGAGACCTTCTCCCTTACCTCACCTCGCTCATCAACTCATCCCTGACCGCTGGCTACGTCCCTTCCGTCTTCAAGAGAGCGAGAGTTGCACCCCTTCTGAAAAACCTACACTCGATCCCTCCAATGTCAACAACTACAGACCAGTATCCCTTCTTTCTTTTCTCTCCAAAACTCTTGAACGTGCCGTCCTTGGCCAGCTCTCCCGCTATCTCTCTCAGAATGACCTTCTTGATCCAAATCAGTCAGGTTTCAAGACTAGTCATTCAACTGAGACTGCTCTTCTCTGTATCACGGAGGCGCTCCGCACTGCTAAAGCTAACTCTCTCTCCTCTGCTCTCATCCTTCTAGACCTATCGGCTGCCTTCGATACTGTGAACCATCAGATCCTCCTCTCCACCCTCTCCGAGTTGGGCATCTCCGGCGCGGCCCACGCTTGGATTGCGTCCTACCTGACAGGTCGCTCCTACCAGGTGGCGTGGCGAGAATCTGTCTCCTCGCCACGCGCTCTCACCACTGGTGTCCCCCAGGGCTCTGTTCTAGGCCCTCTCCTATTCTCGCTATACACCAAGTCACTTGGCTCTGTCATAACCTCACATGGTCTCTCCTATCATTGCTATGCAGACGACACACAATTAATCTTCTCCTTTCCACCTTCTAATGACCAGGTGGCGAATCGCATCTCTGCATGTCTGGCAGACATATCAGTGTGGATGACGGATCACCACCTCAAGCTGAACCTCGGCAAGACGGAACTGCTCTTCCTCCCGGGGAAGGACTGCCCGTTCCATGATCTCGCCATCACGGTTGACAACTCCATTGTGTCCTCCTCCCAGAGCGCTAAGAACCTTGGCGTGATCCTGGACAACACCCTGTCGTTCTCAACTAACATCAAGGCGGTGGCCCGTTCCTGTAGGTTCATGCTCTACAACATCCGCAGAGTACGACCCTGCCTCACACAGGAAGCGGCGCAGGTCCTAATCCAGGCACTTGTCATCTCCCGTCTGGATTACTGCAACTCGCTGTTGGCTGGGCTCCCTGCCTGTGCCATTAAACCCCTACAACTCATCCAGAACGCCGCAGCCCGTCTGGTGTTCAACCTTCCCAAGTTCTCCCACGTCACCCCGCTCCTCCGCTCTCTCCACTGGCTTCCAGTTGAAGCTCGCATCCGCTACAAGACCATGGTGCTTGCCTACGGAGCTGTGAGGGGAACGGCACCGCAGTACCTCCAGGCTCTGATCAGGCCCTACACCCAAACAAGGGTGCGTTCATCCACCTCTGGCCTGCTCGCCTCCCTACCACTGAGGAAGTACAGTTCCCGCTCAGCCCAGTCAAAACTGTTCGCTGCTCTGGCCCCCCAATGGTGGAACAAACTCCCTCACGACGCCAGGACAGCGGAGTCAATCACCACCTTCCGGAGACACCTGAAACCCCACCTCTTTAAGGAATACCTAGGATAGGATAAGTAATCCTTCTCACCCCCCCTTAAATGATTTAGATGCACTATTGTAAAGTGGCTGTTCCACTGGATGTCATAAGGTGAATTCACCAATTTGTAAGTCGCTCTGGATAAGAGCGTCTGCCAAATGACTTAAATGTAAAATGTAAATGTAATCCCATTTTAAACCCTAAAACGTACTTTGCGCATTCATCTTCTGCCGATCTACCATTCCAGTGTTTAATTGCTATATTGTAATTACTTCGCCACCATGGCCTATTTATTTCCTTAACTTACCTCATTTGCACTCACTGAAATATAGACTTTTTGTTTTCTTTTGTTCTACTGTATTATTGACTGTATGTTTTGTTTATTCCATGTGTAACTCTGTGTTGTTGTATGTGTTGAATTGCTACGCTTTATCTTGGCCAGGTCACAGTTGCAAATGAGAGCTTGTTCTCAACTAGCATACCTGGTTAAATAAAGGTGAAAATAAAAATTAAATAAACTTTACATTCTATGAGACTTAAACCTACAGCAACAACCCTTTTTTGGGGCTGTTGAGTGTTTATGCCGAGCTCACGTGCTCGTCGGAACTTCCTACTTTCTAGTTGTGATGTCGAAAATACGACTTTGTTTCATTCCTGTGCTTTTTGGTCAGAATAATTATTCAACCAATACAATTTTAGTTAGCTTGACAAGCTAGGTGACGTTGGTAATAATAAAGTTAGCTAGCTTGCTTAACATTGACTGTATGGCCAAACTAGCTACATTATCAAATGTCAAATGTAGCCTAATTATCCATATTGATAAGGTTGTAGTTATCTTTTGGTTGAAAAGGTAAAAGGACAGTGGTGAAACGTCACAACTCTGAAAACAAACCTCTCTCAATTTCCCAAATGTAATTTCGATTTGGAGAGTCGTTCAAGTGAACCTTCCTAGTCGGAACTAGGAAGATTCGATAACTCCGATAGTACGTGAACTTTGCATTAGTCAATATCTACTCTTATAGTGACATTGCGGACAGTTGTCTATAAGTGCTGTGATTTTCTTTCTAGGTTTTTTCAACTAACCTCAGAGAAGCAGAAAATAAGCGAACCTGGTTTCCTGACCAAGACCACCCCCAAGCCCTGGAAAACAAACAAGACCAACAAGCCGTCCTTGAAAAACTGCAAAGTCCTGAAAGCCTTCAAAGCACTAAACATCTTCAAGAAAATTAAGAAATGAAGGAAATGCATACAATTGCAAATTTGGTGTAATTATTATTTCTCATACAGCTGCAGTACTGAAGAGTGGACAAACGGGGGAGCCAGAGTACAACAAATGAGTACGGATTCCTTATTCCATCAAACTACGGATAAATCTTCTTTAGAATCAACTAAGCTAAGTTGGACACGTGTTTTATGGAAACTTATGCGGTAGGTCTCCTTAGACATCATCCAACTATTTAAAAATGCCTTCGTCTGCGGATGTCTGCTCTGTTGCCTTAAGGTAAGATACAAGTCCATAGAGCTTAACTGCCAAGATCTCCATGGAAGCCACATTTCCCATTAATTACCAAAGCCAAATGGTCGGCCTATGAAGTAGTCTATTATCTAGGTCTCCATGGCTATTTTGGCGACGGGAAACACCCACGCGAAGGTCGATGTCTCCTCACTTTGCAACCAAGACTCAAGAAACCAAAACATCTGGACATTTTGACATCCGTGGACGGGATGGTTCACTTGAATGCTTTGTGCAGAAGCACGAGAAGGACAAGAGTGGACGAATGTATGTCTATTGGATTGCCATCATCATATGGGAATCATGTTTTCAGAAGGACATAGGCAATGGTTTGGACTTGTCAAATGTGTAGGACATTTTGCGTTGATTCCTTACTGATAGCCAGCTAACATTGTCATTAATGCAAAGTATGACTTATTAATGGTTCAATGTGAACATACCAGATAGGCATATTGATCATATCCGACGAGGGCTTGTAATTCAACGTGGATATACAGTATAGGGCCCAACAATGTTGCAACCATGCCACAGCATTGTGTAGCCTATTATGATAATACTACCTATAGAAAAAAAAACATTAATTAACGACTTGCACTATCCTATTCTACCACAATAGGTCGCTGTGTGACCATTTTTCCTCCCTCTCTAACGATGGTCCTGAGTGGACTGCTGATGAGTTGATGACATTCTGGATGTTATTCTCCTCTCTCCTTGGCCTAGTCTAGGCCTGTGGCAGAGGCCAAAAGATGGGCATAATGGTCACTGTTATTGCAAGCCTTTTAGAATTTAGTTGTATGACCAATTTGAACGTTTCGTAGACTTATAGCAACAGATAATCCTCATCAAATAGCTGGGATTTGGGCGTACTGTGTTTGGGAAAATCCCAGCCTATGTTAAATTATTAAAACGTTAATAGTTTCAAGGCTTCTTGCAGCCCAGGGGTTGGAGAGAGATGGGCCATTAGTTCCGCTTCCTTTGACTCTGTAGCGCACGGGCATTGGTAGAATCTCGCTGAATAGGCATCTGTAGCCTACGCAAGCAGGGCTGCTGTGTAGTACTAGTAGCCTAGTAGAAGCAGCAGCGAGACGAGGAGGGGAGCAGAGCCGTTGCTGGCGTATACATTGGATTTGTAATAGACACACGCGTTGGAAATCTGAGCGAACGTCGGCGCTTGAACCAGAGGAATAGTGTGGACCGTTCTGAAATGGCAGCGGAATCGACCCGGAGATTCACGAAGAACCTGCTCAAGCCCGGGAGTGCGGCGGAGATAAGGCAGACGGCATCCAACGCTGTCAGGCATTCGGCAGTGACGGTGGGTCAATGGGAAAAACAAAGGTTATGACTGTACCTTATTCAGTAATGCTGAGTAGGCCTATATTGTTAGAGCTCAACGTGTAGTGTTTTTTTATTCACTCACCGCCCCCCTGTACCTACAATGACGCTATAGCCACCCGTTGATTTTTGAATTGATTGTTGGAGATGCGTGCCGCACCATTGCGCCCAGATCCTGACGAACTTGACATTCATAATTGTGTTAATGCGATTAGGGTTGAATGAACACAGCTGCTAAATTTGAATGGTGATATCAACTGTGATATGCCTGCAAGTTTTCGGTGAAGGGGAGTTTGTCTTGATGCTGCGAGAGACAATGTTGCATTCATGTGAAGGATTTTCTTGAATGGGCTACAATGTTGCATTTGAAGAGGATATGGGTCGAGGTTGTGAATGCGTATTCTTAACGTTGCCCACCTCAACGTTTTAAATGTAAGGTGATTTGCTGCTCAAATCGAAGCAGCCGTGTATTCTCCAGTGATTTTCGGATGATATATGTCGAGGTTGTGAATGCGTATTCTTAACGTTGCCCATCTCAACGTTTTAAATGTAAGGAGATTGGCTGCTAAAATTGAAGCAGCCGTGTATTCTCTAGTGGTTTTCGGTATTTTCCATGCTGCCCCCGGGAAATAAATAAATAAAGGACCTGGTGTAGCCTAGTCCTTATCTTTCCGCGGGAAATGCCCTCCTGCTTCAAGATGAAGATACTGAATGACGTATGCGGCAGTAACATCAGACCAGTTGTGTATAAATAAATAATAATGATAATAATAATACAAATACAAAAAAAACAATCACACATTTCGGTTGGATTGACATTTAATTAACATTAATTGGCTCTGGCAGATGTTTGTGTAGTGCGTACCAGTGGAGGCTGCTCAGAGGAGGAGGTGAAGGACCATCCTCAGTCATTTAAAAAAAAAAATAGTGAAATATTAAAGTTATTCTATTGTAATATGAATATATTTAGTATAGTTTTATGTCACCTAACCATTGATTAAAACACACTGTTTTGCAATGAAGGTCCACAGTAGCTTTTACAGCACTCTCTGGGGTAGCATCATGGTGTAGCCGGAGGACAGCTAGTTTTAGTCTTCCTCTGGGTACATTGACTTCAATATAAAACCTAAGAAGCTCATGGTTCTCACCCCTTCCATAGACTTACACAGTAATTATGACAACGTCCGGAGGACGTCCTCCAACCTATCAGAGCTCTTTTGCAGCATGAACTGACATGTTGTCCACCAATCAAAGGACCAGAGAATGAATCTAGTACTGAAAGCATAAGCTACATCTAGCTAGCACTGCAGTGCATAAAATGTGGTGAGTAGTTGACTCAAAGAAAAATACAATAGTTGAACAGTTTTGAACAAATTCTTCCCTTTAAAAAATGACTTAGAAGCAGAGAGCTATATATTGTTGTATTTCTTTTTAAACTTTCACCTACTTGGCCAGAAAATGCAGCTAGCTAGTTTAGCCTAGTCAAACACCTGGCTCAAACAGCAAGGGATGCTATGTTAGCTAGCTGACCATGGCTATCCAACAGTGGAAGTCTTCCAAGTCAAGGTAGGCTTTTGGTTTTAGAAATGTATTGCCACCAGGGCCCACCGGTGTAACTGCTAAACTGCTTTCTGTACACCTCATGATTGTTTTCTAACGTTTTAATTCTAGTAGCCATGTTGACTATGACGTTAGCTAATATGGTGACAATGTAGGCTGTGAGCACTGTAGAGCGTGTAGATGCAAGAAGGAATATACAATGAGCAAAGTGATCATGCTGTTTGTATGTCGCTGCTATGAACGTGAACTGTGTTTACGGGTGATCAGGGGTGTGTTCATTCCACCAATTCTGTTTAAAACATGTTCCTAAAACGGAAGCAAAGGGAACAAAATGGGGATAAACATACCTGAATTTGTCCAATAGAGGCTTTTGTTTGGTATTGAATGTGTCACTGTCTAGCACCTTGATTACTAAAATATTTCCGTACGTGTTCTAAACTTTTATTTGTAAGCTAGGTTGTAGCAACCTCATGATGTGTATAGGAAACATTTGAGTATCATTATAGTTAGCCTAAACCTAGCAATGTTACATTGAACTGGATGAATGGAATATGAATGACAGTCATCCAATATGCTGTAATAGAAATAAGGCCATGCTCGTGAAAAAAACGAAACATCGTCCTCCCTCACCTTAAACGGCACCGACCGCCACTAGTAACTATCTATAGGGCTGGCCTGTGTGTGTGTGTGCACGTGTGTTGTGCTTGAGGTGCATGCTAATATCTCAGCTTTGATTCTCAATTCTCCCTTATTTTTCTCATCTCTCCTTTTATTTTCAATCATTATTTTTGAGACAGATCTTCACTATGGGTTTCTATGCTATTCTCTCTGCTTTTATCAGTACATCAGTGTTGGATGTGTGAGGTGTTAGAAATTATTCTGAGGTATCTGTCACCCTGGCTGTCACATCAAGTCTTAACGTTACTGCCACCACAGCTCTGAAATGACATTTGTGGTTTAAGGTGAAGTTTCCCCCAGATCTTGGATCAGTATTGCATTTTCCCCAGTAATGGTTAAGGTTAGGATTGGGGGAGGGGAAGCTGATACTAGATCTGTACCTACGGGCAGCGACAATTATAGAGGAGTGGGAAAACCCAGTGACTCACTTTCATTATGACAGGTCCTTGCCCACCATTTGTGCCAAGCCTGTATAGTACCACACACACACAGTGCTAGGATGTGACAGTGTTTGACACCTGATATCCCCCTGATGACTCACCTGACAGGTAAAGGACAGGACAAATCCTTTTTCGCTCTGTGTGTGTGTGTGTGTGTGTGTGTGTGTGTGTGTGTGTGTGTGTGGGTAATGTATTATCCAGGAGCGAGCCATGATGTGAAGGGGGGTTGCTTGTCCGTGTGTGTGATGCCTAGTCTCCCTGATGACTCACCTGACAGGTAAAGGACAGGACAAATCCAACTTTCATTATTACAGGTCTTTAGATGTGGGGATGACATATGTACAATGTAAAGGAACAGGTGATGTAATGTAGTGATGTCTGTGTGTATGAGCATACATCGTGTGTGTGACTGTGTGGGGTTGTGTGTGTGCGTGTGCGCGTGTGAGCTCATGCAGTCGTACATTGTGTGTGTCAAAATCTAATCAAATCAAAGTTTATTAGTTGCGTACACAGATTTGCAGATGTTATTGCAGGTGCAGTGAAATGCTTATGTTTCTAGCTCCAACAGTGCAGTAACATCTAGCAATTCAATAAACAAAAAATGTATATACATTTAAGAAATATCAGAACAAGTAACATGAGAACGAGCAATGTCAGTGTCCAGTACACTACCGTTCAAAAGTTTGCGGTCACCTAGAGATGTCCTTGTGTTTGAAAGAAAAGCCTTTTTCTTTCATTTTAAAATAACATCAAATTGGTCAGAAATACAGTGGAGACATTATTATTATTATTGTAAATGTATGTGGACACCTGGTCATTGATATGGAGTTGATTTTGCCGCTATATGTCCACTCTTCTGGGAAGGCTTTCCACTAGATGTTGGAACATTGCTGTAGGGACTTGCACAAGAACATTAGTGAGGTCGGGCTCTGATTTTGCGCTATTAGGCCTGACTCTCAGTCTGCGTTCCAATTTATCCCAAAGGGGTTTGACGGGGTTGAGGTCAGGGCTTTGTGCAGGCCAGTCAAATTCTTCCACACTGATCTCGACAAACCATATCTGTATGGACCTCGCTTTGTGCCAGGGGGCATTGTCATGCTGAAACAGGAAAGGGCCTTCCCCAAACTGTTGCCACAAAGTTTGAAGCACAGAATCGGCTAGAATATCATTGTATGCTGTAGCGTTAAGATTTACCTTTGCTGGAACTAAGGAGCCTAGCCCGAACCATGAAAAACAGCCCCAGACCATTATTCCTCCTCCATTAAACTTTACAGTTGGCACAATGCATTGGGGTAGGTAGAGTTCTCCTTGCATCCGCCAAACCCAGATTTATCCGTCGGACTGCCAGATGGTGAAGCGTGATTGATCACTCCAGAGATTGCATATCCACTGCTCCAGAGTCCAATGGCAGCAAGCTTTACACCACTCCAGCCGATGCTTGGCATTGCACATGGTGATCTTAAGCTTGTGTGTGGCTGCTTGGCAATGGAAACCCATTTCATGAAGCTCCCAACGAACAGTTATTGTGCTGACGTTGCTTTCAGAGGCAGTTTGGAACTCGGTAGTGAGTGTTGCAATCGAGGACAGACAATTTTTTACGTGCTTCAGCATTGAGGTCCCGTTCCTAGATTTTTCCACTTCACAATAACAGCACTTACACTTGATCCTGGCAGCTCTAGCAGGGTAGACATGTGATGATCCCTGTTGTAGGCTGTCTCGTCATTCTTGGTAATCAGGCCTACCACTGTTGTGTCGTTAGCAAACTAGATGATTGAGTTGGAGATGTGCATAGCCATGAGCACGCACCCCTGTGGAGGCGGATATGTTGTTGCCTACCTTCACCGCCTGGGGTCGGGCTGTTAGGAAGTCTAGGAACCAGTTTCACAGCTTGGAGGGCACTATGGTGTTGAAGACTGAGCTGTAGGCGATGAACAGCATTCTCACATAAGTATTCCTCTTTTCCAGGTGGGATAGGGCAATGTGCAGTGCAGTAGTGATTGCATCATCTGTGGATCTATTGGAATGGTATGACAATTGTAGTGGGTCTAGGTCTAAGGTGTCGGGGAAGGTGATATGATTCTTAACTAGCCTCTCAAAGCACTTCATGATGGGAGAAGTGACAGCTACTGGCCGATAGTGATTTAGTTCAGTTACAGTGCCTTACAAGTATTCATCCCCCATGGCGTTTTTCCTATTTTGTTGCATTACAACCTGTAATTTAAATAGATTTTTATTTGAAATTTAATGTAACGGACATACACAAAATAGTTTTTAATTTGGTGAAGTGAAATGGAAAAAATTACTTATTTCAAAAATTCAAAAAAAAAAGACGGAAAAGTGTTGCCTGCATATGTATTCACCCCTTTTGCTACGAAGCCCCTACATAAGATCTGGTGCAACCAATTACCTTCAGAAGTCACATAATTAGTTAGATTGCACACAGGTAGACTTTATTTAAGTGTCACATGATCTCAGTATATATATATATATATGTGTATGTGTATGTGTGTATGTATGTATATACAGTGCCTTGCGAAAGTATTCGGCCCCCTTGAACTTTGCAACCTTTTGCCACATTTCAGGCTTCAAACATAAAGATATAAAACTGTATTTTTTTGTGAAGAATCAACAACAAGTGGGACACAATCATGAAGTGGAACGACATTTATTGGATATTTCAAACTTTTTTAACAAATCAAAAACTGAAAAATTGGGCGTGCAAAATTATTCAGCCCCCTTAAGTTAATACTTTGTAGCGCCACCTTTTGCTGCCATTACAGCTGTAAGTCGCTTGGGGTATGTCTCTATCAGTTTTGCACATCGAGAGACTGAAATTTCTTCCCATTCCTCCTTGCAAAACAGCTCGAGCTCAGTGAGGTTGGATGGAGAGAATTTGTCAACAGCAGTTTTCAGTTCTTTCCACAGATTCTCGATTGGATTCAGGTCTGGACTTTGACTTGGCCATTCTAACACTTGCATATGTTTATTTTTGAACCATTCCATTGTAGATTTTGCTTTATGTTTTGGATCATTGTCTTGTTGGAAGACAAATCTCCGTCCCAGTTTCAGGTCTTTTGCAGACTCCATCAGGTTTTCTTCCAGAATGGTCCTGTATTTGGCTCCATCCATCTTCCCATCAATTTTAACCATCTTCCCTGTCCCTGCTGAAGAAAAGCAGGCCCAAACCATGATGCTGCCACCACCATGTTTGACAGTGGGGATGGTGTGTTCAGAGTGATGAGCTGTGTTGCTTTTACGCCAAACATAACGTTTTGCATTGTTGCCAAAAAGTTCAACTTCTTCCACATGTTTGGTGTGTTTCCCAGGTGGCTTGTGGCAAACTTTAAACGACACTTTTTACGGATATCTTTAAGAAATGTCTTTCTTCTTGCCAGTCTTCCACAAAGGCCAGATTTGTGCAATATACGACTGATTGTTGTCCTATGGACAGAGTCTCCCACCTCAACTGTAGATCTCTGCAGTTCATCCAGAGTGATCATGGGCCTCTTGGCTGCATCTCTGATCAGTCTTCTCCTTGTATGAGCTGAAAGTTTAGAGGGACGGCCAGGTCTTGGTAGATTTGCAGTGGTCTGATACTCCTTCCATTTCAATATTATCGCTTGCACAGTGCTCCTTGGGATGTTTAAAGCTTGGGAAATCTTTTTGTATCCAAATCCGGCTTTAAACTTCACAACAGTATCTCGGACCTGCCTGGTGTGTTCCTTGTTCTTCATGATGCTCTCTGCGCTTTTAACGGACCTCTGAGACTATCACAGTGCAGGTGCATTTATACGGAGACTTGATTACACACAGGTGGATTGTATTTATCAACATTGGATCATTCAGAGATCTTCACTGAACTTCTGGAGAGAGTTTGCTGCACTGAAAGTAAAGGGGCTGAATAATTTTGCACACCCAATTTTTCAGTTTTTGATTTGTTAAAAAAGTTTGAAATATCCAATAAATGTCATTCCACTTCATGATTGTGTCCCACTTGTTGTTGATTCTTCACAAAAAAATACAGTTGTATATCTTTGTTTGAAGCCTGAAATGTGGCAAAAGGTCGCAAAGTTCAAGGGGGCCAAATACTTTCGCAAGGCACTGTATGTGTGTGTGTATGTACACCTGTTCTGAAAGTCCCCAGAGTCTGCAATACCACTAAGCAAGGGGCACCACCAAGCAAGCGTTACCATGAAGACCAAGGAGCTCTCCGAACAGGTCAGGGACAAAGTTGTGGAGAAGTACAGATCAGGGTTGGGTTCTAAAAAAATATCAGAAACTTTGAACATCCCACAGAGCACCATTTAAATCCATTATTAAAAAATGGAAAGAACAAATCTGCCAAGAGAGGGCCGTCCACCATGCAAGGAGGCAAGGATGGCATTAATCAGAGAGGGAACAAAGAGACCAAAGATAACTCTGAAGGAGCTGCAAAGCTCCACAGCGGAGATTGGAGTATCTGGCCATAGGACCACTTTAAGCCGTCCACTCCACAGAGCTGGGCTTTACGGAAGAGTGGCCAGAAAAAAGCCATTGCTTAAAGAAAAAAATAAGCAAACAGGTTTGGTGTTTGCCAAAAGCATGTGGGAGACTTCCCAAACATATGGAAGAAGGTACTCTGGTCAGATGAGACTAAAATTGAGTTTTTTGGACGTCAAGGAAACGCTATTTCTGGCACAAACCCAACTTCTCTCATCACCCTGAGAATACCATCCCCACCGTGAAGCATGGTGGTGGCAGCATCATGCTGTGGGGATGTTTTTCATCGGCAGGGACTGGGAAACTGGTCAGAATTGAAGGAATGATGGATGGCGCTAAATACAAGGAAGTTCTTGAGGGAAACCTGTTTGTCTTCCAGAGATTTGAGACTGGGACGGAGGTGCACCTTCCAGCAGGACAATGACCCTAAGCATACTGCTAAATCAACACTTGAATGGTTTAAGGGGAAACATTTAAATGTC
Source organism: Oncorhynchus masou masou (assembly GCF_036934945.1). Lineage (NCBI taxonomy): Eukaryota > Metazoa > Chordata > Actinopteri > Salmoniformes > Salmonidae > Oncorhynchus > Oncorhynchus masou. Next base: position 45,735,113 of record NC_088220.1, on the reverse strand, counting down.
TTGCAATGGCCTAGTCAAAGCCCAGACCTCAATCCAATTGACAAATCTGTGGTATGACTTAAAGATTGTTGTACACCAGCGGAACCCATCCAACTTGAAGGAGCTGGAGCAGTTTTGCCTTGAAGAATGGGCAAAAATCCCACTGGCTAGATGTGCCAAGCTTATAGAGACATACCGCAAGAGACTTGCAGCATTAATTTCTGCAAAAGGGGACTCTATAAAGTATTTACTTTGGGGGGGTGAATAGTTATGCACTCTTATTTCTTGTTTGTTTCACACAAAATATTTTGCATCTTCAAAGTGGTAGGCATGTTGTGTAAATCAAATTATACAACCCCCACAAACATCTATTTAAATTCCAGGTTGTAAGGCAACAAAATAGGAAAAATGCCAAGGGGGTTAATAATTTTGCATGCTACTGTACCTTCAGTTTCTTGGGTATAGGAACAATGGTGAACATCATCAAGCAAGTGGGGACAACAGACTGGGATAGGGAAAGATTGAATATGTCCGTAATCACTCCAGCCAGCTGGTCTGCACATGCTTTGAGGATGCGGCTTTGGCCAACAGCCTTGCGAGGGTTAACACACTTAAATGTCTTTCTCATGCCGGCCAGAGAGATCGGGAGCACACAGTCCTCATGAGTTGCATTGTTTTTCTCAAAGCAGGCAAAGAAGGTGTTTACCTACCCGGGAGCGAGGCGTCGGTGTCCGCAACGTGGCTGGCTTTACATTTTAGTAATTTAGCTAACATTCTTATCCAGAGCGTCTTACATGCTGACCAGACCAGACACGTCGCGTGCGCGAGCGTCGCAAAATAAATGTAGAAATCCATGTTATTCAATTATTGTACCCACACTGCTCGAAAGCGCCAACGAGCATCTGCGTTGCCAAGGGCTAAAATAGAAATCAGGTCTATTTCTGACGCAGATCGCGCTGAAAGTCCTGCCTCTCCCATCTCCTCGTTGGTAATACCCACGTGGATGATTGAAAGACGAACTGTTGTTGTGGTAATATTATGAAAGTTTAGATGCCAATCAATCACCATATAAATTCAAAGATGAAAAAGCCTGGAAGGAGGAGAGATGACTAGAAACGATTCGGTTGGCCGTTTTATGTGTGGATTAATTGGCGGAGTAGAAGAACTTGTGCATTTCAGGTAAAACAACTCAATGTTTATTTTTACAGGACAAATTAGCTAGCAAGTGCAAGTGCATACATGTTTAATGCTTTTTGACCTGGACCCAAATTAATGTAATTGGTTTGGGTTCCGTGTTACAGGAGCAATATATGGGTTAAGAGCCTTGCTCAAGGGGACATCAATAGATTTTTCATCTAGTCGGCTTGGGGATTTAAACCAGCAACCTTTCGGTTACTGGTCCAACTCGCTTAACCGCTAGGCTTACCTGCCATGGTGAACAGGGTTTACAATAGATTATATTTTGATATTGCAGGTTCACCATCAGCGGTAGTTTTGTTAGTTTCACTTTAAACAAGAATGGTGTATATGGTGTATATTTTTAGATATACGGGGTAAAGTTGATAATTTCATAAAGATGAATCACTTTCGCGAGGCACACTGCAAGGCCAAAGTGGGAGGAAAAGAAGCGCCCACTAAACTTCCAAACAGTCAAAACCATTAATATTTTGATATAGGGTTGAAATCCAAAGTCGTGCTATGTATTAATAGCAGTGGCGAACCTTGATTATTGTAGCTAGGACCTCAGTTGTGGAAAAAAATCTGGCGTCATAGATAGCGAACTTGGATGCCTGTGTATACACAGCATGACTTGAGACCTTTCTTTTGCAAATATCGATAGCAGGAACCACGTTAGAAGAAAATACGGTTGTGCCGCTTCAAAGCAGCATTTGCCAAAACAAACTGTCACTCAAATAGTGGCGGAATGAATTCAACCACACAACTACTCACATTGTTTCAAGACCACGACAGTATATGCTATCGGAGAGAAAAGAGTTGCGCTGTATTCGATGTTCTCCTGCATGCAACATTTGTTTTTTATATGCACCACAACACTAAATGTCATGTACCCAGTACTTCCAATTGCAACATCATTACCTTTGTTTTTACCACACAACCAGTGATCGAAAGTTGAAATAATATTTTACACATTGTATACAAAATGATATGAACGAGAGAGCAGAAAAAAAGCAAACTGTAGATGAAAACAAAAAGTCCACTCACCATTATGATTATCATTTAAAAACCACAGTCCATTATCCTGTCCTTCTTTATGAAACGGGCAATGGCAGGTTCATATAGCTTGTCTTTTGATTTTAAATCCAAAATAAGTTATTTTTCGAATTGAGATCAAGGCCAGGGCTGACAGTCGGGCCTGTCCAGTGGTGTTCCTGGAATATGTCTTGATCCTTTTTAGTGCAGAAAATGTTCTTTCTACTGATGCAGTGGACACTGGAATGGTCAAAACTAGACAGGTAAGGAGATACAATTTGGTGCGTACTATCAGTTAATCTCTTCTGCTGGAGGAAGTGGAGCAGATCATCCGGGCTCTTACCCTCGAAGTCAGACATTGAGTACATAACGGTGAGTTCTGTTTTTAAGCCGCGGCAAATCAAATTTAGGGCCATAGCTTTCCACGAGACAGGAGAATGCAGTGTTTGGAAAGTTGCATTTCCCTATATATTGGGAACTTTTGTGTGTCAAGGAGGGCAAGGAACATGAGTCTTTCATGGTCATTGAACCTGTTTCTTAGCTGAGTGACAATGTTGTCGATGATCACACTGTGTAGCTGTTGGTATTGCCCGCGAACGTCTCCTTGCGTATGTGTCCTGCGCCCCCTTGGAACTCCGGTCTCACTCAGTGTTCTTGTAGAAGAAATCTACTTTTCATTTTTCCCTCTCTGTGGTGATGCAGAAGTCGTCCACCCTGGACAAGCAGAACTGCATGTCAAACTCCCTGTTCTGCAATATTCCAAACAACACATCGGAGTGTTGCAGATAGCAGGAAGCAGAACTCGAAGCTTGTCAGGTGCATCCTGTATCCATCTGCACTGTGAACGGTGTCTTCATCAAAGTCATCGGGATGGTCCACTATGACAAGTATTCAAAGAGTTCAATGAGTTCCACCTTTTTTTCACACACAGTGCAAACTAAGTTTGAGAAGTTCCATCGTGTTGGCGCCACTCTGGGTTGTCTTCGCTGGCATATTTCATCCAGTAGTTTTGTTTATTTGATCTTGAGAAAAATACTGCTCGGCCACCAAGATGAGAAAAAAAATTGCATTATTTTAGTTTACCAGCACCTTGTGACATCACCAGATTAGGAGTGTGCGCATAGCAATGAATGAATGGAGTTGGCGGGATAGTTTCTTTCTCCTTGGATTGTACTCCGTTTATACCAGAGGCCATGACTGCGGCCCCATCTTAACACTGTGCCTCAACTTTGGCCGTGCATTCACGCTCCTTTTAAAAAGATGATTATTCGTACAGAAAGCACTTCTGCCCATTTATCCTCAGTTACATCCTCAGATTTGAAAAGCCTTTCCTTCACACCATCATCGGTAGTGTAACGCAACACAAGACATTTGGGCTACATTGCGGATGTCTGTCGTCTCTTCAACCATGATGGTTACAAAGGGGGGTTTCAATTCTTCCATCATGACATCTGTCATTATATTCATGACAGCGTGTATCAGGTCATTTTGGATTTTGCTGGAAGTGCCTGTGAACACTGTAGCCGTAGCTAAATCAGCCAAGAAATCCAGTATTTCCAAGTAGTTTCCCTTATTAGCTGATTCTTTACCCTCATCATGTCCTCTGAATGCTAATTCTTGCTTGCCTAAAAACACAACCGCATGAATTTGGCACTTTAGAATCTCCCTGCTCATGAAGGTCTACTCTTGTTTCCCCAAATGTTTTCAAACTCACTGTAGCTCGCAGGTGTGAAGTTGAGTTTTGGTGTTGAAGTGCTGACTTTGTCAAACAGGCTAAATCTTTGAAACCAGTTGTCCAGGTTGAGCTGTTATCGGTGCTGTAGAGTGGGCGATTCCAACATAGCGCTCATAATTATTAACTTGAAAATGCCTTTCAAAACTCTTTCCTCGTTGCACCAAATCATGCAGTTCAGGAGTTGGTCTCCCGGTCTGTACAAGATTGAACTTTTCATTTAAAGTTAGTCTTGAAAAGGGAGACGCTAACAATTTAGCCACCACATCGTCCTCAATTACTCTCTCTGCAATTGTCATCGTTACATACACTCACTGCAAAAATCTAGCCAGCTAGCTAGGCTCAAGCGTGAAAAAACAAGATAAGGCTCACTATTGGCTCTGAATTAGTGATGTATAATTAGGCCCTCTAGAGGGCCTTGAGGCATCATACAATTGTCCCACCTATTACAAGACAATTTGTGATTGGTTGATTCTACTGTCATTCCAAAATGCTACTCTAATTGAAGTCAATGTCAATGACGTTGGCTGGTGCCTTCTCTTCAAAGCCTGAGGGCCTAGCCAATGAGCGTTGAGCCCAGCTAAATTATTTCTACCGTGAGACCGCCAAAGAAAAATTCTGATTGGATATTTTTTTCTCTTGGATGCTTACCCTTATTTCTTCCAACACAAACTGAAGGAATTCAAAAGGAATATCATTAAAAATAAGACAAAAAGATTAAATCAATGAATTTTTTTTTTTACAGATGATAATATTTCAAAAATATATACAGATTTGTATCTATCCTTAGGCCCTCTCTGAGGGCTTAAAGGGCCCTGACGGTTCCCCACTGATTAATTGGCTATGTCATAGCTAATTTGTAAACGATAAATATTGATACATTACTAGCTCAAACTCTTAATCTGCAAAAATTACAAGTTAATTAGTGGGTAAAAAAAAACAGCCTACATAGATGTCTCATCTCCCTTATGGCTCAGATCAGGTGTCTACATAGTATTCCCCATAGACATACATCATTTACACACAAAAACACACATACAAGTCATCTCAGACATATCCAGCTCAGAGTGGCCCAGCTCATTAGATCTATCATCAGTAGATTTTAATGTAGAATGGAAAATGCAGAATGTGAATGCAACAAATGTGAATGTGTGAAAACGCATCGATTCGTTCTTTAATCAAACAGAATCGCACGGAATCGTTTCACCCGAAAACGTATCGTTCCTGTATCGTAGCCCAGGTATCTAGATACGTAATCAAAATGTTTTTGAAAGGGAAACGAGCTTCAATGCCATACAACACTCCTTCCGTGGCCTCCATCTGCTCTTAAACGCTAGTAAAACCAAATGCATGCTTTTCAACCGATCGCTGCCTGCACCCGCATGCCCGACTAGCATCACCACCCTGGATGGTTCAGACCTTGAATATGTGGACATCTATAAGTACCTAGGTGTCTGGCTAGACTGTAAACTCTCCTTCCAGACTCATATCAAACATCTCCAATCTAAAATCAAATCAAGAGTCGGCTTTCTATTCCGCAACAAAGCCTCCTTCACTCACGCCGCCAAACTTACCCTAGTAAAACTGACTATCCTACCGATCCTCGACTTCGGCGATGTCATCTACAAAATTGCTTCCAACACTCTACTCAGCAAACTGGATGCAGTTTATCACAGTGCCATCCGTTTTGTCACTAAAGCACCTTATACCACCCACCACTGCGACTTGTATGCTCTAGTCGGCTGGCCCTCGCTACATATTCGTCGCCAGACCCACTGGCTCCAGGTCATCTACAAGTCCATGCTAGGTAAAGCTTCGCCTTATCTCAGTTCACTGGTCACGATGGCAACACCCATCCGTAGCACGCGCTCCAGCAGGTGTATCTCACTGATCATCCCTAAAGCCAACACCTCATTTGGCCGCCTTTCGTTCCAGTACTCTGCTGCCTGTGACTGGAACGAATTGCAAAGATCCCTGAAGTTGGAGACTTTTATCTCCCTCACCAACTTCAAACATCTGCTATCTGAGCAGCTAACCGATCGCTGCAGCTGTACATAGTCTATTGGTAAATAGCCCACCCATTTTCACCTACCTCATCCCCATACTGTTTTTATTTATTTACTTTTCTGCTCTTTTGCACACCAATATCTCTACCTGTATATGACCATCTGATCATTTATCACTCCAGTGTTAATCTGCAAAATTGTAATTATTCGCCTACCTCCTCATGCCTTTTGCAAACAATGTATATAGACTCCCCTTTTTTTTCTACGGTGTTATTGACTTGTTAATTGTTTACTCCATGTGTAACTCTGTGTTGTCTGTTCACACTGCTATGCTTTATCTTGGCCAGGTCGCAGTTGCAAATGAGAACTTGTTCTCAACTAGCCTACCTGGTTAAATAAAGGTGAAAAAAAAATCCCTAGTAACTAGTTTCCCTGCAGATGAACCAAGATAAAAGTCAATTCCACCCTCCATCCTTCCCCATAGGGCCTACTGGCTCCTGTGCCTCCTGAGGTTGATCAGCTTCACTGTGTCATCAGCCCAGAGGACAGGGAGGAGTGGAAGGCATAGAAAGATAATATAGAATCTGTTTCTATGGGGGAGGGGACCATAGAGGTTCTATATGTCATTCTATGGAGGAAACAGCCCAGTTAAACTACTCCTGTAAGCAGGATTATGGTCCATTGGAATTGAAAAGTTACTCAATTCAGGAGGTAAACTGAATTTTTAAATGTTTTTAATTCTCTCAATCAAGCCATGTTTGCTTTTGAAATTCGAATCACTTCCTAGATTGACTGTCTTTCATTCAAATTGACCTAGGAGCTAGTAACACAAGCGTTTCGCTGCACCTGCTATAACATCTGCTAAACTGTGTACGCGACCGATAAACTTTGATTTGATTAGGACAGCCAGCTTCTCATGTACTTCAAGTGCCCTGAGAACATAGTGGAAGATAAAATAAAGGAAATCAGGTCAGCAGAATCAGGCCCTATGGGGGATCGCTCAATGGGGCGTGAGACACTCTCCCTCTATCCCTCCCTTTATCCCCTCTCTCTCTCTCCGGGTCTTCCACCTAAAAAAGCACAAGAAAGAAGATTTCGTTCCTCACCATCTCAGATTGTTCTGAAATTGTTTCTGTGGTTAGAAACAGATACGATTGGCATTCTTGCAACATTATTTTGTTTAAATATAATTGATCTCTGAGAAATTAAGCTAACTGATTGCACCCAAATTGGCCATTTTTAATTTATAGGTTTGATATAGTTTTCAATAAAAAATTTGTACCTAACTTAGACATGAGGAATCCACAGAAATGGAATAATGTGTCCCTGAACAAAGGCGGGGTCAAAATCAAAAGTAACAGTCATTATCTGGTGTGGCCACCAGCTGCATTAAGTACTGCAGTGCATCTCCTCCTCATGGACTGCACCAAATTTGCCAGTTATTGCTGTGAGATGTTACCCCACTCTTCCACAAAGGCACCTGCACCTTCCTGGACATTTCTGGGGGGAATGGCCCTAGCCCTCACCCTCTGATCTAATAGATCCCAGACGTGCTCAATGGGATTGAGATCCGGGCTCTTCGCTGGCCATGGCAGAACACTGACATTCCTGTCTTGCAGGAAATCACTCAAAGAACGAGCAGTATGGCTGGTGGCATTGTCATGTCAGGATGAGCCTGCAGGAAGGGTACCACATGAGGGAGGAGTACGTCTTCCCTGCAACGCACAGCATTGAGATTGCCTGCAGTGACAACAAGCTAAGTCCAATGATGCTGTGACACACATCCCCAGACCATGACGGACCCTCCATCTCCAAATCGATCCCGTTATAGAGTACAGGCCTCGGGGGTAATGCTCATTCCTTTGACGATAAACGTGAATCTGACCATCACCCCTGATGAGACAAAACCGCCACTTCTCTGTGAAGATCGGAAACCGGTATTTTTGGATGCCGGTTATTATTTTTTTTGTTCTTGTATTTTTTCCACCTTTGTCTAAATATTCTTGTTACATTGTACAACCTTCAATGTTATGTCATAATTACGTAAATGAGCCAGGCTGCCCAAACTGTTGCATATACCCTGACTCTGCGTGCAATGAACGCAAGAGAAGTGACACAATTTCACCTGGTTAATATTGCCTGCTAACCTGGATTTCTTTTAGCTAAATATGCAGGTTTAAAAATATATACCCCTGTGTATTGATTTTAAGAAAGTCATGGGTGTTTATGGTTAGGTACAGTCATGCAACGATTGTGCTTTTTTCGCAAATGCGCTTTTGTTAAATCATCCCCCAGCGTTGCATTGATTATATGCAACGCAGGACACGCTAGATAACTACACATGGTTGATGACATTACTATTTAACTATTGATTATGATTACCTTGGCTTCTACTGCATTCGCACAACAGGCAGGCTCCTCGTGGAGTGCAATGAGAGGCAGGTGGTTAGAGCGTTAGACTAGTTAACCATAAGGTTGCAAGATTGAATCTCAGAGCTGACAAGGTAAAAATCTGTCATTCTGCCCATGAACAAGGCAGTTAACCCACCGTTCCTAGGCCGTCATTGAAAATAAGAATGTGTTCTTAACTGACTTGCCTAGTTAGACTTAGGGATGCCACCCGTTAGATAAAATACAGAATGGTTCCGTATTTCACTGAAATGATAGTTTCCGGATTCGACCATATTAATAACCAATGGCTCGTATTTCTGTGTGTTATTATGTTATAATTAAGAATATTATTTGATATTTGATAGAGCAGTCTGACTGGGTGATAGTAGGCAGCAGCAGGCTCATAAGCATTCATTCAAAAAGCACTTTCGTGTGTTTTGCCAGCAGCTCTTCGCAAGCACAGAGCTGTTTATGACTTCAAGCCTATCAGCCTATTGGCTGGTGTAACCGATGTGAAATGGCTAGCTAGTTAGCGGGGTGTGCGCTAATAGCGTTTCAAACGTCACTCGCTCTGAGACTTGGAGTAGTTATTCCCCTTGCTCTGCAAGGGCCGCAGCTTTTGTGGAACGATGTGTAACGCTGCTTCGAGTGTGGCTGTTGTCGATGTGTTTCTGGTTCGAGCCCAGGTAGGGGCGAGGAGAGGGACGGAAGCTATACTGTTACACTGGCAATACTAAAGTGCCTATAAGAACATCTAATAGTCAATGGTATATGAAATACAAATAGTATAGAGAGAAATAGTCCTAGAAATACAATATTAACTACAACCTAAAACCGCTTACCTTAAGTCTCATGTTAAAAGGAACCACTAACTTTCATATGTTCTCATGTTCTGAGCAAGGAACTTAAACGTTAGCTTTTTTACATGGCACATATTGCACTTTTACTATTCCAACACTTTGTTTTTGCATTATTTAAACCAAATTGAACACGTTTCATAATTTATTTGAGGCTAAATTGATTTTTATTGATTTAAACCCTTTACAATGAAGATCTGTGATGTTATTTGGATTTTTACAAATTATCTTTGAAAGACAGTGTCCTGAAAAAGGGATGTTTCTTTTTTTGCTGAGTGTAGGTACCATTCATTTGGATTTGTGCCACACATGCTATAAGTTATCATTTGAAACAGTGGCCAGGTAAAAAAAAAACGTACGGGTTGCTGTCAAATCTTGTCCATAAACTGCTTATAGGATAAGGAAACCAATATGTCATTTGGGTGAACTATCCCTTTAACATTAAGGGGAGTGAGATTCTTTAAAAAAAAATCACTTAATCGTAGGAACAGCTAGTGGTCAGAACCTGGGTATCAGGATGTAGGATCAGACATAAACCAACCAACTTCAATGACTAATTTCTCTGAACAAGGGGGAAAAAACTTCACCAAATTCACTGAGAATACATTACATAGGATGAAGAAACAGTACTCCAAGCTGCAGTTTCATACTACTTGTCAGACATAGAGAACTGATACTCTATACTCGTTGTTAGGGTGGGATTAGCGTGGGGTGTTACGGGTCCATGGGTGGCTTTTGAGCATTTATTTGCTTTCCTCAATGTTCAAAAAAAGTTTGGTCCAAATCGAATGTTAGGTACTATATTTATTGAATATTATATGAATTCTGTCAATTTAAAAATGCCAATTGGGGTGCAGCCAATTAGCTTAATCAAATTATATTTCAACAAAATAATGTTGTAGGAATGCTAATCTCACCTAAATGTAGAAATTATTTCAGATCAATCTGAGATGGTGGGTGTCATGGCTTGATGAAATGACATGGAACGACTCTCTCTCTCTAGCCTTCTTTCGCTCTCCCTCTCTTTCTTCCCCTCTCTCTCTTCCCCTCTTCATTGGCACTTCCTGTCTCACATTGGCTTTCCCTTCAAATGTTCCTCCCTGTGTTTTTCTCAGTCCTGTCCTGCAGCCTCCACAGCTACAACACATGGGTCATGCTCTGGGTTTGCTCAGGCTAATAGAAAGGTGTTTTGTGTGTGTGTTGGTTTGAGTGCCCTTGAAATGCACCCAACATCAGAGGCAGGTCAAACTCTCTGTGGGGCCTAATGGGAGTGTGTGTGTGGAGGGGGGGTGTGTGTGAGGTGGGTGGGTTTGCGCGTGTTCCCGGGCGAGTGGACATATAGTGTGTGTGTCCGCACACGTGTGCGTGCGTTTGTGTGTGTGTGTGCTGATACCAGATTGTCATTGTTTGGACTGAATCCTCTTCCGTCATCATGATCTGGAAACTGTAACAAGGTGACAGCTGTCAGTCATGTAGAGGCCACGCATAACTGCTGTGTTGAACCTGCCCTTTGCCCAGACAATTCCCAGAAGATGCCTGGGCATAGTGCCATGCCAGACCAAATGCCAAGTCTCAAAAGACACTCTAGTATTCATTCTATAGTGTACTATTTTTGACCAGAGACGGCGATTTATACAGAACTGCCACATGGGCTTTGGGTCGGACGTAATACACTATATAGAGAATAGGGTGTAATTTGGGATTCAGACAGGAAATCTCCCTGCCCCTTGTGGTGCACACCCTCTCCCCATGTGTCTTCCGATCCTGACTCGTTTCCTGATCTGGCAGGGCTGTATGGGAATTGGCAGGCCAAGACTAGGCTGGACTGATTGACGGGCGGACTGACGGGCTGACTGACACGAGACCAATATGTGTTCTTTGGCCGCCAGGCTGAGGCAGAGAACCCACAGCATCTTCCAAGTAGACATAGTACAGATGTAGGATTTTAATTTGATCACCCTGTTGCAGGAATACTTTCCTCCAATGCAGGACATTTTAGGACAAACTTGTAGTGTATTTGAGGTTTATGAAAAATTCTTTCAATTCCTTCAAAAAAATGTCCATTAATTATAATCCACATGAAAATGATAATGTCCTGTTGCTGCAGGATTGTTTTCCGGCAGAAGCAAACTGGCTCAAATTAAGATCATACATCTGTGTTATAAGGAAAGGCCACATAACTCTTAAAAGGTCAAAAATGATTTGGCTTTTTCTTCCCCCTCTTCTGGTTTCCATGCTCTTTAGTCTGTATTTGTCCTCTGCACATTGTCAGGACTGGTGTGACTGTGTGAGCCTCTCTCCTTTCATCTCTCTCTACATCAACTCTTTTTGCCCTCCCCTTTGTGTGTGTCTCTGTCTCTCCTCTCTATCTATTTACTTCAGCGGGCTTTATTGGCATGGGAAACATATATCAACATTGCCAAAGCAAGTGAAATTGATAATAAACAAAAGTGAAATAAACGATAAAAAATTAACAGCAAGCATTACACTCACAAAAGTTTCAAAGAAATAGAGACATTTCAAATGTCATATCGTTGTCACGGCTGGCTGAAGGACTGGACCAAGGTGCAGCATGGTAAGCGTACATTTTCTTTTTATTAAAAATGACACCGACGGAACCAAACCGTGACGCTTATGTGCCCTCAAAGTTAACTTAAGTATGGTTCTCAATCAGAGACAACGATAGACAGCTGCCTCTGATTGAAAACCACACCCGGCCAAACACATGGAAATAGAAAATCATGGAAAAAGGACATAGTATACCCACTCTAGTCACACCCTGGCCTAACCAAAATGGAGAATAAAAAGCCTCTCTATGGGCGTGACAATCATGGCTATGTATTTACAATGGTGTTTCCTTCTTCACTGGTTGCCCTTTTCTTGTGGCAACAGGTCACAAATCTTGCTGCTGTGATGGCACACTGGTATTTCACCCAATAGATGTGAGAATTTATCAAAATTGCATTTGTTTTTGAAATCTTTGTGGGTCTGTGTAATCTGAGGAAAATGTGTCTCTAATATGGTCATACATTTGGCAGGAGGTTAGGAAGTGCAGCTCAATTTCCACCTCATGGGCAGTGTGCACATAGCCTGTCTTCTCTTTAGAGCCCGGTGTGCCTACTGTGCCTTTCTCAATAGCAAGGCTATGCTCACAGAGTGTGTACATTGTCAAAACTTTCCTTAATTTGTGGTCAGTCACAGTGGTCAGGTATTCTGCCACTGTGTACTATCTGTTTAGGACGAAATAGCATTCCAGTTTGCTCTGTTTTTTTGGTAAATTCTTTCCAATGTGTCAAGTAATTATCTTTTTGTTTTCTCATGATTTGGTTGGGTCTATTTGTGTTGCTGTTCCTGTCCTCGGGCTCTGTGGGGTCTATTTGTGATCAAAGCCCCAGGACGAGCTTGCTAAGGAGCCTCTTCTCTAGGTCAATCTCTCTGTCATTATGTCTCTCTCTCTCTTTTCCTCTCTATCATTCTCGTTCGCTCTCTCTCTTGCCCTCTCACACTGCATGCCCTGGGAGCAGAGATGGGGAAAGGGGGAAGGGCTGAAGGGTAGGGCAGGATGTGCATATGTGGAGGATCCCCCTCCTCCCCTCCCTTTCCTCTGTTTTTCTTCTCTAATTTATTCTCCTCTCTACTCCTTTCCTTTTCTCTCCTCCTTTCCTCTCCACTCCTTTCCTCTCCTCTCTTCTTCCTCTGTGTCCCCTGATAAAAAGGGCTCAGTGACGGGGCCCTCGTCTCTCCTCTCACTCTGGGGGTTGTAATCTCTCTCACTCTGGGAGGAGGGGCGGAGGGGGAAAGACGAGAGGAATTCCACTGCTCTCCCACCACATCTGTATGCAGACTGCTCTCTTTCTCTCCTTCTCCTGCCCTCTTTCTCTCTGACCCTTTCCCCCAGTGGTGTGTGTGTGTGTGTGTGTGTGTGTGTGTGTGTGTGTGTGTGTGTGTGTGTGTGTGTGTGTGTGTGTGTGTGTGTGTGTGTGTGTGAGAGGGCAACAGGATGCCAGAGCAGCATTGTTTTTCTAACTGGGTCTGGTCCAGTCCAAACCTCAACCCACAGGACTCTGAAAAGGTCTCCTCTCTTCTTCCACACCACAAACGTGTTTGTTTTTTCACAATTTCATTGATTCCCAATCGAAATCCTATTTTCCCAAACCCATAAACCCTAACCTTAAACCTAACCCCTCAGCCTAAAATAGTATTTTTTACTTGTGAGGCTAAATGTCCCAACTTGTCATACTTTTACTTGTTTTACTATCCTTTTGAGGACTTCTGGTCCCCACAAGGATAGTAAAACCAAAAACAAACACACACTCTCCCCTCTCTCTCGCTCTGCTGGGGTCTTGTCCTCCTTCACTGCTGCTCTCTGTAACACAGCAGAAACAGTGACTTGTGACCCGAATACAAAATGCCTATAGGGTGTAATGTACACACAATAAAGTGACAGGAACAATACAATACTGTACATGCATTAGAGAATATTGATGTTAAACATGTGCCTCGTCCCGAATGGCACCCTATTCCCTCTGGGCCTTGGTCAAAAAGTAGTGCACTAAATAGGGAATAGGGTGCCATTTGGGACAAAGGCCACAAATTGAGAGCGCAGAGGAATGTCCTCCACTCGCAGTGTAATTATGGTGTGAGGGAGTGGGAGAAGAGGATAAGTATGGGAGGAAGGGAGGGAGGGAGAGAGGGAGCTCTCTATGTTATTGAGATGATGAGGTGCTGCAGGTTTCTCCTACTAAACCCTTTAAATGTCACACAATATGGGTGTAACACACACACTCACAGTAAGCTCTCCATCAATGTCTCTAGGTGGCAGGAATCAAAAGTTATTAACAATTCTATACCGCAGTGCATCTGACTGACAGACACAGACATACAGACACAGGATCAACAGTCAGTCAGACACTCACACAGACAGACAGGGGATCAACAGTCAGTCAGAGGATCAACAGTCAGGACAGTCAGACAGACAGAGGATCAACAGTCAGTCAGTCAAATAGAGAATCAACAGTCAGTTAGAGAGACAGACAGACAGGATCAACAGTCAGACAGACAGGATCAACAGTCAGTCAGTCAGACAGACAGAGAGACAGACAGGATCATCAGTCAGTCAGTCAGACAGGCAGAGGATCAACAGTCAGACAGACACTCACTCAGACAGACAGACAGAGCAGTGACGGCCAGTTCACCCCATGTTCCACGGTCACCAGTCATGTCAGTCTGAGTTCCAGAGGGCTCAGACAGGTTAGCTGGTGCGTTACCGACCATGTGCTGATGTGATGGTACTACTACTACGCCCTGGGTCTCTTTCTATGTTTATATCTCTGACTCTCAGAGCTGCAGATATGTCTGAAATGATACCCTATTCCCTATATTGTGCACTACTTTTGACCAGGGCTTATAAGGTTGCTGTAGGGCTCTGGTCAAAAGCAGTGCACTATGTAGGGAATAGGGTGCCGCTAGGGACTCAGAACTAAGAATGTGTGCCAAACAGAGGCTCGTTTGGTGGTTGGAAGTGAGCTGCTGTCATCCCTGCTCAACTCCCTCTCCGTGACGCATCATCACTCTGTGCCAGACCATAAGGACTTGCCTGACTGGTTACACTTCGTCTGTTCGTCCTGTAGTCATCATCTGTGTGTTTTTCTGTGTTTCGCTGACCCTGGGCCAGTGTAGCATTTTCCCCACTAATCGTTAAGGATAGGATTGGGGGCGAGGAAGCTGATCCTAGATCTACACCAAGGGGAAACTTCACCCCGGAGTAGTTTTCTTTACATGAATGCCACTTGGGGTTGTTTTTGAAGTAGTAGGAACACCTACTGTTTCGATAGTGTCTAAACATGCATAAAGCCACACACACACACACATGCGTGTCTAGCGGATGGCTAAGTAAGCATCGTTACTGCCTTCCTTACTTGAGACTTATAGCCAGGAGAAAGTTGCCCCTGGTCCACCAGAGTCATGAATTGAGGGTTCGAATCCCGGGTCTGCCATGGCAAGGATGGAACACCTTATACAGCAAAATACATATGGAGTTCAGGAATCTGCTTTTAGATCATTGAGAACCAGACTCCGTCTCACTGTCTGACACCAAAATCAGCTGTTTATCAGGGGCCCATTTATAACCAGTGAAGGAAAAATTGAAGTTTGCCTGGTCATTACTTTGTGCCTGTGCGCGTCCCAAATGGCACCTTACACCCTATATAGTACACTACTTTTGACCTGGGCCCAGAGCTTTTGGTCTCAGACAGTTAGACTGAGCCTGGTTCTCACCAATCCTCAGACATAGCCATGTGGGACACAGACCACTGTCCAGTCAACGGTGTGAGAGAGCTACAGAGAGGGCTCAGTTATGAATGAAACTAAGGAAATGTTTGTATCACTTTGACTTCCATCATATCTCTCCTCCTCCCTACAGCTACACTGCCTGTCTACAGGACATCTGGTTCATCTTTGGTTCTCTCACGCTGTCAGATCAAGATACACATGTTGAAATGTCTCTTTTATAGCAGTTGTAATCGTAGCAAGATACTTTTCCTTGTCGTTTTCTCCTCGTTATGTGTGTGCTCGCTCTCACTCTCCTGATGATCAGATAAGCTCTGATCATAGAGGAGATGGATGACTTGTCTTTGTGGCTCCAGTAGACTGTGGTGTAGGGTGAAGTTGCCCCAAGACGCTGATCTTGGTTCAGTTTAGTATTTCCTCCATTTAATGGTTCAATCAAATGTATTTATATAGCCCTTCTTACATCAGCTGATATCTCAAAGTGCTGTACAGAAACCCAGCCTAAAACCCCAAACAGCAAGCAATGCAGGTGTAGAAGCACGGTGGCTAGCAAAAACTCCCTAAAAAGGCCAAAACCTAGGAAGAAACCTAGAGAGGTACCAGGCTATGAGGGGTGGCCAGTCCTCTTCTGGTTGTGCCGGGTGGAGATTATAACAGAACATGGCCAAGATGTTCAAATGTTCATAAATGACCAGCATGGTCAAATAATAATAATCACAGTAGTTGTCGAGGGTGCAACAAGCGAGATGACAGCTATCAGTTTGTCTATCTCAGATCCTCCCCTCCCCGAGGAGCATGTCCTCAGCCTCCTACTGCTCAGAGATGCTTAATTATCCATCCCAAACACTCACGTGTGTGTGTGTATATGTATATATGTGTATATATATATATATATATGTGTGTGTGTGTGTGTGTGTGTGTGTGTGTGTGTGTGTGTGTGTGTGTCTGTCTGTCTGTCTGATATAGTTTCCTGGTTCTGAGGGCAGCTAATTCATTCATCATGTCCTTGTTTGTTGAGGTATTTCATTGGTCCTCTGGGCTCGTTAAATGTTGTGACTGTGTCCCAATGGCACCTTATTCCCTGTACAGTGCACTACTTTTGACCAGGGCCCATGGGGCTCTGGTCAAAAGTCGTGCACTGTGTAGGGAATAGGGTGCCTTTTGGGACGCTGGTGGTGTGTCTGTGTGCTTGGCCTTTGTCTGCATATCAGGAAGTCATGTTTTAGCAGTCAGCCAGGTTAGCACTTTGTTATTGCTGAACTGAAAAGGGCTGATGACAGCGCTGTCACACACACATGCACACATTCTGCTGCTGTCTGTTAAACCACAGGGCGTGTGTGTCACAGAGCTGTGTCACCTACCCTAGTGCCAACCCAGTCAAAGTTTATTTGTCACGTGTGCCGAATACAACAAGTGTAGACCTTACAGTGAAATGCTTAATTACAGGTTCTAACCAATGGTGCGAAAAAAAAGGTGTGTGTGTGTGTGTGTGTGTGTGTGTGTGTGTGTGTGGTAATATGTACATGTAGGTATCGTTAAAGTGACTATGCATATATGATGAACAGAGAGTAGCAGAAGCGTAAAATGCGGGGTTGGTGGGTGGTGGGACATAATGCAGATAGCCCGGTTAGCCAATGTGCGGGAGCACTGGTTGGTCGGGCAAATTTAGGTAGTATGTACATGAATGTATAGTTAGTGACTATATATATATATATAAGATAAACAGAGAGTAGTAGCAGCTTAAAAGAGGGGTTGGGGGGGCCACACAATGCAAATAGTTTGGGTAACCATTTGGATACTTTTTCAGGAGTCTTATGGCTTGGGGGAAAAACTGTTGAGAAGCCTTTTTATCCTAGGCTTGGGCACTCCGGTACCGCTTGCCATGCGGTAGTAGAGACCGGGACAATTTTTAGGGCCTTCCTCTGACACCGCCTGGTGTAGAGGTCCTGAATGGCAGGCAGCTTTGCCCCAGTGATGCACTGGGCCGTACGCACTACCCTCTGAAGTGCTGAGCAATTGCCGTACCAGGCAGTGATGCAACCTTTCAGGATGCTCTCAATGTTGCAGCTGTAGAACCTTTTGAGGTTCTCAGGACCCATGCCAAATCTTTTTAGTTTCCTGAGGGGGAATAGGCTTTGTCGTGCCCTCTTCACGACTGTCTTGGTGTGTTTAGACCAATCTAGTTTGTTGCTGATGTGGACACCAAGTAATTTGAAGCTCTCAACCTGCTCCACTAGAGCCCTGTCGATGAGAATGGGGACGTGCTCGGTGCTCCTTTTCCTGTAGTCCACAATCACCCTCCTTTGTCTTGGTTACGTTGAGGGATAGATTGTTATTCTGGCACCACCCGGCCAGGTCTCTGACCTCCCCCCTATAGCCTGTCTCGTCGTTGTCGGTGATCAGGCATGCCACTGTTGTGTCGTCAGCAAACTTAATGATGGTGTTGGAGTCGTGCCTGGCCATGCAGTCGTGGGTGAACAGGGAGTACAGCAGGGGACTGAGCACGCACCCCTGGGGAGCTCCAGTGTTGAGTATCAGCGTGGCAGATGTGTTGCTACCTACCCTCACCACCAGGGGGCGGCCTGTCAGGATATCCAGGATCCAGTTGCAGAGGGAGGTGTTTAGTCCCAGGTTCCTTAGCATGGTGATGAGCTTTGAGGGTGTTGAGCTGTAGTCAGTGAACAGCATTCTCACATAGATGTTCCGTTTGTCCAGGTGGGTAAGGGCAGTGTGGAGTGCAATAGAGATTGCATCATCTGTGGATCTGTTTGGGCGGTATGCAAATTGGAGTGGGTATAGGGTTTCTGGGATAATGGTGTTGATGTGAGCCTTTACCAGCCTTTCAAAGTACTTCATGGCTACGGATCTGAGTGCTACGGGTTTGTAGTCATTTAGGCAGGTTGCCTTTGTGTTCTTGGGCACAGGGACTATGGTGGTCTGCTTGAAGCATGTTGGTATTACAGACTCAATTGGGGACATGTTGAAAATGTCAGTGAAGACACCTGCCAGTTGGTCAGCACATGCCCGGAGCACACGTCCTGGTAATCCGTCTGGCCCCGCAGCCTTGTGTATATTGACCTGTTTAAAGGTCTCACATCGGCTACGGAGAGTGCGATCTCACATTTGTCTGGAACAGCTGATGCTCTCATGCATGCCTCAGAGTTGATTGCCTCGAAGCGAGCATAGAAGTGATTTAGCTCGTCTGGTAGGCTCGTGTCACTGGGCAGCTCGCGGCTGTGCTTCCCTATGTGACTGTGTGTGTCTCTCTCATCTCTCTGGGCCAGATCAACATTCTGTACTGGATCATGCTTCTGGCTCATTCTGCTGATTCACCACACCATTGTGTGTCCATGTGTGTGTTTGTCTGTGTGTAAGTGTGTGTCTGCCTCTGTCTGCTTGCACATGCAAGGCCAAGCTTCAGTGCCATCTTTTCAGAGGCCCAGCAGCCCAGCAGTCATTCCGTTTCCCATTTTCCAGGAGTTCCTGCCTTCCGAGTTCGACAAATCAAGCACTCTGCCAATTAAAGTTAGCATCTGTAGAACTACTAGATCGTAACACATAGAAGAAAGTAGCTATTCCACTATTCCTCTTAGTCCCAGATTGATCCGCAATATGAATGAGGCCTGTTGTTGCATATTGCATGCCAGCACTGCCATTTCCTTACATAAATTGTGTTTTTAGAGTGGGGAACCCAAATAAGTCTATAAGCCAGACCAACAGCGTGACTCAATCCCACCCAAAGTAATTAGGGGAGGGACCAATGCCTGCCAACCACCATTTAAAACTGACCAATGGGTTATTATGAACCAAAGCCCCAAAGGGCTCTCCAATCAGTGTCTGTCTGTCTGTACTGGCAGTGGTGGTCCATGCAGATTTGTCTGCTCTAGGTCTGTGTGTGGTGGTGGTCCATGCATATCTGTCTGCTCTAGGTCTATGTGTGGTGGTGGTCCACGCAGATCTCTCTGCTCTAGGTCTATGTGTGGTGGTGGTCCATGCAGATCTGTCTGCTCCAGGTCTATGTGTGGTGGTGGTCCATGCAGATCTGTGTGCTCCAGGTCTATGTGTGGTGGTGGTCTATGTGTGGTGGTGGTCCATGCAGATCTGTCTGCTCCAGGTCTATGTGTGGTGGTGGTCCATGCAGATATGTCTCCTCTGGGTCTATGTGTGGTGGTGGTCCATGCAGATCTGTCTGCTTCAGGTCTATGTTTGTTGGTGGTCCATGCAGATCTGTCTGCTCCAGGTCTATGTGTGGTGGTGGCCTGTCCGCCTACCTACCTTCCCACATACATGTCTGTTTGTCTGTCTTTCTGTTTGTGCAGTGATGGATAGAGCAGCTGTGTCCCAGCTTTGTGAGGGAGAAACCAGACCATTACCTACACAGCTATACAGGCTCACTGGGACTGCGGAAACCAATGCCATTAATATCACAACCATTCTACCATCCCATCCAGTCTGGGTCGTATTCATTGGTGCTCACCAAACAAAGCGTTTTGTAGCGGTAAACGAAAACAAGGGTTTCTCATTCAACAAGTTCAGTTAGTCCCTCCTTGCTTCTTTCATTTGGTGCTTAATGAACATAACCCTGATGGCTTGTCTTTAGCTTCAATCAGGGGGCAAGGCTCTGCACGGGTACGTACAGGTCTTTCTTACAATGTTCATCCACTTACACAAAGTCTACATCCTAAATGACCCCCTATTCCATATTTCGTGCACTGCTTTTGCGACACACACACACACACACACTCTGTGCCGTACATGGTTTCACTGCTATCAAAAGTAACACACTATATAGGGAATAGGGTGCCATTTTGGGGACGCAGACATAATATCACCGTGGCCAAAGGGGTAGGTGGTTGGTTCCTGTGCTATAGGGCTGATGTACTGTCAAAGTGGGTGTATGTGTTACATCTCACGTCAACAGGATGTCAGAGAGCGTCGTGTGGATTTCGTTTTCGAATGAAGCGCGTGAGTTGGCCTGTGTGTTCAACAAACAAGTTTGCTCGGTCTTACACTCCCTGTTTCTTTACTTCTGTCTAATTTCTCTGTCTCTCCCCTGTTTCCCCCGCCTACTTGACTGCTACTCCCAGACCGATGCCACAGCCTCCAAATATTGACCTCCTCAAAAATATGACGTGTACAGTACAGCAACCTGGGTAGGGTTAAAACTAGAGCTCGTAGATTTCTCCTGGACAGGTCATGTAAAACGCAAGGTGTGATTACACTACATGACGGGTACGGAATAAACATCATCTCTTTTGACCCTTTTCACACTACTTAGCCAAACCAGTGAGGAGTCAAGTTGAGCTGCACTGGGGCTGGCCGGGTTACCCATCCACCATAGTTGCTGGAACCGCTCTTGAAATAACGACGTGAGAAGAATTATCCGAGCCCGTGCGGTAAGATTTGGGTCGGGTCGGCCCTACGGTGGGAATGAGGTAACAGTGCAACAGTGGGAGAATTCCTAAGCCTCGCAACCAGCTTTTCTGACCTCAAAACCTCTATAGGACTTTAGCAGGTGGCTATTGCTTATGTCACTGTCAACAGTTTATGTACACCATTGAAAGAAAAGAGATGGGGATTATGGTGAATGAATGGCCCTTTGACTGAATCGCAGACTCACTTTGACATGTTTGGAACCATGTACGGTGTGGATGCGTCTCCCCCTGAATGCCTCATTGAGGAAAGCGAGTGAAAGAGAGAAATAAAGGCGAGGAGAGAACTGGAGCTGGTCAGAACTCAGAATTGACAGTGTTTTCCTTTTTTTCTTTTCATGGCTGAATCGCCCCAGTGTTTGAACTCTGTGTGATCTCACTGGGGGGGGGGGTCTGTGTGTGTCTGCCCTGACCACATGAGTCTAGGTGTCTCTGTTAGTGTGTGTGTACCTCTCAATATCCCGTAGCTAGGCACTGTAATCCCCGCTCCGCGCTGTGTGTGTGTGTGTGTTGTCAGCTTTAGGGGATTAACTCTCTGATGGCAGAGGACTAAACCCAATGGGTAGAGAGGGGATGGGGGGAGAGTGGAGGGGTGAAATGTCCTTGGCCATGGCTGTTTTGACTGAGATGCAGAGAGAGATGGAGAAGGGGGGGGGGTTTACAATGGTGTTTGTTCTTCACTAGTTGCAGTCTTCTTGTGGCAACAGGTCACACATCTTGCTGCTGTGATGGCACACTGTGGTATTTCACCCAATAGATATGGGAGTTTATCAAAATTGGATTTGTTTTCGTCTGTGTAATCCGAGGGAAATATGTGTCTCTAATATGGTCATACATTTGGCAGGAGGTTAGGAAGTGCAGCTCAATTTCCACCACATTTTGTGGGCAGTGTGTATTTTAATTTTAATTTTATTCAACCTTTATTTAACTAGGTAAATCAGTTAAGAACAGATTCATAGCAAGGCTATGCTCACTGAGTCTGTACATAGTCAAAGCTTTCTTACATTTTGGGTCTCTCTCTCTCACGGACAGACACACACACACAAAGCCCCTACACCGGTTTTACAAATAACCCTACTCCAAAAGTTACCACAATCTAAAGATGCTTTCTAGGGGATGGGGGGAATCCATATCAGACTTAGGACTGTTCTGCTTTGTCTATGTAGGGAATAGATTGCCATTTGGGATGCAGCCCATTGATGAGTGAGTTCTCTCTTCAGAGTTCTTAGGGTTTCAGGAGGGACTCGCTGCATTCCTGAGTGCAGTAGGAGGCCCGAGTATGCTGCTGTTGCTGCTGCTGCCATAACTGTACGCCCCCTGCTCTATGCATACTGAATACACTAGCAGCTCAGCACCAGCACAGAGCACACACTCAGAGAGGGACACACACACACACACACACACACACACACACACACACACACACACACACACACACACACACACATACATACATACATACACACATACACACATATATATATATATATATATATATATATATATATATATATATATATATTTATATATATATATATATATATATATATATATATATATATATATATATATATATATATATATATATATATATATATATATATATATATATATATATATATAGCTGAAACACACACACACACTCACATAGACACAGGTTTAGCCCTACTGCTCATGTTGGTTATGCTCACGTACCACTCCTCTCTGTATGAATCGCACATTATACCGACTGCTGATTAGACAGGGAGTGGAAGTGTTCTGATAGGGCAGGGGCTAAAGCAGACTCTGCTGATTGGACGATGTGAACAGAACTCGCTCACAGCCCCTGTAGCTAAGACACCCAGGCCAAGGCCCCAACCAGTGACCGTGTGTGTGTGTGTGTGTGCCGGTCTCTCCATTGGCATCAATGGTGGTGATGCCAGCCTGTGCTGAACCACAGGTTGCTTGTGTGGCAGGGTGGTATAGTGATGGCAGGCAGGGCAGTTTCAGCAGTGCCAAAAGCATTGGCACACTGGATGAACATGAGTTGGCATATCAGCACAGACATACTGCAGCCCAGCTGAGATGTGACTGTCTCCCAAAAGTGTTTTCTTATGTACATGTTGGGACAGCAGAACATGTCACAGAAGCTATAGAACTAACATTTAGTGAACTAATGACCAAAATGAATGTATAGCAGATGGAGGAGAAGAGAAGGAGAGAGAGTTCAACTGGGCTTTGGTCTGTGTGAAGCGATGTGCGTCCGTCAAAAAACCAGCCCCCCCCCCCCCCCTGACCCGGTGCCAATGCCACTTCCAGCTGACAGACTCAGGGAGGTGCCACGCTGATAAACGTCCCCCTCTGCCCAGGCAAAAATAAACATAAGTAGAGAAAGGATCTGCTGACTTAAAAGGCAGAGGGAACAATAGAGAGAGGTGAATAATGCTGACACACTTCTGTAAACTGATATTATGTTGAGAGTCAGAGGGTTTTGTGCCTTTTCTACTCTGTCTCTGTGGCTCCATGCTAGCCGTGTATGTGTGTATGTATATTTGTGTGTGTGGGTGTGTAACTCTGGCCCTTATGTGTGTGTAACTCTTGCCAAAAAGTTCAACGAGGATCTGTAAAAAGAATAAGAGAAGGGGGGGATAGAGGAGGAGGAGGAAGAGCAAGAGAGAATAATATTTGTAAGAGACAAAAAGAGAAGAACCTTGAGGAAAAGTGTTCAGTGCTGCTGGGATCTCATCCAGGCTCGGGGCGTTGTGTGGGCGTTGTGTGGAGGTTGTGCAGCGGTTTGTATGGTGGTTATGTGGGTGTTTTTAGGGCAGGAGTTTCATACAGTGCGTGGGGCTCTCAAGGTGTGTGGAGGAGGACATGGTCTGTACTTTAGCCAGGATTGTGTGTGTGTGTGTGTGTGTGTGTGTGTGTGTGTGTGTGTGTGTGTGTGTGTGTGTGTGTGTGTGCGTGCAGTGGTGTAAAGTACTTAAGTAGAAATACGTTAAAGTACTATTTAAGTAGTTTTTTAGGTATCTGTGCTTTACTTTACTATTTATGTTTGACAACTTTTACTTTCACTACATTCCTAAAGAAAATAATGTACTTTTACTGCATACATTTTCCCTGCCACCCAAAAGTACTCGTTACATTTTGAATACTTTGCAGGACAGGAAAAGTGTCCAATTCATACACTTATCAAGAGAACTCATAGTCATCACTACTGCCTCTGATTTGGCGGACTCACTAAACACACATGCATCGTTTGTAAATTATGTCTTAGTGTTGAAGTGTGCCCCTGGCTAACTGTAAATGTTCAAAACAAGAAAATGCTGCCGTCTGCTTTGCGTATTATAAGGGATTTGAATTGTATAAGGGATTTTGATCATGTATATTTTAGCAGTTCCATTTACTTTGGATACTGAAGTATATTTAGAAGCAAATGTATTTTATTTCACCTTTATTTAACTACGCAAGTCGGTTAAGAACAAATTCTTATTTACAGTGACGGCCAAACCCGGACGACACTGGGCCAATTGTGCGCCGCCTTATGGGATTCTGGCCAACCACGGCCGGTTGTGATACAGCCTGGATACAACACTTTAGTCTTTTGCTGGGTGACTTTCACTTTTAATTGAGTAACTTTATATTAAGGTATCTATATTCAAGTATGACAACAGGGTACTTTCTCCACTATTTGTGTGTGTGTGTGTGGCTCATTTCGTCTGTACTGAAAGCTGGTGGCACTTATCCTAACTGGCCTGGGGACCACAGCCAGCTGTTTAAATGGATCAAATGGGGAATATTGTAATACAGTATATAAGCCGCCATGCATAAACGGCTATGCTAAGCAAATAAATGCTCATGCGTACGGCGGCGAAGAGATCCCCATATGCACACAATCCTGGTGGCATGTTTTACTTTGTTCGTCGTTGTATTCTGGCACCCAGGGTCCTGGTCAGAAGTAGTGCTCTGTAAAGGTAGTAGGGTGCCATTTGGGATGAAACCAATGACTGTTGGTATCAGCATAATGAAGCTAGAAGGATGCGGGGTGAGATTTGCGTCCAAAGCATTTCTTTCTCACTCTTTCCCTCTCTCGTTCCCTGCCGTCTTCCCAGGTGAATTCCCATTCAATCAGTGCAGAGGATAGTGCTTTTGCCGTGCTACATAGTGCACTACTTTTGACCAGAACCCTACGGGGAAACCCTATGGGCCCTGGTCAAATTGTTGCACTATGAAGGGAACAGGGTGCCATTTGGGACACATCCAGAGCTTGGGTTTCCTAGCCGACCCCTAACAGTCTGGTTCTCATTACTTTTCTGCTCTCCCGGATGGAAAAAGACAAAGAGCACAGCAGCGTTGTGCTCGCTAGTCGTTCCCTGCTACTTGTTGTACTTGTAAAAACTCCTTCTGCTACTTCTTACCACTACAGTTGTTTACATTTCATTTTGACATTTTAGTCGTTTAGTAGACACTCTTACCCAGAGTGAAGGACAGGCGCAACTAGGGTTAAAGTGCATTGTTTAAGGGCACATAGACAGACTTTCGCCTTGACGCCTTGGGTATTCCAACCAGCAAACTTTCGTTTACTGGCCCAATGCTCTTAACCGCTAGGCTACCGGCCTGCTATTGTCGTGGCTCTTGATGTTGCTGCTGTAGGTATTACTATGGCACTGCAAACTGTACTATGCTGTAGTTAGTTGCTCTGCTGCAGTTGTTATACAGATAACGTTGTTGTTTTCAGCTGCACTGAATAACAGGCAAGTCTGTCCCAGGTAGGGATTAGGAGGTCTGCTCTGCACTGGGGAGCTGGGCTGCATCCCAAATGGCGTCCTATTACCTATAAAGTAGGTCAAATGTAGTGCACAAAATAGAGGATAGGGTACATATGGGCCCTGTTCAAACCTAGTGCACCGTATAGGGAATAGGGTTCATATTTGCATCTGGGCCCCACTGGTACTGTAAAGTAGATCAGAGGAGCAGAGAGGAAAGAGGGGGTGAGTTTGGACCGAACCCCTGTTCCAACCCCCCCCCCCCCCATTCTCTATTTTGGACCTCCACGTCCCTTTCCGTTTCCATTCCGTACCTTGTGTGTCCCAGCATGCTCATCATTAACCCACTTTGTCTTCCTGCTACCAGCTGATTAGCGGGAAACATGGCATAAGTTTAGATCCAAAGAAACATTTAATTCCATGTCGGACTGAGAAAGAGAGAGAGGGGGGAGAGAGAAGCTGAAATTCATATGAGAGCTGTATCCTTGGAGAGAATGAGTGGGGTGGGGGGGAGACAGAAGTAGAGAAAAGAGAGGGCGTTTGTACAAGGAAGTGAAGACAGGGCCTTGTAATCTGTCTGAGCTATGTGTCGTGTGATTGCAGCAGGGTCGGGTGAGGAGGAGGGGGGGGGGTGAACTGCCACGTGGGTGGAGGAAGTAATGAGACCCTGCCTTATCTCTGACAGTAGGGTTGTGTGTCTCCGCTCCGCCGATAGCTGTGTGTGTGTGTGTGTGTGTGTGTGTGTGTGTGTGTGTGTGTGTGTGTGTGTGTGTGTGTGTGTGTGTGTGTGTGTGTGCGTGCATGCGTGCGCTTGCCATGAGTGCCTTGCCGTGCAAGTACTGTATGTCCTTATAACAGTGTTTTGTCTTGCTCGTCTCTTGTTCTCTCTGGCCTGCTGCTGTTGTAAACCCCAGTGGTACATCCCATATGGCACCCTATTCCCTATAATAGTGCACTACTTTTGGGTTTTACGTAACCACTAGCAAAGCTAATGTCTTCATGTTTACCATGGGGCAGAAAGGCAGGCAGGCAGACAGGCAGGCAGGCAGGCAGGCAGACAGACAGACATGGTTGTGATCCCTGCCTGTCTGCTTCTCAGCTCAACACCTTGTCACTGTACTACTACCACCTTCCAGGCTCGTGTATTGACCATGTCTGCTCCCCTCTCCTCTTTTCCTTCTGATGAATGTGATCTGTGGTTCTCTCCTTCTCCCCTGGTTGGAACGGCTGGGCTGGGGAGAGAGGGAGAGATTTTAACATCCTCTGTTCTCACCAACCCCGGTTCCTCTGTTACACCCCCCCTCCTCCCCGCCCGCCCAGGACCTTAATTCTCCACTCAACACTAATAGTTTCTTTCCGTAAACAAACGCTCAGCGAGTTCCCTGATATACATCTCTGGGTTAGGGCTCCACCTGGAGTGCGTTACAGAGAGGCTAGTTTATCTGACGTGCCCGTGCGCTCGCACACACACCGGGTTTATACATCTATCACACACGAATGCAAAGGATCCTTAGAGTGAACATAAATATAAATGTTAACTCACAATCAGTGCTATTATGACTCTCACCCTACACACACACACACGTTACTCTCACAAAAAAATATGAAAATAAAACGGGTGCATTAAAACACATACACAGACCATCACCCCCACACACAGTCTTGATCTGTGTTTGTGCATGTTGTATTGTGGGCTCGGCACTAGATGGCAATGGCAGAGTACTGTACTGACTGTACTGTAGACCATATATCACTACAACCTTCCCCCTTCTGCCCTCTTTTAGCAGAGCGGCTATAGTTTGCTATACAACCTAGTCATCACTGTTACAGGCTGGCCCCAAGTTAGCCAACGTTTCACTGACATATATGAGGGAATAGAGTATGTTCCCAGAGAAAAATACAACTTTCTCTGTAGAGGAAAGAAAGGATAGAGAAATAAAGAGAAAGAAAATATTGAGAGAGAGAGAGAGATGTCTGTCCACCTAGCAAGGCTATCTTCTTGTCTAATTCAAGGCTCCATTTCAGAGAACACTGGTGAGGTGTGCTATATCCGGTAATGGTGGTTTTACAGAATACATGCTGTGAGGGAAGGACGGCTGTGGGTTTGAAGAGCTTGCTGTCTAACCTACCACGGATGACATCGAGGTGCGTGCGTGCGTGTATGTGTGACCTGTGTGTGTGTGCGTATGACCTGTGTGTGTGCCTGTGTGACGTGTGTGTGTGTGTCTCACTCACCACAACCTGTATACAGCTCACTGTGCACAACAGATATATATATTTCTATTTGTGGTGCAGAAAAAGCAGCCAGCAGCAGTGTTTAAGCAGGCTGAGAAGTTACATGTTTCAACCTTCTTTGACTCGAAGTTAAACTGAAACTTAACCTCAAACTTAAACGCAAACTTGTGGAACGTCAGCTGTTATCTTCCACTCTGTTAAAGGTGTAACAAATAGCTTCTGTGTGGCACCATTCTTTACCGACTGAGCTTGCAACGCCAAGGGTTGCAGGTTTGCTTCCCGCTGGGGCCACTCATCTGTAAAATGGATAAAAGCGCCTGCTACAAATGTAACATAATAATAATACTACTGTTATAATAATACTATTACAGTATTCCACTATATTATGATTTTTAAGACATTAATTATCTAAGCACATACTTTACAAAGTAAACCTACTCAGGTCTCTCTCACTAGCCTGTCACCCGTGTCTGCGGCCTGAGTGAAATGTTACTTGCTGATCCTGATAGTGGTTAAAGCTGAGGGAGAGAAAGAAAGAAAGAAAGGGAAAGAAAGGGAGCGAGAGAGAGAGAGAGAGAGAGAGAGAGAGATGGAGAAAGAGCAGGAGAAAGGGAGCGAGCGTGACCTTTTGTGCCTCTGCAGTGCCCTGTCAGAGACCCAGAGGCCAAAGCAGAATTTTGCCACTGAGAATTCCCAGCTCTGAGTGGCAGCATCCTGTTTAGGTCGTCATGGTAACAGCAAATGTTTTCCCCATGTAAACCCCAGCCCCCCCTTGCCACATCAACCCATCGTGCGATGACTCACACACACTGACGTTGCGTTCCGAATGGCACCATATTCACTACATAGTGCACTACTTCTGTCAAAAGCAGTGCACTATATAGGGAATAGGGTGCCATTGAGCCTTGAGTCTGCAGACTGCAGCCGGCGGTCCAGGCAGGGCCTCCCATTCACTGCAACCAGAGAGCATGAAGACTGCGGACTAGGGAGTGGAGAGAGCTTAATCACATCAGGGGGTTAACACAAACACACACCCTCTCTAACTCTCTCTCTCACACACACACACACACACACATATACACACACACACACACACAAACCCTCACTCACTCACTTGCTCATACACACACAGTACTGCTAAAGTCTATTCGGTCTGTGCCACCATTTGGGCTACACAATCCAGTTAGGCTGGGAGTGCTTTGGTTATTGTGGTTGTGCTGTGGAGCCAGGGCCAAGCCGGGCAGCTGTAACACGTTAAATCCACGTTGGAGACAAGCTTGTTTCTAATCAATGTGATGACTGTTGTAACCCTACTGGGAATCATACAAGTTGCATGCGCACAAGCTTACACACACACACACTAACTCAGCAGCAGTGGTTTATTTTCCTCATTGTTGATGATGTAAAGCAGAGAGAGTCCAAGGGTTGAGATGATGGGAGGGGTTAATGAGAGAGAGAAAGAGAGAGAGAGAGAGAGAGAGAGAGAGAGAGATAAATAAATAATTTAGTCTCATTGTGCATTAGGGATAAGCAGTGTGTGTACCGGTACTTCATCAGAGGATCTGACATGATCCCTGTAATGTGTGTGTCAAGCTAAAACCCTCACATTACACCGTGTTACTTATTGATGGTCCTTCTAACCCGCACTAACAGAAGGAGATAGAGAGGCGACCTGATTTATAGTGTGTGTGCGGGTGTGTTTACAGTACTGTGTTTATATTTACCTCTCAAGAAGGCATTGTAATTAGGCTGGGCGATTATGGCCAAAATATCATAGAACTGTATATAAATGTTGGTATTTGACAGCATTTTATGTTGTTGAATAATGCATATTCAAAATTTGCTTTATGAGTAGTATGTGATCCTACGGTGGCAACCAATACATTCTAAGTGATTTCAATGGTTCTTTCTGCATTCGGGTTGGTTTTGTACTGTTAAATTGAACTGCGTTTCCTGCACTCATTTGAGATCATTTCCGTGTAGGCCTGCACGATATTGGCAATAAAATATAGGCCTTATTTTTAACCAAATGTTGCAATTTCGATTTGTCTTGCGATTTAGATCAAAACACTTGGGTGAACAGTTGGAATCATGGAAATGGAATGATGATGATAATAGTGAGCACTTTGAATGCAGTGTTGTTTGAGATGACAACAAATGAAAATGCCAGGGAGGAGTTATTGTGACATAGTAGAAATGAAAGTATTGGTCAGTGTTTCCTAGGGGACCCTATAATCTTCAGGTACGTTAAATGTTTTCTCTTAGCTACTTGTCATGGAATATTCTAATCATTTCTTCAAACAATCATCTTTGTTCAATATCGATTAATTATTGCAAAAATGAGACTGGTCAACCCAACAGTCTTGACTGTATGTTTTTAACCCCAACAACCTGGCTTAGTTCCCCAGATGCAATAATGATTTTGAGACAATGAGCGATTGTTCTACTCCTAAGCTATCTCTAGTGAAACACATTCTTGTCTATGTAATGCAGTCTTTAACTCATTTGTCAGCTCAAGCCATCTCCGGTGACTGTACGCCCAGATTAGCTGCAGGGAACTGCAGTGGAGACCATAAAAACAGACACTAGTAGGACAGAAATGTCTTACTATTAGTTAAGTATTAATCACTAACTATTTATATCAAACAAATCAAGCAAATATATAATTATTCTCTCACATTCCCCTCATGTGGGGCCTCATGTGGGGCGGCAGTGTAGCCTAGTGGTTAGAGCATTGGACAAGTAACCGAAAGGTTGCAAGTTCAAATCCCCAAGCTGACAAGGTA
This sequence comes from Oncorhynchus masou masou, assembly GCF_036934945.1. NCBI lineage: Eukaryota > Metazoa > Chordata > Actinopteri > Salmoniformes > Salmonidae > Oncorhynchus > Oncorhynchus masou. The sequence goes on along the minus strand of NC_088220.1, from coordinate 45,704,451 downwards.
CAAAATCTGTCGTTCTGCCCCTGAACAGGCAGTTAACCCACTGTTCCTAGGCCGTAATTGAAAATAAGAATTTGTTCTTAACTGACTTGCCTAGTAAAATAAAGGTTAAAAAAAAGAAAGAAACTCGGTTTCTTCTAGAAAAATTCAGGATTGTAAAATATACATTTAAACTAACAAAATACGCGTACTGGCGGCAGAGAAGGCAGGAGAGTGGAAACTGATTTACAACGGTGTCGTTTAATATCCATAAACCACCGTCAACAGAACAATACAAATAAATGGGTCAAACAAAACCCGGTAAATACCAGCATACCATGCATTAGCACTACAAGAAACAATTACCGACAAGGACATAGGGGAGAACAGAAGGTTAAATACACAACATGTGATTGATGGAATTGGAACCAGGTGTGATGGAAGAAAAAACAAAAACAATGGAAAATGAAAAGTGGATCAGCGATGGCTAGAAGGTCGGTGATTTCGACCGCCGAACGCCACCCGAACAAGGAAAGGGACCAACTTCGGTGGAAGTCGTGACATGAGCTTAATACCATTTTATCAAAACCCAATCAACTTGGAACATAATCAAACCCATAAAATGAACATCACACACAAGCTTCATTACAACAGATAGGACAGTCATCACGCTGGCACCGCACACAAAGGTAGGGGTCAGCATGATACAAATGTCCACCCCATTTAGAACCCTTCCTAAACCAGTGACAGACACCCCTCTCTGGGCACCTTGTCCACACAGTGTAGAACATGAGCTCATTATCTGGGTCCTTATTAGATGATTTTTCAACGCCGATGCCGATTAAATAACACAAAAACACAGCGCTGTGCTTCAAGCATTGCGAAGAGCTGCTGGCAAACGCAGGAAAGTGCTGTTTGAATTAATGCTTACGAGCCTGTTGCTGCCTACCACCGCTCAGTCAGACTGCTCCATCAAATCATAGAATTAATTATAATATAATAACACACAGAAATACGAGCCTTAGGTCATTAATATGGTCGAATTTGGAAACTATCATTTCGAAAACAAAACGTTTATTCTTTCAGTGAAATACCGTTAAGTCTAAATATTGCTATTACATTGCGCAACCTTCAATGTTATGTCATAATTATGTAAAATTCTGGCAAATTAATCACAATCTTTGTTAGGAAGAAATGGTCTTCACACAGTTCGCAACGAGCCAGGCGGCCCAAACTGCTGCATATATATACCCTGACTCTGCTTGCATAGAACGTAAGAGAAGTGACACAATTTCCCTAGTTAATATTGCCTGCTAACATGAATTTCCTTCTGTTCACCTGATTTAGAATTCCTCACAATCAAATGCAGACCGCATTATCTACCAAGAGAATTCTCTTCGATTATAATCACAGCCGTATATATCCCCCCCAAGCAGACACATCGATGGCTCTGAACAAACTTTATTTGACTCTTTGCAAACTGGAATCCATACATCCTGAGGCTGCATTCACTGTAGCTGGGGATTTTAACAAGGCTAATCTGAAAACAAGACTCCCTAAAATGTATCAGCATATCGATTGCGCCACCAGGGCTGGCAAAACCTTGGATTACTGTTATTCTAACTTCCGCGATGCATATAAGGCCCTGCCCCGCCCCCCTTTCGGAAAAGCTGACCACGACTCCATTTTGCTGATCCCTGCCTACAGACAGAAACTGAAACAAGAAGCTCCCACGCTGAGGTCTGTCCAACGCTGGTCCGACCAAGCTGATTCCACACTCCAAGACTGCTTCCATCACGTGGACTGGGACATGTTTCGTATTGCGTCAGGCAACAACATTGACGAATACGCTGATTCGGTGTGCGAGTTCATTAGAACGTGCATTGAAGATGTCGTTCCCATAGCAACGATTAAAACATTCCCTAACCAGAAACCGTGGATTGATGGCAGCATTCGCGTGAAACTGAAAACGCGAACCACTGCTTTTAATCAGGGCAAGGTGACTGGTAATATGACTGAATACAAACAGTGCAGCTATTCCCGCCGTAAGGCTATCAAACAAGCTAAGCGTCAGTATAGAGACAAAGTAGAATCTCAATTCAACGGCTCAGACACAAGAGGTATGTGGCAGGGTCTACAGTCAATCACGGACTATAAGAATAAATCCAGCTCAGTAACGGACCAGGATGTCTTGCTCCCAGGCAGACTAAATAACTTTTTTGCCCGCTTTGAGGACAATACAGTGCCACTGACACGGCCTGCAACTGAAACATGCGGTCTCTCCTTCACTGCAGCCGAGGTGAGTAAAACATTTAAACGTGTTAACCCTGGCAAGGCTGCAGGCCCAGACGGCATCCCCAGCCGCGCCCTCAGAGCATGCGCAGACCAGCTGGCTGGTGTGTTTACGGACATATTCAATCAATCCCTATACCAGTCTGCTGTTCCCACATGCTTCAAGAGGGCCACCATTGTTCCTGTTCCCAAGAAAGCTAAGGTAACTGAGCTAAACGACTACCGCCCGTAGCACTCACTTCCGTCATCATGAAGTGCTTTGAGAGACTAGTCAAGGACCATATCACCTCCACCCTACCTGACACCCTAGACCCACTCCAATTTGCTTACCGCCCAAATAGGTCCACAGACGACGCAATCTCAACCACACTGCACACTGCCCTAACCCATCTGGACAAGAGGAATACCTATGTGAGAATGCTGTTCATCGACTACAGCTCGGCATTTAACACCATAGTACCCTCCAAGCTCGTCATCAAGCTCGAGACCCTGGGTCTTGACCCCACCCTGTGCAACTGGGTACTGGACTTCCTGACGGGCCGCCCCCAGGTGGTGAGGGTAGGCAACAACATCTCCACCCCGCTGATACTCAACACTGGGGCCCCACAAGGGTGCGTTCTGAGCCCTCTCCTGTACTCCCTGTTCACCCACGACTGCGCGGCAACGCACGCCTCCAACTCAATCATCGTTTGCGGACGACACAACAGTGGTAGGCTTGATTACCAACAACGACGAGACGGCCTACAGGGAGGAGGTGAGGGCCCTCGGAGTGTGGTGTCAGGACAATAACCTCACACTCAACGTCAACAAAACTAAGGAGATGATTGTGGACTTCAGGAAACAGCAGAGGGAACACCCCCCTATCCACATCGATGGAACAGTAGTGGAGAGGGTAGTAAGTTTTAATTTCCTCGGCATACACATCACAGACAAACTGAATTGGTCCACTCACACAGACAGCATCGTGAAGAAGGCGCAGCAGCGCCTCTTCAACCTCAGGAGGCTGAAGAAATTCGGCTTGTCACCAAAAGCACTCACAAACTTCTACAGATGCACAATCGAGAGCATCCTGGCGGGCTGTATCACCGCCTGGTACGGCAACTGCTCCGCCCACAACCGTAAGGCTCTCCAGAGGGTAGTGAGGTCTGCACAACGTATCACCGGGGGCAAACTACCTGCCCTCCAGGACAAAAACACCACCCGATGTCACAGGAAGGCCACAAAGATCATCAAGGACAACACCCAACACACACCCGAGCCACTGCCTGTTCACCCCGCTATCATCCAGAAGGCGAGGTCAGTACAGGTGCATCAAAGCTGGGACCGAGAGACTGAAAAACAGCTTCTATCTCAAGGCCATCAGACTGTTAAACAGCAACCACTAATATTGAGTGGCTGCTGCCAACACACTGACTCAACTCCAGCCACTTCAATAATGGGAATTGATGGGAAAGGATGTAAAATATATCACTAGCCACTTTAAACAATGCTACCTAATATAATGTTTACATACCCTACATTATTCATCTCATATGTATACGTATATACTGTACTCTATCATCTACTGCATCCTTATGTAATACATGTATCACTAGCCAATTTAACAATGCCACTTTGTTTACATACTCATCTCATATGTATATACTGTACTTGATACCATCTACTGTATCTTGCCTATGCTGCTCTGCACCATCACTCATTCATATCTTTATGTACATATTCTTTATCCCCTTACACTGTGTATAAGAAATTAGTTTTGTAATTGTTAGTTAGATTACTTGTTGGTTATTACTGCATTGTCGGAATTGGAAGCACAAGCATTTCGCTACACTCGCATTAACATCTGCTAACCATGTGTATGTGACAAATAAAATTTGATTTGATTTGAATATGCAGGTTTAAAAATATATATACTTCTGTGTATTGATTTTAAGAAGGGCATGGATGTTTATGGTTAGGTACATTCGTGCAAAGATTAAAACATCCCCCGTTTGGCGAAGTAGGCTGTGATACAATGATAAATTAACACGCACCCCATTGATTTTATGCAATGCAGGACAAGCTAGTTAACTACACATGGTTGATGATTTTACTAGGTTAACTAGTGATTATGTGAAGATTGACAGTTTTTTTATAAGATAAGTTTAATGCTAGCTAGCAACTTACCTTGGCTCCTTGCTGCACTCGCGCAGTCTACTTGTGGAGTGCAATGTAATCGGCCATAACCAGTGTCCAAAAATGCAGATTACCGATTCTGCCATGCCGATTAATTGGTCAACCTCTCTAGTCCTTATGCTCAGAATTGGGGTCCTCATCAGACATGTAGTCAGGAATAGGGAATAGTTCAGGGAAATCATTCAGTTTCCAAAAACCCTGTGAATTATCCAATCCAAAATGACATTGCTCAGTGACTCTCATGTTCTGTCACTAAAGAATCCCTCAATTTAACACACATCAATACTGGCAGAATGTACATTTATATCAACCTACAATAAAATTATCCTATAATTCCAGTATTTAATGTTCTCATCACGATTATAATTCCAGAGCAGTATCTTAATGCAATCTTAGCCTAAATTACTATACATTTAGCAGTGTGTAGACCTCCTCAATTAACCTGATACCCCAGATAAACAGTTTAAATCAATTACGGGCAGTTGGCCAACCCCTTTCACGGCACACAATCACCTGTCAAAAAAATAATATTCTTCAGATCTTCGCAGTTCAAAGTGGATGGCCCATGATAATGTCCCAATTTCAATGTCTCACCTGAGCCCCACCCCAACTCCTACTATGTCTTATCCATTTGCCTTTGGAACAGATCTCGCTCCATGCTCACCCCACATGGACTTCTGTTGCATTTTTCCAAATTGGCTTATACTCCCCCTATGACACTGTCAACCTCATCGCAGAGTCGCAGGGTGTCACCTGTGCTCCCTCTCGGCCTCTAGGTCACCAGGCTGCTCGTTATGGCACACCCCTGTCACCATCGTTACGCACTTCAGCACATTATGACACTCACCTGCTCCATCACCTCCTTGATTACCTGCCCTATATATGCCACTCCCTTTGGTTCCTTCCCCAGTTGTCGTTGTTTCTGTTCCTGATTCATGTCGGTGCGCTGTTCACGTTTCTTTTTTTGTTCATTTATTAAATATGTTCACTCCCTGAACTTGCTTTCCGACTCTCAGCGTACATCGGTTACAGAATGACACCTCACCAAAGGGAAGCATCAGGGAGTGTTTTTTTGTTTGTTTTTGGAGGTGATGTTGAGTCCAGGTGTCAGAACCGGAGCTACCTGGGAGGCCTCAGCCGGTTTGTCGGATTCCCATGCCTTGGCGGGTTTGACGGGTTCCACTGCCTCAGCTGGCTCGACGGGTTTCCCTGACTCAGCTGGCTTGGCGGGTATCCTTGCCTCAGCGGGCTCGACAGGCTGTCATGCCTCAGCGGGCTCGACAGGCTGCCTTGTCTCAGCGGGCTCGACGGGCTGCCTTGCCTCAGCGGGCTCTACGGTCTGCCATGCCTCAGCGGGCTCTACGGTCTGCCATGCCTCAGCGGGCTCTATGGTCTGCCATGCCTCAGCGTCCCTGACGGGTTGCCATGCCTCAGCGGGCCTGACGGGTTGCCATGCCTCAGCGGGCCTGACGGGTTGCCATGCCTCAGCGGGCCTGACGGGCAGCCATGCCTCAGCGGGCTCGACAGGCTGCCATGCCTCAGCGGGCTCGGCGGGTGTCCCTGCCTCAGCGGACTCAACCTCAGCTGGCTCGACGGGTTTCAGCAGGCTCGACAGGCTGCCAAGTTTCAGCAGGCTCGACAGGCTGCCGGGTTTCAGCTGGCTCGCTAGGCTGCCATGCCTCGACCGAGGCAACCGGGGAGGTCTCAGCCGGCTCATCAGGCTCCCACGCCTCTACCGGTTTGTCAGGTTTCTTTTCCTTAGCGTAGGCGACCGATCCGCTCCTGACCCCCGGGATCGTCATCTTGGTCGGCGTTCTGTGGCTGGAGCCGCGCATCGGGGAGGGGGTCCTGTCACTTGTGCTCCCTCTCTGGCCTCTAGGTCACCAGGTTGCTCGTTATGGCGCACAACTGTCACCATCGTTACGTGCGTCAACACATTGACACTCACCTGGACTCCATCACCTCCTTGATTACCTGTCCTATATATGTCATTCCCTTTGGTTCCTTCCCCATTGTTTCTGTTGCTGTTTCATGTCGGTGCGCTCTTCGTGTTTCTTGTTTTGTTCATTTATTAAATGTATTCACTCCCTGAACTTGCTTCCCAACTCTCAGCGTACATCATTACACAGGGTCAGGATATTATCCCGATCATCCAGCAGACCCAATCTGGTGAGATTTGTATTGAAGAAAAAATAAACGCAACAATACACTCCTTCATATATCACTCGATACATTCATACATATCACTCTAGCTCCAAAAACCTCAAAAGACTGATAATTCACCATGTGAGTCGTGTAAAAACAACACTGCAAATCAAATTCGAATTACTACCCTTAATAACTCCATAAAGACATATGTACCCATAACTTCATGGTAAAAAAAGACTTTAGACAGCCTCCCCTTATTAAAGGGCAGGCCTCTCTTTACCCTGTGGACTGAATCACAAATAGGGCTATGAACTATAAACCTCTATATAATTATCAGTATTACAAATGTCCTTAAATTCATCATCCAATGTCTCTCAGCTTTCCAGTGAGGGCGATCAAACCACACTAGAAAGTAAAGACAGAGGTCAGAGGTCATTCAAACCCTTCAAATAATTGTTTTTCTCTATTCGATGAACTATGTAAAAGCAGTCAAACGTTTCATACATTTCGTATCCCAGTGTCTTCAGTACAATTCTTATCAAAATAATTCACGTGTTCAATTCAAACTCAGAAAAGAAAAACCTCTGAAAATTCCATGCTTGTGCCCCTTTAAAATACATCTCCTCTAACCCATGAAAACCCCAATAAAACCAAATGAAATAACATTTCGCTAGTGTCTAGTTTTCTAACTCTTAAGCAATCCAAACGATTCAAATTCAAAATTCTTACTTTCCAATTAACTTACTTTCCTTTGTTTGTCTTCACTAGTCTACATCTCCATTTCCTTTAACTCAGCAAGCCCTCTATAATCTCCGCTATACTCTTCCTCTGTTTTTCCGTCTAACGTTACTTTACCAGGTGAATAAAAAAAAATGTATAGTCAAAACAAACAGATCTTCTGTCCACAAGGAGGTCACTTTAATTACTATGTTATCTCTTGTTTCGCTGGTTGTACTTTCCCATATGATGCATTCTGACCCTGCTCTACCAAATACTTTACTAATTTGATAATGTTTGGCATACGAGTTTCTTTGCCTTTTTACGCCCATAACAAATTCACTACGTATTGTATCAACACAGAGCCCTCAAATTTCCACCTTTAGTGATTACATTTAAATGCGGCATGTTGCCAAGTTTGACTCTTTGGCTAGCTTGCTAGCTAACTTTACTTCCAGACACAAACAAGAGAACACATCTTATACGTCATCATGCATGATGGACGTGTCTCCCTGTCAGGAATGCTATGCATTGTGTTGCCCTTAGTTTGAAGATGTAATCCGGAGACAGATGTTTTCTCCATCTCTTTTGCTATCATACTCTAATTCATCAATTAATCTGCTTGGGAGTTAAAGTGACAAGGAAATATTCAAATTTGTTTCAGGAAAACTTTGTTGCTCTAGCAGACAGTTTGAAATAATATTTTACTTTTTGGAATTCGCTACCTCTTTCTCTTATTGGAAGGATTAATATCATTAAAATGAATGTGTTGCCTAAATGTTTATATTTATTTCAATGTTTACCCATTTTTATTCCAAAATCTTTTTTAATTCACTGTATCAAACATTCATGTATTTTATTTGGGATAGCAGGGTACCACGGATTGGTAGAAAACATTTACAGAAGCCTAAGGCATTGGGTGGTTTAGCTCTACAACATTTTTAGACATACTATTGGGCTACAAATTTCAGAGCCCTTTTGTACTGGCTGCAGACTGATCCTACTGGCCCTAGACCACTCTGGGTCCAGATGGAGTCTGAATCATGTAAACCTGCTGCCATTTCTTCTGTGATGTGCTCATCTCTCCCAGTGTCCCTAGGCAAAAGGTGTGTCAACCCAATTGTAAAGCAGTCTCTTAAAATTTGGAATCAGTTCTGTTTAGCCTTTAGCCTCCGAGGCTTTTCTCTATCAGGCCCAATCAATCAGAACATTTTATTTCCTCCATCTTTGAATGATGGGGCTTTTGCCATCTGGCACTCACTAGACCTCTCCTCATTAGCCCAAATATTATTTGATGATACATTTGCCTCTTTTGCTCAGCTACAGGAAAAGTTCAACCTCCCCCGATCCCATTTTTTCCACTATCTCCAGACTAGGAACTTTGTCAGAGCTAACACCCCTGAATTTCCCCATAGGCCTGTGAAATACAGCTATAGAGATCATCTTTGAGCTGAACAAGCTTGCTAGGGGCTCAAATTCAGATGTATATGCAATCATTAGTGACTTACAGAACCATTCTTTGGTGCCTTTAAAGACTCGATGGGAATAGGATTTGGGGGAGGAACTTGGATGACACCTGGGAATCTGTGCTGCACAGGGTGCATTCGTCCTCTTTTAGCACTTGACACAGCCTCATTCAATTCAAGGTGGTTCACTGTATCCACTGGTCCGGGGCCAAACTTGGAAGAATATTCTCTGATTTTGATCCTACATGTGTCCGATATAAAACGGAACCAGCCACACTTTTGCATATGTTTTGGGGCTGTCATAAACTGTCAAGTTTCTGGGAATTAATAGTTCAATGTTTTTCTGATATATATGACACTTTAATAGATCTGTCTCCCCTTACAGCCCTTTTTGGAGTACTGACCATAGGTACCCTCCTGTCAAGAATCCAGTTGGACACTGTTGCTTATACAACTCTTTTAGCTAGACGGCTAATACTACAGAACTGGAAGATGGTAGCTCCCCCATCTTATAAATGTTGAGTAAGAGTTGTCTTGTGCTCTCTGAAACTAGAAAAAATGTAATTCAATATACGTGGGAACCTCAAATAAGACCGGAATGACTTGGTCTCCATTCCGGTCTTATTTTAAACAGTCCATCCTCTCATGGTATTCACTTTTTTTTTTTAATAAGTCTGTATTTGACTCCCCTGTGACTTAAGGGTTGGATGAGCATTTCTTTGTGGGTTTTTTTGCGGGGGGGGGCATTAAGTTTGATGATGTGCTTATTGATTGTGACCTGCGGATGCCTTGTTCCTCTTGCCCGGTCACAGACTAAAATGTGAGATTTTGCACTGTTTTTTAAAATATATTTTTTAAACATTTTGTTCACGCTTACATAAAATGATTATCATATATATTTTTCTTTTAAAGCATTGTAAACTTTATTTTTGGTCCAGTGGATGGTCGGTCTGTGGCCATGACTGTCTGTGAGTGGTTGCATTTCTCCACTCCTATCCCTTGACTGTTTACAGGAACAATGGTGAGGTGTTTGCTCTGTGTGTTTGCTCTGCCCTTTAACCTTTGTAGCCTTCCGCCCGGTGTGTTTAACTTGTCTAAAGTGCGGTATCTTTATAGATAATAATTTTTTGTATTTTTTTCTAGTTGAGTATATTGTTTTGTGTTGTGTGTAAAACAAAGTTTTCAAAACACATGTTTCCCATGCCAATAAAGCCCTTAAATTGAACTTGAATTGGGAGAGCGGAGAGAGATGACTCAAGTAGAGGAGTCCATGCATCAATACCTGTGTGTGGTAAAATACGGTATACCGCCCAGCCCTAATTGTAATGGTGTGTTCGTGGAGGTGAGTGTGTGTTGTTGTCACACAGATGCTGAAGGCCCTAATCATGGGATATCTACAGCTTCCCAAGATGGCCTGCTCCTCCCTGTTGTTCAGGCCCAAGATAACACCCTGAACAAATTCTATGGATTATACTAAACACATACTGATTCTAATAAACTACTGAACATTACAGCTTCTACTGTGCGTGTGCGTGTTTGTTAGGGTTGGGCAGTATCCAGGTTTTCATACCGTTTCTGTACCATACCGGATATACTGTATTACCGGAAGTGCCGCAGAAAACTATTTAGCCAACAGGGATCTTGATCCAGGAGGGGATTGAATGGATTGAATGTCTCTGCTGTAACCAAGACGCTTGATCTTGCCATCTAGCCACTTTAGCTAGCAAATTAGCAAACCAAATGCATAGCTGGAGCCCTGAGCTGGAGATAATTGATTTGACACATTTTAGATTTCTTATAGTTATACTTAAATAAACAGTGGCGTAGCACGCACCCCTTGCAAAGCGGGCGTGCCCCCATCCAAAATAATAATAATTATGACTATTAATATTACATAGAAAATGTGCTGTAAAGTTACCTTTTTTTAATCTTTAACATTTATTGAACAATGATGGTTTTCACTACTTTTAACCAGGGCCATTAGTCCTCCGGTCAAAAGTCGTGGTGAACCAAAGAGGTGCACATTTTAGTTTTTGCCATAGTGCTACGCACTTGATTCCATTAATTAACTCATCATTAAACCTTTGAATAGTGGAATCAGGTGTGTAGTGCTAGAGGGCAATAACTAAAATGTGCCCCTCTTTGGGTCTCCATGACCAGGATTAAGAGACACTGATGTAGGGACGCTGCCAGAGGCTGTGGCCCAGTCCAAAAACAACTCCCTGCTCTCTAGGCTCCTGCACTTCACAGACCATAAAACCAGAAGAATTGAATTGGTATACACAGCAAACTGGTTTTCTGCTGAGGGGAGGAGAGGGGGAGAGAAGGGGCCTCCTTTCACTTTGTGGTGGAGGAAAACTGATGAGATTGGTTGGTAGGGAGAGGAGCAGTATACTGTATTGTGCATTTTCTATATGCAGAATTATTCATCCAGCACTTAGTGTAATATATTGTGATGTGGTGATTACAAATCAAATTAAAATCAGATTGTATTAGTCACATGCGTTGAATACTTACAAGCCCTTAACCAACAATGCAGTATTAATAAGAAAATAGAGTAAAAGAAAAAAAGTAACACAATCAAATAACAATGAGGCTATATACAGGGGGTAATACAGGGGGTACTGCGAGATGCAGCAGTGTAAAAACAAAGGGGGGGGGTCAATGCAATAAGTGGCCATTTGATTAATTATTCAGTCTAATGTCTTGGGGGTAGAAGCTGTTAAAGAGCCTTTTGGACCTAGACTTGGCGCTCCGGTACCGCTTGCCGTGCGGTAGCAGAGAGAACAGTCTATGACTTGGGTGACTTGACTCTTTGACCATTTTTTTGTGCGCGTCTCTCTGTGTGGAGTAAAGGGAAGCTTTAGCCTACAGCTCCGCAGTCTGATGTTAGTTACCATAACAATGATGGGGAGAGCTCTACTTCCCTGGTGGCGGCGTGGCCCTCTGACATCTGGTAGAAATGAGGTAAAATGGATTAAGTTAGCCTCCATTAGTATCCCCAGCCACTGTGAGCTCCGCTTCTGGATCAGCATGTTTTTGTTTGGCCTTATACAGCTCCTTGAGTACGTTCTTAGTGCCAGCGTCGGTTTGTGGTGGTAAATAGACGGCTATGAAAAATATAGATGAAAACTCTCTTGGTAGATAGTGTGGTCTACAGCTTATTATCAGGTACTCTACCTCAGGTGAGCAATACCTCAAGACTACCTTAATATTAGACATCACACACCAGTTGATATTGACAAATAGACACACACCCCCACCCCTCGTCTTACCGGACTTCTGTCCTGCCGATGCACGGAAAACCCAGCCAACTGTATATTATCTTTGTTGTCATTCATGACTCGGTGAAACATAAGATATTCCATTTTCCAGTAATACAGTGCATTGACTAAAATGTATTAAATATTTTTTCCCCTCATCAATCTACACACAATACCAAATAATGACAAAGTAAAAAAAGGTATTGGTTTTATCTTGCAAATGTATTACAAAACAAACAAACAATTAATATCACCCTTTACTCAGTACTCTGTTGAAGCACCTTTGGCAGCAAGGATTTCATCAAGGATCTCTGTGTCTGAGGTCCCTCGACCCTGACTACTCTTCCAGGCCCTGCTGCTAAAAAATATCCCCACAGCATGACGTTGCCACCATGCTTCACCGTTGGGATGGTTGTTGGCCAGGTGTTGAGCGGTGCATGGTTTTCTCCAGAGGTGACGCTTGGCATTCAGGGCAAAGAGTTCAACCTTGGTTTCATCAGACCAGATAATCTTGTTTGTCATGGTCTGAGAGTCCTTTAGGTGCCTTTTGGCAAACTCCAAGCGGGCTGTCATGTGCCTTTTACTGTGGAGTGGCTTCCGTCTGGCCACTCTACCATAAATGCCTGATTGGTGGAGTGCTGCAGAGATGGTTGTCCTTCTGAGAGGTTCTCCCATCTCCACAAAAGAATTCTGGAGCTCTGTCAGAGTGACCATCGGGTTCTTGGTCACCTCCCTGACCAAGGACCTTCTCCCCCGATTACTCTGCTTGGCTGGGCGGCCAGCTCTAGGAAGAGTCTTGGTGGTTACAAACTTCTTTCATTTATGAAAGATGGAGGCCACTGTGTTTTTGGGGACCTTCAATGCTGCAGCAATTTGTTGGTACCCTTCCCCAGATCTGTGCCTCGACATAATTCTGTCTCAGCGCTCTACCCACAATTGTGGGACCTTATACAGACAAGTATGCCTTTCCAAATCATGTCCAATCAATTGAATGTACCACAGGTGGACATGATTCAAGTTGTAGAAACATCTCTAGGATGGTCAATGGAAGCAGGACGTACCTGAGCTCAAAAGGTCTGAATACTTATTTAAATATGGTATATAAATATGGTATATGTTTTTTACTTTTCATAAATGTGCAAAAGTTTCTAATAAAACAGTTTTCGCTTTGTCATTATGGGATATTTTGTGTAGATTGATGAGGAAATGGTTTTATTTAATCCATTGGGAATGAGTGAACTCTTAATGTGCGTATGGGCTTTTTGAATGAATCATCACCTTAGAAAGCACTGTCATTTCATTGTGTTAGGCTTTGGAACAACATCCACAACTGCCATGTTTTCCACTTAGTTTCAACCTGTTTTCGAACAGGTGTTCTGCTAACGGAACACATGGCCAACAGCCAGTGAAATTGCGGAGCGCCCAATTCAAAACAGAAATAATCATTATAAAAATTCAGAAAACATACAGGTGTTATACATTGGCTTAAAGATAAACTTCTTGTTAATCCAACCGCTGTGTCAGATTTCAAAAAGGCTTTATGGCAAAAGCAAACCATGCGATTATCTAAGAACAGCGCCCAGCAGACAAATCATTACAAACAGTAACCAGCCAAGTAGAGGAGTAACAAAAGTCAGAAATAGCGATAAAATTAATCACTTACCTTTGATGATCTTCATATGGTTGCACTCACAAGACTCCATGTTACACAATAAATGTTATTTTTGTTCGATAAAGTCCCTCTTTATGTCCAAAAACCTTAGTTTTGTTGGTGCGTTTTGTTCAGTAATCCATTAACACAAAGTGCGGTCACAGCAGGCAGACGACAAATCAAAAAAGTACCATAAAAGTTTGTAGAAACATGTCAAACAATGTTTATAGTCAATCCTCGGGTTGTTTTTTTCATAAATAATCGATCATATTTCAACCGGACAATATCTCTGTCAATAGAAAAGGAAAAACAAGAAAGGCGCGCTCCCGGTCCTCTCATTGAAAGTGGTATTTCTCCCTCATTTTTTAGAGTAAAAGCCTGAAATAATGCCTAAAGACTGGCCACATGTAGTGAAAGCCATAGTGATCTGGGTCATAAGTCTTTATATGGTGGATAGGCTTTCAATGGAAAAACAGCCATTTGAAAATAATAATAATAAAATAAGCACTTCCTGGATGGATTCTCCTCAGGTTTTCGCCTACCATATCAGTTCTGTGATACTCACAGACATTATTTTAACAGTTTTGGAATCTTTAGAGTGTTTTCTATCAAAATATACCAATTATATGCATGCCCTAGCTTCTGGGCCTGAGTATCAGGCAGTTTACTTTGGGCACCTCATTCATCCAAACTACTCAATACTGCCCCCAGTCCCAGAATGGTTAAACCTCTTTCTTCAAATGGATCAATCACAGTGAGGTGATTTTCAATGGAATTTGCATTAATGTCAGACTGGTTAGAGGGACAATATAGCCCAATATAGAGTACCAGGCCATTAGGACTTGATGGTTGTCAGTGAGTTGGGTACTACCAATGCATGTCCAGTGTGCATTTTATTGCGGTCATGATTGCTGGTGTGGTGGTAATATGGTCACCGCAACAGGCCTACTACTCTGGTCTTTTTCCCTCCTCTCTTTCTTTCTCTTTCTCGATTATATTTATCTCCCCTCGCCCTCCCTTTTCTTTCTCTGTGCTATTTAGCTTTTCGGTGCAGACTGCAGCACTTTAGGTACCGCTAAGTGAGTGTACAGTATGAGCTAGATTTCAAATTCTTAAGTGGGAGAGAGGAAGTACGGAGCGAGACATAGTGTGTGGAGTAGGTGGCTGGTCTGAATAGTTGAATGGCACTGTTACGGCTGTTGTAACACAGCTGGTGATTTGGACACGCATGCACAGAAACAGACATACATACATACATACATACATGCACACACACACACACACACACACACACACACACACACACACACACACACACACACACACACACACACACACACACACACTCCTTTGCTTAGTGCAATTCCCAGAGCTCACTCGAGCTTGGATTGACTTCCTGTCTTTTTTCCATGTCCCTCTAAATCACGTCGGAATATTTGTGTGAACAGTATGTGTGGACGAGAGAGAGAGAGCGTGCACGAGAACTCGAGGGAGCGGGCGAGACTGGGTGCTAGAGTGCGTGCCTGTGTGTGTTTTTGGCTGTCAGTTCTGGTCAGCTGACGACCTTGTCTTGCTTCGATTGGAGGAGCCAGCTGTGTTCAGCTACAGTGTAGGCAGATCAGATCAGTGCGGAGAGTGGAGCGACAAGGCAGCCTCTGTCTGCTGCAGCTGGAGGGTCCCAGCGCTCAGCACTTAGCCGTACTGAGCCAGAGGAGAGCAGTGGGACTGCAGTACGAAGTAGGCAGGCAGTGCTGGAGCACCGGAGCTTTAGGTACTAACCTGGGCTAACCTGACTAGGCTGTAGCTGGGGTTTCCTGAAGTTAGCATCACTTAGCACTATTAGGCTGGTCCAAGGTCCAGGGGGCCAGGGCTGGGTGGTGAATCCAGGGCAGAGGGCTCTGTCTGGGGGTGACGTGGTTGGGTACCTGGGTATGGGCTGCTCGGCCAGCTTGGTGCTCCTCCAGGCCCTACGTTCCGTGGGCCGGGCCAACTGTGTCCACATGTGCTCCCGCCAGGACCAGCTATCCTCGGACGCCCTGCCTCCCGGCGAGGGCCACACCGCCACCGGGGGAGGTAGAGCCCTCACCATCATTGTTATGGTAACTAACATCAGACTGCGGAGCTGTTGGCTGCAGCCTCCCTTCTTCCTTTGTTGGGGGCGGGGGGGCGGGCAGAGTGTAAGAGGGCTAGAGGGAATCTGTTTGGGCTCCTTCTGTTTTTGTATATGAGTGTTAGCCATGTGGTATTAACATACAGCGAGGGGAGAATGTGTCCTCTCTCTGTGTTTGTGTAAGTGTGTGCGTGTGACTGGGTGTGTGTGTGTGCGTGTGTGTGTGGAGGGTAATGCATTATCCAGGAGCAAGCCATCATGTGGACAGAGCTGTGTGTTACTCCCTCTCAGCTGAGAGGGAGAGGGGTGGAAACAGAGGCAGGAGGCTGCTGGGGATGTACATGGAGAGAAGGGTGGTTGGGGGTGGCTGCGGGTCAGTCCAGGGCAATATAGTTTCTGTGGGAAAAATGTGTCTCTTTGCTCATGTTTCATCTAATAGGCTGCTGATAAGATGATGTGAGTGTTTGTCGAAGTCAACGGGTGAATGAATGAGCAAATGAACAAATGTAGGGTAGGGGTGGATGTCAGAAGGTGAATTCACCAATTTGTAAGTCGCTCTGGATAAGAGCGTCTGCTAAATGACTTAAATGTAAAATGTATTGGACTGGCCAATATTCTTTTGTTTCTGTCTGTGAGTGACCGCAATACCATTTGGATCCATTATTAGGAGCAGTAGGGTTGAGTTGTCCCTGTATGCTGTTCTTGGGTCAGTTTAGCATTTTCCCTACTAATGGTTAAGGTTAGGATTGGGAAGGGGAAGCTGATCCAAGATCTGTACTGAGGAAAAGCTTCACCCCAAAGTTTATTAAGGCAGTAATGAGTTGTGACCGCTTGGTTCGTGATTGTGAACTAAATCAGTGGTCAGTCTGAGACTGACGGGTGATGTTATACTTAGGGTGACAATGTGATGCTGAGGAACAGGGGTGTACAGATATTTAATAGTTACAGCCAAAATTGTTGTCACCATTCAACATGGGTATCTGTATTTCAATGTCCCTGTCCTTCCGTCTGTCCGACCATCCCTCTGCCTGGTCATTGTAGGGCTAATCCCCATCTCTGGGACAGGCTTCCATATTCCCAGAAATTCTTTGTTTCCTGATTGCTGAATGCATGGTGACATTGAAGAAATTGAAAAATGTCACGACTCAAATTGAGGGGTGTTGTAGAAAACAAGGTCATCAGCGATTGGACCTAAGTATCAAAGTTAATGACGAATTTACTAAATGTCGCTGTACCCATGTGTGTTTTGGCTCTTACTCAACTGATCGTTTTCTGGGCAGAATCAGATGGTGTAGAACGTATTTTCATTCTAGACATCATAGGGGAGATGTCGTATGTGGGTGTGATGTAGCATTTGGCCGGAGCAAGGAGTTTGGGTAACCAGGCAACCATAAAGTCCCCTCTCTCTTTTCTCTCCGCTTTCTTCTCTCTCTCTCTGCCTCTCTCTCTCTGCCGCTCTGCCTCTCTCTCTCTGCCTCTCTGCCTTGGGAGTGTTTTGTAGTTGAGAGGCCATGGAAAGGGCTCTGTCCTTACTTTCTTTCAATTTTTCTTTTTTATGGTGGAGAGTTAACATACTGTTAGTTTAATTTTTTTTTTTCAAAGTTAGGGAGGAAGAAGACAGAGTTTTAGTTTC
This sequence comes from Oncorhynchus masou masou, assembly GCF_036934945.1. Classification (NCBI taxonomy): domain Eukaryota; kingdom Metazoa; phylum Chordata; class Actinopteri; order Salmoniformes; family Salmonidae; genus Oncorhynchus; species Oncorhynchus masou. Next base: position 45,687,020 of record NC_088220.1, on the reverse strand, counting down.
CTGGGGTTTGAACGGTGTGGTGTGCAATGATGGCTTCGTAGCCTTGGGCGAAGGAGATGCTGTCATTACGGCATGGATTCAGGTGTGTTCCTGAGAATGGAGTTAAGGTGGAGGAGGTTCTGCTCATGGTCGGCGAACAGCTAGGAGATGAATTTATGGATTCCGCTTCCAGAATTAACAAAGCTGTGATTGTCTTCATGAAAAGAGTGAATTTGGTGGGTAGGTTGATTGCTAGTGGAATATTTGTAAGGGATGTGTTGGTGGCGTAGCTGAGTCTGGGTCTAGACATGCTATGGATGGTGGTGTAGCTGAGACTGGATCTAGTCATGTCATGGATGGTGGTGTAGATGAGGCAGGGCCTAGTCAGGTTATGCTAGTGGATGAGGAGAGTATAGTGGGGAAGGGCAAGCGGCTAGGGGCGGTGGAGGAGGGTGTCAAGTGGAAGAGGGGAAAAAAGGGGAGAAGAAAGGAGGTGGGAGGGGAGAGGCTGGTGTGGTCAAAGGTACTAAGGAACCTTTGCCTGTTGTTAGGGGGAGGCCCTGACTAGAGAGAAAGGGCAGGTGGTCCGAATGGGAGATGAGGAGGAGGAAGGTGAATCTGAGGAAGAGGACAATGTTTAGGCTTTTTTTCCCAGGCTCCTCATCAATGGGTCCAGAGTATACATTTTGGGTTGAGAAAGTGAGTCACAACCGTGCATAATGGTCTACCTTCAGATGCTATTTAGATTAATAGTTTTTTTTTCTGGCACTGGGACTTTTTGAATTTTGCTATTGGTCTCTTTCTTTGCTGGCTTTTCTACCACTTCTTATGGAGACTCTTCGGGTAGGCTCGCTTAATATACAGTACCAGTCAAAAGTTTGGACACAGCTATTCATTCAAAGGTCTTTCTTTATTTTGACTATTTTCTACATTTTAGAATAATAGGGAAGACATCAATACTATGAAATAAAACATATAGAATCATGTAGTAACCAAAAAAGTATATTTGAGAATCTTCAAAGTAGCCACCCTTTGCCTTGATGACATCTTTGCAAACTCTTGGCATTCTGCTTTGCTGGTGACACTGTCTGTGATTTATTTAGAATTCAAGACACACTAAACCAGCATGGCTACCACAGAATTCTGCAGCGACACGCCATTCCATCTGGCTTGCACTTGGTGTGACTATCATTTGTTTTTCTACTTTGAAGAATATACAATATATTTAGATGTTTAACACTTTGTTTTCGTTACTACATGATTCCATGTGTGTTGGAATCATGTACAATGTAGAAAATAGTAAAAATAAAGAAAAACTTGAATGAGTAGGTGTGACCAAACTTTTGACTGGTACTGTATATATTTACAAAAAAATATACATGGGGGATTGAAAATGATGCAGACAATCTATCTGCAATATTAAAGCTGATCTACCCCCAGAGGTCCAGACATTAATTAGGCTGTTCTCTGACTCTCCATGTACCCTGGTCTGTCTGTCACTGACCCTTGTGTCAAGGGAAAATATGCAGCTACAGTTGAAGTCAGAAGTTTACACATTTAAACTCAGTTTTTCACAATTCCTGACATAAATTTTTTATTAAAGATTCACTGGTTTAGGTCAGTTAGGATCACCACTTTATTTTAAGAATGTGAAATGTCAGAATAATAGTAGAGAGAATTATTTATTTCAGCTTTTATTTCTTTCATCACATTCCCAGTGGGTCAGAAGTTTACAAAACAGTCAATTAGTATTTGGTAGCATTGCCTTTAAATTGTTTAACTTGTGGGTCAAATGTTTCGTGTAGCCTTCCACAAGCTTCCCACAATATGTTGGGTGAATTTTGGCCCATTCCTCCTGACAGAGCTGGTGGAACTGAGTCAGGTTTTAAGGCATCCTTGCTTGCACACGCTTTTTCAGTTCAGCCCACAAATGCTCTATAGGATTTAGGTCAGGGCTTTGTGATGGCCACTCCAATACCTTGACTTTGTTGTCCTTAAGCCAACTTGCCACAACTTTGGAAGTAGGCTTGGGGTCATTGTCCATTTGGAAGACCCATTTGAGACCAATCCTTAACTTCCTGACTGATGTCTTGAGATGTTGCTTCAATATATCCACAGAATTTTCCGCCCTCATGATGTCATCTAATTTGTGAAGTGCACCAGTCCCTCCTGCAGCAAAGCACCCCACAACATGATGCTGCCACGGTTGGGATGGTATTCTTCGGCTTGCAAGCATCCCCCTTTTTTCCTCCAAACATAACAATAGTGGGCCAAAGACTTCTATTTTTGTTTCATCAGAACAGAGTACATTTCTCCAAAAAGTACGATCTTTGTCCGCATGTACAGTTGCAAACCGTAGTCTGGCTTTTTTATGGCAGTTTTGGAGCAGTGGCTTCGTCCTTGCTGAGCGGCCTTTCAGGTTATGTTGATATAGGACTCGATTTGCTGTGGATATAGATACTTTTGTACTTGTTTCCTCAAGCATCTTCACAGGGTCTCCTTTACTGTTGTTCTGGGATTGAGTTGCACATTTCGCACCAAAGAACGCGTCTCCTTCCTGAGCGGTATGATGGCTGCGTGGTCCCATGGTGTTTATAATTGCATAATACTGTTTGTACAGATGAATGTGGTACCTTCAGGCATTTGGAAATTGTTCCCAAGGATGAACCAGACTTGTGGAGCTCTACCATTTTTTGCTGAGGTCTTGGCTGATTTCTTTTAATTTTCCCATGATGTCAAGCAAAGAGACTGAGTTTGAAGGTAGGCCTTGAAATACATCCACAGGTGCACCTCCAATTTACTCAAATGATGTCAATTAGACTATCAGAAGCTTCTAAAGCCATGACATTTTCTGGAATTTTCCAAGCTGTATAACGGCACAGTAAACATAGCGTATGTAAACTTCTGACCCACTGGAATTGTGACACAGTGAATTATAAGTGAAATAGTCTGTCTGTAAACAATTGTTGGGAAAATGACTTGTGTTATGCACAAAGTAGATGTCCTAAATGACTTGCCAAAACTATAGTTTGTTAACAAGAAATTTGTGGAGTGTTTGAAAAATGAGTTTTAATGACTCCAACCTAAGTGTATGTGAACTTCCGACTTCAAACTGTATATTGAACAAAAATAGAAAAGCAACATGTAAAGTGTGTTTCATGAGCTGAAATAAAAAGATCCCAGACATTTTCCATGCGCAGAAAAAGCTTATTTCTCTCAAATGTTGTGCAGAAATTTGTTTCCATCCCTGTTAGTGAGCATTTATCCTTTGCCAAGTTAATCCATCCACCTGACTGGTGTGGCATATCAATAAGCTGATTAAACAGCATGATAATTACACAGATGCACCATATGCTAGGGACAATAAAAGGCCACTATAAAATGTGCATTTTTGCCACACAACCCAATGTCACAGATGTCTCATGTTTTGAGGGAGCGTGCAATTGACATGCTGACTGCAGGAATGTCCACCAAAGCTGTTGCCAAATAATTTAATGTTCATTTCTCTACTATAAGTCACTTCCAACGTAATTTGTCAGTAAGTCCAACCGGCCTCACATCCGCAGACCAAGTGTAACTATGCCTGCCCAGGACCTCCAAATCCGGCTATTTCACCTGCGGGATCGTCTGAGACCAGCCACCCAGACAGCTAATAAAACTGAGGAGTATTTCTGTCTGTAATAAAGCCCTTGTGTGGGGAAAAACTCATTCTGATTGGCTGGGCCTGGCTCCCCATTGGGTGGGCCTGGCTCCCAAGTCGGTGAGGGCTCTCCGAGGCCCACCCATGCCTGCGCTCCTGCCCAGTCCTGTGAAATTCATAGATTAGGGCAACATTCATTTATTTAAATAGACTGAGTTCCTTATATGAACTGGAACTCAGTAAAATCGTTGAAATGGTTGCATGTTGTGTTTATATTTTTGTTCAGTATACTCCAGTCCCTGCCATTCCTCTCCCTCATCTCTGCTTCTCTATCTCCTCCCTCTCTCAGCAGGTAACCTAGCGGTTAGAGTGTCGATCCAGTAACCAAAAGGTTGCTGGTTTGAACACCCAAGCCGACAAGGTAAAGAATCTGTTGATGTACCCTTAAGCAAAGCACTTAACCCTAACTTTCTCCAGGGAAACCTTACTACTATGGCTGAACCTGTAAAACAACACATTTCACAGCACCTATCTGGCTTAGGTGACAATAATATATATATTTTTTATCTGCCTCCTTCCCCTGTTCATAAGAGTATGATATTCTCACTTTCTGTACTCTCTAGCCCTCTTTCTCTTCCACATCTCCCCCCTCTCATTCTCTCTGTCCCGCAATCTCCCCCCTCCCCCCATATATCCCCCTCTCTCTTTCTCTCTCCCCACCCTCTCTGCCCCTCTCTTTCTCCCTCTCTCACTCTCTGCAGTAGATGTGATCCAGATGGTGATAGCTGCAGTCTGATCCTGGACCCTGTCCTGTGCTGTCTCAGCACTAGGAAACATACACACTCTGGCTCCCATTACACAGCAGACTATTACTGCCTCCCAAACAGCAACCTATTTCCTACATAGTACTGTGCACTACTTTCAACCAGAGCCCTATGGGTCCTGGTCAAAAGTAGTCCACAATAAAGGGATAGGGTGCCATTTTGGATGTAAACAGAGATTTGTAATTGAGATAGACATTCACCAGCTTCTACTGGTGGTCAAACTCTGAGATATTATATGGCCTTGGACCTTCCTTGTCAGCTCTCCTTTTCATCAATTTCCTTCTGTCATGTGTTTTCTCGCATCCTCTCTCTTTCACTCTATTTTCTCTCTCACTCCCTTATTATATATTTTTCTCTCTCTCGCTCTCTCGGTCTTTCTCTTACATTTTCTCTCTCCATCTCTCGTTCACAACCCTGTTTGATTAGCAGTTGCTGCTAATTCTAAGGCCTGCGCTCGTTCTATTTTGATCCTGCACAGCTGCAGCAGTTTTACTGAGAATCAGCACAGGGGTGGATGGAAAGAATGGGAGAAAATAGGGAGAATGGGGTTGTTTGGTGGGATGTGGAAGAAAGAGGGGGAGATGGAGGGATGGAAGCAGCCCAGACAGCTGGAGCGGAATGGGGGGGTTGGATGTTTGATGGGCTGCAGGTGTTTTAGCAGCTCGTTAAAGGACTTAATGGGGTATGTAACAGAGCCTGTTGATACACACTGACTGAGATTTTCTAAATATTGAGCAATTATGGAACTTGAAATACACTGAACATATAGATGCAACTTGTAGAGTGTTGGTCTCATGTTTCATGAGCTGAAATAAAAGATCCCAGAAATGTTCCATATGCACATAAAGCTTATTTCTCTCAACTTTTGTGCACAAATTTGTTTACATCCCTGTTAGTGAGCATTTATCTTTTGCCAAGATAATCCATCCACCTAACAGGTGTGGTATACCAAGAAGCTGATTAAACAGCATGATCATTACACAGGTGCACCTTGTGCAGGGGGCAATAAAAGGCCACTCTAAAATGTGCAGTTTTGTCACACAACCCAATACCACAGATGTCTCCTGTTTTGAGGGAGCGTGCAATTGTCCACCAGAGCTGTTGCCAGAGATTTTGCTACCATAAGCCGCCTACAACATAATTTCTGAGAATTTGAAATTATGACCACGTGTAACCACGGCAGCCCAGGACCTCCACATCAGGCTTTTTCATCGGCGGGATCGTCTGAGACCAGCCACTCGGACAGCTGATGAAACTGTGGGTTTGCACAACCTAATCATTTCGGCACTAACTGTCAGAAACCGTCTCAGCGAAGCCTTTGGTCACTGGCTTGCTGGAGAAGTGTGCTCGTTATGGATGAATCCTGGTTTCAACTGTACCTGGCAGCTGGCAGACAGCATGTATGGTCTCGTGTGGGCGAGCAGTTTGCTGATGTTAACATTGTGAACAGAGTTCCCCATGATGAAGGTGGGGTTATGGTATGGGCAGGCATAAGTTACGGACAACGAACACAATTGCATTTTATCGATGGCAATTTGAATGCACAGAGATGCTGAGATCCTGAGGCCCATTGTCCCATCACTTCATGTTTAAGCATGATAATACAAGGATCTGTACACAATTCCTGGAAGATGAAAATGGGACAGTTCTTCCATGGCCTACATACTCACCAGACATGTCAACCATTGAGCATGTTTGGGATGTTCTGGATTGACGTGTACGCAGAGTGTTCCAGTTCCCGCAAATATCCAGCAACTTCGCACAGCCTTTGAAGAAGAGTGGGACAACATTCCACAGGCCACAATCAACAGCCGGGTCAACTCAATGCAAAGGAGGTGTGTTGCGCTGCATGAGGCAAATGACTGGACACACCAGATACTTACTGGTTTTCTGAGCCCTCTTCCACTTTAAATCTGTGACCAACAAATGCATATCTGTATTCCCAGTCAGGTCAAAGCCATAGATTAGGGCCTAATGAATTCATTTCAAGTGACAGATTTCTGTATTTTTTTTATTGAACCTTTTATTTAACTCGGTAAGTCAGTTAAGAACACATTTTTATTTACAATGACACCCTATCAAATGGCAAAAGGCCTCCTGCAGGAAGAGGGACTGGGATTCAAATAAAAATGTAAGACAAAACACACATCACAACAAGAGAGACACTACATGACAGCAACACATGACAACACAACATGGTAGCAACACAACATGGCAGCAGCACAAAACATGGTATGAACATTATTGGGCACAGACAACAGAAAAGGGCAAGAAGATGGAGACAACAATACATCAGGCAAAGCAGCCACAGGTGTCAGTAAGAGTGTCCATGATTGAGTCTTTGAATGAAGAGATAAAACTGTCCAGTTTGAGTGTTTTGTTGCAGCTCGTTCCAGTCACTAGCTGCACCGAACTGTAAAGAGGAGTGACCCAGGGATGTGTGTGCTTTGGGGACCTTTAACAGAATGTGACTGGCAGAACGGGTGTTGTATGTGGAGGATGAGGGCGGCAGTAGGTACAGTATCTCAGATAGAGGGGAAGGTTTTATAAATAAGCATCAACCAGTGGGTTTTGTGTCAGGTATACAGAGATGACCAGTTTACAGAGGACTATAGAGTGCAGTGATGTGTCCTATAAGGAGCATTGGAGGCAAACCATTTACTGGAAGTTTAGAGGTGTCAATCATTCATCTCACATTGTGTGTGTGTGTGTGTGTGTGTGTGTGTGTGTGTGTGTGTGTGTGTGTGTGTGTGTGTGTGTGTGTGTGTGTGTGTGTGTGTGTGTGTGTGTGTGTGTGTGTGTGTGTGTGTGTGTGTGTGTGTGTGTGTGTGACACTGTTTCCCTGATCTGCCAGAGAAAAGTGGTTTGTGGTCTAACTGTTGCTAAGAGGAGGGGGCTAGCTAGAGAGAAGATAGAGGGGTACATAGCATATGGAGTGTGAGACACCTTTAACATCAATTATAAAAACATTTGTAAACTGATTTTCTTTTTCTTCACATATGCTGTAGCTTGATCCTAGTTGACATAATCTGAGGTGTTTGTGTTGTGCCAGCCATCGTTTGAGACACAGCATACTCTTGAACACAGGGTAGGCGTCAATTTAATCATATAAATAGAATCCATAGAATGGACTTGCAATTAGCTGTTACACCATTGACATTGAAATGTAATTTACAATTGAGCTTTTAGTTACTACCACAACAAATATGTATTTTCTATTATCTATATTTTTATTATTATCTATGGAAGATGGTTGAACCTCCAACCATCTTTGTGGTACTAATTACAGCTGCACCATCGAGAGCATCCTGACTGGTTGCATCACCACCTGGAATGGCAACTGCTCAGCATCCAACCGTCTTCTACCCCCAAGCCATAAAACAGCTGAACAATTAATCAAATGGCCACCCGGACAATACATTGACCCCCCCCCCCCCTTTGTTTTTACACTGCTGCAACTCACTGTTTATCTATGCATAGTCACTTTACCCCTACCTACATGTACAGGTTACCTTGACAAACCTGTCCCCCCCCCACGTACACACACATTGACTCGGTATTGTTATATTATTGTGTCACTTTTTGTATTTTATTTTGTACTTTAGTTTATTTAGTAAAGTTTTTATTAGCTCTATTCCTTGACATGAATTGATAGTTAAGGGCTTGTAAGTAAGCATTTCACGGTAAGGTCTGTGCATGTGACAAACTTTGATTTGATTTGAACGTTTGTAAAGTTTGTTTGTAATTGTAATGTATAGTAGCTACATTTATCAGCCAAAACATGAAACGCACCCTTTATTCAGGAACATGCCGTGTCTCAACCGATGGGGGGCACAACACGAACACCTCAGATTATGTCAAATAGGATCTAAGCTACAACATAAGTGAAAATGGATTTAAAAATATATGTTTTACACGTTTTTAGATCATTGGTGGTTAAAAGCAGAAAAATATATACAAATGTTTCGTAAAAAAATCTAGAAATTATAAAATAGCTTTACAACCCTGATTTGTAAGCTTTCAAGTGATGTCAAAAATCTTTTTTGTGATTGTAACGTACAGTACCAGTCAAGTTTGGACACACCTACAGATTCCATTTTTTTTTTTTACTATTTTCTACATCCTCGTAAGGATTATCCCCCTTTTTTCAATATTTGCCTAAACTGCCTGTAGCTCAGGCCCTGAAGCAAGGATATGCATATTCTTGGCACCTTTTGAAAGGAAACACTTAAGTTTATGGAAATGTGAAATTAATGTAGTAGAATATAACACAATAGATCTGGTAAAAGATAATACAAAGAAAAAAACAATCGTTCTTTTGAAAAAAATTGTACCATCGTTGAAATGCAAGAGAAAGGCCATAATGTATTATTCCAGCCCAGGTGCAATTTAGATTTTGGCCACTAGATAGCATTAGTGTATGTGCAAATTTTTATACTGATCCAATTAACTATTGCATTTCTGCATTTTGTATCAAGACTGCCCAAATTTGCCTAATTTGTTTATGAATAACTTTGCATGTTCAAAATTGTGCACTCTCCTCAAACAATAGCATGGTATTATTTCACTGTAATAGCTACTGTAAATTGGACAGTGCAGTTAGATTAACAAGAACTTAAGCTTTCTGCCAATATCAGATATGTCTATGTCCTGGGAAATGTTATTGTTACTTACAACCTCATGTTAATCGCATTAGCCTACGTTAGCTCAACCGTCCTGTGGAAGGGACACCGATCCCGAAGAAGACATCAAAACTATGAAATAACACATGGAATCATGTAGAAACCTAACAAGTGTTAAACAAATGAAAATATATTTTATATTTTTGATTCTTCAAAGTAGCCACACTTTACCTTGATGACAGCTTTGCAAACTCTTGGCATTCTCTCTACCAGCTTTTAATTTTTTTTAATTTTAACTTTATTTAACTAGGCAAGTCAGTTAAGAACAAATTCTTATTTTCAATGACAGACCAAGAACAGTGGGTTAACTGCCTGTTCAGGGGCAGAAAGACAGTTTTGTACCTTATCAGCTTGGGGGTTTGAACTTGCAACCTTCCAGTTGCTAGTCCAATGCTCTAACCACTAGGCTACCCTGCCGCCCCGAGCTTCATGGGGTAATCATATGGAAGGCATTTCAATTAATAGCTGTGATTTGTTAAAAGTTAATTTGTGGAATTTATTTCCTTGTTAATGCGTTTGAGCCAATCAGTTGTGTTGTGACAAGGTAGGAGTGGTATACAGAAGATAGCCCTATTTGGTAAAAGACCAAGTCCATATTATGACAAGAACATCTTAAATAAGCAAAGAGAAACAACAGTCCATTACTTTAAGACATGAAGGTCAGTTAGTCTGGAAAATGTCAAGAACCTTTAAAGTTTCTTCAAGTGCAGTCCCAAAAACTATCAAGCGCTATGATGAAACTGGCTCTCACGAGGACCGCCACAGGAAAGGAAGACCCAGAGTTACCTGCTGCAGAGGATAAGTTAATTAGAGTTACCAGCCTCAGAAATTGCAGCCCAAATAAATGCTTAACAGAATTCAAGTAACAGACAGACCTCAACATCAACTGTTCAGAGGAGACTGCGTGAATCAGGCCTTCATGGTCAAATTGCTGTGAAGAAACCACTACTAACGGACACCAATAAGAAGAAGAGACTTGTTTGGGTGAAGAGATACGAGCAATGGACATTAGACTGGTGGAAATCTGTCCTTTGGTCTGACTACAATTTGAGCTTTTTGGTTCCAACCGCCGTGTCTTTGTGAGACGCAGAGTAGGTGAACGGATGGTCTCCGCATGTGTGGTTCCCACCGTGAAGCATGGAGGATGAGGTGTGATGGTGTGGGGGTGTTTTCCAGGTAAATCTGTCTGATTTATTTAGAATTCAAGGCACACTTAACCTGCATGGTTAAAAGCATTCTGCAGTGATACACCATCCCATCTGGTTTGCACTTAGTTGGACTATCATTTGTTTTTCAACAGGACAATGACCCAACACACCTCCAGGATGTGTAAGGTCTATTTGACCAACAAGGAGAGTGATGGAGTGCTGCATCAGATGACCTGGCCTCCACAATCACCTGACCTCAACCCAATTGAGATGGTTTGGGATGAGTCGGACCGCAGAGTGAAGGAAAAGCAGCCAACAAGTGCTCAGCATATGTTGGAACTCCTTCAAGACTGTTGGAAAAGCATTCAAGGTAAAGCTGGTTGAGAGAATGCCAAGAGTTTGCAAAGCTGTCATCAAAAGGTTTGAAGAATACTTCAAATAGGTTTGAAGAATACTACTTTGAAGAATCTAAAATCCAAAATATATTTGAATTTGTTTAACACTTTATTGGTTACTACACGATTCCATATGTGTTATTACATAGTTTTGATGTCTTCACTATTATTCTACATTGTAGAAAATTGTAAAATAAAATTTAAAAAATCTCCTTGAATGAGTAGGTGTGTCCAAACTTTTGACAGGTTGTCTATATGCTTGGAGTCAGGAAGCAGGTGCAGAAGGTGAGTTTAGTGATGAGAAAGGCAGATAAACAATAACAGGAGAAGCGTACTGACCAAAACCAAAACTGCCTGATGATTGAGGCTACTGAGGGCTACATAAAGGGAGATGAATCATGGTGATGATGATGCCCAGGTGTGTGTAACGATGGGGAGCAGGTGTGCATAATGATGATGCCAGGACCAGTTGCTAGTAGAGTCGAGCGCCGGAGTAGGCGTGACTGTGATGAAGATATGGCAGTCTCATTGTAGGTGAGGTATGCAAAATGGGTCAATTTTGAGCACCTTTATCTCCTGAATGTTTTGGCATCAAAATGTGACTAAAATATAATGGCAATAGCCCTATACTAACATATGCCTGGAAAGTTGTCGAGCTGGGTGTGTGTCCCAAATGGCACCCTATTATTCCCTATATAGTGCACTACTTTTGTCTAGAGTCCTATTGGCCCTCGTCAAAAGTAATGCACTATATTGAATAGGGTGCCATTTTGGATGAAACCCTCGTCTCCTCTCTCCCATTCAGTGTCGGTCAATGACTCTTCCTGTAATCCCTATCAGCATCATTCTTCTCATGTGTTGGTTTGTGTCAAAGTCATGCTGCATTACAGTTTTAAAGACTTGGTGGTGTATTTTCGGTGCTTTTCCCCGGTGTTGTATCAATGGATGGAGAGAGTAAAATCGATTGCATTTTCTCCCCTTTTTAAATGATCAATAACATAAAGAGATCTTACAGTAGCTTATGTAATCAGGTTAACAGCACTCAGACTCCGGTTGCTTCCCAAATGACACCCTATTCTTGATATAGTGCACTACTTTTGACCGAGCCCTGGTCAAAATTACAGTAGTACACCATTTAGGGTGTGGGACAAAGGCTCAGAGGCTGTGACGCAACAGGGTCAGTTCCTCAAACTGGTTGGCAGCTGACAGTTCTCAGTTCTGCAATGAAATTTCATCAAGGATAGTGTGTGTGTGTGTGTGTGTGTGTGTGTGTGTGTGTGTGTGTGTGTGTGTGTGTGTGTGTGTGTGTGTGTGTGTGTGTGTGTGTGTGTGTGTGTGTGTGTGTGTGGATGGGGGGGCTGGGGGTAGTGTGTGCGCGTTCGTGCTTGCATGTATGTACAGTACCAGTCAAAAGTTTGGACACACTACCCCCCGCATTCCAGGTGACTACCTCATGATTTCTGCTTTCCAGGTGACCACCTCATGAAGCTGGTTGAGAGAATGTCAAGAGTGTGCAAAGCTGACATCAAGGCAAAGGGTGGCTACTTTGAAGAATCTCAAATATTGTAATGGCGTTCTTGGTTTGTCGCAAGAAAGTCGGACCGAAATGCAGCGTGTTGGTTACTCATGTCTTTAATGAAACAAATGACGATACATGAAATAACTTATAAATACAAAAACAACAAACGGAACGTGAAAAACCTATACAGCCTGTCTGGTGAACACTAACACAGAGACAGGAACAATCACCCACGAAATACAAAGTGAAACCCTGGCTACCTAAATACAGTTCCCAATCAGAGACAACGAGAATCACCTGACTCTGATTGAGAACCGCCTCAGGCAGCCAAGCCTATACAACACCCATACTCAGCCGCAATCCCAAATACTACAAAAAACCCCACTATGAAATAAAACAACATAAACCCATGTCACACCCTGGCCTGACCAACTAATTAACGAAAACACAAAATACTAAGACCAAGGCGTAAATATATTTTGATTTGTTTAACACTTATTTGGTTACTTCATGATTGTGTTATTTCATAGTTTTGATGTCTTCACTATTATTCTACAATGTTCTACAACATAGTAAAAAGAAAGAAAAACCCTTGAATGAGTAGATGGTCCAAACTTTTGACAGGGACTGTATGTATGTACAGTGCTTCAGAAAGTACTCACACCCCTAGACGTTTTCCACATTTTGTTGTGTTACAGCCTGAATTTAAAATTGATAACATTGAGATCTATTGTCAGTGGCCTACACACAAATAGCCTATAATGTCAAAGTGCAATTATGTTTTTTGATTTCTTTTACAAATTAATAAAAAAATGAAAAGCTGAAGTGTCTTGAATCAGTAAGTATTCAAGTATTTAGGCAAGCCTAAATAAGTTCAGGAGTACACATTTGCTCAACAAGTCACATAAGTTGCATAGACTCACTCTGTGTGCAATAATAGTGTTTAACATTTTTGAATGACTACCTCATCTCTGTACCCCACACATAAAATTATCTGTAAGGTCTGTGAATTTCAAACACATTCAACCACACAGACCAGTGAGGTTTTCCAATGCCGAGCAAAGAAGGACAGCTATTAGTAGATAGGTAAGAAATAAAAAAGCATTCAAAAACATTCAATATCCCTTTCAGCATGGTGATGTTATTAATTACACTTTGGATGGTGTATCAATACACCCAGTCACAGTAAAGATACAGGTGTCCTTCCTAACTCAGTTGCCGAAGAGGAAAGAAGCCGCTCAGGGATTTCCCCATGAGTCCAATGGTGACTTTAAAACAATTAGAGTTTAATGGCTGTGATAGGATAAAACTAAGGATGGATCAACAACATTGTACAACATAGTACTCCACAATACTAACCTAAACGACAGAGTGAAAAGAAGGAAGCCTGTATAGAATAAAAATATTCCAAAGCATGCTTCCTCTTTGCAACAAGGCACTAAAGTAATACTGCAAAAAATGTGCCAACGTAATTAACTTTTTGACCTGAATACAAAGTGTTAAGTTTGAGGCAAATCCAATACAGCAATTACTGAGTACCACTATCCATATTTTCAACCACAGTGGTGGCTGCATCTTGTTATGGGTATGCTTGTAATCATTAAGCATAAAAAAAAAACGGAATGGTGCTAAGCACAGGTTAAATCCAAGAGGAAAACCTGATTCAGTCTGCTTTCCACCAGACACTGGGAGATTAATTCACCTTTCAGTAGGGTGAAAGGCCAAATCTACGCTGGAGTTGCTTGCCAAGAAGGCAGTGAATGTCCTGAGTGGCTGAGTTACAGTTTTGACTTAAATCTGCTTGAAAATCTATGGCAAGACCTGGAAATGGTTGTCTAGCAATGATCAACAACTGACTCTTACCCATTTTTAATTCAGGCTGTAAAACAAAACATTTGGAATAAATTGAGTACTTTCTGAAGGAAGTAGCCTGGAGGTTTAGAGCGTTGGGCCAGAAACCGAATGGTTGCTTGTTTGAATCTCTGAGCTAGCTAGGTGAAAATAATGTCGATGTGACCTTGAGCAAGGCACTTAACTCCTGTAAGTCGCTCTGGATAAGAGCATCTGCTAAATAACTAAAATGTAAATGCATGTCCTCGCGCACACTTATTGGTCTTGGTTTATAAATGCACCCCTTCTCTGGCAAATAAAGGAAGTTGTAGTTTACACACATCGGATGCACACGTATAGGCCCTGCCTGTGAGTGTGCATGCGTGTTTGTGAAGAGAAAGAGTGAGAGAGTGTGGCATTGATTACAACCAAGGAGACGAGATCATAATTGAGTGTCAGAACAGAACTTATAGTAGTGGTTGCATACATTATCACATGGGCGGCCCCAGCGGGAATCCAGCCCAAAAAATGTGGTGAGAGTAAGAACAAAGATAGAGAGAGTCTTCAGAGAGAAACGGAAGAGAGACAGATTTGGTGGTTGGATTTTTTTTCTCAGTTTTCCCTTGCTGCACCTCCTCTGTGACCGTGTGACATCAAGCATCTACTTCCTCCTTGGGCACCACCCGCTCCGACAGGTCTCACACACCCTTCAATGGACCTTCTGCTTCTGCCTGCTGGAACACATGTCCTGTCCGTGTCCCCGTCTCTACCCGTGTCATCGGCATCCGTGTGCAGTCTCCTGTTTTGAATCAGGATGAGCTTCAGGAGTAAGATCACGTTCCGAAAGAAGACCAGGGATAAGAGCAGGCGTGTGCGGAACGATTTCAACCGGCTGAGCGTTGTATGTATGCTGTCTCTCTCGTGCAGTGGCGTATCTTTTTGTTTTTATTGCCCTGGGCTTCCTTTTCCTCTCTGTTGCACTTGTCGATCTGGGGTGAAGTTCACCTAGGTAAAGTTCTAGAATCAGCTTCCAATTCCTAACCTTAATCATGAGTGGGTGAAAAGGCAAAACTGACCCAAGTCTCTATCGGCAACTTCACTCTACACCGCATCTGTCTGTCAAAATGAGGCTAACCGATATGGCACAGGTTGGAGTTGGACATTGCTAGCTTTAGCCTAATACTAGTTAGCCAGTGACTCTCTATTTGACTATCTGATCGGTGTGTTGATACACCGATACACATAGTATTGCTCCCTATGTGTATCGGAGTTTCTATCCAGTGGAGTGGCCATTTACAGTGCCTTGCAAAAGTATTAATTTCACTTGCCGTTTTTGCTATTTTGTTGCATTACAACCTGTAATTTAAATATCTTTTTATTTGGATTTCATGTAATGGACATACACAAAATAGATCAAATTGGTTAAGTGAAATTTAAAAAATGACTTGTTCAAAAAATAAATAAGTAAATAATGGAAAAGTGGTGCGGGCGTATGTATTCACCCCCTTTGCTATGAAGCCCCAAATGAGATCTGATGCAACCAATTACCTTCAGAAGTCAAATAATTAGTTAGATTGCACACAGGTGGACTTTATTTAAGTGTCACATGATCTCAGTATATATACACCTGTTCTGAAAGGCCCCAGAGTCTGCAACACCACTAAGCAAGGGGCACCACTAAGCCAGGGGCACCACCAAGCAAGCGGCACCCTAAAGACCAAGGAGCTCTCCGTACAGGTCAGGGACAAAGTTTTGGAGAAGTGCAGATCAGGGTTGGGGACTAAAATGTAGCTTTTTGGCCATCAAGGAAAATGCTATGTCTGGCGAAAACCAACACCTCTCATCACCCCGAGAATATCATCCCCATAGTGAAGCATGGTGGTGGCAGCATCATGCTGTGGGTATGTTTTTCATCGGCAGGTACTGGTCAGAATTGAAGGAATGATGGATGGCGCTAAATACAAGGAAATTCTTGAGGGAAACCTGTTTGTCTTTCAGAGATTTGAGACTGGGGCGGAGGTTCACTTTCCAGCAGGACAATGAGCCTAAGCATACTGCTAAAGCAACACTTGAGTGGTTTAAGGGGAAACATTTAACTTCTTGCGTCGAGCAATCCCGGATCCGGGATCCTATTTATAGCCTCAAGCTCATTAGCATAACGCAACGTTAACTATTCATGAAAATCGCAAATGAAATGAAATAAATATATTTGCTCTCAAGCTTAGACTTTTGTTAACAACACTGTCATCTCAAATTTTCAAAATATGCTTTTCAACCATAG
Source organism: Oncorhynchus masou masou (assembly GCF_036934945.1). Taxonomy (NCBI): domain Eukaryota; kingdom Metazoa; phylum Chordata; class Actinopteri; order Salmoniformes; family Salmonidae; genus Oncorhynchus; species Oncorhynchus masou. The sequence goes on along the minus strand of NC_088220.1, from coordinate 45,670,722 downwards.
CTAAACAAGCATTTGTGTAAGAGTATTGATAGCTAGCATAGCTATAAGCCTAGAATTCAGCCAGCAACATTTTCACAAAAACAAGAAAATCATTCAAATAAAATAATTTACTTTTGAAGAACTTCAGATGTTTTCAATGAGGAGACTCTCAGTTTGATAGCAAATGTTCAGTTTTTCAAAAAATATTATTTGTGTAGGACAAATCGCTCCGTTTTGTTCACATTTGGCTATGAAAAAAACCTGTATCCAGTTATAGCCTCAAGCTCATTAGCATAACGTAACGTTAACTATTTATGAAAATCGCAAATGAAATGAAATGAATGTGCTAGCTCTCAAGCCTAGCCTTTTCTTAACAACACTGTCATCTCAGATTTTCAAAATATGCTTTTGAACCATACCAAAACAAGCATTTGTGTAAGAGTATTGATAGCTGGCGTAGCATTTAGCGGGCAACATTTGCACAAAAACCAGAAAAGGATTCAAATAAAATAATTTACCTTTGAAGAACTTCGGATGTTTTCAATGAGGAGACTCTCAGTTACATAGCAAATGTTCAGTTTTTCCTGAAAGAGAAATTGCTCATTTTTGTGCATCACGTTTGGGTACCAAAAAACCCCGAAGATTCAGTCATCAAAACAGCGAACTGTTTTCCAAATTAACTCCATAATATCGACTGAAACACGGAAAACGCTGTTTCGAATCAATCCTCAAGGTGTTTTTCACATATCTCTTCATTGATATATCGTTCGTGGCTGTCTACTTTCTCCTGTGAATCGCTTGGAAAAAGACGTGCAGTTGAAGATGACGCACCAATTTCGACGGAGGACGGGCGGACACCTGGCAAATGTAGTCTCTTATGGTCAATCTTCCAATGATATGCCTACAAATACGTCACAATGCTGCAGACACCTTGGGGAAACGATAGATCGTGCAGGCTCATTCCTTGCGCATTCACAGCCATATAAGGAGACAATGAAACACAGAGCCTCAAAAATCCTGCTCATTTCCTGTTTGAAGTTTCATCTTGGTTTCGCCTGTAGCATCAGTTCTGGGGCACTCACAGACAATATCTTTGCAGTTTTGGAAACGTCAGAGTGTTCTCTTTCCAAAGCTGTCAATTATATGCATAGTCGAGCATATTTTTGTGACAAAATATTGCGCTTAAAACGGGCATAGATGTAACAGGTTAAATGTCTTGGAATGGCTAAGTCAAATAATGACTTAAAGATTGCTGTACACCAGCGGAACCCATCCAACTTGAAGGAGCTGGAGCAGTTTTGCCTTGAAGAATGGGCAAAAATCCCAGTGGCTAGATGTGCCAAGCTTATAGAGACATACCCCAAGAGACTTGCAGCTGTAATTGCTGCAATAGGTGGCTATACATACTCTTGAAGTCGGACGTTTACATACACCTTAGCCAAATACATTTAAACTCCGTTTTTGACATTTCATCCGAGTAAAATTACCTGTCTTAGGTTAGTTAGGATCACCACCTTATTTTAATGTGAAATATCAGAATAATAGTAGAGAGTGATTTATTTCAGCTTTTATTTCTTTCATCACATTCCCAGTGAGTGGGTCAAAAGTTTACATACACTCAATTAGTATTTGGTAGCATTGCCTTTAAATTGTTTAACTTGGGTCAAGCGTTTCGGGTAGCCATCCACAAGCTTCCCACAATAAGTTTGGTGAATTTTGAACCAGACTTGTTGAGGTCTATAATTTATTTTCTGAGGTCTTGGCTGATTACTTTTGATTTTCCCATGATGTCAAGCAAATAGGCATTGAGTTTGATGGTAGGCCTTGAAATACATCCACAGATACACCTCCAGTTGACTGAAATGATGTCAATTAGCCTATCAGAAGATTCTAAAGCCATGACATAATTTTCTGGAATTTTCCAAGCTGTATATAGGCACAGTCAACTTAGTGTATGTAAACTTCTGACCCACTGGAATTGTGATGCAGTAAATTATGAGTGAAATAATCTGTCTGTAAACAATTGTTGGAAAAATTACTTTTGTCATGCACAAAGTAGATGTCCTAACCGACTTGCCAAAACTATAGTTTGTTAACAAGAAATTTGTGGAGTGGTTAAAAAACGAGTTTCAATGACTCAAACCTAAGTGTATGTAAACTTCAGACTTCAGCTGTAGTATTGACTTGAGGGGGAGGGGGGAGTTACTCACGCTCAAGTTTTCAGATTTTTTGTCTTTTATTTTTTGTTTGTTTCACAAGAAAAATATTTTCCATCTTCAAAGTGGTAGGAATGTTGTGTATATCAAATGATACAAGCCATCCAAAAATACATTTTAATTCTAGGTTGTAAGGCAATAAAATAGGAAACATGCCAAGGTGAATACTTTCGCAAGCCACTTTACAGTTTAGTCATTTAGCAGACATTCTTATCCAGATCATTTAAATAAATATCCCTATTTGTTCATACTGGTCCCCCATGGGAATCAAACCCACAATCCTGGCATTGCAAGTGCTGAGCTCTACCAACTAAGCCACACAGGACTACAATCTACAACCAGCATGGGATCTATATGTTCACAACATTTCAACTGGAGCTATGAGTTTGTCAGCAGGGTACTTTTACACCTCTATACGTACGTCCGATTTGTACAAATGCTCTGCAACATCTTGACGTGTCTGGGGGAATATCGGTGCCAAACGTGTAGGTGTCATGTAGCATGTCTCAAGCTGCTTTGAGATGTGATAAAACGCCCACTACAACACACTCTATAGTCCCAGTCATTACTGAGTTGTTGTGTTACTAAGCCGATAGTACTTCAGGTGTCAGGGAAGGTAACGTCCCAATATGACGCTAAGATTGCTTCGGCTGACTGTTATCGGGTGAGTAGTGCCTATTTCCTTCCACTTTGTTGTGGAATTACCCCAGCGGTTTTGTCTATGTCTCAATGACACCCTACTCCCTCTGTAGTGCACTACCTTTGACCAGAATAAAAGGGGGCCAAAACTAAGGGGGTATCATTTGACCTCTCAGTGCCTCTGGTCAGGTCAAATCAAAATGGAATGGGCCAAACCCACAGTGGTGCTCAGTAGGGTGATCAAGTGATTTGGCAACAGTGTGAATGAACACTGAGTATGAAACACTGTTGTAAATGTGTTTCTCTGCCCCTGCCACCGGTCCGTCTGTGTGGTAAGATCCCTACTGGCTGGAAACACAAAGGGAAGTTAATATTTGTTTTATGTTCATTTTGAAGGCTCTGATCAGGCCCTACACCCAAACAAGGGCACTGCGTTCATCCACCTCTGGCCTGCTCGCCTCCCTACCACTGAGGAAGTACAGTTCCTGCTCAGCCCAGTCAAAACTGTTCGCTGCTCTGGCCCCGCAATGGTGGAACAAACTCCCTCACAACGCCAGGACAGCGGAGTCAATCACCACCTTCCGGAGACACCTGAAACCCCACCTCTTTAAGGAATACCTAGGATAGGATAAAGTAATCCTTCTCACCCCCCCTTAAATGATTTAGATGCACTATTGTAAAGTGGCTGTTCCACTGGATGTCATAAGGTGAATTCACCAATTTGTAAGTCGCTCTGGATAAGAGCGTCTGCCAAATGACTTAAATGTAAATGTAAATGAAATCTCGGCTGAAAACCACCTTCAGGCATATGACGTTAGATATATATTTTTGTCGGTTTTATTTATTATATTGAGATTGGACAATGAAGAGGGCTAGAGGAGACGTCAAAGGTAGGATAGATTGGGAGGCAGATTGGAAACCCATGCCGACTGGTGGCGTTGGCTAAACGTGTGTCCCGGGCTGGGTACGCCACACTAACCGCTGGACCACTATCCGCAGGCCGCTCAGGCAAAATATATTGTCTTGGTAGATATTTCTGTGAGGTTGACAAATTCAATTGTCCTCAGCGGTAATTCTCTCTTACAGTCGGGCACAGTTAATACAAACAAATTGTTTGTTTGTTTTTTGTTTGTTTTTACAGTGGAATCACAACAAGATCCTTCCTCACAACAAAAGATTGTTATGATTCTGGGTGTTTTGCAGTCTTTCGTTTTTCTGTCACCTTCTTTGCCATGCTTTTATTCCTCACTGACTGCTTTCTTCTTCCGCTTTCCCTTATGTGTCAGGGGCGTGTTCACTAGGAATCAAACTGAAGCAAATGGTGTGGGACCTAGCTGATCTTGTCCGAATAGAAACCCTTTTTCCTTTAAAAAAAATAAAAAATGATTTGCTACGATGTGCACTAAAGAATACACCCCTGGTCTAACTGAACAGAGGCTCGTGGTCGGAACGCAGGAGAAAACATCCCGCAGTGGGCGTGTCAACAGAGAGAACACAGGTCATCAGTTTTCCACCCCTCTGACCGCAGTTTGTGTTAGCGGTGATGAATAAGACGTGCTGCTTTCCTTTGAGGACCCGAAATAGCCTTGTCTCATCACGTGCAGTCCATTTCGCTTTCTGTGAAACGCCCTGTCCGGACGGGATGGTTGAGACCATTTGCTGTGCAGATGTGCAGCCTGACCCGTAACCTAAAACGTACTGTAAACTTCTGGCTTTGTACTATATCAGCCTACAGTCATTTCAGAGCTTGAATCTCTGATGTAATCGATTGAAATACTATTCAGCACCAGAAACTAAAAGTAATAGGTGAGGTTGAGCCTATCATTAAATATGTTTTCTGAGCTAATGTAATATATTCTTCTCTGTCAGTAAAACGGTTTCCCTCAACATGTTTTTGGTTTGGTTTGGCACATGACATGTAACCCACTTCATCCTCTATTTTACTTCTCTCTTCCCCGCCCCTCTAAGCTGGGGACCGCGTTCCAAATGGCACCCTCTTCCCCTAATATAGTGCACTACTCTTGGCCAGGGCCCGTAGGGAATAGGGTGCCGTTTGGGACACAAACTTGGTGTTTACGTAGCTGATCCAATGGTGACAGTCTAAACACAGGAAGTGAGGTGGTGGCTCTAGCTCGTTTGTTTTTCTTCATGCCTTGCAAAGAAAATGATTCATGCCCGTCCGGTGAAATATAAACAGATGTCCTGGGGTTTAGACTATTTTTCTAGCTACACTGTTTGTCTCGCGTTCGGTTTGAGGAACACTTGTTGACTGGCTGACTTTTCTCAGTGTGTATGATGTGACTGCTGAGTGTTTTGGGTATCAGCGCAGTTCAGAGAGGTGTATAAGTCAGGATTGTAGAATGGTATAAAAGAAAAATGTTAGCGTGGTGTCGCTGCCTGTGCGCCTGTCTGTCTGTCTCGCAGTGTGTTACAGCAGGATAAGTCCTAGATGTAGAAGACTTTTCTGTGTGACCTAATAGTTGAATATGTTGGATATTCCATGGTGTGACTGTTACAGTGGTCATCATATATATGGTTGACTGCGCGATTCTGATAGTGTGTGTGTGTGTGTGTGTGTGTGTTTGGACCGGGATTTGAATCCTGCATCCGCCTCTTTCTCATCTGTGTTTCCCCAAGTAGTACCCAAGTGTTTATTTCACTTCCAAATGGGATAAGACAAGTAAAACGTGTGTGTGTGTGTGTTCCAGCAGGAGAAACCCAAGCTGATAGACCCTCTGGACTATGAGGCTGTGATCTGTGACCTGGGAGATGAGCTGAAGGAAGACCCCCTCAGCGAGCTGCTCCTCTTCCCCGACAACGACTTCACGGTGGGTACGAGCGTGTCTCTGTGTGTGTGGGGGGAGGGGTGTGTGTGTGTGTGTGTCTGACTGTGTGTGCGTGTGTCTGGCTCCAATGTTTTTCGACAAGATGGACAGACAGTCACAGACACACTTGCATTCTGAACCCCTCATTCCCCTAGTGCTTCTACTCCGACAATGTCCTGTGGCTGTTTGCTCATTAGTGACTTAATTAGTGCGCTAATGTGACTCCTTAAGACCGCCACTTCACATTAACAGGTTTTAATTGGTTTTAGGGAAATGACTCGGCTCTCGATCCCTGAGTTGATTTTTAAATGCCTGACTCTGCTACCGTGGTGCGTACGCACACACACACACACACACACACACACACACACACACACACACACACACACACACACACACACACACACACAGGCCTGGCAACCAAACAGTCCCTGTTTCATTTGCGGTCTCTCAACCTAATGGAAATTCCAATTCATTAGCTAATGGACAAACCTAATTCGCTTCCATAACCTAATAATGTTTTGGAACACCATCTTTCCTGTGAGTGTTCTGCGTTTTAAACAGCTGACTGCAGACCCAGTAAATTAGAACCAAGCGTTGATCAGAGCGGGAGCGGACTTGGCTGTTCTCTGTGTGTTTCGTCCCAAATGGCACCCTATCCCCCTATATAGTGCACTACTTGGCCCTGGTCACAAGTAATACACTACATAGTGAATACGGTGCCATCAGTGAGAGCAGTATTTCTCCCAAAAATCTTTACTGCTTGGTATTTTTTAAATTTTATTTAACTAGGCAAGTCAGTTAAGAACAAATTCTTATTTTCAATGACAGCCTAGGAACAGTGGGTTAACTGCCTGTTCAGGGGCAGAGCGACAGATTTGTACCTTGTCAGCTCGGGGACTTGAACTTGCAACCTTTCGGTTACTAGTCCAACACTCTAACTCTCTCTTAGGCTACGCTGCCGTATGGATGATATATTTGAGCCATGTACTGTTTTTTACCTCAATATTTATGATTGAATTATAACAGCAACGGAGCTCTTGGTCAGATGTTATTCGTCAAGTGCTGACGCACTGGAATAGTGATCTGACTGTACATCCTGGTGGTAACGACTGTATCCTTAGATTTCCTATGTCCCCCTCAAGCATTTTCATGTTCAAACCTGCACATGTATCCTATCCCACTCTGCATGTGTCATCTTTTACCTAATCTCAGTAATCATAAAACCAGCTATCGCGTGAACTTTGACCTCTGGCCAGCTAGTGAATTTGGTTCTAGGGGAAAAGGCTGAGATGTCAAGTCCACACCCCCTCCACCCCGACAGTCTTTCAGAGACAACCTTTTACCTGACATCAAACTGTCCCTCCCGCCTTGATGGTTCACCCCCAATGATTTCTCCTCCCCCTCTGTCTCCCAGGTGTCCACAGTGCCTCTGGAAAGACGGACACTGCAGTCCACCGTGCCCCAGGGGGCCGAGCTCCAGGCTGAGTGTCTGCTGGTCAGACAGGTGAGTGTGTATGTGTGTGTGTGCACACACACACGTGCATTTGTATGTATATGTGTGTGTGTGTGTGTGTGTGAGCTCCATGCCTAGTTGTGTGACTGAGCTTTGGTGCAGGGGAGGGCTATAGAGCAGGGCTGACTCCACATTCAGGCTGGCTGGCTGGCAGGCAGCTAGGCTTGGTGTGGTGGTTGTGTGGGTAAGGGTCAGGACTACATGTAGTTGTTAGTTTACTTATCCTCAACACAGAGGTCAACATCATGAGCCCATAAGGCAGTGACATCAGGAGCACAGATGTGTTCTGTTCCTCCAGGAGCTGTGTGTGTTTCTGTGTGCCTGCGAGCGTGCGTGTACGTGCGCACGTGCGTGTGAGAGAGAGGGATAGTTTCCAGCTAGCTCTATGATTGAGAGAGAGAGAGACAGACTGATGCATTCAATCACTCCTCCTTGGCCCATATATGAGAAAGTGACGAGCATGTATTCTTTACCCATGTCTTGGCGTTACTGCTCCCCTTCTGAACGAGAGGGAAAGCGAAGTAAAGTTGTGCAGCTTGCTGCTGTATCATGTTTCTCTCCGTGGGAATGAAAAGCATCTGGAAGGCGGGGGGGGGGCTATGACTGGACTTCTGCTTCCAATGGGCTCATCTATGGAGCTGAATCATGAGAGAGAGAGAGAGAGAGAGAGAATGCCCGCTAATTATGAATCATTTGAGAGAGAGAGAGGGAGAGAGAGATCGCCGATGCCCGCTAATTATCAAAATCCAGAAATGAGACGTTAAATTCTACCACTCTAAAAGGAAACGATTCCCAAACCTTCCATAACAAAGCCATCATCTACAGAGATTAACCTGGAGAAGAGTCCCCTCAGCAAGCTGGTCCTGGGGCTCTGTTCACAAACACAAAAAGACCCCACAGAGCCCCAGGATAGCAACACAATTAGACCCAACCAAATCATGAGGAAACAAAAAGATAATTACTTGACACATTGGAAAGAATTAACAAAAAAACAGAGCAAACTAGAATGCTATATGGCCCTAAACAGAGAGTGCCAATAAAGCCCTTAATTTGAATTAGAGAGAGAGAGAGAGAGAGAGAGAGAGAGAGAGAGAGAGAGAGAGAGAGAGAGAGAGAGAGAGAGAGAGAGAGAGAGAGAGAGAGAGAGAGAGAGAGAGAGAGAGAGAGAGAGAGAGAGAGAGAGAGAGAGAGAGAGAGAGAGAGAGAGAGAGAGAGGAAATGTGCGAGGGAGGACGCGCGAGGGGGTGAGAGAGAGGGGAGGAGGGTGCGAGAGAGGGAAAGAAGGAGGGGCGAGAGAGAGAATGTGGGTGTGAAAGGGGGAGGAGGCGAGAGAGGGAAGGAAGGGGAAAGGGAGGAAGAGAGGGAAGGAGGGGGAGGAAGAGGAACATTTGGGGCGATGGAGTGGGGCGAGAGGGAAGGAGGGGGCGAGAGAGGGAGAGTGGAGGGAGGGAAGAATGGGGAAAGAGGGAAGGAGGGGGCGAGAGACGAAGGAGGGCGAGGGATGAGAGAGGGAAGGAGGAGGAAAGGGAAGGAGGGGGAGGAAGAGAGGAAAGGTTGGGGCGAGAGAGAGAGTGGGAAGGAGGGGGCGAGAGAGAGCGGCAAGGAGGGGGCGAGAGAGAGAGGGGGAAGGATGTGGCGAGAGAGAGAGAAGGAGGTGGCGAGAGAGAGAGGGGGAAGGAGGGGGAGAGAGAGAAAGGGAAGGAGGGGGAGGGGAGAGAGAGAGAGACAAGGATGGGGAAGGAGAGGGGGAGAGATGGGAAGGGAGGGGAGAGAGAGAGAGGTGAGGAGAGAGAAATGTAAAGAAAGGGAAGGAGGGGGGAGAGATGGGAAGGAAAGAGAGAGAGAGACGGCGATGGGGCAAGAACTTTACAAATGCAAATGATGACGACCAGCGTGAACACAATTTTGCGTACATTTCCCCTATTGTATTGTCGCTATGAAGAGGTGGATCTTGACTGTGACCCAAATGGCACCCCATTCCCTTTATTGTGCAATAGTTTGGGGTGGTACCCTATAAGCCCTGGTCAATAGCAGCGTGCCATTTGGGACGCATGAACAGACTGTGTGCGTGTGTGCGTGTGTGTGTGTGTGTGTGTGCGTGCGTGCGTGCGTGCGTGCGTGCGTGTGTGTGTGTGTGTGTGCGTGCGTGTTTTGGAAGACAGAGAATGGCTATTTAAGAATGTGTTGTTGACTTGTGGAAGTAAATATGCCCTGGCAAAGGTCAAATTCCATCTTGACACACACAAAAAACTATATGTACCTCGGCCTAAACATCAGCGCCACAGGTAACTTCCACAAAGTTACCTGACAAGGCAAGAAGGGCCTTCTATGCCATCAAAAGGAACATAAAATTTGACTTACCAATTAGGATCTGACATAAAAATACTTGAATCAGATATCACAGTCTACAACGTAAAACACCAAATAATGCACGCAGTGTAAAATTAGGCCCAATACCTGCTAATTATCAAAATCCAGAAAAGAGCCACTTAAAAGGAAGCAATTCCAAAACCTTCAATAACAAAGCCAACACCTACAGAGAGATAAACCTGTCCTCTATGCAAGCTAGTCCTGTGGCTCTGTTCACAAACACACCCCACAGAGCCCCAGAAAAGCAACACAATTAGACCCAACCAAATCACTAGGGGGAAAAAAGATAATTACTTGACACATTGGAGCAAACTGGAATGCTATTTGGCCCTAAAACAGAGAGTACACAGTGGCAGAATACCTGACCACTGTGACTGACCCAAACTTAAGGAAATCTTTGTCTATGTACACACATAGCCTTGCTATTGAGAAAGCCCGCCTAAGGCAGACCTGGCTCTCAAGAGAATGTGCACACTGCCCACAAAATGAGGTGGAAACTGAGCTGCACTTCCTAACCTACTGCCAAATGTATGATCATATTAGAGACACATATTTCCCTCCAATTACACAGACCCACAAAGAATTAAAAAACAATCCAATTTTGCTAAACTCTGATATCTATTGGGTGAAATACCACAGTGTGTCATCACAGCAGCAATATTTGTGACCTGTTGCCACAAGAAAAGGGCAACAAGTGAAGAACAAACACCAATATAAATACAACCTATATTTATGTTTATTTATTTTCCCTTTCATATTTTAACTATTTGCACATCATTACAGAACTGTATATTCGAGGTCTACCGATGATTATTTTTCAACGCCGATCCGATACCGATTATTGGAGGACCAAAGAAGCCGATACCGATTAATCGGACAATTTTTATTTATTTATTTGTAATAATGACAATTACAACAATACTGAATGAACACTTATTTTAACTTAATATAATACATCAATAAAATCAATTTAGCCTCAAGTAAATAATGAAACATGTTCAATTTGGTTTAAATAATGCAAAAACAAAGTGTTGGAGAAGAAAGTAAAAGTGCAATATGTGCTATGTAAGAAAGCTAACGTTTCAGGTCCTTGCTCAGAACATGAGAACATATGAAAGCTGGTGGTTCCTTTTAAAATGAGTCTTCAATATTCCCAGGTAAGAAGTTTTAGGTTGTAGTTATTATAGGAATTACAGGACTATTTCCCTCTATACCATTTGTATTTCATTAACCTTTGACTATTGGATGTTCTTATAAGCACTTTAGTATTGCCAGTGTAACAGTATAGCTTCCGTCCCTCTCCTCACCCCTACCTGGGCTCGAACCAGGAACACATCGACAACAGCCACACTCGAAGCAGCGTTACCCATGCAGAGCAAGGGAAACAACCACAGGCTCAGAGCGAGTGACGTTTGAAACGCTATTAGCGCGCTAACTAGCTAGCCATTTTACATCGGTTACACCAGCCTCATCTCGGGAGTTGATAGGCTTGAAGTAATAAACAGCGCAATGCTTAACGCACAACGAAGAGCTGCTGGCAAAACACACGAAAGTGCTGTTTGAATGAATGTTTATGCACCTGCTTCTGCCTACCACCGCTCAGTCAGATACTTAGATACTTGTGTGCTCAGTCAGATTATATGCAACGCAGGACACGCTAGATAATATCTAGTAATATCAGCAACCATGTGTAGTTAACTAGTGATTATAATTGATTGTTTTTTATAAGATAAGTTTAATGCTAGTTAGCAACTTACCTTGGCTTACTGCATTCGCGTAACAGGCAGTCTCCCTGTGGAGTGCAACGAGAGAGAGGCAGGTCATTATTGCGTTGGACTAGTTAACTGTAGGGCTGCAAGATTGGATCCCCCGAGCTGACAAGGTGAAAATCTGTCGTTCTGCCCCTGAACGAGGCAGTTAACCCACCTTACCTTGGCCGTCATTGAAAGTAAGAATGTGTTCTTAACTGACTTGCCTATTGAAATAAAGGTATAAAAAAAATCGGCAAATTGGCGCCCAAAAATACCGATTTCCGATTGTTATGAAAACTTGAAATCGACCCTAATTAATCGGCTATTCCGATTAATCGGTCGACCTCTACTGTGTATATATATATATATACATAATATGACATTTGAATAGTCTTTATTCTTTTGGAACTTGGGTAATGTTTACTGTTCATTTTTTGTTTATTTAAATTTAGTTTATTATCTATTTCACTTGCTTTGGCAATGTAAACATATGTTTCCCATGCTAATAAAGCCCTTCAATTGAAAATTGATTTGAAATTTAATTGAGAGGAGAGGGAGTGGAGAGAGAGAATGCGTGAGCGTGTGTGTGTTTACGCGTGAGAGAGAGTGTGCTTGTGCGCAGCTGAGCTCGCATATGTGCGTTTTGTGTGCATGTGAGAGACTGAGAGAAGAGAGGGAGGGAGAGAAAGAAAGTCTGTAACTCAATCCCGTGGGACAGAATGTTAATTAATTTCTTCTCATGGTTTGATTCATCTAATCATGGATTCAATCTTGTAACTCTTTCAGTTTATGGGGCTCCAAGATGACCTGTGTGAAGCAAGCTAGGGCTGCAGAGTCTTTTTACCGCAAAAAAAAATGTTTTTGCAAGGCACGAAATAACGAGCTTAGAGCTACCACCTCACTTCCTGTGTTGACTCTGTCACCGCTGGATCAGCTACATAAACACCAAGGCTTGTGTCCCGAATGGCACCCTATCCCCTGTGGACCCTGGTCAAAAGTAGTGCACTATGAAGGGAATAGGGTGCCATTTGGGACACCACCTTAATGTCGTAGAGGGAGGCAGACTCTGCAGCCAGCCCTAGCTTGCGTCACATTGGGTTGCATGAGGCCTGCTGCTCATGTAAAACAAAGCTGTACATTGCCTATACATTACCATTACCGTACCTTGGATCTACTGATTTCAATGGAGAGGGGTGTGTGTGTGTGTGCGTGTGTGACCACTGTAGAGCTGTATAAGTTCCACGTTGTGACCCAGAGGGGATTTCAAGCTTCAACTGCCCATGCCCAAGACACACACACACACACAAATCTATTTTTGTTGATTGAGGACCTTTTTGCTGAGGAATGTGATTGTTTTTCATGTGTGTGTTTTCTATAGAAAAACATTCTCTTAGTATTTTTATTTTCTGCTGTATTCCCTATGTGTAATGTGTTGTGTAGTTGCAGGGCTCCCTTGCAAAAGAGACCATGTTCTGTTAAAATAAAGGTCAAATAAATGCATGAAATTAAACACACACACACTGTCATGTATACAGACAGAATCAACTGTCTGTTATTCACAGGCATTAACATAACCTCTGTCCCCTCCTCTTCCTCCTCTTCTTTCTCCTCCTCTGTTCCAGGCCTGCAAGTACTACAACTCCCAACTACACGTGGTCCATTACAAATATGATGAGTACGCAGGAGATTACCGGCTACTTCCCAGGTACAGAATAGTCTATGAAAGAGTTACAACATTCCGGCAACTTTCCCAAAACTCCCAGGTTTTCCCTTGTCTGTGATTGCACTTATGCATTCAGTACATTTACATGGGTTTAGTTACAGAGCAGTGTTTACATATTTTAATTGTTCCGCGTCAGAAAACAGTACTTCGCCACTTCATGTACTTCTAAGTGTTACGACGCTATTGTGTTTGACAGGGCCCACTCCAGGGCTTAACGGTTTTGACAGTCTTTGTCAGGAAAGCATTCCAAACTTTCCAAAGGCATACTTCACATAAACACTAGGAAAGACGCAGCTGAGAACCTCAGCTAGACCAAAGATCCAGGTGCTTGTATCCTTAACGGAACCCTATTCCCTATTTAGTGCACTACTTTTGACCAGAGTTCACTAAATAGGAAATAGTGTGCCATTTGAGCTGCTGTAGTCTGCGGTTACATAGCGGGCCTCTTGAAAAATAGCTCTCTGTGATGTCAACAATGGGAACAAAAAAACAAAATGATGGACATCGGTGGGTTGTGTTGTTGAGTGGCAAGCTGTGCTGTCCAGCAGCAGCGATGGGTGTGTGTATCGGTCGCTCAACCCCAGGGAGACCAAACATCACAGCAGAGCCTCTTTGATTTCTGACCCCTATCCAGACCACTGGAATGTTCTCCTGGTCTCCCATGGGTTGGTTATGTTGTAGTCCTCTAGTTCAGTTCCCATGACCTTTTTGAGTTTGTTGAATTTGAAATAGTTTTAAGTTCAACATCATATACTGTACATCAACTCTAAAACTGATCCAAATTCTACTTTTGATACTTTGTAGTTTAACATCTATAGATGTCAAGAGACTGAGTGTACGGGCTCCTATGGAGGTTAGATCCACATGATATGAGTTCTCTCTCTGAATCACTTCCTCTGTCTTTCCCTGGAATTTGCAGCAGATCTAGAGTGAACTGAGCTGTCAGTCTGTCAACTGGATCACAGACATATAGTATGAGGAGCCCAAACTGATCCTCGATCTGATGCTAACTGTGTGTACAGGGTATCTCACAAAGGCTAGCAGTAACTCCCATGGGAGTTTGGGCTCCTCATACTATATGTCTGTGATCCAGTTGACAGACTGACAGCTCAGTTCACTCTGAGCTGGTAATCTTCACGAGCTGTGTCTCTCCAGAAATCACATAAAAGAGCCACGAAGTCAGGCATGTTGCAAGGCTATTCTAACTGTTAGGTCCAAACACAGGGGTGTCCCTGAAGATTCTCTAAAAAATGTTTAGCCTCTTGGAGACAATTGAGAAGCCATGAGATGCCATGAATAATTTTAGCTGAGACTAGTTGCAGTGCTTGGTCTGCTATCCTGATAAAAGAGGGAAGCCTTTGTGTCTCCAGCTCAGAGCACATGCACAAACACAGGGCGGCTCATGAACGCACTGGAGCGAGGGCAAGTTTTTGTCGGGTCCTTTTCGGGAGAAGATGGATAGGACTCGGCCACACAAGTCGGGGCTCAGCTCAGACACCCAGCCATAGAGACGGAAAAGAGAGAACACCTCCTATCTGTGCTACGATGATCCCTCCAAGGGGAAATCTGCTGTTTACCAAAACAGTGGAGGGGTTCCCACATTGTTTTTGTTTAAACTGAAAATTGCCCCTTTAACCCATTTAAAATGGAGAAAGCCCTCGCTGCCCATGCTATAACAAGCTTTGTAGCAAGTCTGCCCTCTATCCGACTCCATGCACCCAGCATCTCCACAGTAAAACTTACCGTATGCTTCCCATTCAAAAGAGTTTGCGCATATATTAGACCACATCTTTGACCTTTTGGTATTCGGCAGCGTTCAGCTGTTTTTTTTTCCGGCTGTTCGAGCACACACATTTTTCTCTTGGGGCTTGTCGAAGTTTGGCAGCCAAAGTTTCCACCCCTTCGTCAGTGATTGGCCAAAAGTAGGTGTTTGTTGTCATTCAATGACAGACGACTAGTTTTCATGCACATTTCACTCGAGAAATACTGCACCAAACATCTTAGTTTCATCTGCGTGACTAAGACTTCCTCTGTCAAAACATCAACATTTAAATACAGATTTCTTGACCTATCTTAGATTCATTCGGACTATTTTGAGAAGTTTACTTGTTGCTATGGTGTCTCAACAGAGGGATAAATAGTAATATTGCCGCTTTTGTCTAGTTTTTCAAGCAAAGGTATTTTAAGAGAGTATGCAAGCACAAACGTTCACTTCGCCTAGCAGTGGTGACCTGGCCAGAAAAAATCTCAGTTAGCCCATGCCTGTGTAGTTAAGCAGGCCCTACTACTACAATAAACTGCTGGACTGTTATGTAGCTATCACAACACATGTATCAACACTAGAGTTGAGCTTGAATGCCATTACTGAAGTGTGGTACATCTACGATATGATGATAGGGGACATAGAGAGAGGACATACTCCTTGGCTGCGTTCCATATGGCACCCTGTTCCCTACATAGTGCACTACTTCTGACCAGAACCCTATGGGCCCTATTCAAAAGTAGTGCACAATGTAGTAGGTAATAGGGGGGCATTTGGAATGCAGCCCCTCTCTCTCTCTCTCTCTCTCTCTCTCTCTCTCTCTGGAAGCTTTTAAGTGTAGTCCTCTCCCTCTTGACATCCCTAATGGAAGAGGCAGACCTGTAGGATAACACAGAGCTCCTCAAAGTGAACGAGTCAAACGAGGTCAGCTCCTGATCATATGTCACTCTGTCTGTGGGGGAGATGAAGGGGAGAGGGAGAGAGAAGCGGGGAAGGCAGAATGAGGTGAGTAGAGGAGGGGAGGGTGGGAAGTAGACTAGAACAGGCGGGACACTTCATTCAGGTGATGGGTAGGGGGATATATCAAATGAATTAATGCCTGTATTACAAGAATCAAGGGTTTTTATGTGCTTTTATGTGCGCTTGTTCTCGTGTTGTATTTTTGGTCTTGTCTCTTTCACTCCTCTGTGCTGTGTGCACCTCCCCGTTTACACCAGAGATGCACATCTCTGCCCTAACAATGGGAGTTGTTGTCCCAAAGGCGGGAAGGCAGGCAACAAGCTTAGGTCCAAAATAAACCCATAAAAACGCATTGGGCTTATTTTGGACAGATTCACTCTCACATCGCCTCTCCCTCTATGGTTCACACACACCAAGCAACCCCTCCGCCTCTCCCTCTATGGTTCACACACACCAAGCAACCCCTCCGCCTCTCCCTCTATGGTTCACACTCACCAAGCAACCCCTCCGCCTCTCCCTCTATGGTTCACACACACCAAGCAACCCCTCCGCCTCTCCCTCTATGGTTCACACACACCAAGCAACCCCTCCGCCTCTCCCTCTATGGTTCACACACACCAAGCAACCCCTCCGCATCTCCCTCTATGGTTCACCCCTCCGCCTCCGCCTCTCCCTCTATGGTTCACACACACCAAGCAAACCCTCCGCCTCTCCCTCTATGGTTCACACACACCAAGCAACCCCTCCGCATCTCCATCTATGGTTCACACACACCAAGCAACCCCTCCGCCTCTCACGCCAACAAAATTCAGAGATCACTTCCTCTCTGAAAAGTGGTTTCAACCTCGCTATTAGCATTTGAGGTTTGGTCCAACAGAATGGACACCAAAACACGTTGTAATAGACTGCAATAGAGGAGAGGTTTTTCTAACAATACCCGTTTTATGTCTCAACTACTCAAATTGCACGCAGAGCAGACACTACTAAAACTTATCAATGAACATTGATTCTGGAAAAAATAAATGCTCAGTTTGTCACGGCGGCATAAGGGTACCACGTACCACGAGCAGCATTTTAGCCAAAGACTATTATACTAGCTGTCTAGTCTGTGTTTTTGTGAATGTGCAATACACATAAAACACAAGTATATATGGAATTGGCAACTCGTTCTCGTTCTGAGAAATAAGGTAGGCCACTTGATTTTAACATGTGAACAAAGTGAACAGGCTAACATGCTTTTCAAACAGTTGGAGACAGAGCGAAGGATGTGTTCATAACAATTTAAATGTTCAACCTTGTTAGCTAGCAAATATAATCCAAGTTGGCTAAACTTGAAATATAAAGATTAGTAGGCTAATAACACAGCACGAGAGATTGTTGACCTGTGTTCATTTTCTGTAGCTTAATGCCTTGCTACAAGAAGTTAGTCATTATTTGTGAATTTGTGCACTATGCATGGTTCTAGTTAAATTTGTATGGGCATTTTCATAGACAGATCAGTGATTATTTAACAATATTTTTGGAGATATATATATATATATATATATATATATATATATATATCGTGAATCGCCCATAAGTTTGAAAAAAATAAAGATATGATTTTTAGGCCTATATCGCCCTAGGGGCAGACAGACAGAGCGAGCGAGAACTTTGGACAGGGAGGATGTGGAGCTCCTCCTCTCTCCCATCCTTCCTTCTCCCTCCCCTTTCTCTCCTCCAAACAGACAAATGATGGTAGAAGACAGTCTGCAGTCAGTCAGGCCTTATTCTCTCTTTCTTTATTACTATCCCTGTCTGTCTCTTTCTTGTTCTCTGTCTCATCTCTCTCTCTCTCTCTCTCTCTCTCTCTCTCTCTCTCTCTCCCTTGTTTCTCTCTCTCTCTCTCTCTCTCTCTCTCTCCCCTTGTTTCCCTCTCTGTCTGTCTCTATTCCGTGGTACATTCTAGGCACAGTGTATCGCTAGCAGAGACAAAGTAGCTACACATTAGTCAGAGCACTGTCTGGTGATAGTGAATTCTTATTCGAGGGGAGAAGTGCAACTGAAGCACAAATGTGACCAACCGCCTTGATTCGGTCTTATGTAGCAACATTTGAAATTTGTGTTTTTTTTTACATTGGATAAAAGTAGAGACTCAGAGCTAAAAAAAAAAAATCCTGTATATCATACACAGCAGTTGAGGAACAATGGGAAAGTAATACTGCTTTGAAAGTTGATAAACCCCACTTTTGAGAAAATGGCCCTTTAATGTTTTGGTCCACCGACTGGAGAGCTCTTTTTTGTCAACACCCGTTCAGCATCGTTCACACCCTCTTAAGCCTTAGCCCCACTCATCTCTTTATGGATTCACATATGAGGTCATGTGCTAAACAGAGTGAGTAGTTTAGTAAACAACCAAAGATTTCAAGACTAAAAGTGGTTAAAGTAGTAGCCTAGGACTAAGGGAAAACTCCAGCTAAAAATACACTAGTCCTTGGCTTATATCCTAATCTGACTTTGGTGCAGGTCATGTTGTTCTTCACATTACTGTCTTTGATAAACACACACTATATCAAATCAAATCTAAGTTTATTTGTCACATGCACAGGTTACAGAAGGTGTAAACGGTACAGTGAAATGGTTAATTGCATAGTATCAATATCAAAAACAGAAAGTGTCCAGATAAAATATTTTATAACTATTAGATGATGCTTACCCAACACACTTGTCTAAATTGATGGGTCAAGTGAAGGAAATGCTATAACCACCACCCAGCCACAACTAGCTAAGTGGATGGGTCACAATTGTCTAGATACATAAAATACAATAGATGGCCGTAATCACCCCAGACACACCTGGCTAACTTGATGGGTCATGTAATCATCTAGCGAAGTGGAGTCTTTTGTTTAGACATGTAGCTAGTTAGCTAAACAATGAACCGACATAATTCCAACTCATACTACTACCAATACAAACATTGTCATAGCTGTAGTATGAATCTGCAGGTAGCTAATGCTAACTAGGTTCAATGTTAGCTAGCTAAAACTAGTAATGCAAATTTAGATCTGGTTTGAATAATATTAATACACAGATCATACGCATAATGTCAGCTAGCGAGCCAGCAAGCTAACATTTGCTATCTATTTTATATTTTATTTCACCGTCATTTAACCAGGTAGGCTAGTTGCGAACAAGTTCTCATTTACAACTGCGACCTGGGCAAGATAAAGCAAAGCAGTGCGACACAAACAACAACACAGAGTTACACATGGAATAAACAAACATACATTCAATAATACAATGGAAAAAGTATATATACAGTGTGTGCAAATGAGGTAGGATAAGGGAGGTAAAGGCAATAAATAGGCCAAGGTGGTGAAATAATTACAATGTAGCAATTAAACACTGGAGTGATAGATGTGCAGAAGATGAATGTGCAAGTAGAGATACTGGGAGATCTAGTGAACATTATGCTTGAACTTGCAATAAAAAACAACTTTCTGACAAAATTAGAAACATATCATATCTGAAAATGTAGCTAGACTTTTCCCCGTGTACATGGACGAACCCTTCACGGTGGACTGAAACCATTTAACTTTGTTTTGTTTGTAGCTACATCTTGTTTGGCCAGCATGGTGTCAAGTCACTATGGTTCACACTGACGGTGTGGCGTGTGCAGAAAATAGCCTATCACTTTTTCCAACAGATCTGTCCATAGCGCCTGCTAAATTCAGGGTTTCAATTTTATTGAGAAAAGTAGCAAAACTTTTGTGGTTCTTGATGGTTAATTTTATATCTTTCAAAAATGGTGCGGTAGAAAGGACTATCAACACATGCTGAGCAGCTCATCTCCCGGCATGTCCAGCCCATCCATTATCTCAGCCAATCAAGGCTAGCGGGAAGGTTCTTGGCTTTTTCCTTGGCTAAACCAACTAAGCTCGTAATTTAACAATTTTATTTGTATTTGCGGATGGAATACACATTTCTTATTAAGGCACATGAAAGTTCACATGTTCCAGAAGGCATTTATGCAAAAAAGCTCATTTGATAAAAAAATACATGTTTACGTTCAAATGCCTCTCCTGTGATGTAGTGACGTGCGACATTCGCCTAGTTTCTTGAAACGAGTCACAAATTAGTCTGATGCCTATCACAAAATGCAATAAGAAGCCATTGAAATCTGCATTTACAAAGCGCAGAAAGAGATTTGTTACGTGTTTTTTTATTTTATTGTCCTGCGTTTTTTCTCCTCTTCATTCTTGGCCCATCTCCTCCTCCCTCATCTTCACTGAGCAGAGCAGGCAGGCCCATTGCCACAGCGACTCTAGAGCCCACACAGACACAACTGTACACATGCTGCTCCAGAGCCAGCGCTGTTCTTCCTTCAGACAAGCATGCATCAAAACATTGTTCATTTGCATAATGTCTCTCATTCACATTCGCTTGTAAATGTCCAAACTCACCAAAATTACATTCTGTAGATCCTACCCATATATTTTATTTTTACCTTTATTTAACTAGGCAAGTCAGTTAAGAACAAATTCTTATTTTCAATGACGGCCTAGGAACAGTGGGTTAACTGCCTGTTCAGGGGCAGAACGACAGATTTGTACCTTGTCAGCTCGGGAATTTGAAATTGCAACCTTCCGGTTACTAGTCCAACACTCTAACCACTAGGCTACCCTGCCACCCCGGGTATATGTATATATGTATAACTTTATGAGCTGGATTGCCGGTCTTGGCAATTTTGTTTATTTTATTTGCGCACGTTAGCATAATTTAGCTATTAGCCTCCATGGAAACTTGCTATTAGTTGTGCTAATTTTATTAGCATCCTGGTAAACACCCAATGGGCAATTTTTTGGGGGTCCCCTTGTGTAATTAAGCCGGTAATACCGTGAATCCCGGGATGAGAGAAGGACGGTAATGACGATATGAAAATCTGGCCCAACCCTATCGTCATAAACAGCAGAAAAGGATTTGAGACGGACATCGGAGCGAAAAACATTGTGATTAATAGGGAGGAAAATACAGTGAGTAAAGGAAAGGACATTTATTAAACTATGAAGTCGAACTTTGGAATTAAAAACTAAGGATGGAACGTCAGTGAGTGAAGTGAATGAAGATCACGCGACTGAGGAAAATAGTTCTGTGGTTGAGGACAATATTGAAGTGAGTGACAATTAGGATTGAGAAAAGAAACATGTCTGGAATTGTTGGGAAAAAAGTACTAGAGCGTGAGTGAATGGAGGACATCCATTGTACCAGTCCTTAAGAATGATGGTGGAATCAGGATATTTGGCGATTTGAACCTTTTCCTGCAGTGGGCTAAATCAGGGTCACACAGTGTTTTTTGTTGTTGTGTTTTTTAAAGGGGTAGATCAGCTTAATATTGCAGAAAGATTGTTGCTTCCATCAATGTAATTGTCTGCATCATTTCCAATCCCCCATATATTTTGTGTGGTAAAGTGGCTGGAGTCTTTTACAATTTTTTGGGCCTTTCTCTGACACCGCCTGGTATACAGGACCTGGATGACAGGAAGCATGGCCCCAGTGATGTACTGGGCCATTCGCACTACCCTCTGTAGTGCCTTGCAGTCGGGGGCTGAGCAGTTGCCATTACCGGGCAGTGATGCAACCAGTCAGGATGCTCTCAATGGTACAGCTGTAGAACCTTTTGAGGATCTGAGGACCCATGACAAATCTTTTCAGTCTCCTAAGGAGGATTAGGTTTTGTAGTGCCCGCATCACTACTGTCATGTTGTGCGTGGACCATGTTAGTTTGTTGGCGATGTGGACACCAAGGAACTCGAAGCTCTCAACCTGCTCCATTGCAGCCCCGTTGTTGAGAATGGGGGCGTGATCGGTCCTCTTTTTCCTGTAGTCCACAATCATCTCCTTGTCTTGATCACGTTGAGGGAGAGGTTGTTGTCCTGGCACCACACGGCCAGGTCTCTGACCTCCTCCCTATAGGCTGTCTCGTTGTTGTCGGTGATCAGGCCTACCACTGTTGTGTCATCGGCAAATTTAATGATGGTATTGGAGTCGTGCCTGGCCGTGCAGTCATGAGTGAACAGGGAGTACAGGAGGGGGATGAAGCCCACAAGACATAACAGAAAGAAGTGTTAATCACATACATTGCCAAAGCAAACAAAGAAACATATCAAATCTCTCTCTCCCTCACAGGAAGCTGTACAAGGCGGAGAAGTTGCCCTCCCACTCCTTTGAGATTGACCATGAGGACGTGGACAAGGATGAGGTCAGGCCTATTTCATGGATTCTATATTCCCTTTAAAGTGCACTACTTTTGACCAGGGCCCATATGGCTCTGGTCAATAGTAGTGCACTGTATAGGGAATAGGGTGCCCTTTGGGACGTAGCATGAGTATGATGACTAGTCAGAGGCCATTGATTAGCCCTACTGTTAAACTGTCATAATGCACGTCTGCTCACATATTTCTACTCTGTTGTTTTTGGTCGAGGGGCCATTGAGTACAAGCTTAATTCAATTGAGTTCATCTGAGAAAGAATCAATGACTCTCCAAAAACGATATCCTCTAAGGCTCCTCCAGGTCTCGGCTCTGTTACAGCAGGTGTATGTTCATGACAAATTAGGCATCATAGAATGAAGCAGAACAAAGTATCATATTGTATCTCAATGGCAGACATATTTAGACCTTGGTTATTGAGACATGGGTAGGTTCCAAATGGCACTCTATTTCCTTTGTAGTGCACTACTTCTGACCATAGCCCTGTAAAGTTATATTCCCTAAATGTAGTGCATTTTAGAGGGAATAGGTTGCCATTTGGGACGTACCCATCGAGCCTGATTTAAAGATGTCCGTTTTGGTTTTTGCAGGACACAACGTCTTTGTCCTCTTCTAAAGGAGGGGGAGGCGGAGGAGGAGGGATTGGTGTGTTCCGATCGGGGTGGCTCTATAAAGGGAACTTCAATAGCACTGTCAACAACAGCATCACTGTTCGGGTGAGGAAGTGTGCCACAGACTCCCCCACAATCACCTGCTCTTTCTCTCTCTCTCCAATTCCAAGGGCTTTATTGGCAAAGGAAACATATGTTTACATTGCCAAAGCAAGTGAAATAGATAATGAACAAATGTGAAATAAACAATAAAAAATGAACAGTAAACATTACACTAACAAATGTTTCAGAGGAATAGAGACATTTCAAATGTCATATTATGGCTATGTACAGTGTTATAACGGTGTGCAAAAAGTTAAAGTGCAAAAGGGAAAATGAATAAACATAAATATGTATTTACAGTGGTGTTTGTTCTTCACTGGTTGCCCTTTTCTTGTAGCAACAGGTAACATAACTTGCTGCTGTGATGGCACACTGTGGTATTTTTAAAATTGGATTTGTTTTCAAATTCTTTGGGTCTATCTCTCGCGCTCTCTCTTTAATTCCTGTTTTCCTCTCTCTACCTCTCTCTCACTCACTCACTCACTCACTCTGATGTCTGTATTCCTATCTTTTTTACGTTTCTTACCTTCTCTCCACAATATTTTTTTACCTTGCGTCGTAGTACTGTTTCCTACTACATTCCTTACTTCTCTCTCTCTCTCTCTCACACACACACACATTTTTTGACTCTCTGTCTTCTCTCTAACATCTCACTCTTTTCCTGGTCTCCCTCCCAGCCTTTCCCTCCCATCCTGTCTTCTAACAATGCAGACTCTTGGTCAAACCGGCCCTGTAGGGTCCTGGCTCTCTTTAAGTTATGGCCTGTCTCTTCTAAGGAGACCTTGTGTTAATGTAGAGCACCACTGGCCCAGGCAGCTACCAATTTGCTGTCACACAGGTCACATAGTCAGGGCCGCGTCGAAAAATTACATCCTTTTCCCTATGTAGTGCACTGCTTTTGCACTACTTTTCCCCCTATATAGTGCACGAGTACTTACCTTTATACAGAGCCCTACCCATAGGGCCCTGGTCAAAAGTAGTGCAATTTATAGGGAATAGGGTGCCATCACATAGTGCAGTGACACGTTCAGTGATGAACAGAGGGTGTTATTGTCTGGGTTAGGGTGATTATGTCTTTATTGCCTGCATTTTAATTTTGATGGAGTTGTATTTTTATTTTGATGTCCCTGTAGTCGTTCAAGAGGAGGTACTTCCAGCTGACACAGCTGACTGATAACTCCTACATCATGAACTTTTACAAAGATGAGAAGATCTCCAAAGAGCCCAAGGGCTGCATCTTCCTGGACTCGTGTACCGGTGTGGTTCAGGTGAGTAAAGGATGATGGATTATCAATGTACTGTGAAATATGTTTTACACTCAAGCATGCCTGCGCATAGACACACGTGCTTTCGGGCATACACACACACACGCACACACACATACACACACCACACATATAGATAAACACACTTGCTGATGTACAGAAGTAAAATGCCACTGGCACACATCAAAACCAGTTCCCTATAGATTATCCGATTGAGGAGCTCGGATGTGTTGAAACTTTCCCTGGCTAAGACTCTTGAGAGGAAATACACTGAGCAAAAATATAAACACAACATTTAAAGAGTTGGTCCCATGTTCCATGAGCTGAAATAAAAAATCCCAGCACAAAAAGCGTATTTCTCTCAAATGTTGTGCACAAATTTGTTTACATCCCTGTTAGTGAGCATACCTCCTTTGCCAAGATACGATATGGTACGATACAATAGGAGATTTCACAGACGCAAACAGTTCACTACTGCACTACTCAAATGCACAAAATTCACAAATTTACTGACTCGTCTCAGAGTTCTGTGCAAACTAACACTAACGAAAACACCCCCTCTAGAACAACCGTCTGAGGAAGCACGCCTTTGAGCTGAAGATGAACGAGGTGACGTACTTCGTGCTGGCGGCGGAGAGCGAGCAGGACATGGAGGAGTGGATCAGTACCTTGACCCGGATCCTCCAGATCAGCCCCCATGACGGGCCCGCCCCGCTGACGCAGCTGGACCGCAAGAGTGTAGACCTTACCGACACACGGCAGGGTGAGCACTCTGGACCTTTTGTACAGATTCAGGATTAGCTTCCCCTCCCCCAATCCTAACCATTAGTGGGAAAAAGGCTAAACTCACCCAAGATCAGTGTCTAGAGGCAACTTCAACATACACCTACTCCGGAAATGGTTCCTGTACATTAGGACACAGTGTCTTGTTGGACAAGCCCAGATAGTACCTCACTGCATTTTGAATCGTTTTTTTCTTTTGTGTGCCTACTGAACACGAACCTGATGATCAGAAGAGACACACGCATGCGAATGTGGCCCAAAAGCAAGACTTGAAAATAACAACATCTTAATGAAGATGTTCTCCCAAAAGGAATTTTTAATGTAGTATCACTGAGTTTCCTTATAAATAACTTATGGGAGCAGCAAATGCTGAGTCTTAACTTAGATCCTGACACCTAAGCCTCATAGCCCCAGAGCGGGAGAGGAAAGAGTAGAAGAGCTTAGAATAGCGATTCAAATGTGCCCACCAGAACCCTAGCCTGGTTCCAGATCTGTTTGTGCTGTCTAGCCAACATCTTATGTATTCGGCATGACAACAACCATAGGAGTTGGCAAGGCAGCACAAACAGACCTGGGACCAGGCTACCAGAACCCTAGGGGTGATTACAGAACCATAACAATGAAATAACATCATACTTAACGAAGTGGCAGAGCACATTTGCTGTAATCGGAATCTGGTATTCATAATGGTTGTAGGATATTATGCCATGGCTAATGGGAGACTTAATGTGCGATGACTTGATCCTTATTGTTAGTGTTCCACCAGGAAATTAGACTGGACACAAGGCAAAACACTCCACCTTGGTTTTTAGAGATTAAACGTAGTAAAAAAGCCTCAGTGTGGAATATAACCAAACAAATTTCACACACCGCCCTGGACCGTGGAGAATTGCGGTTGTGAAAAAGACTACGAATGATGTAAGAGCCATAGTCATCATGGTTCTGTGTTGCTGTGCTAACATGGTGCTAAATCAAGTGCGTGTACGAACTGACCTGAGCCTAATTAGCCATCAACTGCATTATATTATATCACCTGGAGGTGGTGTGGTGTACAGTTTCATCAACAGCACTGGCTGGTGAAGCTCCCAGGGCTGATCCAGAAATGAATAACTCATGCTTAGTGAGTTATTATCCAGGAGTAGGAGTAGTGGTGGCTATTCAGCAGCCTGATGGTCTGGGGGTAGAAGCTGTTGGCCAGCCTGGTTCCTCCTGAAGTCCACAATCAGTTCCTTTGTTTTGCTGACGTTGAGGAAGAGTTTGTTCACCTGGCACCACACCGTCAGAGTGCCTACCACCTCCCTGTAGGCCCCCTCGTCATTGTTGGTGATCTGGGTTACTACATTCGTGTCATCAGCGATGATGGCGGCGTTGGAACTGTGTGAGGCTACGCATTCGTGGTTATACAGGGAGTAAAGGAGGGGACTGAGTGCGCAGCCTTGTTTGTCCCCTGTGTTGAAGATCAGTGTGGACGAGGTAGGGGTTTGAACCAAAATTATTTTCAAATAATTTCTTTCTGAACAGAATCACTTGTTTTCCGTTCCTTTCCACTGTTCCGACCAGAAAAATAAAGTTCTGAAACGGTTTCAACCCCAAAAAAGTATATCGTTCCTTTCTGTTCCTTTTATTGTGAAATTTACTGTTTTTTTTTTTACATTTAGCTCATGAAATTACTTCGCCAATCAGTACGGATAGAGCAGGCAAGCTAGTTGTTTGTGACGGACAGACAAGTGTAGCCTATGGCGCAAGATGTAACTGAAATTTTACGGGTGGGGAGTGAGCGAGAGACTATTGAGGAGCAGGCTTCAAGCACTAGGCATCTTGTTATGACATTCATTACCTGAATTATGTCCACAGAATTATACCTAGGAGGAGTGGCTTCTATGAAGGAACTTCGAATGTCATTTGAGCTTGCTAGCTAACAACCTTGAGCTAGCTAACAACCTTGAGCTTGCTAACAACCTTGAGCTAGCTAACAACCTTGAGCTACAGTGGGGCAAAAAAGTATTTAGTCAGCCACCAATTGTGAAAGTTCTCCCACTTAAAAAGATGAGAGAGGCCTGTAATTTTCATCATAGGTACACTTCAACTAGGACAGACAAAATGAGAAAAAAAAGCCAAAAAATCACATTGTAGGATTTTTAATGAATTTATTTGCAAATTAAAATAAGTATTTGGTCAATAACAAAAGTTTCTCAATACTTTGTTATATACCCTTTGTTGGCAATGACAGAGGTCACACGTTTTCTGTAAGTCTTCACAAGGTTTTCACACACTGTTGCTGGTATTTTGGCCCATTCCTCCATGCAGATCTCCTCTAGAGCAGTGCACAATTGGTGGCTGACTAATACTTTTTTGCCCCACTGTAGCTAACAACCTTGACCTAGCTAGCAAGCTTGAGCTATCAAGCTAACAAGCTTGTGTGTGTGTAGAGCGGCACCAGAATTAAAATCCCATTTGACCTTTTTGTAGTTAATACTTCCAACGATAAACATGATAACTGTACGGCCCAGTACATCATCGGGGCCAAGCTTCCTGCCATCCAGGACCTCTATACCAGGTGGTGTCAGAGGATGGCCCTAGTACCGCACGGCAAGCGGTACCGGAGCGCCAAGTCTAGGTCCAAGAGGCTTCTAAACAGCTTCTACCCCTAAGCCATAAGACTCCTGAACATCTAATCAAATGGGTACACAGACTATTTACATTGACCCCCACCTCCTCTTCTATGCTGCTGCTACTCTCTGTTATGATCTATGCATAGTCAATTTAATAACCCTACCTACATGTACATATTACCTCAATTACCTCGACACCGGTGCCCCTGCACATTGACTTTGTACCGGTACCCCATGTATATTGCCCCGATATTGTTATTTTACTGTTGCTCTTTAATTATTTGTTTTTGTTATTGCTTACTTTTTTGAGGTATTTTCTTAAAACTGCATTGTTGGTTATTAACGGCTTGTAAATAAGCATTTAACTGTAAGGACTACACCTGTTGTATTTGGCACATGTGAGAAATACAATTTGATTTGATTTGGATAACTAAGCCAATAGTATCCTTAACTAGCATTGAAAAAGTTCATCCATTCTTGTCTAGCTAATAAACACCTCTCTATCCTCTCACGCTTCTAAACATCAGTACAGTAGCCTAAACACACACACACAATGGCAAAGATTTTCATCCTTGCAGGCAGATGCTGTAATAAGTTTCTGAGTGACAGAGTGAGGGTTTTGCATATGCGCTTTAGTTTTTTTGGAGGACTAAGAAAAAAATACCTGGAACGTAAAAGAAAGTTATTAACTGGTTTCCGTGTGTTTAAAATAACGATTCTGTTCCTTGAAAAAAGGTTGTTCTTTTCCGGTTTTCGGTTCTGTTCCCCTGAACCGGTTCCAAGCCATTTGCATAGGGAGGAGTTCAGTTCCAGGGCTGTGAGCTTTGTGGTGAGCTTAGAGGGCACTATGGTATTGAAGGCCGAGCTGTAGTCGATCAACAGCATCCTCACATTCCTCTTGTCCAGATGGGGGAGGGCAGTGCAATGGCGATTGTGTCGTCCGTGGATCTTTTTGGGGCGGTAGGCGAATTGTGGAGAAGGGAGGAGGTGATGTGTAGTCTTTTTCTAGCCTCTAGAAGTTTCGTTACTTTCCCTTTCTTGGGCACAGGGATGATAGTTGACATCTTGAATTAGGTGGGGATATCGGCCTGAGCTAGAGAGGGATTGAAAATGTCCGAAAACACAACAGCTAGCTGGTCTGCACATTCTCTGAGGGCGTGGCTAGGGATGCCATCTGGCCTCCAGCCCTGTGAGGGTTAACATGTTTGAATGACTTACACACGTCCTTCTTGGAGATCGTAAGCACGTAGCCCTCGTTGTCCTCAGGAGCTCTCCTCACGAAGCGTGAGATAAAGGTAGCTCATCCAGTAAGGCGGCGTTGGTATCCGTGACGTGACTGGCTTTGTTTTTGTAATCCGTGGCATTTACCTCGACACCGGTGCCCCTGCATAGGCATATGTGGCAGGGGTTTCTAATGACATCCGACCCGCTGAGTTGCTCTTCCAATTTGTCCCTATACTTGTCTTTCGCCATCCCGATCGATCTTCGCAGGTCGTATTTGTTCTGGTTAACCATGCAATGAGAGGAGAGGAGCAGCATCAGCAGACCAGATCAGTAGACCCCAGAGCACTAATACACATTCAGGCCTCTGCACTAGTTCTGCTCTCTCTCTCTCTTTCTCTCTCTCATTCTCTCTTTCTCTCTATCTATTCCCCCCTCTTTCACTCCCCCCCTCTCACACCCTCTTGATTTCTCTTTCTTTCTCTCTTTCTCTATTCCCCCCTCCCTCTCTCCCACCCACTCTCTCTCCCTCCCCTCTCTCCCACCCCTGTGATAGACAGCTGTATTCTATTTCCATCCCTCTCTTTGTGTGGGGCCTCTTTTACAGTACCACATAAAAGGTTGACCTACACTGGCTGAATGGAGGGATGGTAGTGAAAGGATAATAACATACAGTAAGCTCCATTAGAGGCCAGGAAAAGGCCAGCGAGAGAGAGAGAGAGAGCGAGAAAGCGCTCCCCTACTCCCCCTCCCCTCCCCACCTCTCCCCCACTCAGAACACACTCAGGTATGGTTGCTTCCATGACAACCAGCCTTGCCGGCTCCCTCTCATACTATAGCCGTCATTGAAGACCAGAGGAAATGAGCCAATACTAAAAAGAGGAATGGTAGACATGAATTTCACCGGAGATATTGACTGTAACTGACTGTCTCTTTCCCCACCAGACGTGTGTGATCTGTCTCTAAGCGACGTGTGTTTACCTGAGAATGAAGAGACGACAGAGAGCGGCATCAACCCCGAGCTGGCTAAGGTGGGTGTGTGGAGATGTAATTTGCTCTACAATTACCCATAAAAAAATGATCGGTGCTTTTACTTGTATTATGCTCATTTAATACATAGTCTGTATTTTATTTGTGGGAATATCTTCTCTTAGTATATCTCTGAAACTGAGGAGTTGGTCCGATCAGCCAGAAGAGAAGAGAGACTCAACCTGTTCTCCCTGGACCCTGACACCCCGGTAGGTACTCTTTAGGGGTTAATACACTGACTCCCATGCAACACACCCTGATACCCCTGTAAGTCCCCTGTAGTGGTTAATACACTGATACCCCTGTAAGTCCCCTGTAGTGGTTAATACACTGACACCCCTGTAAGTCCCCTGTAAGGGTTAATACACTGACACCCCTGCAAGTCCCCTGTAGGGGTTAATACACTGACACCCCTGCAAGTCCCCTGTAGGGGTTAATACACTGACAGGGGTTAACTGTAGGGGTTAACACACCCTGATAGGTAGGTACTCTTTAGGGGTTAATACACTGACTCCCATGCAACATACCCTGATACCCCTGTAAGTCCCCTGTAGGGGTTAATACGCCCTGATACCCCTGTAAGTCCCCTGTTTGGGTTAATACACTGATACGCCTGTAAGTCCCCTGTAGGGGTTAATACACTGACACCCCTGTAAGTCCCCTGTAGGGGTTAATACACTGACACCCCTGTAAGTCCCCTGTAGGGGTTAATACACTGATACCCCTGAATGTCCCCTGTAGGGGTTAATACACTGATACGCCTGTAAGTCCCCTGTAGGGGTTAATACACTGACACCCCTGTACGTTTCCTGTAGGGGTTAATACACTGACACCCCTGTAAGTCCCCTGTAGGGGTTAATACACTGATACCCCTGAATGTCCCCTGTAGGGGTTAATACACTGATACCCCTGTTAGTCCCCTGTAGGGGTTAATACACTGATATAACCCCTACAGGAGACTTACAGGGGTAACACATCTTGTGCAACAGTTGGTGCAGTTCACCTGTTAATTAAGTACTGTTAGGTAAGGGATGGGCATCTCTGTCCCAGGAGGGCCTTTGTGTCTGCAGGCATCTGGTCCTGCAGGCATCTGGTCCGCATCTGGTCCGGACCAGTGCTTACACACCACATTCAACCCCCCCCCCCCCCCTCCCGCTGCCCACTGATAGTCCAATTGTGTGCCCCTCCTCTGATGCTGTCTGGTTGTGTGCCAGGTGTTGAGGAGTCCGCGGGGCGAGCACCCTAGGGGGGAAGGCCACCCAGTCCGTCCAATCGAGGAGAAGCTGGGGAGGAGACTGATGATCGCCTGTCGATCCCTCAACCTGACGCTGCAGGGCTGCATCAATGAGAACGAGACTGGTCCGGTCACCAACGTAAGACCCCCTTAAAACAACAAGTACAAACAGACTCGCTCGCACACACACACACAGTTCTCCAAAGCTTAAAGGTAGACTTACCATGATGACGTCGTAGGGGTTACGTTGAGTATTGAGATGAGCTCGATGCCAGACTTTGCCAGACTTTGCTATCCCACAGTCACGCAGGGTATCTGTGCTTCACTCTGCAACAAAATGGTCGCTACGGGACCAAAACAGCGGAAAAGTTTAGGCTCGCACTTCAAACGCACTTAGTTGTTGCGGAAATTGAACCACTGTGTGTATACTTTGTGCATGCAATGTCATATACCTTTAAAACCACACATACAACTCTCATTGGGTGTGGTTAGGGTTCAGAAACAACCATTTATTAACATGCATTACAGAACTGATGGTGCTCAATGGTCACTACACGTATCACTCTGTTGTTTACTGTGCTGCAGTGGCTGATCCTACATCAGCTATTGAGTGCAGTGGTCACTGGAAAGTGAATAGTGTTCATCTTTTGAATGATTTGCTTGGTGCGATACTGACGCTAAACGCGTACGAGAGTAGGAATAAGAGAAGGTTTGAATCCTAATCAACCTGCCGACATATTGTAGAACAACATAGCAAGCATGTCAAAGCTCTCTGCTGGAAAACCTTGATAAAGCCCTGGGTTAAGTTGGGCCTGACAATGCTCCTCACGTGTAACGTATTTCCATCAGATTGAGCCCTTCTTTGTGACTTTGGCCCTGCTGGATGTGCGTGAGGGGAGGAAGGTGTCGGCCGACTTCCATGTTGACCTGAACCACGAGACGGTGCGTCAGATGCTGGGTGGGGCTGGATCGGGAGCGCCCGGGGCGGGGCAGGAGAATGGACTGAGCTCTTCTGCAGAGAAGAGACCTGGAGACTGTCACCTCAGCCTGGACCTGGACGACTGGCTCCGCTTCCCCAAACAGGTAAGCTCGGAGGAAGTTTCCCCAAGGGGCAGATCGAGGATCTGTTCCCCTCCCCCAATCTTCACCTTGTCCATTAGTGGGGGAAATGCCAAACTGACTCAAGATCAGCCAAGTGTACCCATGGGAGGAAAGCATGCTTCCGTTTTACTCATTCTATTTCTATTTGGTACAGAAACACACAGAGGGGTGGGGCAGAACTGGGAATGTAATAGGGAGAAGTGTCAAAAGAGAGATGGTATACTTATTCCTTCCGTGTGCGTGCGCGTGCGCGTGTGTGTGTGTGTGTGTGTGTGCAGGCCATCTTCTCAGTGACGAATCCCCACACGGACATTGTTCTCTTGGTGAGGGTGGAGAAGGTGCTGATGGGAAATATCGCCGCGGGAACAGAGCCGTACATCAAAAACACAGACTCCAGCAAGGTGACGCAACTCTACAACACCGTTAAATTCACTCTAACTACCACCCCTCACCTTATAGCATGAAATTGTATGGTTTCCCTTTATAGCCTATTACCTATGGATAGGGTTGCAAAATTCTAGCAACTTTCCCAATATTCCCAGGTTTTCCAGAAATGCATGTAAACTCAGCAAAAAAAGAAACATCCCTTTTTCAGGACCCTGTCTTTCAAAGATAATTCGTAAAATCCAAATAACTTCATAGATCTTCATTGTAAAGGGTTTAAAACACTGCTTCCCATGCTTGTTCAATGAACCATAAACAATTAATGAACATGCACCTGTGGAACGGTCGTTAATAAGACACTAACAGGTTACAGATGGTAAGGTCACAGTTATGACAACTTAGGATACTAAAGAGGCCTTTCTACTGACTCTGAAAAACATCAAAAGAAAGATGCCCAGGGTCCCTGCTCATGTGCGTGAACGTGCCTTAGGTATGCTGCAAGGAGGCATGAGGACTGATGATGTGGCCAATAAATTGCTACGTCTGTACTGTGAGGCGCCTAAGACTGCGCTACAGGGAGACAGGACGGACAGCTGATCGTCCTTGCAGTGTCAGACCACGTGTAACAACACCTGCACAGGATCAGTACATCCAAACATCACACCTGCGGGACAGGTACAGGATGGCAACAACAACTGTCCGAGTTACACCAGGAATGCACAATCCCTCCATCAGTGCTCAGACTTTCCGCAATAGGCTAAGAGAGGCTGGCAACAATGTCGCCTATGGGCACAAACCCACCGTCGCTGGACCAGACAGGACTGGCAAAGAGTGCTCTTCACTAACGAGTCAAGGTTTTGTCTCACCAGGGGTGATGCTCAGATTTGCGTTTATCATATTGAAGGAATGAGCGTTACACCGAGGCCTGTACTATGGAGTGGGATCGATTTGGAGGTGGAGGGTCCGTCATGGTCTGGGGTGGTGTGTCACAGTATCACCGGACTGAGCTTGTTGTCATTGCAGGCAATCTCAACTCTTTGTGTTACAGGGAAGACATCCTCCTCCCTCATGTGGTACCCTTCCTGCAGGCTCATCCTGACATGACCCTCCAGTATAACAATGCCACCAGCCATACAGCTCGTTCTGTGCGTGATTTCCTGCAAGACAGTAATGTCAGTGTTCTGCCATGGTCAGCGAAGAGCCCGGATCTCAATCCCATTGAGCATGTCTGGGACCTGTTGGATCGGAGGGTGAGGGCTAGGGCCATTCCCCCCAGAAATGTCCGGGAACTGGCAGATGCTTTTGTGGAAGAGTGGGGTAACATCTCACAGCAAGAACTGGCAAATCTGGTGCAGTCCATGAGGAGGAGATGCACTGCAGTACTTAATGCAGCTGGTGGCCACACTAGATACTGACTGTTACTTTTGAATTTGAACCCCCCTTTGTTCAGGGACACATTATTCCATTTCTAGTAGTCACATGTCTGTGGAACTTGTTTAGTTTATTTCTCAGTTGTTGAATCTTGTTATGTCATATTTACACGTCTAAGAATACTTAGAAACAGGAAAAATATGGCAACTACTGTGTAGTAGTAATAATAATAATGAAATAAAAATTATTAAAAACAAAAACTTACATTAACAGTGAAAAACAATTCTAATCTACTAATAAAAACTACAAATCCAATTTGTTAATCCTCCAACCAGGAAGACTTATGTCTTGTAAAGCTCTATTTAAATGCTGCTTAATCACACAGGGAAGTCAGATGGTTTGGAAATACATTTCTTCTCATACTGTAGATTTTCTGATATTTCTTTTCCAAGATGCCCCCCACAGAATTCAGAGTGGGATTCTGAAATCCTGGCCTTTGTTTGGGAAGTTGAGTAGATGAGCAGACGGGGAGCGCTGCGCCTCGTGCCAGGTTCCTGACACCCCTGTTGATTTAGATTTATCTACGTCAAGGATAATTTATTTGTGTGTTTTCTGAATCCTGCCGGCAGACTTAAAAAATATCAACTATGCAGCCCCTTTCATAAGTAATGTTTCCTTCTCTCTCTCTCTCTCTCTCTCTGTCTCTGCCCCCCTCTCTCTTTCTCTCCCTCTCTCTTTCACTTCCTTTCCCTTTGAAGACGGTTCAAAAGATGCTGAAATCCAACAAGCAGTTCTGCAGTAAACTGGGGAAGTACCACATGCCATTTGCCTGGTCCATCAGGTAAGGGACACTGAGCCACACTGTGTTTTCTGTAATCCTACTCACTCCATATCCATTTATTGACCTTTTCTCCTTTAATGATCAAACTGCATTTACTGCATCACAAGGAATGTCTATAAAGGTGAAGGTTATTGATCACTTTTCACAGTATCTTCCACTCAAAACTATTGTCCTGTCTGTCTTGTCTGTGCATCCGTCCGTCTGTCTGCCTCGTCTGTTCTGCCTCGTCTGTTCTGCCTGCCTGCCCATCCGACTGTCTGTCTATCTGTCTTGTCTTGCTGTCTGTCTCAGGTCTGTGTTTAAGGACAATCAGGGGACGGTGGACCGGGAGTCTCGCTTCTCGCCCCTCTTCAAACAGGAGAGCAACAAGATCTCCACCGAAGATCTCATCAAGCTGGTGTCGGAATACAGGAGGTAGGCCACCGAAAAGATATCAAGGCTGCATCCCAAATGGCACCCAATTCCCTATTTAGTGCACAACTTTTGACCAGGTCCCATAGGGCTCGAGTTGAAAGTAGAGCACCATATGGGAAATAGGTTGCCATTTGGGATAAAGACCAAATCATGTCAGTTCAACCCCATAGTGCAGATCCCTTTTTAGGTCAGGGTCAGAGTTTGTCATGACCATCTAACCTGACCTGGAAAACTCCTGGTCATAGTGAATGTATAGTGCTCACTGCTCACCCATTCCTTGGCACTCTCTGTGTCTTTGCAGGGCTGAGAAGACCAGTAAACTGCAGACCATTCCAGGGAGCCTGGACATCACTGTGGACTATGTCCCTATGGAGCATCCAAGTAGGTTGAACACTCTTTTCTCTTTCTTTCTTTCGACACCCCTCATGTCTCTCCTTCTCCTTCTCTCACTTTATTTTCTCTCTCTCTCTCTCTCTCTCTACCTCTTCCCCCTCTATCTCTTGTTCTACCCTCTCTCTCCCTCTCTCTCTCTCTCTCTCTCTCTCTCTCTCTCTCTCTACTGTTGATAGCCATCAGTGTTACAAGCATGACAGATGTCCTCTCTCTCACTCTGTCTCTGTCTCTCCACCTCTCCCCTCTCTATCTTTCTTTCTACCCCTCTCTCTCTCCATCTCTGTCTCTCTCCAATTCAATTTAAGGGCTTTATTGGCACGTGAAACCTATGTTTACATTGCCAAAGCAAGTGAAATAGATAATACCCCAAAATAAAATAAGCAACACAAAAATGAACAGTAGACATGACACTCAGATAAATTCCAAAATAATAAAGACGTCTGCCTGTCTGCCTGCAGACTGTGTGACGTCCTCTTACGTGCCCATCAAGCCTTTCGAGGACTGCAGCCAGCACCAGGCCACCGTGGAGGTGGAGGAGTTTGTCCAGGACTCCACCAAGTTCACCCAGCCACACCGCGTCTACAAGAACCACGTCTACGTCTACCCCCGGCATCTCAAATACGACAGCCAGAAGAGCTTCGCCAAGGTACCGTAGATATCTAGTAGATATACTAGATATACTCAGAAATATCATGGCAAGGAAACAAAATTTGAAGCAAACTTACTTTGGAGGAAAACCGACCTAATGTTGGAAAGAAAAAGCCATGTGTTGTCATGTTTGTTTATTCTCCCAGCAATAGCACACAATATTTGACATAAAGCAGGTTGACAAAATATATTTTTTGCCCATGGAATAATGTAGTATTGTGATACACAAGTCACACTGTACATTTCATATGTATATACTCTATTCTACTGTATTTTACACAGTGTCACTCAGAAATTGCTCTTCCTAATATTTATATATTTTTTTAAAATTCCATTCGTTTACTTTTATATTTGTGTGTATTGTTGTGAATTATTAGATACTACTGCATTGTTGGAGCTAGGAACACAAGCATTTCGCTACACCCGCAATATTATGTGCTAGGTATGTGTATGTGACCAATACAATTTGATTAGATTTGACTTATATGGGACCTCTTTGCAGACAGGCGTGAAATACTGTATGCCCACAAATGTGACAATGTTATTTTCATTCACAGGCTCGTAACCTTGCAGTCTATGTGGAGTTTCGAAGTTCAGACGAGGAAGTTGCCAAACCTTTGAAGGTGCCGTATCTTCTCTGTCATCGAGAGCATTTAGAGTATCATGGTGGATTATTTTGGAAAAACTTCACTTTTCTCTTATTTTCTCTTAACTTGCTGCCTCAGTGCATATACGGCAAGCCTGGGGGCCCAGTTTACACCACAGCAGCCTGTTCCATAGTCCTTCACCACTCCCAGAACCCAGACTTCTATGATGAGGTGAGTGTGGAAGGAGAGGGTTTGAAGAGGTGTATGGCGAGAGATGGAAGGAGGGGGGGCACGGGAAGAGATTGATTGGACGTGCAGGGCTCTTATTGCCTGGTAGCCAGTTTTGTTTGTTCAAAACTCCTCTTATGCTCATTATCATGAATGAGAGGAGTTGAAGCACAATCAGACATGTGCGTACCAGGCTAGAGCCTTCACTGTGTAGTGGCTGGATAAAGTTGCCCCCAGATGCTGATCTTGGGTCAGTTTTGCATTGCCTCCACTAATAGTTCGGGTTAGGATTGGGGGAAGGGGAAGATGATAGATCTGTACCCAGAGGAACCTTCACCCTGGAATTTAGCGGCTCAGTGGATTGTTCACCACTGTGACACCAGTTGTCAATTCAGCTTCTTTTTTTAATGTTTTGAGGCTTTTGTTTAATGCACAATGCATTGTGATTTCATTTCTGTGCCTGTTTGTGAAATGGTCCTTTGTTTCATCCTCTGCGTGCCAGGTGAAGATTGAGTTGCCCACCCAGCTCCACGAGAAGCACCATCTACTCTTCTCCTTCTACCATGTGACCTGTGACATCAACGCCAAGACCAACTCCAAGAAGAAAGAGGCCCTGGAGACACCAGGTAGGGAGGAAGGAGAAATACTGTGATCCTGTGTGGCTCAGTTGGTAGAGCACCGTGTTTGTGACACTCCAGGGTCATGGGTTTGATTCCCGCTGGGGCCAGCAGTCTGAAAATACAGTGGGGCAAAAAAAAGTATTTAGTCAGCCACCAATTGTGCAAGTTCTCCCACTTAAAAAGATGAGAGGCCTGTAATTTTCATCATAGGTACACTTCAACTATGACAGACAAAATGAGAAAAAAATCCAGAAAATCACATTTTAGGATTTTGAATGAATTTATTTGCAAATTATGGTGGAAAATAAGTATTTGGTCAATAACAAAACATTATCTCAATACTTTGTTATATACCCTTTGTTGGCAATGACAGAGGTCAAACGTTTTCTGTAAGTCTTCACAAGGTTTTCACACACTGTTTGCTGGTATTTTGGCCCATTCCACCATGCAGATCTCCTCTAGAGCAGTGATATTTTGGGGCTGTTGCTGGGCAACACAAACTTTCAACTCCCTCCAAAGATTTTCTATGGGGTTGAGATCTGGAGACTGACTAGGCCACTCCAGGACCTTCAAATGCTTCTTATGAAGCCACTCCTTTGTTGCCCGGGCGGTGTGTTTGGGATCATTGTTATGCTAAAAGACCCAGCCACGTTTCATCTTCAATGCCCTTGCTGATGGTAGGCTTTGTTACTTTGGTCCCAGCTCTCTGCAGGTCATTCACTAGGTCCCCCCGTGTGGTTCTGGGATTTTTGCTCACCGTTCTTGTGATCATTTTGACCCCACGTGGTGATATCTTGTGTGGAGCCCCAGATCGAGGGAGATTATCAGTGGTCTTGTCTTCCATTTCCTAATAATTGCTCCCACAGTTGATTTCTTCAAACCAAGCTGCTTACCTATTACAGATTCAGTCTTCCCAGCCTGGTGCAGGTCTACAATTTTGTTTCTGGTGTACTTTGACAGCTATTTGGTCTTGGCCATCGTGGAGTTTGGAGTGTGACTGTTTGAGGTTGTGGACAGGTGCCTTTTATACTGATAACAAGTTCAAACAGGTGCCATTAATACAGGTAACGAGTGGAGGACAGAGGAGCCTCTTAAAGAAGAAGTCTACAGGTCTGTGAGAGCCAGAAATCTTGCTTGTTTGTAGGTGACCAAATACTTATTTTCCACCATAATTTGCAAATAAATTCATTAAAAATCCTACAGTGTGATTTTCTGGATTTTTTCCCCTCATTTTGTCTGTCATAGTTGAAGTGTACCTATGATGAAAATTACAGACCTCTCTCATCTTTTTAACTGGGAGAACTTGCACAATTGGTGGCTGACTACATACTTTTTTGCCCCACTGTATATGCTTGTATAAAAGCATCTGTTCGGTGGCATGTATTAATACTGCCTTTGAGACAAGTCTGTGGATGGTGGCTAGTCGGCATAAGCTTATCACTGTGCAGCAAATATCGCCTCGCGGTAGGGGATACTGTTGTGATTGTGTTATCGATTCCAGGAGTGTGGTGGTGCATGCTACGTCTACAGGCCATTACTGCTTGCTCTTTGGCGTCTGGGCCAGGTTGTAAAAGGACTTTGTGGCAACTGCTGATATAACAAGGGCTTTATTAATACATTTAATTGATTGATTTACACATTACATACAGTATATTGTTTTCCAAATGTGTTCTTTCGCCTGTGTGTGTGTGTGTGTGTGTCTGTGTGTGTGTGTGCGGGTACGCCCTGTGCCTTGTGTGTGTTGCGTGTGTGTCTGCAGTGGGCTACTCATGGCTGCCTCTGCTCAGAGAGGGTCGCCTGGCCTCACAGGAGTTCAACATCCCTGTGTCCTGTAGCCTGCCCCCTGGATACCTGCTTGTCAAAGAACCCGGATCTACTAAGGTAGGGGGGGGTGCATGGAAGGGAGCGAAGGGGGAGGGAGGGAGGGAGATAAGAGAGAAAATAGGGGGGAAGTAGAAAGAGAATATTTGGATGGAAGGGGATACAGTAATTGAAAGAGAAGGCATTTTTTGCTTTGTAAGTTTTGTCATGTCATAAAATTGAATTGAGAGACAGAGCGGTATGAAGAGAGCACACCATAGGGAACAACAGTAAAGTGTTAAGCAAGCATGGATCTCCCTGGTGCTCCGTGACCCTTCCTCCTTATCTCCCCCCAGAACGGCTCGGATCTGAAGTGGGTGGACGGAGGTAAGCCCATATTCAAGGTCTCCACCAATGTCCTCTCCACAGTCTACACCCAGGTAAGAATCTGGCTTTACCCTGCCACTCCTTGTAAGTTCCACAAGTCAACTTTGTTCTTAAAATAAAAAAGTGTATTTAACCAAACTTTAACGGGTCTCAACTCCAGCAAGGCAATCCTTGTTATCCCACCGTGATTTTAGGATTGTGCGCCAAAGGGAACCCTATCCCCTATTTAGTGCACTACTTTTGACAATAGGGCTCTGGTCAAAACTAGTGCACTTTGTAGGGTTCGGTTTGGGATGCAGAATCAGTTAGTCCTCATCTCCACTCAGTGATTCTGGTTCTGGTTGTGACCGTGTCTTCTCTCTTTGATCGCCAGGAGCCCCTCCTGAATCGCTTCTTCCAGCAGTGCCAAAAACATGAGACGGACCTCTCCCAATCACCTACCTCAAACTTCCTCAACTGCCTGAAGGTCTGGAGAAATGAATGAAGGAAGGGAGGGAGGACTTCACATCTCTGCATTCTGCATTCCGTTCCCATACTATACACCCCATTACTGACTGTGTCTCTCTCTCTCTCTCTCTCTCTCTCTCTCTCTCTCTCTCTCTCTCTCTCTCTCTGTCTCTGTCTCTGGCTATGGCTATGGCTATCGCTCTGTCTCTGATTCTCTTTCTATTTCTTCTCTCTCTCCCACAGGGCTTACTGAGCATTGAGAAGATTCCGGTGATAATTCGTTTCCTGCCGGTACTCTTCAACCAGCTGTTCAAGGTCCTCACCCAGAACGACAACGACGAAGTCACCACCACCACCACCAGGTAGGATGGGGCACTGCAGGCCACGGACCACTCTCACTGCTACAGGATCACTCTCACTGCTACTGATTCTGCAGGCATACATGTTGCCAGATCATGAATATTGCCAGATTAGCTATTAATGTCGCCAGATTAGCAATAGAATGTCACCAGGTTATGAATGTTGCCAGGTAATGATGACGAATGAGTGATCACTTTGTTTGCATGTGTTTCACCAGGGTGCTTGTCCACATCGTTGCTAAGTGTCATGAAGAAAACCTAGACCACTACCTGCACTCCTACATAAAGGTATGGTGCTCATTTCATTGGGATGTTAGCCCTGTCTTGCAGGAAGAGCGAGGCTCAGATTCTGCAGTTGTTTAGCCGGAGAGGCGAGGGGAGGAGAGTAGCACACAGACAGCTTCATTTGTGAAGGCAGAGAAGGAGGCTTTGTATGTGTGCACGTTTAACCGTGAGAGTGTGTGTGTGTGTGTGTGTGTGTGTGTGTGTGTGTGTGTGTGTGTGTGTGTGTGTGTGTGTGTGTGTGTGTGTGTGTGTGTGTGTGTGTGTGTGTGTGTGTGGGCGGGCGGGCAGAGGTGGGGGCTTTGGGGTGTGGTGAGTGCAGGAGCGTGGCTGAGGGGCTAGGGTAATGTGCCCAGAACACTGTGGACACAGAGAGAAGAGAGAGTCTGCCACACACACACACGGCTCTCAGCTCACACACAGACAAGCATGGCTGTGGGGAAGAGAAAAGGGGGGTGTCTGGTGGAAGGCACACAAGGACACCGAGCCTTTTCAATAAAAAAAAGCAAGGCTTGCTTGTTAAGAAGAGAGAGATGGAGAGAGAGAGACCGACAGACGGGGAGAGAGAGAGAGAGAGAGAAAGAGACAGAAAGAGAGAAAGTGAGAAAGGGAAATGGAGAATAGAACCAGCTTACCATCAGCTTTTTCATGTCTGGTAGAAAGAAAACGAGAATCCTACAATTGATCTTTAAGAGGGGCAGAGGGACAGAAAGAGAAATGGAGGGAGGGTGGAAGGAGAGGAGGAGGAGGGGAAAGAATGGGAGGACCACTGTAATGAAACTACCGTTACCATGGCAACTGATTGGCATGCTGCTCGGGGGTGGAGGCTAGCAGCAAGCAATTTTCGGCCAGTGCTTTCCCGCAGTGTGGTTGTGGGTGTGTGTGCATGTGTGCGTGCGTCGATGCAAATGTGTGTGTGCATGTGTGTGTGGTTGCCATAGTTCATTAACAAACTCAATTTGGTGACGTCAGTGGTAATGAGGTGTGTGTGTCATACACATACAGTGTGGGTGGAACATTTCTCACAAAAAGAGATTCATTGCCAAAATAAGCAAATTTTTCAGCATCTTAATCGGTGTTGTTATGTTAATATGTAAATGCAGAGCCAAGAATGTTGCATGTTTGGTTCCCTTGATGCTATTAATGTGTGTACAGTATGTGAGAGAGAGAAAGTGTGTCTGCACAGCATGTCTGTCTGTGTCTGTTTGACTCTATATCTGTCTCTATGTGTCTGTCTCTGTCGGACTCTCTGTGTCTCTGGCCGTCTGTCTCATTGACCTTGTTCTCTCCGCTGCGGTGGTCAGTTTGTGTTCAAGGCGGAGTCGCACGGCTTCCGGACAGTCCACGAGGAGCTGGCCAAGGGCATGACCTCTGACCTGAAGAGCAACGAGCAGCCGGCCGTCAGGAACATCCTCAGGGTGAGCCTAGATGGCCGCCACGCCCAGTCCCGAATGACACCCAGTCCCAAATGACACCCTATTCCCTTGAAGGAAACCACAGGGCTCTGGTCAAAAATAGCGCACTGTAAAGGGAATAGGGTGTCATTTGGGTGGATAGTCCCATGATCTACAGATGCTCACACGGTCAACAAACTGTCAACTGCAACTCTGTTGACATGCAACTGCTTTCTAGGGTTAGGTTTAGGGTTAGATTAAGGGTTAGGGTTAGTGAATAGTTAATTGAAATGTTGTTGAAATGTTGACAGTTAGTTGGACATCTACTGAACATCTACAAACCTTTTTTGGGACTGTCCAAATAAAGTCATACCTAGAAATGTCATGCATAGACATGATAGGATGCCTTATCTTACATAGCAAAGCAGTCTATATGCTCTACATTATATATTTCTATCTCATTGTGCCATTGAATGTGACCCTGAGTGCTTAATTGAACATGAACCGCATAATCTGACCCCTGTTTGACCTTTTACCCCTGTCTGCTGCAGTTTTCCTGGTTCTTCTTCGAGCTCATTGTCAAGTCCATGGCCCAGCATCTAGTGGACTCAGACAATGTCAAGGTAAAGAAACATAACATATGAAGATATAATATATACATATACATTCACCGGCCAGTTTATTAGGTACACCCATCTAGTAGCAGGTCAGACCCTCATTTGCCTTCTGAACAGGCTGAATTCTTCGGGGCATTCTATAAGGTTTCAGAAACGTTCCACAGGGATGTTGGTCATTGCTGACGCGATAGCATCACAGAGTTGCTGCAGATTGGACAGCAGTACATTCGTGCTGAAAACAGCCCGTTCCATCTCATCCCACAGATGTTCTATTGGGTTGAGGTCTGGGGACTGACCAGGACACTAAAGTAAACTGAACTCGCTGTCATGTTCCAGGTGATGTCCACTCCTCAGTTGTCCAGAGTTGGTGATGGTGTGCCCACTGGAGCCGCTTCTTCTTGTTTTTAGCTGATAGGA
The DNA here is from genome assembly GCF_036934945.1 of Oncorhynchus masou masou. Taxonomy (NCBI): domain Eukaryota; kingdom Metazoa; phylum Chordata; class Actinopteri; order Salmoniformes; family Salmonidae; genus Oncorhynchus; species Oncorhynchus masou. The sequence continues at coordinate 45,627,586 of NC_088220.1, read as the reverse complement.
GTGGAACCCAGTGTGGTCGTCTGCTGCAATAACCCATCCATGACAAGGATTGACAAGTTGTGCATGGCGAGATGCTGTTCTGCACACCACCTGTTGTACTGCTCAGTTATTTGTCTGTTTGTGGCCCGAGTGTTAGCTTGCACTATTCTTGCCATTCTCCTTCGACCTCTCATCAACGAGCTGTTTTCGCCCAGAGGACTGCCGCTAACTGGATGTTGTTTTGTTTGTCGCATCATTCTCGGTAAACCTGTCGTGTTTGAAAAGCCCAGGAGGACAGCCGTTTCTGAGATACTGGAACCGGCGCGCCTGGCACCAACGATCACACCACGCATAAAGGTCACTTGTCTTGCCCGTTCTAACGTTCGTTCGAACAGTAACTGAATGCCTTGATGGCTGCTTTATATAGCAAACCACGGCCGCATGACTCACTGTCTGTAGGAGCGATCCCTTTTCGTGAACGGTCTGGGTGTACTTAATAAACTGGCCAGTGTGTGTATATGCCACTTACCAGACACTTTTATCCAAAGCGACTTACAGTACGACACGAAAAAAAAGTTAGTACTCAAGTCTCATAAATTCAAATTCTCTCGAGCCTACCGTCTGACCATATATTGGGCCTGCATCTGTCCTACGTCCCACTGTACCATTCAGTGCTGTTAGTGCATACATTTTGTAGTATGTATATGTGATCCCTGCTGGAATTGAACCTACGACCTTAGTGTTGCAAATGTAACTTATACATTAGGCCTATACGTTAAGTTCCATATTATGTGTGCCTCAGCTCCCACGACCACAGAGGTTCCCTTCAACCTACCAGAGTCGTCTGGAGAGCCTAGTCATGACCGTGTCCGACCACATCTTCTGGAAGAACAAGGAGCTGGCAGAGGAGACCCGCAGTGCCAACCTGGCCGTGGCAGCCTTTGTCAAGGTGGGCATCACACACTCACACACACACACATTACATGCTTAGGGAGATGTCCTTATCACTTGTCGAGATTGAGCTCAAATGCTGCCAATGGTAATACATTTGTGTTCCCTGACTAATGAAGCGGAGATGAATGCAATGAAAATGGCTTCCGCTGCTGTTGTTCGATGTTGATTGTTTGAGATTCTCCGGTACTTTTGTGTCCTTTTTAGACAGTAGTTCTGAAAGTGAGCCACAAGTGGTCCCCGAAAATGGCATACCACGTCACATTGGTGCAGATATGTGCACCACTTCATTGCTCTCTCTCTCTGGGTGCATGATGTGCCTCTTGTTAGATGTCACTCAAATGCGAGGGGCTGAAGCTCGTTGGCTAGAACTTGAATTGCAAGGGGGTTGGCCCACATGGGGGAAAATATAGGGGAAATGGCGCAGCACAGCTTCCCTAAAAACATGGGATTTCGTGGCTAATTGAGGTAAGACAGTAATTCTTCTTATAGATTATGCATGTATGAACTACACGTTGACACATCTAGCCGAAAGCCGGAGGTTTAAAAGATACTTAGAAGTCTCCAAAGTTCCGGAGCATGTTTTTAATTGTGTTGTGAAATTATGAAATGACCTCTCTCTTTCATGTTCTTCATAAACTAATGCTGACCCCGACTCTCTCTCTCCCTTCCTCTATCCATCACTCCCTCTTTCCCTACCTCACTCCTCTCCTCCCTATCTCCCTCCCCCTCTCCCCTCCCTCCATCCATCTCTCCCTCCCTCTTTTCCTCCCTCCCTCCAGCGTTGCTTCACCCTCATGGACCGAGGGTTCACCTTCAAGCTGATTAGCAACTATGTCAACATGATCACAGCCACTGACAACAAGGTTACACACACACTTGCACATACACACATCATTCTCATTCTGTCTCTCAGTCCCAGAATTGTGTGAATAAAGCATTGCCTTATCTGTCGGTGTAATAGCCAATGTCACTCACTGTAGAATAGAAAGGATTATAAAACAATGAAATAGATACTAGAATAGACAACAATGAAATAGATACTAGAATTAGAAAACAATGTGCTTCAGAGATGTTGTGGTGTTTTTATTCGGTCAATCAGGTTGTGACTCCAACGTTTCTCTCAACAGGTGCTGTGTGAGTTCAAGTTTGAGTTCCTGCGAGAGGTGTGCAACCACGAGCACTACATCCCTCTCAGTCTGCCCCTCCCCTCCGCACGCATCACAGGTCAGAAGTCATCTAGGGTTCACAGGGACCTAATTGAAGTCCGTCTTAGGTATTAATGCCGTTGCATTCATCTTCATTCATTGCACCGCTTAACACTTTCTTTTCTGTTCTTTCTCTTTCCTGTCCATTTCAGACAATGCATCACAAGAAACGCAAAGTGCTCAGGGTAACTATCGGTCCCTTTTTATGATATTTTGTGATATTCACATGATGTTGTACTGATATTCTTTACCACACGACTGGCACTGGGTGGAATAAACAAACCATAATTTAGTTTAGTGTAGTGGTACTAGGTACTAGGACCAGCTCTGGTCCATGAGATGTTGCTAACCAGTCCCTAAAATGATTATCTGACATCAATTTAGTCAATTCTAAAGTGTTAGTTTTAATGTAAGGGTTCCTCCAAGAAGGAAGAACCGTAGCTGTCTGGTCTCTGCTATAAAGCAAGTTGAGAAACACTGGTAAATTAGACTCTTTCTCTCGCTCTGCCACCCATAACCCCCTCTCCATATCTCTCTCTCTAAATCTCTTCCTCCCCCTCTCTTTCTGCCTCTTTCTCTCCCCGTTTCTTCCCCCCCCAAACCCCTCTCTCTCCCTCCTTACTCTCCACCCTAGTGGATGTGCCAGAGTACAGCCTGACAGGCGAGTTCTGCCGGAAGCACTTCCTAACGGGCTTGTTGCTACGGGAGCTGGGCCTGGCGTTGCAGGATGAGCAGGACCTGCGCCACCTGGCCCTCGCCTGCCTCAAGAACCTGATGGCCAAGCATTCGCTGGACGCCCGCTACGCCATGAAGGTATGCCACGCACGCCAGCACCATGTAGCGGGCACCAGATGATAATATAACATGTGTCCCTAAATAGACCGTATTTTCTGTATAGTGCACTTCTTTTGACCAGAGCCTGATAGTTTACAAGTACACTGTATATACAAGAGTATAATGACACCCCTTCAAATGAGTTGATTTAGCTATTTCAGCTGCACCCGTTGCTGACAGGTGTATAAAATTGAGCACACAGCCATGCAATCTCCATAGACAAACATTAACAATAGAATGGCCTTCCCAACAAGTCAGTTCGCCAAATTTCTGCCCTGCTAGAGCTGCCTCGGTCAACTGTTAAGTGCTGTTATTGTGAAGTGGAAAAGTCTAGGAGTAACAACGGCTCGGCTGCGAAGTGATAGGCCACACAAGCTCACAGAAAGGGACCATGCTGAAGCGCGTAAAAATAATCTGTCCTCGGTTGTAACACTTAATAGCAACACTTACTACCGAGTTCCAAACTGCCTCTGGAAGCAACGTCTGCACAAGAACTGTCCGTCGGGAGTTTCATAAAATGGGTTTCCCTGGCCGAGCAGCCGCACTCAAGCCTAAGAACACCATGCACAATGCCAAGCGTTGGCTGGAATGGTGTAAAGCTCACCGCCATTGGACTCTGGAGCATTGAAAACTGAAGTGATGAATCACGCTTCTCCGTCTGGCATTCCGACTAATCTGGGTTTGTCGGATGCCAGGAGAACGCTACCTGCCTCAATACATAGTTTAACTGTAAAGTTTGGTGGAGGAGGAATAATGGTCTGGGGCTGCTTTTCATGGTTTGGGCGAGGCCCCTTAGCTCCATTGAAGGGAATCTTAACATTAGAGCATACAATGATATTCTAGTCGATTCTGTGCTTCAAACTGGCATGCACAGAACCCTGACCTCAACCGAACACCTTTGGGATGAATTGAAACGCCGACTGCGAGCAAAGCCTAATCGCCCAACATCAGTGCCCAACCACACTAACCTCACTCTTGTGGCTGAATGGAAGCAAGTCCCTGCAGCAATGTTCCAACATCTGGTAGAAATCCTTCCCAGGGGAGGCTGTTGTAGCAGCAAACTCCATATGAATGCCCATGATTTTGGAATGAGATGTTCGATGAGCAGACTTTTGGTCATGAAGTGTATGTCTGTAAGAAAGAGATGTGACAGTAAGCTGCGATATTAGCCTGGTTCCAGACATGCTTCTGTTTTAGTTTAGCCAACTCCTCTGATTACGGTTGACAGTTGAACTGGTTATATAAAGGTGAAATAAAAAAAATACTTTCAAAAATGTTGTGAGTTGGCTGAAGCGCAAACAGATCTGGGACCAGACTGTTCCAATATTGATGTTCCACACAGGAAACTGAAATATTTTGATTGGACAGTGTACAATGTACTATAGCTGACGGAAACATATACACAGTAAAATTAACTTTTTAGGTTGAGTTATTGGGTTGACTTTGTGTGTGTGTGTGTGTGTGTGTGTGTGTGTGTGTGTGTGTGTGTGTGTGTGTGTGTGTGTGTGTGTGTTTGTGTGTGTGTGTGTGTGAGGGGCACATTACAGTGATGGCTATGAGGATTTGAAACGGCAGGAAATCATTAAACTGGGCACATACGCTCTCTGACACACACACTCTACCCTGCGTTCCTGTGTACAGGAAGTAGACTATGTAATGTACCATTCTCACTGGGACATCTGAGCACTCGAGGAGAGAAGGTGGCATGGAGTGGGGTGCTGGAAAGGATCCAGGCTGCGTCCCAAATGGCACCCTATTCCCTATAGTTCCCATAGGGCTCTGGTCAAGAGTATTGCACTATGTAGGGAATAGGGTGCCTTTTTCCACTCAGACCCCAGACAGCCAGATCCCATCCGAGATTAGGAGCCTGCCAAACCCAACACTGTACAACTGTTGACAGGTCTCTGTTTCTTGTTCTCTCAATCACGCAGAGTTTAAAACCCCTGACTTTCTGTAGGTCTGTTGCTCACTGTCGGTCTTTCTCTCTCTCTCTCTCTCTCTTCCTTTCTCTCTCTCTTTGTCTCTCTGTCTGTCTCAAATTCAATCTCTCTCTCTCTCTCTCTCTCTCTCTCTCTCTCTCTCTCTCTCTCTCTCTCTCTCTCTCTCTCTCTCTCTCTCTCTCTATTTCCTGCCTTTCTCCCTCCCCCTCAAACTCCCCTCTCTCTCTCCTCCCATTCTCTATTTCACTCTACTCTCTCTGCCACCCCTCTTTCCTCCCTCTGCCCTTCCCCCCTTCTCTCCTCCCTCTCTCTTCATATTCTCCAGGATAAGCAGGCGAGGATAGCGTCCCTCTACCTGCCTCTGTACGGCCTCATCCTGGACAACATGCCTCGCTTCTTCCTCCGAGACCTCTTCCCCATCTACTTCACCTCCAGTGACCAAGTAAGAGCCTCCACTGCAGCCCTGATTGACTGCAGCCCGGCCCATGACCAAGCAAAGTGCCACACAGCCACTGTTGTTGTAGTGATGTCATAGTTTGGCGCGGCCCGCAGTGCTACTTTAGGGTCATGTATGTCCAGTCACAGCACCGTTCACAGAGGCTAGGGAGGGAGTGGTGGAGGGAGGGAGGGGGAGAGAAAGAGGGAGAGAGAGGAAGGGCAGGGATAAACGTTTACACAGGCCCTGCCGCTCCGCTAATGTTACTTCAGTGGTGTTACAGTATAATATTTCCCTCTAGCCTAGTGGTGTCAAGGTGAAATGTTTCCCTCTAGCATAGTGGTGTCACAGTGAAATGTATGCCTCTGGACCAGTTGTGTTAAAGGCTCTGCAAAGTCAATCAGGGGTCTGAAGTGGCCGTACAGCATCATTTACTGCAATGCAGCCTCCGCAAACGTCTGGGCTTTCAAACTTCAAATCAAATGTGTTTATATAGCCCTTTGTACATCAGCTGATATCTCAAAGTGCTGTACAGAAACCCAGCCTAAAACCCCAAACAGCAAGCAATGCAGGTGTTGAAGCACGTTGGTTAGGAAAAACTCCCTAGAAAGGCCAAAACCTAGGAAGAAACCTAGAGAGGAACCAGGCTATGAGGGGTGGCCAGTCCTCTTCTGGCTGAGCCGGGTGGAGATTATAACAACATGGCTAAGATGTTCAAATGTTCATAAATGACCAGCATGTTCAAATAATAGGTCTGGGACAGGTAGCACGTCCGGTGAACTGGTCAGGATTCCATAGCCGCAGGCAGAACAGTTGAAACTGGAGCAGCAGCATGGCCAGGTGGACTGGGGACAGCAAGGAGTCATTATGCCAGGTAGTCCTGAGGCATGGTCCTAGGGCTCAGGTCCTCCGAGAGAAAGAAAGAGAGAAAGAGAGAATTAGAGAGAGCATACTTAAATTCACACAGGACACAGGAGAAGTACTCCAGATATAACAAACTGACCCTAGCCCCCCGACACATAAACTACTGCAGCATAAATACTGGAGGCTGAGACAGGAGGGGTCAGGAGACACTGTGGCCCCATCCGATGATACCCCCAGACAGGGCCAAACAGGAAGGATATAACCCCACCCACTTTGCCAAAGCACAGCCCCCACACCACTAGAGGGATATCTTCAACCACCAACTTACCATCCTGAGACAAGGCCGAGTATAGCCCACAAAGATCTCCACCACGGCACAACCCAAGGGGGGGGGCGCCAACCCACTCAAGTGATGCACCCCTCCTAGGGACGGCATGAAAGAGAAACTCCTTGCACTTAATGGAGCAGAGCAGAGCTATTGTGAAGGAAGTTGTCAAGGAAGTGAGTTTGTGTTTATACTGGACGTGCCACCCCCACCTACCGTCAACCAGTCATGTCAATGCGGATCTATTCGGAGACCTTTGCATCTTTACAAAACTTGAGAGGCGCATGGCGATAAGGTACGGAGCTTGATTTGGCCTCTGCATGGCTCCGGAGGCTCCGCAATTGCGTCACACCCTCCATATGAAGACTCTAACCACATTATTGGATCAAGAATAAATTGGCTTTCACCGTAAACTGACCTTCGCCTCCAGAGCCCATTGTGGAGTTGCAGCAAAGAGACAAGATCGAAATTTGGGATAAAATAATAATGAACCAAAAAGTGTAGCATAGGTTGTGCGCTCTGCAAAGAACGTGTCCACTCCAAAAATGAGAAGGGTAAAGACTGGGATAATAATACATTGAATGCATTAACAGAAATTGCCATAACCAATCAAGCATTGTAGATTAGATATGATAGGACTTAACGGTAAAAGTACTGTTGGTGGTATATGCAATGGGCAAGTGACATACACGAACAATCAAAGGCAAACAATTTACACAATAAAAAAATAAAATTATTTTATTTAACTAGGCAAGTCAGTTAAGAACAAATTCTTATTTTCAATGACAGCCCTACTGGGGAACAGTGGTTTATCTCCCTTGTTCAGGGGCAGAATAACAGATTTGTACCTTGTCAGCTCAGGGATTTGAACTTGCAACCTTTTGGTTAATAGTCCAATGCTCTAACCACTAGGTTACCCTGCCGCCCCAGAAGTTATGGAAAATGTATGTGCACAAATTGGCGGGAGAGAGCGCCTTCTGGAGAGAGAAGTGCATTGTGCATCTGGACACTGCATGGTCAGTCTGACGTCTGCATTGGCCATGCAGCATTTACGGTGATACTGCCTCTGCAGAAGTTAGAGCGTTCATACCTCTTGCGGAGCAGTGCAGAGCAGTTGTGAAGGAAGGGAGTTTGTGTTTATACAGGATGCACCGCCCCTACCTACCCTCAACCAATCATGTCGATGCGGAGTGACACAGCGCCCTAAACACATTGTTCCAACATTTGGGAGGCGCATGGCGATGCGGTTTGGAGCTCGTGTGTGTGTGTGTGTGTGTGTGTGTGTGTGTGTGTGTGTGTGTGTGTGTGTGTGTGTGTGTGTGTGTGTGTGTGTGTGTGTGTCTTGTTAGTCGGTTAGAACATCTACTTTGTGCATGACACAAGTCATTTTTCAAACAATTGTTTACAGACAGATTATTTCACGTATAATTCACTGCATCACAATTCCAGTGGGTCAGAAGTTTAAATACACTAAGTTTACTGTGCCTTTAAACAGCTTGGATAATTCCAGAAAATTATGTCATGTCTTTAGAAGCTTCTGATAGGCTAATTGACATCATTTGAGTCAATTGGAGGTGTACCTGTAGATGTATTTCAAGGCCTACCTTCAAAGTCAGTGCCTCTTTACTTGACATCATGGGAAAGTCAAAAGAAAAAAAATTGTAGACCTCCACAAGTCTGGTCATCCTTCATCTGTACAAACAAGAGTACGCAAGAATAAACACCACGGGGCCACATAGCTGTCATACCTCTCAGGAAGGAGACTCGTTCTGTCTCCTAGAGATGAACGTACGTACTTTTGTGCGAAAAATGTAAATCAATCCCAGAACAAGAGTAAAGGACCTTGTGAAGATGCTGGAGGAAACAGGTACAAAAGTATCTATATCCACAGTAAAACGAGTCCTATATTGACATAAACTAAAAGGTCGCTCAGCAAGGAAGAAGCCACTGCTCCAAAACCGCCATTAAAAAGCCAGATTACAGTTTGCAACTGCACATGGGGACAAAGATTGTACTTTTTGGAGAAATATCCTCTTGTCTGATGAAACAAAAATATAACTGTTTGGCCATTATGACCATTGTTATGTTTGGAGGAAAAAGGGGGGGGCTTGCAAGCCGAAGTACACCATCCCAACCGTGAAGCACGGGATGTGGCAGCATCATGTTGTGGGGGTGCTTTGCTGCTGCAGGAGGGACTGGTGCACTTTACAAAATAGATGGCATCACGAGGATGGAAAATTATGTGGATATATTGAAGCAACATCTCAAGACATCAGTCAGGAAGTTAAAGCTTGGTCGCAAATGGGTCTTCCAAATGGACAATGACCCCAAGCATACTTCAACGTTGTGGCAAAATGGCTTAAGGACAGCAAAGTCAAGGTATTGGAGTGGCCATCACAAAGTCCTGACCTCAATCCTACAGAAAATTTGAGGGCAGAACTGAAAAAACGTGTGTGAGCAAGGAGGTCTACAAACCTGACTCATTTACACCAGCTCTGTCAGGAGGAATGAGCCAACATTCACCCAACTTATTGTGGGAAGCTTGTGGAAGGCTACCCGAAACGTTTGACCCAAGTTAAACAATTTAAAGGCAATGCTACCAAATACTTATTGAGTGTATGTAAACTTCTGACCCACTGGGAATGTGATGAAAGAAATAAAAGCTGAAATAAATCATTCTCTATACTATAATTCTGACATTTCACATTCTTAAAATAAAGTGGTGATCCTAACTTGCCTACGACAGGGAATTTTTACTAGGATTAAATGTCAGGAATTGTGAAAAACTGAGTTTATTAAATGTAAACAATTGTTGGAAAAATGGCAGATTTCAAACTCTTCAGCAAAGGACTCGGGTAGGATACACATGACTATCCTCGATGAAAGGTGGATATCGAGGGGGGTAGGACAGTCTATAGTTAGCAGACAAACAAATTGACTTCTCCTCGACCACTTATCGGGTTCCAGGTAACACGGATGAGAGAGGGTGGAGCACGGACTTTTGCCCAAATGAGAAAAGGCTACGCTGAAATGAATCCCTCTGGCCTAGTGGTGTCGCCCTGAAATGTTTCCCACTGGCCCGAGTGATGTCACAGTGAAATATATCCCTCTGGCCTAGTGATGTTCCAGCAAACTCTTTCCCCCTCTCCAGGGTTCAAGAGATGACCTGAGTGTGGGAGGGGGTGTGGCAGGTCCTGTGGCTCACGTCATTCGCCATGGCAACTCGGTGGATGCCTCCTTTTCCAAAGAAGTGCTCAACTCCATCACAGGTAGTGTGTGTGTGTGTGTGTGTGTGTGTGTGTGTGTGTGTGTGTGCGTGCGTGCGTGCTTGCATACTTTTGCGTGTGTGTATGCGTGTTTGCAACTGTGTCTGCACCATAACCTCTAACCCTTCTGCCCCCAGCCTTTTCCTCCCTGGCTGTTTCTACGGGTAACCATGCCACCTCGCGGGGTTCTCTGATTAGCATAGAGTCCAACCCCAGCGACAGGAACAGTGAGAAGATGGACGGATGTGAAAAGGTATGAAAGATGACTCACTCAGCGGAATGTCATTTCCGTAAATGTTGTGCAGGCTGTGTTGGCTTAAAGAAAGAACAAAAATATTATAACTATTGCATGAAGAAGAATGTGTCTTTCTCCTTCTCTCTGGCAACCCCCCCCTCTCTCTCCCTCCCACCTCTCTCTCCCGTCCACCTCTCCCTAACTCCCCCCTTTTCTCTCCCATCCTTCCTTCCCTCACTCTCTCTGTCAGTTTGCCCGGCCTCAGTCTCTGATAGGCTTTGGATCTCGCATTGACAAGCTGGACCAGGCCGAGACGCGCAGTCTGCTCATGTGTTTCCTCCACATCATGAAGACCATATCTGAGGGTGAGACACATAGTGTTACCTCAATGCAGGTCCTATAATTCACTACAGTAAACTCCAAAAGTATTGGGACAGTGACGCATGTTCTGTTGTTTTGGCTCTATATTCCAGCTCTTTGGATTTGAAATGATACAATGACCACGATGTTAAAGTGCATAATGTCCACTTTCATTTGAGGGTATTTGCATTCGTATCAAGTGAACCATTTAGGAATTACAGCACTTTTTGTACATAGTCCCCCCATTTTAGGAGACCAAAAGTATTGGGACAAATTCACTTATATATGTATTAAAGTAGTCAAAAGTTAGGTACAGTATTTACATCAAGCTTGGACTCTACAAATTGGTGGATGTATTTGCTGTTTGTTTTGGTTGTGTTTCAGATGATTTTGTGACCAATAGAAATGAATGGTACATAATTTGTTGTGTCATTTTGAAGTCACTTTAATTTTAATTAAGAATGCAATATGTTTCCAAACACTTCTACATCAATGTGTATGCTACCATGATTGCGGATAATCCTGAATGAATCGTGAATACTGATGGGTGAGGAAGTTACAGAAGCACAAATACCATCTGCACTTTAACGTCATAGTCGTTGTATCATTTCACATCCAAAGTGCTGGAATATAGAGCCAAAACAACAACACATGTGTCACTGTCCCAATACCTTTGATCTGCAGTGTGTATGTGTTCTTTATGAAATTCTATGGTTAACCCCTTCACTACCGGACCATAGCAACAGTACAGTGGCCTGGTATCAATCGGACCATATGCTAGGCCTACACTACAGTAGACGGGTAGCTAGTACCCGTTAGCCAATTCCTTAGTGTTAACCTCTTCCATACCGGACCATAGCCTACAGTAGGGTTGTTATGATACCAGTATACTCGACTTTCCATGGCAGAAAGGGAAACAGGAAGTCTAAACTATGCGTCATGTGAAATATTTTGTGCCAACGCTTGGGAAGGAAACAGCCGTGACGCAGGATGATGTCATAAGGTTGTTTGTTTCCAACATTTGGACTGTTTTCCTCAAGACATTTATGTCCGCTTCCTGATTTGTTTGCTTGCCATGATACTTCAGTGTGTTGCGACACTGGTATGCACTGCTAGTCACATCCTTGCAAGTTGCACAGTGTGGTGGTGCAGGTACGGGTTAATGTGATAAGGACGCTGCCTTTTTAAAATGTATTTTAATTCCCCCCCCAGACGTGATGGTTTCCTATTGGCACCGAGCCATACACCAGGAGATCTCCGACTTCTTCAACCTCCTGGAGTGAGTATCCTCACTGTTAACCGTTCCTCTGTGCCTGTGTGCATGGACAGATACCACATGCAGATGGATACATTACGTGTATTACATTCATTGCATTGATTTTCAAAGACACAGCTAAGCATATCAGACTTTAAATAAGTAGTTGTTGTACATGGTGTAACAGAAGTGGTACATCCCGTTGACCTTGGTTGTGACGGAGCCTGTGGAGGAAGAGAAGAAATTATTACATGTTTTTTTTTACCATACCGCACAAACACACAGATGTACAGTGGGGCAAAAAAGTATTTAGTCAGCCACCAATTGTGAAAGTTCTCCCACTTAAAAAGATGAGAGAGGCCTGTAATTTTCATCATAGGTACACTTCAACTATGACAGACAAAATGAGAGAAGAAAATCCAGAAAATCTCATTGTAGGATTTTTAATGAATTTATTTGCAAATTATGGTGGAAAATAAGTATTTGGTCAATAAAAAAAATGTTTATCTCAATACTTTGTTATATACCCTTTGTTGGCAATGACAGAGGTCAAACGTTTTCTGTAAGTCTTCACAAGGTTTTCACACACTGTTGCTGGTATTTTGGCCCATTCCTCTATGCAGATCTCCTCTAGAGCAGTGATGTTTTGGGGCTGTTGCTGGGCAACACGGACTCTCAACTCCCTCCAGAGATTTTCTATGGGGATGAGATCTGGAGACTGGCTAGGCCACTCCAGGACCTTGAAATGCTTCTTACAAAGCCACTCCTTCGTTGCCCGGGCGGTATGTTTGGGATCATTGTTATGCTGAAAGACCCAGCCACGTTTCATCTTCAATGAACTTGCTGATCGAAGGAGGTTTTCACTCAAAATCTCACGATACATGGCCCCATTCATTCTTCCCTTTACATGGATCAGTCGTCCTGGTCCCTTTGCAGATGATGATGTTTCCACCCTCATGCTTCACAGTAGGTATGGTGTTCTTTGGATGCAACTCAGCATTCTTTGTCCTCCAAACACGACGAGTTGAGTTTTTACCAAAACGTTCTATTTTGGTTTCATCTGACCATATGACATTCTCCCAATCTTCTTCTGGATCATCCAAATGCTCTCTAGCAAACTTCAGACGGGCCTTGACATGTACTGGCTTAAGCAGGGGGACACGTCTGGCACTGCAGGCTTTGAGTCCCTGGTGGCGTAGTGTGTTACTTATGTGGTAGGCTTTGTTACTTTGGTCCCAGCTCTCTGCAGGTCATTCACTAGGTCCCCCCGTGTGGTTCTGGGATTTTTGCTCACCGTTCTTGTGATCATGTATGTATGTGTGTATATATACCATATATATATATATATATATATATATATTTTTTTTATATTTTTTTTTATTGGTGGAACGTTTAATTTAGCAAATCCTTGTTCCGATCTCCTGACCCACAGTATGTAAAGGTACAGCTGACTATGTCGGTTACGGATGTTTGTGCATGCCTGTTAAATGTGGGTTGGTGGGGTGGTGGTAAGTGTTGGGGACATTAGGGGAACACGGTGGGAAGTAAAGGTGCTTGCAGGGTGGGAGGGGTGGGTTGGATACTGCTCGGGTGTAGGTGCTACATATGCTGATCGTGATGGTTTGGTGCGCTTTCTTACCTTTTTATCAAGTTACATGTTATGCAGGCCACCATAGGAACTACAAACGAGAGGTGGGCGGGGCTTACATTCACTTCCTGGAATGTCAAGGGTTTAAACAAACCAATTAAGAGAGGCAAGGTCCTAGCCCACTTGAAAGCACTCTCGTCTGATATTATATTTTTGCAAGAAACCCATCTGAAGAATAACTCTCATAGCAGACTTAAATGTAGGTGGGTGGGGCAAGTGTGTCACTCTAACTTCTCTGCCAAAACGAGAGGCACAGCGATTCTGGTACGGAAAGGAATTCCCTTTCTACATAAAACCACTATTGCGGATAAAGAGGGTCGTAATTGTAATGGGAGAAATCCACTCTACCTCAGTAACTCTACTAAATATCTATGGGACAAACATTGATAACCCCTCTTTTTTCAAAAGAGTCCTTTCCCTGAATCTAGATATCTCCCATACTAACCTGGTCATTGGAGGGGACCCTAACTGTGTGCTAGACCAATATTTGGATAGATCCTCTACCCGGTGAACCCCTACCTCCTATTCAAGCGAATTCTTGAATACCTACATAAAACATTCAAACTTATTTGATATATGGAGGATCGCTAACCCTACGGGTAGGGAATACTCCTTTTACTCTCATGTTCACAATGTTTACACTCGAATTGACTACTTTTTGTTGGATGCTAGACTACTCCCCTATACCTGTAATGTGAGGTATCATGATATTATAATCTCGGGCCACAGTCCACTCACCTTCTCCCTGAGATTGTGTGACATTGTACCAAACAAGAGGGTCTGGAGGTTGAACCAACATTCTGTGAATATCTTAAAGACCAAATTACATTTTTCTTTGATATCAAGGACAACACAGAGACTTCCCCAGCATTATTGTGGGAAACACTGAAGGCTTATCTGAGAGGCTGTATCATCTCCTTTCGGGCTGCCAGGAGTAGGCAAAACAGAGGAAAACTGGAAGAACTGGAGGGAAACATTTAAAAAATTACCTCTTTTAAAATTTGAATATAATCAGATTCTCTCAGCTAAAATTGCTAAATCTTTTCTCTATGCCAAGCAAAAATATTTTGAGTTTGGTGACAAACCACACAATTACTCGCCAGACAACTTCGGAAAAAATGTGAGTGACTGAATTATTCACAAAGTTAAATAAAATTTTTTACCTTTATTTAACTAGGCAAGTCAGTTAAGAACAAATTCTTATTTTCAATGATGGCCTAGAAACAGTGGGTAAACTGCCTGTTCAGGGGCAGAATGACAGATTTGTACCTTGTCAGCTCGGGGATTTGAACTTTCAACCTTTCGGTACTAGTCCGACACTCTAACCACTAGGCTACCCTGCTGCCCCAATCACTCTCCTCCCCCAAAGACATCAATGACAGATTCCGGCAGTTTTATGAGACTCTATATACATCTACAGCGGATCCTAACCCCTTAATTATGCAAACATTTTTGGAGGACTGTAATCTTCCTGCCCTGAACCAGGAAGATTCTAACTTCCTGAATAAGGAAATATCTCTTGATGAAATTCGAGAAACAATTAAATCTCTAAAGAGTGGCAAGACCCCGGGCCCAGATGGACACCCAGGTGAATTCTATAAAACATTCAGCAACATGCTCTCTCCCTACCTGCACAAAATGTTGGTTCAGGCCAATGAGGATGGAGCTCTCCCTTCAACTTTGGACGAAGCGTTCATTACAGTTATACATAAGAAGGGTAAATATCCAGAAGATGTAGGGTCATACAGACCAATATCTCTCCTTAACGTGTTCACGCTACACGTTCCCCAAGGGCACCCCCCCCCCCCCGCTCAACTCAAAAAGTGGCGCACAGAATGCAAGAATATTCTTAGAAATATTTAACTTCCACACATTAACTAGTCCAATAGCTCAAATGAAAGATAAACACCTTGTTCATCTACCCAGCCAGTCAGATTTCTAAAATGTTTTACGGCGAAAACATAGCACATATGTATGTCAAACCACCACAAAGACACAGACGATATGTAGCCATTTTGTCGAACAAAAGATGCAATCACAAACGCAGGATTAAAAAAAAAAAAATTTACTGACCTTTTGAAAATCTTCATCAGATGTACATGTTACACAGTACATTTATGTTTTTTTCAATAATATGCAATTTATATCCATAAATCTCCGTTTACATTGACGCCATGTTCAGAAAATGTTAAAAAATGTCCGGAGAAATTATAGATAGCTCCGCCAGATAACGCCAGATAACAGCAAAACACATCATAAACTTTGACTAAATATACATGTTCTACATATAGTTAGAAGGATACACTGCTTCTTAATGCAATCGCTTTGTCACATTTATTTTTAACGTTACAGAAATCGTTCACTATTCAATAATCTGAGACGGCGCTCAGACATAAGCAATATTTCTCCGCTATGTTGGAGTCAACAGAAACACAAAATTACAACATAAATATTCCCTTACCTTTGATGGTCTTCGATCAGAATGTAGTGGAAGGAGTCATACTTACCCAATACATCGTTTGGTTTCAAGTCGTGTGTCTTTGTATTAGCATATGCTAACAGTTTCAGCTGAAATGCATCCAAAATGACTTCTGGTCCCGAACAGTTGCGCATCAAAACTTAAAAATTACATATTATATGTCGACTAAACTGGTCAAACTAAGTGCAGAATCAAGCTTTTAGGATGTTATTAACGTACAAAACAATTTTCAATTCAAGCGGACAATCTGACTTCTTCTCATGCAAGTTGGAACAAAGGGAGCTCTGTGCCCAACGCGCGCCTGAAAGCCTATGTATTTTCTCGCGACACTCACTATTTTGCCTGCCAGAGGGTCAAAGCTCGCGGGATTTGCACAATTAAACGCTCTACTGATAGAGGACATCTCGCGGAAGACATAGAAACTATTCCCAGATCCATAGCTGGTTGGGAAGGGTGGGGGCGATGACGTCAAAGTTGGCCCAACTTTCATGTTTCCAAAACTAGTTGGGAGATTGGCTGCCCTGTGAGTTCTGCTATACTTACAGACATAATTCAAACGGTTTTAGAAGCTTTAGAGTGTTTTCTATTCAATAATTATTATTATATGCATATATTAGCAATTTTGGACAGATTTCTTTTTCAGTTTACTATGGGCACGCAATTCATCCAAAGGGGGCAGTATTGTCCCGAGCCTTAACAGGTTTTAAACAGACCAAAAGATTTTAGCAAAAACTCTGGCTAACAGGCTTAGCACTTTAATTGGCAAATTGGTCCATTCGGATTAGACCGGCTTTATCCCTAACAGAAACTCATTCTTCAATCTCAGGCGCCTCTTCAATATTATGTATTCTCAAAGGTTACCCAACGTGGACCTTGCCGTCATATCTCTTGAAGCCGAAAAGGCCTTTGACCAAGTTGAGTGGCCCTATCTATTCAAGGTCCTACAGAAATTTAATATTGAAGATGGGTTCATAAATTGGATCCAGCTTTTATATAGGAACCCCTGTGCCAGAATACTCACTAACCAATCATTGTCGGCCCGATTTAACCTTTACAGGGGGACAAGGCAGGGTTGTGCGCTGTTGCCTATGCTTTTCGCCCCAATTATCGAACCGCTCGCTCAGACGATTAGATCTCATGCAGCAATACACGGCTATAATACTAAAGATACTCTAAATAAGATTTCCCTATACGCAGATGACATCCTCCTCTATGTAACAGAACCCCAGGCTAGTATCCCAGCTATTCTTAATGTGATCAATGTGTTTGGTACCTTCTCGGGATACAGAATAAATTGTAACAAGAGTGAATTAATGCCCATACGGACGCAAAACACCTCCTGGCTAGAACACCTCCCATTTAAGTTATCTTCAGAAAAATTTACCTACTTAGGAATTGTAGTTACCAAACAATACTCCTTACTATTTAAAGAGAATTTCCCCTCTCTGATACAAAAACTCAAGGCAAACATACTATTTTGGAGAACTCTCCCAATTTCTCTGCTCGGAAGAATTAATGCCATTAAAATGGTCTTCCTCCCACAACTGCTCTACCTATATCAGAACATCCCAGTATTCATACCTAAATCCTTTCATAAACAACTGGACTCACTTATCAATCCTTTCATCTGGGATTATAAAACACACAGGATAGGTAAAAAACACCTCTGTAAATCCAAGATGGAAGGAGGATTGTCTCTCCCAAATTGTATATTTTATTACTGGGCCGCTAACCTCCGCGTTGTTACGTTTCTGCTGGATGACGCACTTCCGTCATCCAGCTGGCTTAGTATGGAGCGTGAGGAGTGTCACCCCCTCTCTATTGGCGCTGTGATTTTGTTGCCTGTCAATCTGGAGATGTCACTTTATTGTAACAATCCTATTATACATAGCACAGTCCGAATCTGGAAGCAAATTAAAGTCCACTTTGAGCTTAGACCAATGTCATTCATACTCCCTGTCGCCAGGAATCCCTCCTTTGCCCCCTCTAACCTTGCCCCCTCTAACCTAATACTTTTGAGCGATGGGGAGAGTTGGGAAAAGAACCATAGGGGATTTATACATAGAAGGGACCTTCGTTTCCTTTGAGTTGCTGAGGGAAACTTATAATCTTCCCAGAAGTAATTTTTTCAGATACCTACAAATTAGAGACTACGTTAGAAAATACCTCCCAACATTTGGGAATGCTAAACCTTCCATGTTTGACGGATGCATAAAAATATGCCCCACCTCAGATAAACTGATATCACGTCTATATGATGCTTTTCAATCTGTTAGCACACCTTCTACAGATGCCATCAAGGCAAAATGGGAGGAAGAACTAGGGACTGACATCTCGGTGGCAGACTGGGAAGAGAGCTTGGAGTATATCCACACATGCTCCATTAATTCCAGACATCGTCTCATACAATTCAAGGTATTACACAGATTACACTATTCCAAAACTAAACTGCATAGGATATTTCCTGACACATCCCCTACATGTGATAAATGTCAGGCTGTGCAGGGTACACTACTCCACTGCTTTGCCCTATGCTATAGCTTGCATGGTTATTGGTGTGGAATTTTTGGGATCATCTCTGAAGTTTTGTGGGGGGGGGTGACATCTACCCTCTTTCTTTCTACATGTCCTTGTTTTGTTTGTCGTGTTTTGCACCCAGAACTCTGGGTCTTGTTGTTCCTGTCTGTTCTTTTATGTTTAGATAAGAATTGTATACCTGTCTTGTATACCTATACACCATTCTTGTGTGTGTTTAATAAAAAATATTTGAAACAAAAGAACATACAATAGTCAAAGGTATATGAAATACAAATGGTATAGAGAGAAATAGTCGACGCATCATAATTCCTATAATAACTACAACCTAAAACTTCTTAACTGGGAATATTGAACCACCAGTTTTCATATGTTCTGAGCAAGGAACTTAAACGTTATCTTTTTTACATGGCACATATTGCACTTTTACTTTCTTCTCCAACACTGTGTTTTTGCATTATGTAAACCAAATTGAACATGTTTCATTATTTATTTGAGACTAAATAGATTTTATTTATGTTTTATATTAAGTTAAAATAAGTGTTCATTGTTCATTCAGTATTGTTGTAATTGTAATTTACAAATATATATTTATATAAAAATCGGCCAATTAATCGCTATTTTTTTGGTCCTCCAATAATCGGTATCGATTATTGGCATTCTCTCTACCAGCTTCATGAGGTAGTCACCTGGAATGCATTTCAATGAACAGGTGTTCCTTGTTAAAAGTTCATTTGTGGAATTTCTTTCCTTCTTAATGCATTTTAGCCAATCAGTTGTGTTGTGACAAGGTGGGGATGGTATACAGAAGATCCATATTGGTAAAATATTTGGTAAAATACCAAGTCCATATTATGGCAAGAACATCTTAAATAAGCAAAGACAAACGAAAGTTCATCATTACCAGCCTCAGAAATTGCAGCCCAAATAAATGCTTCACAGGGTTCAAGTAACAGACACATCTCAACATCAACTGTTCAGAGGAGACTGCGTGAATCATACCTTCATGATTGAATTGCTGCAAAGAAACCACTACTAAAGGACATCAATAAGAAGAGACTTGCTTGGCCCAAGAAACACGCGCGAAGGACATTAGACCGGTGGAAATCTGTCATTTTGGTTTGATGTATCCAAATTTGAGCTTTTTGGTTCCAACCGCCTTGTCATTATGAGACTCAGAGTAGGTGAACGGACGATCTCCACATTTGTGGTTCCCGCCATGAAGCATGGAGGAGGAGATGTGATGGTGTGGGGGTGCTTTGCTGGTGACACTGTCAGTGGTTTATTTAGAATTCAAGGCACACTTACCCAGCATGGCTACCACAGCATTCTGCAGCGATACACATCCCATCTGGTTTGCGCTTAGTGGGACTGTCATTTGTTTTTCAACAGGACAATGACCCAACACACCTCCAGGCTGTGTAAGGGCTATTTGACCAAGAAGGAGAGTGATGGAGTGCTGCATTAGATGACCTGGCCTCCACAATCACCCGACCTCAATACAATTGAGATGGTTTGGGATGAGTTGGACCGCAGAGTGAAGGAAAAGCAGCAAACAAGTGTTCAGCATATGTGGGAACTCCTTGAAAACCATTTCAGGTGAAGCTGGTTGAAAGAATGCCAAGAGTGTGCGAAGGTGGCTACTTTTAAGGATCTCAAATATAAAATATATTTTTTGATTTGTTTAACACTTTTTTGGTTACTACATGATTCCATATGTGTTATTTCATGGTGTTTATGTCTTTACTATTATTCTAAAATATAGAAAATAGTAAAAATAAAGAAAAACCTGGGAATGAGTAGTTGTATCCAAACTTTTGACTGTTACTGTATTTATTATTTTTATTTTACCCCCTTTTTCTCCCCAATTTCGATCTTGTCTCATTGCTGCAACTCCCCAATGGGCTCGGGAAGCGATGGTCGAGTCATGCGTCCCCCGAAACGACATGACCCGCCAACCTGCCCACTTAACCTGGAAGCCAGCCGCACCAATGTGTCGGAGGAAACACCGTTCAACTAACGACTGAGGTCAGCCTGCAGGCGCCGGCCCAACACAAGGAGTCGCTATAGTGCAATGAGCTAAGTAAAGCCCCCCTGGCAAAACCCTCCACTAACCCAGAAGATGCTGGGCCAATTATGCGCCGCCCTATGAAACTCCCCGATCACGGCCGGTTGTAATACAGTCCGGGATCGAACCCGGGTCTGTAGAAATGCCTCTAGCACTGCGATGCAGTACCACTCGGGAGGCACCCAAATTTTTATTTTTTTCATCTTAAACTTTTGTAGTCTTAGGCCTATATTCAATCCGGACCGCGGAAGATCTGTGTTATAGCACAATTTACATTTGAGCGCATTTCCTATTGAGACGACATATGCAGCGTTTACCGTAAGCGTGGTCTCTGCAAATAACATTGCCTTTAAAAGTCAATCACGCAGTCCGGATTGAATCTACCTAACTTGAACTCTGGTAGTTCAACTATAAGTATGACATTGTCCTCTCATTACAGGGAGGGAGGTAGGAAGGTTTGCATAGCAGAAAGAGACAGAAGAGAAAGGGAATGATGGGAGACTTGGCAGAGGGGAACGGATGAGACCGATAAAAAAAGACAGAAAAAGAAAGAAAGAGTGTGGCTGAATTACTGCTGAGATTTATAGAGGGATAGGCCCCAACTGTTCTCCCCTAGCCTCCACTCAGCTCTGCAGTAAATTCACTGTGTTTCCTGTCTCTGCTGGAGCTTCTGTTATTATAACACACAGCTCCAAGACACACAATACTGTAGTACCTGTCCTCAGCTCACACACATAGGACACACATATACACACATGCACGCATGCACGCACACACACACACACGCACACACATACATACACACACACACACACACACATACATACATACATACATACATACATACATACATACATACATACATACATACATACATACATACATGCATACATGCATACACACATGCACACATACATACACACATCGTGATTGCACAAACACATACATGCATCGTGACGGCACGCACAACACATACCCACACACGTACAAACTTATATTCACCACACACCCTAATACACACTCTCTCTCATCTTCCTCTATGCAGGCTGTGTCTCCAGCACTTCAGATTCCTGGGGAAGCGTCACATAGCCAGGTAAGTGTTAGCCTTCCCCAGGAGCTTTAACCTGATACTATGTACAGTACCTGCTTCTGTTTCTCCTCTCCCACTCAGAGGTTGTGTGTGTTCATTGTTTTTTACCAATGATAGACATGCAACAGAACCTTCTGTCAGATTGTGTGATATGTAATGTTTGCTCAACAGCCAGATACACACACACACACACACACGTTCAACTACCCTCCCCCCTATGACACACACAGTCACACGCGCACGCAACCTTCGGTCACACACAAACGTAATATGTGCACTGTATGAGTATTCACACACACCCAGACTGCTCCCAGGGTGCAGGGTGGGGCTCTCTGTCTGTCTCCCCAACTGGCGCTCTCTGACTGTCTCCCCAGCCCTGTGTGTGTGTGTGTGTGTGTGTGTGTGTGTGTGTGTGTGTGTGTGTGTGTGTGTGTGTGTGTGTGTGTGTGTGTGTGTGTGTGTGTGTGTGTGTGTGTGTGTGTGTGTGTGTGTGTGTGTACGTGTGTGTGTACGTGTGTGTACGTGGATCCTGGAGCAGAGCCAATGGCTTTCCCAGACAGACTTTTTCTCTTCGCCTGGATTTGAATTCCCATCCGCTAATTTAATTAGTCCTTATTTCCTCCTCAGTGTGAAGAACAAGCAGTGACGTTTATTTTTTCTTCTTGTTCTCTTTTTGTCGGAGCCAACTAAAGTCTGGGAATGTGGTGTGTTTATCTATGTCAGGCATTAGTAGAATAAAGACGAAGGGGCTGGAAGATGTTGTGTTCCCCAAATGGCAGCCTTGTGCACTACTTTTGACCAGAGCCCGTAAGGGAACTATAAAGGGAATAGGGTGCCATTTGGGTCACAGACGTTGTCTGGGGCTGGTAAGTAAGATGCAACCTTAATTAGAGAGGCTGCTGGGGGATTTGAATATGCTCTCTCTCGCTCTCTCTCTCTCCTTCTACGAGGTGCCAAGTCTTTGATGCCTGTCTGAACTGAGTGTGAGCTCTTTTTTGAAGTACGCCGATGACTTGCACGTTGTGCATCCACATCGCTGGTTGAAGGTTTCACCGAGACATTCCTATAATGTATTCTGTTTCAATTGCGCCTCATTGATTTTTATTTCCCTCTTTTAACCTCATCCAGCAAATCTCTCTGTTGAGTGGATACAGCCTAGCAGGAGCATACATATGTATGATGTGATTCATTAACACACAGCACACCTGTAACACTGGCTGTGTCCCAAATACCACCATATTCACTTTATAGTGCACTGCTTTTGACCAGAGCCCTATGGCCCCTGCTCCTATTCCCTTTATAGTGCACTACCTTTGGCCAAGATGTATTCCCTTCATTGTGCGCTACTTTTGACCAGAACCCTATGAGAAGTAGTACGGCAAAAGTAGTAGGGCACACCGCCCTATCCCACCTGGACAAGAGGATCCCTATGTGAGAATGCTGTTCATCGACTACAGCTCTGCTTTCAACACCATAGTGCCCTCCAAGCTTGTCACTAAGCTCAGGGCCCTTGGGCTGAACTCCTCCCTGTGCAACTGGGTCCAAGACTTCCTGACGGGCCAACCCCAGGTCTGGAGGAGGTTAGAGCCCTGGTGGAGTGGTGCTATGACAACATGCTAACCCTCCATGTAAAAAAACAACAACAAAGGAGCTGATCGTGGACTACAGGAGACAGCAGAGGGAGCACGCCCCCATCCACTCAACGGGGCCAAAGTGAAGAAGGCACAACAGCACCTCTACAACCTCAGGTGGCTGAAGACTTTCAGCATGGCCCCTAGAGACCCTGACACACTTCTACAGATGCACCATTGAGAGTATTCTGTCGGGCTGCGTCACCGCCTCGTATGGCACCTGCACCGCCCTCAACCGGAGGGTGGTGCCATTAGCCTATCGTATCACCGGGGACACGCTGCCTGCCCTTCAGGACATTTACAGCACTCGGTGTTAAAGGAAGGCCAAGAAGATCATCAAGGACCTTAGAGCGTGATGAGCCAAGTAAAGCCCCCCCCCCGGCCAAACCCTCCCCTAACCCGGACAATGCTGGGCAAATTGGGTGCCTCCCTATGGGACTCCCGGTCACGGATCGAACCCCAGGCTGTAGTGACGCCGCAACACTGCGATGCAGTGCCTTAGACCACTGCGCCACTCGGGAGGCTAATACATACCATTT
This sequence comes from Oncorhynchus masou masou, assembly GCF_036934945.1. Classification (NCBI taxonomy): domain Eukaryota; kingdom Metazoa; phylum Chordata; class Actinopteri; order Salmoniformes; family Salmonidae; genus Oncorhynchus; species Oncorhynchus masou. The sequence continues at coordinate 45,603,943 of NC_088220.1, read as the reverse complement.
TTTATTATATACTGTCTATACACACCATGTATTTATATTCTAGATTCTGATACAGGCTCACTCGAATATCTATACCCCTGGATTATTAATTGGACCAGTTCTGTCATTTCTTGATATATTGTTTAGATTTTTTTATTGATTGTTTATTTGTATTGTATTTGCGAGACATTCTACTGCACTGTTGGAGCTAGAAACATAATCATTTCACTGCAACTGCTATAACACCTGCAAATCTGTCTATGCGGCCAATTCACTTTGACTTAATTTGACAAAGGGAATGGGGTGTCATTTGGAAAGGCATCCACTGAACGGCTGTTTTCTATTACAATCTGTAGTATTAAACATTAAACACACTCGAAAAACAATGATGTTACATGTTAACAGACTGATCACACTGGAATGTGTGTCTGTGTGTCTTGCCTCCCCCTGTGTGTTGTCTACTCCATGTATTGATGTGTGTAATTGATGTGTTAATGGAGGTCTATGTGACTACACATTTATTGATGGCCACATGTGTGATGAATTCAGACTGATTTCGTACTGTTTAACCCTGAAACTTTTGCTGTGATGTGTGTGTGTGTGTAGCTACTGCATGGCTTTTGCTGCTGTCATATGTAAGCTAATGATCATGTAGCATGATGGCCATCTTCCTCTCCATCCATCATCCTGCCGTCCGTCCATCCACCCATCCGCTGCTCTACATTCTCTGTGATTACTGGCCGTAGTAGAATCAGTGACCTGACCACTAAGAAATCTGCTCATTGATATAGTATTAGCTGGTATGGTTAGGCCAAGCATTTAGCTCAATTCACATGTTATTCTCTGTCACCACATGCAGTAGCTACTGTATTAGCAACAAGCAAACTAGGTCACATTTACTAAAGCTCTCTAACCCTTACTTCCAACTAATGCTCTCTATAGGCCATAAAATACTTCCACACTAACGGCAACGTCAACCTAACATTGGAAAAATATGATTTTTCTTTATCAAACACTACTAACCCCGCTACTTCACTATGGCTGTGTCCCATGCTGAAATGACCCCCTCCTCTTTCTGCTTGGTTTGATGCCTTTAGCCCACCTGAGCCCATATTTATCAAAAGCGTTTCAGAGTAGGAGGGCTGATCTAGGATCAGGACCACCCTGTCCATGATATTCTGATTCATTATGATATGAAAGGCTAAACTGATCCTAGATCAGCACTCATACTCTGAGACGCTTGATAAATACGGGCCGTGATGTTCATTTCGACAACGAGAAGGAAGAGTATGATGATAATGATGATGGTGGTGTGACTTAACGCTGGTGTCATTGGCTTGTGAACAGGAAGCTAGCAGCCGCGGTAAAGCTGGCCCAGGCCACCCAGAACAATGGCACCCTGAAGGGCTGTAACCATTCCACCCAGTCCTCCTCAGGCCTGCTCCCTCAATGGTAAACGCACAGTCGCCACCTGGGGGCCCCTCCACACAGGGAGCAGGGTGAAGTTTCCCCTACACCCTGATCTTGGATCAGTTTAACATTTGCCCAACTAATGGTTATGGTTAGGATTGGGGGCAGGGAGGCTGATCCTAGGTCTGTACCTAGGGGAAACTTCACCTCGGAGCACCACACAGCGTCCGACACAACTCACACACATACGTACCCTTTTCACACTACTGAGCTGAGCTGTGCCAAGCTGTACTCTGCTGGCCTGGTTACGCATCCACTATAGTTGTTGGAACCGTGCTGGAGAGGACAATGTGAAAAGAAAGTATCCGCGCCAGTACAATATAGTTCAGGTTGGTACGATAGTGTGAAAAGGTAATAATATATAAATGTGTTTATTAATTGTAATTGTTAATCATAATTGGGTGGGTAATACATCATAAAACACTGAGTGAGCTGTGTAGAGTAGTTCAGAAAAATGTTCTTATGCAGGTCAGATAAGGATAACTGGACTTAAAGTAACAATAAAGGACATTCTACGCATTTTTACAAATGAATAACAATTATATAACTAAAATATAGTCGTTGCATAAGTGTTCAACCATTAATTCAGAAGTCAAATTTGGCTTAAGAAATCACATAATAACATATGGACTCACTCTTTGTGAAATAATAGGGGCTGACATGATTTTTGAATGATTACCACCTCCCCTGTCCCACATACAATATATGTAAGGTCCCTCAGTCAAGTATTGAATTTCAAGCACAGATCTTTAAGCAAGGTCAAGTTAATAATTATGCTGTGGATGATGTGTTAAAGTGCAAGTGTTCAATGGCTGGGATGGGAGAAAACTGAGGATGGATCAACAACATTGTAGTGACTCCACAATAATGATGTGCATGACAGAGTGAAAAGAAGAATACAAATATACATAATACAAATATTCCAAAATATAGGCACTAAAGTAATACTGATGAGGAAGAAAAAAAACGGAAAAAGGAATACACTTTTTAGCCAAAATGCAAAAACCTGCCTCCTTTTTTCAAGCATTGTGGTGGCTGCATCATGGTATGAGTATACTTGAAATCATGAAAGACTGTGGAGTTTTTCAGGATGAAAAGAAACGGGATGGTGCAAAAACCTGCTTCAGTCTGCTTTACACCAGACAGTGACTGGAAGAGGAATTCACTTTTCAGCATGACAATAACCTACACAAAGCCAATCTACATTGGAGTTTCTTACCAAGAAGACAGTGCATGTTCCTGAGTGGCCAAGTTGCCATTTTTACTTAAATATGCTTGAAAATATATGGCAAGACTTGAAAATTGCTGTCCAGCCATGATCCCCAACACCTTGATAGAGTTTGAATAATTTTTTAAAAGAATCATGGGAAATACATTTAAGTGTGCAAAGTTCTTAAGAAGCTTACTTAAGAAGACTCACAGCTGCACAGGGGGGTGAATACTTATCTAATCAAGGTACCATTGAAGTCGGAGGTTTACATACACCTTAGCCAAATACATTTAAACTCAGTTTTTCACAATTCCTGACATTTAATCATAGTAAAAATTCCCTGTCTTATGTCAGTTAGGATCACCACTTTATTTTAAGAATGTGAATTGTCAGAATAATAGTAGAGAGAATCACATTCCCATCACACATCACATTCCCAGTGGGTCAGAAGTTTGCATACACTCAATTAGTATTGGGTAGCATTGCCTTTAAATTGTTTAACATGGGTCAAACTTTTCGGGTAGCCTTCCACAAGCTTCCCACAATAAGTTGGGTGAATGTTGTCCCATTCTTCCTGACAGAGCTGGTGTAACTGAGTCAGGTGTGTAGGCCTCCTTGCTCGCACACGCTTTTTCAGTTCTGCCCACACATTTTCTATAGGATTGAGGTCAGGACTTTGTGATGGCCACTCCAATACCTTGACGTTGTTGTCCTGTAGTCACTTTGCCACAATTTTGGAAGTATGCTTGGGGTCATTGTTCATTTGGAAGACCCATTTGCAACCAAGCTTTAACTTCCTGAGTGATGTCTTGAGATGTTGCTTCAATATATCCACATGATTTTCCTACCTCATGATGCCATTTATTTTGTGAAGTGCACCAGTCCCTCCTGCAGCAAAGCACCCCCACAACATGACGCTGCCACCCCGTGCTTCACGGTTGGAATGGTGTTCTTCGGCTTGCAAGCCTCCCCCTTTTTCATCCAAACATAACGATGGTCATTATGGCGGAACAGTTCTATTTTTGTTTCATCAGAACAGAGGACATTTCTCCAAAAAGTATGATCTTTGTCCCCATGTGCAGTTGCGAACCGTAGTCTGTTTTTTTATGGCGGTTTTGGAACAGTGGCTTCTTCCTTGCTGAGCGACCTTTCAGTTTATGTCGATATAGGACTCCTTTTACTGTGGCTATAGATACTTTTGTACCTGTTTCCTCCAGCATCTTCACAAGGTCCTTTGCTGTTGTTCTGGGATTGATTTGCACTTTTCGCACCAAAGTACGTTTATCTCTTGGAGACAGAACGCGTCTCCTTCCTGAGCGATATGACGGATGCGTGGTCCTGTGGTGTTTATACTTGCGTACTATTGTTTGTACAGATGAACGTGGTACCTTCAGGCATTTGGAAATTGCTCAGACTTGTGACCAGACTTGTGGAGGTCTACAATTTTTTTTCTTTTGACTTTCCCATGATGTCAAGTAAAGAGGCACTGAGTTTGAAGGTAGGCCTTGAAATACATCCCCAGGTACACCTCCAATTGACTCAAATGATGTCAATTAGCCTATCAGAAGCTTCTAAAGCCATGACATCATTTTCTGGTGTTTTCCAAGCTGTTTAAAGGCACAGTCAACTTAGTGTATGTAAACGTCTGACCCACTGGAATTGTGACACCGTCAATTATAAGTGAAATAATCTGTCTGTAAACAATTGTTGGAAAAATGACTTGTGTCATGCACAAAGTAAATGTCCTAACTGATTTGCCAAAACTATAGTTTGTTAACAAGAAATTTGTGGAGTGGTTGAAAAACACATTTTAATGACTCCAACCTAAGTGTATGTAAACTTCTGACTTCAACTGTATATTAGTGTTTTATTTGTAATGAATCAAAGCATTAGTCATTTGTGTAGATTGATGGAAAAAAAGACTATTAAATCCATTTTAATCCCACTTCGTTAAGCAACATAATGTGAAAAAAGTTCAAGACTTTCTACAGGCACTGTATGTAACAGTAGCTAGTTGTCTTTAACATGGAGTTGAGTGATAGCGATAGAAAGGATTTAATCTGTTCCACTTTATTTAGAACTTGCCTTTTTTTGTCCAGTAATATATAAATAATCTCCAGTAAACTGTAAGTAGGACTTAAAACAGCTGAGTTTGTGTTCACCATTTGTCCTGTTCTGAGTTTTGTTCATCATTGTTGTTCATCAGTGTCATCTTCATGGTCCTGAACACGTGACCATCCATGGTGGACGTTGTGAGTGTGTCATGTGATAGTGTGGCGGCCACTCTGTTTTCTCATCGTCCCCCTCAGTGTATACCATACGTGTGGCGTGGTGTAATTGGCTAGTCCTTTGTCTGCAAATCCTTCCCCATTAAAAATAGAATCCCTGTCTTAACATCAATCCCTTTTAACTACGTGGTCGCATTAACCTGTTTTTTGTCACATTACAAGTGATAATGTTTTCTTAGACATTTTCACACACTTAGGACCAATCCCAAATGGACCCCTGGACTACGCCCTATGCAATTTCGGAGATCTGATTTGACAGGTGCTATCACTGCATGCTCCTACTTGCCCTTTGATAGGTTAAGTGGATTGTTTCTACCAATCACATCCTCTCAGACCTCCACAAGTGCATAGGTCGTAGGGTCTAGGGGTCCATTTGGGATTAGAATTACAGGATGTTTTCAAGGCGGAGTGAATATATCGGGCGTCGTGTTCACGAAACGCAAAACATGAAACGGATAAAGTCAGCTTTCATATTGGACAAGTTCACAGAGTATCCCCTTCATTTCAAATCACTTTCACCGGTTTCATCCCTGCCGAACACCACCCCGACTTGCAAGTTTGAGAGTTATGTATTGAACCTCTGACCTCTAACCCCTGACCTTCTGGTCACCAGGATGCTGTCAGGACAGGACGGCCATCGGCACGCACGCTCCCAGACCATGCCCATCATCCGGGCCAAGAACGCCCTGACCAACCCCAAGCTGCTGCAGATGATGGAGACAGGTAATCCCCCCCGATTACGCCCACTCACCCACCATCACTGGGCACTGCCACCCCGGTCCCATTTTAAAACGGCTTAATTCAGCTTTTGTTGTCCTAGGCCAATAGCTTTTTTATTCTTACCAACCATCCACAGTGCTATTCCTCAGCTTTTACAGTGCAAACAGTACTTAGCTATTACTGTTATGTTGTTAGGTGTGTGGAGGTTACTGCTAGGGTAATGATGTTGTGTTGTTGCTTGCTGTGCTGGTGTATCATCGCCCCTTTCCTGTCCTTCCCTCAGATGGGAACATCCCAGAGGGGGACCACCTGAGCCCAACGGACATCGAGGCCAATCTGTCCACCGAGGTGGCCCTCATCGTGCTGGATGTTCTGGGCCTCTTTGTCCATCACCACAAGGTCAGACAACAACAATGACCACTGTCTGAATGGTCAAACACCGATCTCTACAACCGAGAGACATGATACGGTTGCTCAATTCTGGACACTCTCTCAAAATTCCCAGGTTTCCCAGGAATCCCAGTTGGAAGATTCCTGGAATCACGAGGGAATTAACAGGAAATCTGTGAGTCCTCCAACCGAGATTTCTGGAAAACCTGGGAATTGTGGGGGAATTTTGCAATCCTAAACCGGTCATCCATGAGAGCCTATTTTAATACGCCATTGCCACCTTGTGGTTATTCCTAAGCACTACAGTGACTTCCACATGGAATCCACACTAAATACCACTCTGTTTCACTAATCATTATTGTTTCACTTCACTGAATCCGAGGTATTCCGTTTGTATTCCAAGCTAGTGATTTTATCTTCTGTTGTTCTTGTAGGTTACTGTGCACTCCTCAATCCTCCAGTTGGCTGCCCCATAATTCCTACAATTGCTATACTCTGTAAAGCAACCCAGACATGCTGTTTTGTCTGTGTTTTGACTGGAGCCATTTGCAATTCATATTATGCCCACATCCCAAATGGCACCATTTCCTCTATATAGTGCACTACTTTTGACAAGAGCACTATAGGCCCTGGTCAAAAATAGTGCACTATATAGGGAATAGGGTAACCTTGCCCACAGACTCAATTTGTACCGCAGAGCCATCTGGTGGACGTGATTAGGAATGTGGTGCCATTTGGGAAGCACATATGTTGATTGTTGTTCTTTCCCTCCCACAGAAACAGTTACTGCAGGACGAGGGTCAGAACCTGCTGATGAAGAAGGTGTTCGACACCTTTCTCCTGTTCTTCCAGATCAATCAGTCCACCAGCACCCTGAAACACGTCTTCGCTGCCCTGCGCCTATTCATACAGAAGGTCTCTGCACTAGCTGATTGCTCTCACACACATACACGAATGCATACACGTGCACACACACACATACACTAACTGACTTCATGGACACAGAATGTATTCATAGTACATTACTGATACTAAGCTCTCTCTCTCTCCTTGTCTCTCTTCTCTCTCGCTCTCTCTTCCTTTCTCTCCCTCTCTATTCCCCCACTCTCTCTACTTACTCCATATTTCGCTCTCTTGCTTCTTCTCTCTTTCTTCCTCCCCCATCTCTTCTCTCTGTCTCTTTCCTTACACCCTCTCTCTCTCTAGTTCCCCTCTGCGTTCTTCCAGGGTAAAGCGGACCTGTGTGGCTGCCTGTGCTACGAGATCCTGAAGTGTTGTAACCACCGCTCCAGCTCCACCCAGACTGAGGCCTCCGCACTCCTCTACTTCTTCATGAGGAAAAACTTTGAGTTCACCAAGGGAAAGTCCATCGTCCGCTCCCACCTACAGGTCAGTCAGCGGGGGTGGAGGGATCTGTATGTGGGCTGTGGTTCTTGGGGTGGAGTTGGGGGGGGGGCAGTGTGTGTGTGCGCCAGATCTTTATTTTCACTGTTTTTGCGGTGAACACGGGGCCTAGATAGAGAAAGGCCGGGATGTTTCTATGGCTGTGTTTACCTCTGAAACAGACTGTTTAGCAGCCGATCAGAGACCACACACACATCGCCACACTGTTTTAGAGCGGTTTTGATTAGTACCACCTTCACTCTCTTTCTCTCCTCTCTCTTCACCCGTCCCTTCAGTTGATCAAGGCAGTGAGTCAGCTGATAGCGGATGCTGGCATCGGGGGCTCACGCTTCCAACAGTCGTTGGCCATCATCAATAACTTTGCCAATGGAGATGCTCCTCTCAAGGTGAGAACAGGGACTGGACTGAGAATTGTGCTGCGTTCCAAATGGCACCCTATTCCCTTTATAATCCACCACTGCAACTGGCGGGGTCTCAATTTACTGTTCCGGGGAAGATAGAATACACAAGGTGCAATTTCTAAATTCAGTTGTGCATAAACAGTTTTTCTCTTGATATGTGAGTCATTGATAGTCACTCAATTAACCCACGTCAGCAACATAAAAATGAGATTGGTAAGTTAGTCTAGTGGCCAGCTATCTAAACTTATAGTAATCAAGGTCGAATTAATAGTCAGTCTCACTCAGATATCATATTAAAAACGGCACACATTTCTTTCCACCCTATGGCATAATTAGTAGAATTGGAAGAAATTAACTCAAACTAAAAATAGTGCATGAAATGAGTTATACAATTGCTAAATCTTCTCTCCGCCCCATGGAAAAATGTGTAGAATTGCAGCAAACTAGCTTTAAAACAGCAAAATATTCTCTCCCTCCTATGGCAAAATGTGTAGAATTGCTGTAAATATCTTGTAAACCACAAATTTTCCTCTCTGCCCAATGGCAAAAAAAATAGAATTGTATTTGTCACGTTTCATAAACAGATGTAGACTAACAGTGAAATGCTTACTTACAGGCCCTTCCCAACAATGCAAAGAGAAAAAAACTGGGAAAATCAAAAGATAATAACACAAGGAATAAAAACGCAATGAGTAACGATAACTTGGCTGTATACACAGGGTACCAGTACCGAGTTGATGTGCAGGACTATTAGGTAATTGTTACGGGTCTCGTTACCATCTCCCCTAGACTGTCGGGCCACAAGGGATTCGTAACATAACTCGTGCAATTTTATAATAGTGACAAAGTAAAAGTGAGAATGAAATAACCACGACAACTGAAATGTACCGTCAAACTCAGGGTTTATTAGTAAACACACGGTAATGGGAGGGGGGGCAGGAAAAGGGGCTGAGCTGGACCCAAGGAAAGAAATACTAAGCATCCAAACACCCCTAAGCTAGACTAGCCTATTTCAACAACAGCTAACTAACTAACCAAAAATACAGTGGGTGGTCCGCCCAGTTCTAACTAGTGTTTTTAACTAAGTTTACCTACGGGTAGTGTATGCCCATGGGCAACTTCTCTTGGTTCCCCCTTTTCCCACCAGCAAACAAACACCATAACCAAAAACAATTCTCACAGGTGAGGACAAAGTGATATGGAGGTGCTCAAACAAAAGATAGCTCAATACATAAAGAGCGATAGAGAGACATAGTAGGAGCGGGTGAAACAGAGTGATCTACAGACATATGGCATTTACAGAGAGATTGAGCTCTAGAGCAAACAACTGACAGGGTTTTTAAACCAAGGGAAATGAACTGTGATTGGGTAGGAAACAGGAGGAGGTGTGTCTTCTGATTGATGATTGATTGGTGACTGTTTGTGGAGTGATGATATTCACCTGTGAGGGGAGAAGGAGAGAAAAGAACACAGGATACATACACACACACACCCACAGGATACCTGTATCCGTAAGAGTAATTGAGGTAGATACTGTATGTAGATATAGGTAGGGATAAAGTAACTAGGCAACAGGATAGATAATAAACAGTAACAGCAGCGTATGTGATGAGTCAAAAGAGTTAGTGCAGTAGCAGAGAGAACAGTCTATGACTTGTGTGTCTTTGACCATTTTTAGCACCTTCCTCTGACAATGCATGTATTTGTATTTATTATGGATCTCAATTAGCTGCTGCCAAGCTACTCTTCCTGGGGCCCGGCAAAATTAAGGCAGTTATACACATTTAAAAACATTACAATGCATTTATTACAGCATTCACAACACACCAAGTGTCTACCCTCAGGCCCATACTCCACTACCACATACCTACAATGCAAAATTAATGTGTACTTGTGTGTATAGTGCGTGTTCTCATGTGCGTGTATTCATGTGTCTGTGCTTATGTTTGTGTTTACTTCACAGTCCCCGCTGTTTCATAAGGTGTTTTTTTAACCTACTTTTTAAATCTGATTCTCCTGCTTACATCAGTTACCTGATGTGGAATAGAGTTCCATGTAGTCATGGCTCTATGTAGTGCTGTGCACCTCCCATAGTCTGCTCTGGACTTGTGAAGAGACTGGTGGCATGTCTTGTGGGGTATGCATGGGTGTCTGAGCTGTGTATTTTAAACAGACAGCATAGTACCTTCAGCCTGTCAACACCTCTTACAAAAACAAGTAATGAGGAAGTCAATCTCTCCTCCACTTTGAGCCATGAGAGATTGACATGCATGTCATGAATGTTAGCGCTCCGTGTACATTTTTAAGGGCCAGGCGTGCGGCCCTGTTCTGAGCCAACTGCAATTCTCCTAAGTCCCTCTTTGTGGCACCTGACCACACGACTGAACAGTAGTCCAGGTGCGAGAAAAAAAACAGGGCTTGTAGGGACCTGCCTTGTTGCTTATATGGCAAATAGGGTGGCATTTGGGAGTCAGACCTAGTGTTGAGGAAGTGAGTTTGTGATTCCTCTCTTAACTCCCTCTAGTGACTAATAATGTTTGTATATTGCTGCGATTGTGCATACTGCCCGTGTTTGATCGGATGTGACGTCATGTACATTGTGTCTGTAACTGAGCCTCACAGAAGCCAAAAACCCTTTGTTCTTGTTTACCACTAAAATAATAATCAAGTGTGATGTCAAGTATGTATGATCCATCCGCCCTCCCAGAACACACCGTTCCCTGCCGAGGTGAAAGACTTGACCAAGCGGATCCGCACGGTGTTGATGGCCACGTCCCAGATGAAGGAGCACGAGAAGGACCCGGAGATGCTGGTGGACCTGCAGTACAGCCTGGCCAACTCCTACGCCAGCACCCCCGAGCTCCGGCGCACCTGGCTGGAGAGCATGGCCAAGATACACGTCCGCAACGGAGACCTCTCCGAGGTACATTAGGACTGGGTTACTGGGATATGTTATAGGTTATGTATAGGGTGCAGAGATATGTACAGTGGCTATCATAAGTAGTCACCCCCCCCTCGTTTTCACATTTTGTTGCTTTACAAAGTCAGATTGAAATTAATTTCATTGAGTTTTTTTGTCATAGAGCTACACAAAATACTCCATAATGTCAAAGTGAAAAGTAAATTCTACAAATGAATACAAATTAAATAACAAAAATATAAGCATGGCATAAGTATTCACTGAACAAAAATATAAACGCAGCGTGCAACAATTTCAAAAATGTTACTTCGTTACAGTTCATGTAAGGAAATCAGTCAATTTACATAAATACATTAGGCCATAATCTATGGATTTTACATGACTGAGAATACAGATATGCATGCACCTGTTGTTCACAGATACCTTAATGATAGGTAGGGGCGTGGATCAGACCACCATTTGCCTCGTGCAGCACGACACATCTCCTTCACATAGAGTTGATCAGACTGTTGATTGTGGACTGTGTAATGTTGTGCCACTCCTCTTCAATGGCTGTGTGAAGTTGCTGGATATTGGCGGGGACTGGAACACACTGTTGTACACGTTGATCCAGAGCATCCTAAACATGCTCAATGGGTGACATGTTTGGTGAGTATGCAGGCCATGGAAGAACTGGGACATTTTCAGCATCCAGGAGTTGTGTACAGATCTTTGAGACATTATCATGCTGAAACATGAGGTGATGGTGGCAGATGAATGGCACGACAATGGACCTCAGGATCTCTTCACGGTATATCTGTGCATTCAAATTGCCATCGATAAAATGCAATTGTGTTCGTTGTCCTTAGCTTATGCCTGCCCATATCATAACCCAACCGCCACCATGGGGCACTCTGTTCACAATGTTGATATTAGCAAACCGCTTGCCCACACAACGCCAGACACGCTGCCTGCCATCTGTCCAGCACAGTTGAAACTTCTCCAGATAATAAACAGTGAGTAGCAGCAGTGTACAAAACAAATGGGAGAGGTGTCAATGTAATAGTCCGGTGTCCATTTGATTAATTGTTCAGCAGTCTTATGGCTTGGGGTAGAAGCTGTTAAGGAGCCTTTTGGTCCTAGACATGCCGCTCTGTTTCTGTGCTACTGCACAGCAAGCGGTACCGGTCTATGACTTGGGTGACTGGAGTCTTTGACAATTTTATAGACTTTCCTCTGACACCGCCTTTTATGTAAGTCCTGGTTTGCAGGAAGCTTGGCCCCAGTGATGTACTGGGCCGTACGCACAAACTTCTGTAGTGCCTTACGGTCAGATGCCGAGCAGGCGGTGATGCACCTGGTCAGGATGCTCTCGATGGTGCAGCTGTAGAACCTTTTGAGGAGCTGAGGAACCATGCCAATTAATTTCAGTCTCCTGAGGGGGGAAAGGTTTTGTCGTGCCCTCTTCATGACTGTCTTGGTGTGTTTGGACCATGATAGATTGTTGGTGATGTGGACACCAAGGAACTTAACTCTCGACCCGCTCCAATACAGAGGACCAAGTACACACCCCCGGGGGGCCCCAGTATTGAGAATCAGCATGGCAGATGTGTTGCTATCTACCCTCACCACCTGGGGGCGGCCCGTCAGGAAGTCCAGGATCCAGTTGCAGGGTGGGGGTTAGTCCCAGGGTCCTTAGCTTAGTGATGAGCTTTGTGGGCACTATGGTGTTGAACACTGAGCTGTAGTCAACGAACAGCATTCTGACATAGGTGTTCCTTTTGTCTAGGTGGGAAAGGGCAGTGTGGAGTGCAATTGAGATTGCGTCATCTGTGGATCTGTTGGGGTGGTATGCGAATTGGAGTGGGTCTAGGATATCCGGGAGGATGCTGCCTTTCAAAGCACTTCATGGCTACCAACATGAGTGCCACGGGGCGGTAATCATTTAGGCAGGTTACCTTTGCTTCCTTGTGCACATGGACTATGGTGGTCTGCTTTAAACATGTAGGTATTACAGACTCAGTTGAGAGGTTGAAAAGAGGTTGAAAATGTCAGTGAAGACACGTGCCAGTTGTTCCGCACATGCTTTGAGTACATGTCCTGGTAATCCATCTGGCCCCGCGGCTTTATGAATGTTGACCGGTTTAATGGTCTTGCTCACATCAGCTACCGAGAGTGTTATCACACAGTCATCCAGCTGGTGCCCTCGTGCATGCGCGTACCAGGATAAAAAAAAAAGATGGAGCTAAACACAAGCATAATCCTAGAGGATGCTTTCCACCAGACAATGGGATACAAATTCGCCTTTCAGCAGGACACTACGCTACAAGGCCAAATCTACACTAGGGTTGCTTACCAAGCAGACAGTGAATGTGCCAAGTTACAGTTTTGACTTCAATCTGCTTGAAAATCTATGGCAAGACTTGAAAATTGCTGTGTAGCCATGACCCCCAACACCTTGACAAGAGCTTGAAGAATTTTGAAAATAATAATGGGCAAATATTGTACAATCCAGGTGTGCAAAGCACTTAAAGACTAACCCAGGAGGACTCACAGCTGTAATCGCTGCCAAAGGTGTTTCTAACATGTATTGACTCGGAGGTGAATACGGATCTAATCAAGGAATATTAGTGTTTAATTTTTCATTACTTTTTAAGAAATGTTAGAATTATTTCCGTACTTTGACATTAAAGAATATTTTGTGTAGATTTACATTATTCATAATTAATTCATCATTAACTTTTGGTTCATGCATGTGACTTCATCTTTAAACTGAGATATCCCTATCCATTCTCAAAGCAATGTTCTGGGCATACAGCCAAATTGCTTATACTGACAGTAAGGACTCACTGTATCATCCCACCTCTGACAACAGTGGAACATTTTTAGAGGGTAATTCAAACTACTTGAGACTGCCACAGTGTTTATAATGCACTTGCCAAGACTAGGGTTGTTACACTGTGATAGTGTTCAGGGGCCATATCAGAGCATCTCAGAGTAGGAGTACTGATCTAGAATCATCTCCCCCTGTCCATGTAGTCTTATAAATTGTGATCTAAAAGTCAGAACTGATCCTAGATCAGCACTCCTACTGTGGGACACCTAGTTAATGATGTGTTGGTATCTGTGATTAAGCTGTTCACCTCTTTCCATCCTGTTCGTCTGTCCCTCAGGCGGCCATGTGTTACATCCACATCTCAGCCCTGATCGCTGAGTCCCTCAAAAGGAGAGGTGAGAACAGCCCGGTGGGCCGCAACATGCCAGTGCTGCTGACAAGCTTCTGCAGATGTGTATGTGTGCGTGCTTGTGCTCTCTAGCGTGTGCGTGTGGAGAACCTCTAACCACTGCTTGTGAGTCTTCTGGCCCGTCTGCCCATCGATTGGCTGGACAGCATGTGTGACATCATCATTCAGCACTGTGTGCATATGGCTACTGTAAGCCTCTCTGCGCAAACATCTGTTTCTAACGACTTTGACTGCGTGTGTAGGGGTGGAAATGGTATGAGTGTGTTGATATGTGTGTGTCTGTGCGTGCATGCTTGTGGATTTGTTATACACTGTGTACGTGTGCATGCTTTTGTGTGTTGGCATATGACTTATTTGGGTGTGAGAAGAGAGGTTAGTCAGAGCTGAGTTTTGTGTTTCACAACCCCACTGTTTGGAAAACAATGACATCATCCAATCAGAGACCATCATCCACAGAGACCTCTATGTGCCACAGTACTGGCCATCTACTCTTTATTCTCTCACACACAAACATGGGCTGCGTCCCAAATAGCACCCTATGTTTGTGTATGAGAGGGTAAAGTGTGGATAGGGTGCCATTTGGGACGTAGCCGGCATCTGCTGCTGTGAGTGCGACTTCACCTCCTCTCGTGTGTAGTGTGCACTACTATGACGTGGGAAGGCGGTGTCTCCATCTGCACGTGTGTGTGTGTGCTTGCTAGCCCATGCTTCACCGTTCAGAGCCTGAGCCGTCATCTCTCGCTCTCGCTTTCCGCCGCTCGCCGTGTGTGGAAAGCATGCCCTGTAAAAGCACTGGCTTGTCGTGAAGTGAAAAAAGGCAAAGCAGCAAGTGGAAAGTTAAATTGTGTAGAGTAAACTCCTATATTCCTCCTTATAACGCAGGCTACTGGAAACCTGACAAGGCCAGGATGTCAAGTGTGGTTCCTGAGGAGCCCAATGTCATTAACTGTAGCCCCTTACTAACCCCCCGAGATGGAGAAAGTGAGTGTGCTGCCCTGGGACCGGCCATGGAACAGGGATGCGTAAAGGGTGGGGGGGATTCAAGCTACGCTGACTTCAGAATCAGAACTTTATTCGCCAAGTACATTTACATCTACCAGGAATTTAACGTTGTGAAATGGTGCTGACAGCAATAAACAGAGTATGTAGAACGTACACATAATCTACATACAGTATAGTCCACTGAAATTGCTTTGCAATACCACTTAGAATGAAGCAATGTATTGGACATTCATTCTAAGAGGTATGCTGAACAAACGCTATGACTCAAAAGACTAACAGAATGGAGTACAGTGTTTTGAAGTCCACTGATTTTGCCTTTACTATTGAAAGATGTCTGGATGTCTGTGGTCTACCTTGCCTTTTGAGAGATGCCTTTATTGATGTCCACCCAAGTTTCACTTGATATGTGTAAAGAAAGCACGCTCACAATGAATGGAGTTACTGTTCTTTGTTTGAGGTTTGTTGATATGGAACACAAGGAATGTTAAGTACCACAGTGTTACTGTGTGTGTGTGTGTGTGTGTGTGTGTGTGTGTGTGTGTGTGTGTGTGTGTGTGTGTGTGTGTGTGTGTGTGTGTGTGTGTGTGTGTGTGTGTGTGTGTGTGTGGGGGGGGATAACATGATAACATGTACACAAGCATAAAGAGGAGTGACAACATGTTGTTCCTTTGAGCTCTCGCTCTGATGTCCCTCCTTCTCTGATGTCATATCCTGTGTGAAATCTCAGCGTCGTTCTCCATGGGCTGGGCGGCCTTCCTGTGCATCTCACCGAACGTGAAGGAAGAGGGGGCCATGAAAGAGGACACAGGGACTCAAGATACCCCCTACACTGAGGTACCTTCACCCCTACTGGGTCCTGTACAAAGAATTGTATAGAATTTTCAGCTCAGATTTGGAAGATCATTCAATGACAATACAATGCAGAACCTGACAAGAGAAGCATGATATTTGAGATGCGTCCTTGTAGTTTCTTGTATAGGTTTATCTATCTACTCTTCTTCTCTGTAACTTGCGTCCTATACTTCCTGTGTATGTAGGATACTCTAGTGGAGCAGCTGGAGCTGTGTGTGGACTACCTGTGGAAGTCTGAGAGGCACGAGCTCATCGCCGATATCAACAAGCCCGTCATTGCCGTCTTTGAAAAGAGGCGAGATTTCAAGGTGACTGGGTGGATAGGACAAGGTTGTTTCTTTACCAGGCCAGAGACACTCGGACAGGAAGGGGATAGTTGTGATTGACATTTTGTGTGTGATCCACAGAGGCTATCGGAGCTGTACTACGACATCCACCGCTCCTACCTGAAGGTGACAGAGGTTGTGAACTCTGAGAAGCGTCTGTTTGGCCGATACTACCGCGTGGCGTTCTATGGACTGGTAAGTGCCATCAGAGCCACAGAAAACAATGAAAATGACAAACACACCTTATAGAAAGGTGTGTGTTTACCATGTTCCTAGCCTGAGTGCCAGTCTGTTTGTGCTATCATACTAACTCCTTGTTACTCATTGTCATGTTTGGCATCGATCTGGACCGCACACACAGACTGGCTCTCAGGCTAGCGTGTACCATCCCTGCTCCGGGATTCAATCCTTCAGGTCTCGGGAGGAGGAAATGTCACACCGCAATGCGCTAGCTTCAACTAGCGTCTACTAGCTTGATAGCCTCCACATCTGCAGCATACATGCAATAGCTATAGCCCTCTGGTACAAACCCAGACCCATAGGTATTCTCACCGAGTATCTGTCTTTTGTCGCATAACTCCTACATTCAGTAAGCTGGTTGGACTCATCTTAGAAGAGCCTGAATCCTTTAGACATTTAACCTTTGGTGAATGGGGAGAGGGGTGGATCACAACTTGTTTCTTTAATTCCTCCATCTGCTCTTTTTCTTTTCTTCCTTTTGGTTTTTCTGTATCAAGATTGCGGTAAGTTTTTGTCTCTCTTTTTGTTTCCTACGTTCTCTTTTCCCTCTCTTCTCGCATCACCGGTAGTAACTTCTCTAACCTGTCTTCTAAGATATATACATGTATACCTATATGATATGTATACCTACCGGGGCTTGGGGTTGATTCTATATAAATTCAGAATAAAGTGGGGGAAAAATGTCCCTCATTTAAAAGAGATGAGGAAATGAATAAGGGGATTGGAATGTCAGTTTACTTCCTGAGTTGAAAGAGCTTAAATAGAATTTATCCCAACCCTGATACCTCCCCCGATACCCACATCCTATAATCTCCAGTAATCTTTTTCCATTCAATGATCCCAATCTCTAATCTCTAGCTCCTGTGAACAGATCTTAGAACAGTTGGTGTCAAGATGACATAGCAGCATACATGCAGGCAGTCCAGACCAGGGCCTGTATTCACAAAGCATCTCAGAGTGGGACTGCTGCTTTTAGGATCTGTTTAGCATTTTAAGTCATAATGAATTAGAGGGGCGATCTGATCCTAGATCAGCACTTCTACTCTGAGACACTTTATGAATACGGCCCTGGTAATGAATGTTGGAATGGAGGGCTCTTTCTCAACTCATCTCTCCTCGATTCCTCGCAGCCTCCTCTCCAAACCGAGGGTCCAAGTGAAGGGACCCTGGACTAGGGTTTGAATATATTCCCGGTATTTTACAAATGTTCCACCCCTAGAGTAAATCACTTTTTTTCCCAGGTATCCCGGTATTTCCTGCCAAAACCGTAAATGTCATTCAAAAGCATATGAAGCAGGGCCTCCTGAATAGGGCAGAGGTCTAAGGAACTGCATCGGAGTGCTCGCTGTACCACTAGAGATCCTGGTTCGTATCCAGGCCCTGTCGCAGCTGGCCACGACCGGGAGACCCATGCTGGGCGCACAATTGGCTCAGCATCATCTAGGTTAGGGGAGAGTTTGAACGGCTGGTATGTCGCCAGGTGTTTCCTCCGACACATGGGTGTGGCTGGCTTCCTGATTAAGCAGGCATTGTGTCAAGAGGCAGGGTCGCGTTTCAAAGGCTCTTGACGTTCACCTCTCCCGAGTCTGTAAGGGAGTTGCAGCGATGGTACAAGACTAACTACCAATTGGGGAGACAGAGGGGACATTTAAAAAAAAATGGCCTATATCTGGTTTTTATTAGAGCTTTAATCGAAAATTCAAGCCTGATGCTGGATAACGGCACAATCATTTGGCCTTTTTTGGGCTAGGGCTCATAAAATGTCTTTAATGTGTGGTTTATACATTAAAGACATTTTATGAGCCCAAGCCCAAAGAAGCCCAAATGATTGTGCTGTTATCCAATACATATATGATATATAGGCTACTGCACATTACGCACAACAAAAAAACATGAAATCCCGTTTTGTAGCTACCAATATGCTCTCTTGGGTAAATAAATGAAACTAGCTCCAGTAGGATATTTGTGAACTGTATTACTGTACTGTATTGTATTATTGGACTGGAATTACACACCTCGTTCAAACCATGATAAAGCTTAGAGAACATGTGATTCTGGTGCCGCACATGTGACCTACAAAGTTGCAAGCATAGGCTAGCGAATTTGGTTTTAATTTTGAAATATAACAGAGCCTATTTGTATCATTAGTAGGCTGACTCATATATACCTTTTCATAATATTTCCCCTAATGTTATAAGCCTACCTCCTCTTTCTATTGTAGTTGCCTCATTCCTTCCTCGCTTTCAATCATTCTAATGACATGCTTTAATAATATAGGTCTAGAATCAGATGTGGACGGCTTTCATTTCTCTTCACGAAGATTGAATGGTTATGGGTCTGAATGAATAACTACTATAGCCTACCGCCATTGCACGCTCGTTCTTCTTTCAACCTGCCCATGAGTTCTATTGGCTGCTGTATTTAACATTCAGAAAAAAAATAGATTGTGTCCCTCTTCGAATTGTCTATTGGTATGACAAATACCCCCCCCCCCCCCCCAAAAAAAAAACATGTCCAGCAAGCTATTTTTGGTCTATCTTTTCCTGCATGGGACTCCAAGAGCTGAGGAGCTTTTGTTAAGGAGAGAAGCCAGCGGCGCACAGGTGCATGCACATTGCCCAATCGCCACAGGCTAGTTAGAAGCTTATTATGCATAACCCCTCATTCATTACCTGAAAGAGGTAGGCTAGGACATATACAGCTCTGAAAAAAATGAAGAGACCACTGCAAAATGATCAGTTTCTCTGGTTTTACTATTTATAGATATGTGTTTGGGTAAAATTAACATTTTGGTTTTATTCTATAAACTACTGACAACATTTCTCCCAAATTCCAAATAAATATATTGTCATTTAGAGGATTTATTTGCAGAAAATGACAAATGGTCAGAATAACAAAAAAAGATAGTGTTGTCAGACCTCGAATAATGCAAAGAAAATAAGTTCATATTCAATTTTAAACAACACAATACTAATGTTTTAACTGAGGAAGAGTTCAGAAATCAATATTTGGAATAACCCTGATTTCCAATCACAGCTTTCATGCATCTTGGCATGCTCTCCACCAGTCTTTCACGTTGACTTCCGGCGCCGACAGAGATGGCCGCCTCGCTTCGCGTTCCTAGGAAACTATGCAGTATTTTGTTTTTTTATGTGTTATTTCTTAGGTTTTATTACATACAGTCGGGTGGAACTACTGGATATAAGAGCAACGTCAACTCACCATCATGAAGACCAGGAATACGACTTTCCAGAAGCGGGTCCTGTGTTTTGCCCACCACCCAGGACAATGGATCAGATCCCAGCCGGCGAACCAAAACTATTACGCCATAAAAGGGGCAGAAGAAGCAGTCTTCTGGTCAGGCTCCGGAGACGGGCACATCGCGCACCGCTCCCCCGCATACTACTCGCCAATGTCCAGTCTCTTGACAACAAGGTTGATGATGAAATCCGAGCAAGGGTAGCATTCCACAGAGACATAAGAGACTGTAACGTTCTTTGCTTCACGGAAACATAGCTCACTCGAGAAACGCTATCGGAGTCGGTACAGCCAGCTGGTTTCTTCATACATCGCGCCGACAGAAACAAGCATCTTTCTGGTAAGAAGAGGGGCGGGGGAAGTATGCCTTATGATTAACGAGACGTGGTCTGATCATAACAACATACAGGAACTCAAGTCCTTCTGTTCACCTGACTTAGAATTCCTCACAATCAAATGTCAACCCCATTATCTACCAAGAGAATTCTCTTCGATTATAATCACAGCCGCATATATTCCCCCCCAAGCAGACACATCGATGGCCCTGAACGAACTTTATTTGACTCTATGTAAACTGAAAATCACATATCCTGAGGCTGCATTCCTTGAAGCTGGGGATTTTAACAAAGCTAATCTGAAAACAAGACTCCCTAAATTCTATCAGCATATCGATTGTGCTACCAGGGTTGGTAAAACCCTGGATCATTGTTATTATAACTTCCGCGACGTATATAAGGCCCTCCCCCACCCTCCTTTCGGAAAAGCTGACCACGGCTTCATTTTGTTGCTTCCAGCCTATAGACAGAGACTAAAACAGGAAGCTCCTGCGATCAGGACTGTTCAATGCTGGTCTGAACAATCTGATTCCACACTTCAAGATTGCTTCGATCACGTGGATTGGGATATGTTCCACATTGCGTCAACAACATTGATGAATACGCTGATTTGGTGAGCGAGTTTATTAGTGCACCTGCGATGTCGTACCCACCACAACTATTAAAACATTCCCAAACCAGAAACCGTGGATTGATGGCAGCATTCATGCAAAACTGAAAGCGCAAACCACTGCTTTTAACTAGGGCAAGGTGACCTGAAACATGACCGAATACGAACAGTGTAGCTATTCCCTCCGCAAGGCAATCAAACAAGCTTAGCGTCAGCATGGAGACAAAGTAGAGTCGCAATTCAACGGCTCAGACACGAGGTATGTGGCAGGGTCTACAGTCAATCACGGACTACAAAAATAAAACCAGCCCTGTTGCGGACCAGGAGGTCTTGCTCCCAGGCAGACTAAACAACTTCTTTGCTCGCTTTGAGGACAATACAGTGCCACTGACACGGCCCGATACAAAAACCTGCGGAATCTCCTCCACTGCAGCCGATGTGAGTAAAACATTTAAACGCGTTAACCCTCGCAAGGCTGCAGGCCCAGACGGCATCCCCAGCCGCATCCTCAGAGCATGCGCAGACCACCTGGCTGGTGTGTTTACGGACATTATTCAATCAATCCTTATCCCACATGCTTCAAGAGGGCCACCATTGTTCCTGTTCCCAAGAAAGCTAAGGTAACTGAGCTAAACGACTACCGCCCCGTAGCACTCACTTCCGTCATCATGAAGTGCTTTGAGAGACTAGTCAAGGACCATATCACCTCCACCCTACCCACTCCAATTTGCTTACCGCCCCAATAAGTCCACAGACGATGCAATCGCAACCACACTGCACACTGCCCTAACCCATCTGGACAAGAGGAATTCCTATGTGAGAATGCTGTTCATCGACTACAGCTCAGCATTTAACACCATAGTACCCTCCAAACTCGTCATCAAGCTCGAGACCCTGGATCTCGACCCTGCCCTGCGAAACTGGGTACTGGACTTCCTGACGGGCCGCCCCCAGGTGGTGAGGGTAGGTAACAACATCTCCACCCGCTGATACCGCAACACTGGGGCCTCACAAGGGTGCGTTCTGAGCCCTCTCCTGTACTCCCTGTTCACCCACGACTGCGTGGCCACGCACGCCTCCAACTCAATCATCAAGTTTGCGGACGACACAACAGTGGTAGGCTTGATTACCAACAACGACGAGACGGCCCACCCCCCTATCCACATCGACGGGACAGTAGTGTAGAGGGTATTAAGTTTTAAGTTCCTCGTCGTACACATCACGGACAAACTGAATTGGTCCACCCACACAGACAGTGTGGTGAAGAAGGCTCAGCAGTACCTCTTCAACCTCAGGAGGCTGAAGAAATTTGGCTTGTCACCAAAAGCACTCAAACTTTTACAGATGAACAATCGAGAGCATCCTGTCGGGCTGTATCACCGCCTGGTACGGCAAATGCTCTGCCCACAACCGTAAGGCTCTCCAGAGGGTAGTGAGGTCTGCACAACGCATCACCTGTGGCAAACTACCTGCCCTCCAGGACACTTACACCACCCGATGTCACAGGAAGGCCATAAAGATCATTAAGGACAACAACCACCCGAGCCACTGCCTGTTCACCCCGCTATCATCCAGAAGGCGAGTTCAGGACAGGTGCATCAAAGCAGGGACCGAGAGACTGAAAACAGCTTCTATCTCAAGGCCATCAGACTGTTAAACAGCCACCACTAACATTGAGTGGCTGCTGCCAACATACTGACTCAACTCCAGCCACTTTAATATTGGAAAAATGTATGTAAAAAATGTATCACTAGCCACTTTAAACAATGCCACTTAATATAATGTTTACATACCCTACATTATTCTTCTCATATGGATATATTGTACTCAATACCATCTACTGCATCTTGCCTATGCCGTTCTGTACCATCACTCATTCATATATCTTTATGTACATATTCTTCATCCCTTTACACTTGTGTGTATATGGTAGTTGTTGTGAATTGTTAGGTTAGATTACTCGTTGGTTATTACTGCATTGTCGGAACTAGAAGCACAAGCATTTCGCTACACTCGCATTAACATCTGCTAACCATGTGTATTTGACATTGCTGTTGAGTGACTTTATGCCATTCCTGTTATTTTGATCATTTTCTGCAAATAAATGCTCTAAATGACAATATTTTGGGGGGGAATTTGGGAGAAATGTTGTCAGTGGTTTATAGAATAAAACCAAAATGTTAATTTTACTCAAACACGTACCTATAAATAGTAAAACCATAGAAACTGATCATTTTGCAGTGGTCTCTTCATTTTTTCCAGAGCTGTATATCAATATTGAACAGGATCATCTATTTTGGATGCAATTTGAATGGAATTGATGAGAAGAGAGGGGAAGACTGCTCCATTTCACGTCATGCTGTTGATATAAATCGTTTATTGTAGTTTACCGGTTTATCGCTGTATTTTATCCCGGGAAAAGAGAGTGATTTTGGGCCGTAAATCGCAGTAACCGGGTTCCCACCATTCAACCCTACCCTGGACCTTTTACCCCGATACGGTTGAGAAAGAGACGAGGACATAGGATGCAAGGAATCGAAGAAAGACAAATTGAGTCAGCACCAAGGAGTTGATTCTTAAGGAAAGAGCACACTGTCCGAAAATAATCCTCATTGCCCTTTGACCCAACGGTGCTTTGAGAATGACCTCTGACATCTGAATGGCCTCTGTTTCATCCAGAACATAACATTGCAATTTTGCCAGTGCCTTTTATGATTACGATTGTGTTCTAACAAGCTGACATAACACTAAGAAACACATGACTAGACTGATAGGTAAGTGCAGTAAACCACTAGGGGGTGATGTGAGCCTAGATTTTCCAGCTAAGGATTATTCATATTCAGCTAAGGGATATAGAAAAAGAAATCAATGGGCTATAGTTGTAAGAAATACACATACTCTTCAAAGTATCGAAGCAGACATTGCATTCTACAGTTTGGTCAAATAACAGAAGTTCTATCCGCACTATTGGTTAGAGCCTATAAGTAAGCATTTCACTGTAAGGTGTCCACTGTACAGAAACCGTTGTATTCGGCGCACGTGACAAATAAACTTTGATTTGATTCTTATTCAGAGTGACTTAGTCAGAAACACAGACAAACATGCACACACACACACACACACACACAGGATGTGTGTGTGTGTGTGTGTGTGTTGGGTAACATGGTGTTTCTGTAACAGGGTTTCTTTGAGGAAGAGGAGAGTAAAGAGTTCATATATAAGGAGCCCAAGCTGACAGGACTGTCCGAGATCTCCCAGAGGCTCCTCAAACTCTACTCGGACAAGTTTGGGGCCGACAACGTCAAGATGATCCAGGACTCCAACAAGGTCAGTCTACTACCTCCCCCCAGCGTCCAAACACTGTCACATGGATATGTTTCATATACAGTATTATTCAAAGTGTATCGGGCCTCTTTAGTCCTTGTCTCTGTGACTTTCATAGAAAGATTGCTGTCAAAATGTTGTAAATGAATTCATGTACTACTACATTTGGTCAGCAATCTTTCTCCATAGAAAAGCAGCCAGTGAAGTAGTGATTCATTTAGACCATGCCTCTCCAACAGGTCCATTGCTCACCAAACACTTTTGAAAGTATATGCAATTTTAATGTGTTCCATCACAAACTGCCATAACACATCTCACAAGTATGAGACACCGCAATCTCCCAGCTGCTATGTAATCAACGCAACTTGACATTATTCCACCCCTGGTTAGCCACTATCGGCTTAAAAAGACAAACCTAACCCAATATCTGCAAATTAATTTCCAGCAATATTGCCCCAGTGTGTCAGTGTGGTGCATGTGTTTGTCTATCCCTCCCTGTGTAGGCAGTTGATGTGATAACCGTTTAAATGAAATGTTAACGGCACGGTAGGTTTACCTGACAGAAGTATATCATTTGTATCTTTTATTTGTTATTTGCTATGAAATGAGCATCAGCAGCATCGCTAGACCGGCACATTAGACTGCACATTCCTCACTCGCTAGATGCGCAATGAAAGGGCCAGATGTGCAATTAATGGAGCATTTACACTCAAAAATCTCAATTCTTCCAGACATATACACATCAGCAACCACAGCGAGTAAAGTCACTGCAACCCTGAACAAAGAGCTGCAGTCAGTTTAGAAAAAAAGGTGACCAGTAATAAACTGGTCCTGAACATCTCTAAAACTAATAGCATTGTATTTGGTACAAAGTTGAGGAGACTAAATTACTTGGCGTTATCTTAGATTGTAAATTATCATGGCCAAAACATATGCTGTGGATTCAATGGTTGTGACGATGGGGAGAGTTCTATCCGTGGTAAAGAGAGGCTTTGCTTTTTTGACACCACGCTCCACAAAACAAGTCCTGCCAGCTTTAGTTGAATCTTATCTTGATTATTGTGTGTTTTAAAGGTCACATGTACAGGTGTGATTACTGTAAAAATGTTAGGCTCTGAGCTCCAACATGCAGGACAAGTGAAATAAAATACTGAAAATGGTATTATAAAATCAATAGAAATAGCACTATATACATCATAACTATAGCAGTGATTAATAATATATCCCATTTAGCAGACGCTTTTGTCCAAAGCGACTTACAAGTCGGCTGGGGCCACTACTTTTTTACATATGGGTGGCCCCAGCGGGAATCGAACCCACGACGCTTGGCGTTGCAAGCGCCATGCTCTACCGACTGAGCCACACAGGACTTAATAAATAAATGTCCAGAGTAAAAACTGTTGAGGGGGTGGGGGGGGGGGGGGTGACCATAGGCGGAGTAGCATGACCATTGTGCGGGGACCAAGTGAAATAAAAACGAGAAAAATTATATATTATGATATTGTCAAGACCTGCAAAGAAGGACCGCGTTAAGCTGCAGCTTGGCACCGAACAGAACGGCACGTTTTGCTCTTCATTAAAATCAGAGGGCTAATATCAATACCATGGCATGCCAGTCTCTCTTGGCTAACAGTTGAGGAACGACTGACTTCATCACTACTTTTTATAAGAAACATGAATTTTTTGCATATTCAACTTACACACACAACTTACACACACACTTACCCCACCAGACATGCCACCAGCGGTCTTTTCACAGTCTCCAGAACCTGTTTCCAAAAAACGAATAAAGCAACACCTATGTATGGTCTTAATTTGAGGCAATTTGCTACAGGGCGGCAGCATAGCCTAGTGGTTAGAGCGTTGGACTAGTAACTGGAAGGTTGTGAGTTCAAACCCCTGAGCTGACAAGGTACTAATCTGTCGCTCTGCCCCTGAACAGGCAGTTGACCCACTGTTCCCAGGCTGTCATTGAAAATAAGAATGTGTTCTTAACTGACTTGCCTGGTTAAATAAAGGAAAAATAAAAAGCAGGAAAACAATCCTGCAGCAACAGGAGATGTCAATTATTGTGTGTTTTATCCATTTTTTTATGTGTAGGGGTTGATACATTTTTCGTTAGGGCAAATCAAGTCTGAAATGTCCAAGTGGAAATGACAAACTTCAGAGGCCTTTCAAACCTCAAATACATTGCAAATTTGCATTTTCAGTGGTGCACGAAAATTCCTGCAACAACAGGATGATCAAATTAAGATACGACATCTGTGTGTACTGACATGTATGTGTAACTGATAGATGCATACTGTACACACACACACACACACACACACACACACACACACACACACACACACACACACACACACACACACACACACACACACACTACATGTTAATGTATTTAAATTGTAACGTCTTTTGTCTGTAATGTCTTTTTTGTTATGTGTCGGACCCCAGTAAGACTAGCTGTCTCTATTGGCGTCGGGTAATGGAGATCCTAATCAAATCTAAATATACACTTCATCGTTCACCATATATCAGTGCATTCGGAAAATATTCAGACCTCTTGACTTTTTCCACATTTTCTTACTTTCAGCTTTATTCTAAAATTGATTAAATCGTTTTTTCCCCTCATCAATCTACAGACAATGCCACATAATGACAAAGCAAAAACAGGATTAGATCATTTTTTTTGCAAATTTATAACAAATAAATATTTGAAATATCGCATTTACATAAGTATTCAGACCCTTTACTCAGTACTTTGTTGAAGCACCTTTGGTAGCGATTACAGCCAGTAGGTAGTCGCCTTGCATGCCAGGCTTCGAGGTAGAGCAGCTGAGTGACTACACAAGACTGACTATGAGACTGACTCAACAAGACTAAAGAGACCAACACAATTCGTTAGACTGATCCTTTTAAGAGAGCAGGGTCGTTAGACACCAAATGGTGGAAAACGGACCAAAATGGGGAGAGACTACCTGAATTTGTCCAGTAAGTAATTCTTGTTTTTGTTTGCGAAACATTTTCCATTGCAAAAATGTTTTGCCACGGTTTTCTACGTAGTGAACTAATGAATACGACCCAGACTGTGAACTGATTGTGCTGTTTGATATAACCCACCAGGTAAATCCTAAAGACCTGGACTCCAAGTACGCCTACATCCAGGTGACCTACGTAGTGCCCTACTTCGACAACAAGGAGCAGCAGGGGAAGAAGACTGACTTCGAGCGACATCACAACATCAATCGCTTCGTGTTCGAGACGCCTTTCACTCTGTCGGGGAAGAAACATGGCGACGTGGAGGAACAGTGCAAGAGACGCACCATACTAACCAGTGAGTTATTAAAAATATAATTTTTGCTAATATTTGTATCCAAAGAACTGTCAACATTTACTGTCACATACACCACATGGCCAAAGGTATGTGGACACGTGTTCGTCGGACTTCTCATTCCAAAATCATGGGCATTAATATGGATTTGGTCCCCTCTCTTGCTGCTATAACAGCCTCCACCCTTCTGGGAAGGCTTTCCCAGAAGATGTTGGAACAATGCTGCGGGGGCTTCATTTAGCCACAAGAGCATTAGTGAGGTGGGGCACTGATATTGGGACAGGTGGCGTTCTCCTGGCATCCGCCAAACCCAGATTCGTCTGTCCGACTACCACATGGTGAAGCGTGATGCATCACTCCAGAGAACGCGTTTCCACTGCTCTGGAGTCCAAAGGCGGCGATCTTAACACCACTCCCCCCGATGCTTGGCATTGCACATGGTGATCTTACGCTTGTGTGCGGCTGCTCAGACATGGAAAGCCATTTCATGAAGCTCCTGGTGAACAGTTATTGTGCTGATGTTGCTTCCAGTGGCAGTTTGGAACTCGGTAGTGAGTGTTGCAACCGAGGAAAGACCTTTTTTACATGCTAAGCGCATCAGCATTCGGGGTTCCCGCTCTGTGAGCATGTGTGGCCTACCACTTCGTGGCTGAGCCATTGTTGCTCCTAGATGTTTCCACTTCATAATAACTGCACTTACCGTTGACCGAGGCAGCAGAAATGTTATGAACTGACATGTTGGACAGGTGGCATCCTATGATGGTACCACATTGAAAGTCATTGAGCTCTTTAGTACGGGCCATTCTACTGCCAATGTTTGTCTCTGGAGATTGCATGGCTGTGTGCTCGATTTTATACCTGTCTTAAATGGGTGTGGCCGAAATAGCCACTGAGCCATCAGCTTGTATGGTAGTATATTATACTAACTAGGAAGTGTCTGAGTAACCAATAAATACTGAGCCATAACTGTCTGAATCACTAGTATAATGACCAGTGCTGTAATTTGTGACCTATTCTGACCAGTAAAGTTATGGTGTAGGTTCAATGGTTTTCCCTTCAAAATGGAAGAAAGATCGGACAACAATTCCCAAACAAACCCAACAGTTCTGGTTTAATACAATAAAATATATCCCATCTAGCAGACACTTTTATCCAAAGCGAGTTATTACAGTAGTGCATGCATACATTTTTTCATATGGGTAGCCCCAGCGGGTATCAAACCCAGTCCTGGCTCCCTACTCATGGCTGAGCCACCCAGGACCACAAGGATTAACCAATTGGTTCCTCATACCCTGTGTCTACTCCCCCTTTCTGTCCCCCCCACCCAGCGAATTCCACCTTCCCCTACCTGAAAAAGCGTATCCAGGTGGTGGAGCAGCAGAGCACGGAGATGAACCCCATCGAGGTGGCCATCGACGAGATGTCCTGCAAAGTGTCGGAGCTCAACCAGCTATGTGCCATGGCAGAGGTGGACATGATCCGGCTGCAGCTCAAACTACAGGGTAGCGTCAGCGTCAAGGTAAGGGTAGGGGTGGGGGAGGAGAAAGATGTAGAGAGACACACAGAAGGGTTGAGTTTAGAAGACATGCACATAGTGTACAGACAGACACACACACACAACAACATGCATACACACATAAGTGAGTTCAGACATAGCTGAGCTGACACACACACACACACCCTGGCGTAGGATGCACCCCACCTCCCCAAACCCACAAAAATTGGCAGCTATGAAATCGCTATGGCAAAATGTGTAGGAAGTTAGCTGTTTTCCTAAATGCAAATGTATGCTTCATTTGTAAATTGGGAGGTGCCAAGCAAAAAGTGTGTGTGAGAGTGGAGTGTCCAGTGGGGGCTCTGAGGTACAAGAACGCATGAAAAATCACACCTTTATAATAAAGCATTGCATGCATATCATTGCATTTGCATAGTGGCGTAGAGCAGTAGAGTAGAGGTGCTTGCAGAAGTTGCACACATGGGGAAAATATTGCCTTTTATAAAAGCATTTTATAATGACTGGAGACTTTAGCATAATATTGTTTAATACCGTACATATGATTAAAACGGCAGGCTACTTTGACACTGACAAACTGAGAATATAAGATCAATAGGAAATACCTTGTCTTGAATCCACCCCAGGACTAGGCCTACAGTAGGTGTGTGGAGACACACATATTGTACAATATGAGGAAGAAATTATAGCTCTGAAAAAGGCTTTCCAGTTTCACTGACTCGCTCAATAATGCGCAGCTCACCAGACATGGCCTATGCGCTTGAGCCAAAAGCATATCTCTCCATTTTTTGTTAGCCTCTGCAGACAGATTAGAGGCTTCTTTTTTCAACAAGAGCCATTTGCTTTCCAACCTATGTTTTCCCACAATTGTATTTTAAATATTGGTAGATGCCTGTTCACTGACAGATTTGACGCACATTCCGGACTGTAGGCTATGCATTGTAATTGGTCTACACACAATCCACAGCTAGGCAATAAAAATGTGGCTGTGGCTACATTATAGGCCTACTCCTGGTGTGGTAGTCTGAGTTATTTCATTTATTTCTGAACAGACAGCAGTAATTATATTCCTTGGCAAATGTATTGAAATATGTCAGGGGTGCTGCAGTACCCTTTCCGCAGCTATGATTCTATAAGGATGATGATGACGATGAAGTGCAACGCTGGAGAGATAATAGTTGCAGGCTCATGTCTATCAGAGCAGAGCGAGGGAGAGAGATAATAAAAAGTTAATCTTATTCTAGTCCTGTGATAGATAGGCTGCAGGTATGCTTCTCTCTCACCACAGCAAGAACGATGCGTTGGTCTCTAGGCTACAATGTTGAGCAAACCATAAACCTGAACCCCCGCCATCCAACACCCAAAAGTTCCATCATGATCCGTCTCAAATTAAGCACTGCTCATGAAACGGCGCCAAAGGCACTGGTCACACACTAACATGAACGCACACACGCTTGCACTTATCCACACGTGGTATATTATTACCAAACAGTCTATGCTGAGACCCATGCTCTCCATAATCCTGCCTCTTCTCAGGCTTTTCCCAGCCCTAATCCCCTGTAAATACAGTGAAATGGGTGAAAACAGCTCGGCTCAGAGTGACAGCATGATGCAGGCTGATCTTAACACGCTGTTGCAGTAACAGAGAGCGATATTGGATTATCTGTCATGGTGAAGCAGCACAAGCTACTTACTGTCTATCATCTCATGCTTCCTCTATGTAGCCCTCTATCACTAGCATTAGCCTCTAGATTATTTTGAATTATCCTCTTGCATCTTTAGCATTAGCCTCAAATAATACTAATAATTTATTCAACTTTTATAGCACTATTCATTACATAAAGAATCTCAAGCGCTGTAAAGTAACACAAAAAAGACAAGCAATTTAGAAAACAACAACAACATGTTGAGGTGTATACCACCTCAGTCATCGGCTTTATCAATAAGTGCATCGACGACGTCGTCACCACAGTGACCGTACCTACATCTCCCAACCAGAAGCCATGGATTACAGGTAACATCCGCATCGAGCTAAAGGCTTGAGCTGCCACTTTCAAGGAGCGGAACACTAATCCGAGTTCTTATAAGAAATCCCGCTATCCTCTCAGACGAATCATCAAACAAGCAAAGCATCAATACAGAATTAAGATTGAATCCTACTATACCGGCTCTGATGCTCATCGGATGTGGCCGGGCTGGAAAACTATTACAGACTACAAAGGCAAGCTGCCCAATGAAGCGAACCTGCCAGACAAGCTACATTTGAAGTCGGGAAGGTTACAAACACCTTAGCCAAATACATTTCATACATTTTCACAATTCCTGACATTTAGTTCGAGTAAAAATTCCCTGTTTAAGTCAGTTAGGATCACCACATTATTTTAAGAATGTGAAATGTTATAATAATAATAGAGAGAATGATTTATTTAAGCTTTTATTTCTTTCATCACATTCCCAGTGGGTCAGAAGTTTACATACACTCAATTAGTAATTGGTAGCATTGCCTTTAAAATGATTAACTTGGGTCAAACGTTTCAGGTAGCCTTCCACAAGCTTCCAACAATAAGTTGGGTGAATTTTTGGCCCATTCCTCCTGACAGAGCTGATGTAACTTAGTCAGGTTTGTAGGCCTCCTTGCTCGCACACGCTCTTTCAGTTCTGCCCACACATTTTCTATCGGATTGAGGTCAGGGCTTTGTGATGGCCACTCCAATACCTTGACTTTGTTGTCCTGAAGCCATTTAACCACAACTTTGGAAATATGCTTGGGGTCATTGTCCATTTGGAAGACCCATTTTGCGACCAAGCTTTAACTTCCTGACTGATGTCTTGAGGTGTTGCTTCAATATATACACATAATTTTCCTCCCTCGTGATGCCATCTATTTTGTGAAGTGCACCAGTCCCTCCTGCAGCAAAGCACCCCCACAACATGATGCTGCCATCCTCGTGCTTCACGGTTGGGATGGCGTTCTTCGGCTTGCAAGCCTCCCCCTTTTTCCTCCAAACATAACGATGGTCATTATGCCAAACAATTCTATGTTCTGTTTCATCAGACCAGAGGACATTTCTCCAAAAAGTACGATCTTTGTCCCCATGTGCAGTTTCAAACCGTAGTCTGGCTTTCTTATGGCGGTTTTGGAGCGGTCACTTCTTCCTTGCTGAGCGGTATAGGACTCGTTGATATAGGACTCGTTTTACTGTGGATATAAATACTTTTGTACCTGTTTCCTCCAGCACCTTCACAAGGTCCTTTAATGTTGTTCTGGGATTGATTTGCACTTTTCGCACCAATGTACGTTCATTTCTAGAAGACAGAACGCGTCTCCTTCCTGAGCGGTATGGCGGCTGCGTGGTCCCATGGTGTTTATACTTGTGTACTATTGTTTGTACAGATGACCGTGGTACCTTCAGGTGTTTGGAAATTGTTCCCAAAGATGAACCAGACTTGTGGAGGTCTACAATTGTTTTTCTGAGGTCTTGGCTGATTTCTTTTGATTTTCCCATGATGTCCAGTAAAAAGAGGCACTGAGTGTGAAAGTCGGTCTTGAAATACATCCACAGGTGCACCTTCAATTGACTCAAATGATGTCAATTAGCCTATCAGAAGTTTCTAAGCAATGACATAATTTTCTGGGATTTTCCAAGCAGTTTAAAGGCACAGTCAACTTAGTGTGTGTAAACTTCTGACCCACTGGAATTGTGAACTATAAGTTAATTATAAGTGAAATAATCTGTCTGTAAACAATTGTTGGAAAAATGACTTGTGTCATGCACAAAGTAGTCCTAACCGACTTGCCAAAACTATAGTTTGTTAACAAAAAGTTTGGAGTGGTTGAAAAACGACTTTTAGTGACTACCACCTAAGTGCATGTAAACTTCCAACTTCAACTGTAAATGCCTTCGAGGCCAGCAACACTGAAGCATGCATGAGAGCACCAGCTGTTCTTGGCGACTGTGTGATAACACTCTCGGTAGCCGATGTTAGCAAGAGCTTTAAACAGGTCAACATTCACAAAGACGCGGGGCCAGACGGATTACCAGGACGTGTACTCAAAGCATTTGCGGACCAACTGGCAAGTGTCTTCGCTGACATTTTCAACCTCCCCCTGACCGAGTCTGTAATAGCTACATGTTTCAAGCAGACCCTGTGCCCAAGGAAGTGACGGTAACCTGCCTAAATGATTACCGCACCGTAGCACTCATGTCGGCAGCCATGAAGTGCTTTGACAGGCTGGTCATAGCGCACATCAACAGCATCCTCTCGGATACCCTAGACCCACTTCAATTCGCATACCGCCCCAACAGATCCCCAGATGACACAATCTCAATCACACTCCACACTGCCCATTCCCACCTGGACAAAAGGAACACCTATGTCAGAATGCTGTTCTTTGACTGCAGCTCAGTGTTCAACGCCATAGTGCTCACAAAGCTCATCACTAAACTAAGGACCCTGGGACTAAACACCTCCCTCTGCAACTGGATCCTGGACTTCCTGACGGGCCGGCCCTAGGTGGTAAGGGTAGGCAACAACACATCTGTTACGCTGATCCTCAACACTGGGGCCCCTCAGGGGTGTGTATTTAGTCCCCTCCTGTACTCTCTGTTCACCAACGATTGCGTCGCCAAACACGACTCTAACACCATCATTAAGTTTGCTGACAACACAACAGTGGTAGGCCTGACCACTGACAACGATGAGACAGCTTATAGGGAGGAGGTCAGAGACCTGGCAGTGTGGTGCCAGGACAACAACCTCTCCCTCAATGTGAGCAAGACAAAGAAGCTGATCATTGACTACAGGAAAAGGCGGGCCAAACAGGCTCCAATAACATTGTCGGGGCTGTAGTGGAGCGGGTCGAGAGTCTCAAGTTCCTTGGTGTCCACATCACCAACGAACTAACATGGTCCAAACATACCAAGACAGTCGTGAAGAGGGCACGGCAACACCTTTTCCCCCTCAGGAGACTGAAAAGATTTGGCATTGGTCCCCAGATCCTCAAAAAATTCTACAGATGCACCATTGAGAGCATCCTGACCGGTTGCATCATCGCCTGGTATGGTAATTGCTCGGCATCTGACCATGAGATACTACAGAGGATAGTGCGTACTGCCCAGTCACTGGGGCCAAGCTTCCTGCCATCCAGGACCTACAGTGCCTTGCAAAAGTATTCGGCCCCCTTGAACTTTGCAACCTTTTGCCACATTTCAGGCTTCAAACATAAAGATATAAAACTGTATTTTTTTGTGAAGAATCAACAACAAGTGGGACACAATCATGAAGTGGAACGACATTTATTGGATATTTCAAACTTTTTTAACAAATCAAAAACTGAAAAATTGGGCGTGGAAAATTATTCAGCCCCTTTACTTTCAGTGCAGCAAACTCTCTCCAGAAGTTCAGTGAGGATCTCTGAGTGATCCAATGTTGACCTAAATGACTAATGATGATAAATACAATCCACCTGCGTGTAATCAAGTCTCCGTATAAATGCACCTGCACTGTGATAGTCTCAGAGGTCCATTAAAAGCGCAGAGAGCATCATGAAGAACAAGGAACACACCAGGCAGGTCCGAGATACTGTTGTGAAGAAGTTTAAAGCCGGATTTGGATACAAAAAGATTTCCCAAGCTTTAAACATCCCAAGGAGCACTGTGCAAGCGATAATATTGAAATGGAAGGAGTATCAGACCACTGCAAATCTACCAAGACCTGGCCGTCCCTCTAAACTTTCAGCTCATACAAGGAGAAGACTGATCAGAGATGCAGCCAAGAGGCCCATGATCACTCTGGATGAACTGCAGAGATCTACAGCTGAGGTGGGAGACTCTGTCCATAGGACAACAATCAGTCGTATATTGCACAAATCTGGCCTTTATGGAAGAGTGGCAAGAAGAAAGCCATTTCTTAAAGATATCCATAAAAAGTGTTGATTAAAGTTTGCCACAAGCCACCTGGGAGACACACCAAACATGTGGAGGAAGGTGCTCTGGTCAGATGAAACCAAAATTGAACTTTTTGGCAACAATGCAAAACGTTATGTTTGGCGTAAAAGCAACACAGCTCATCACCCTGAACACACCATCCCCAATGTCAAACATGGTGGTGGCGGCATCATGGTTTGGGCCTGCTTTTCTTCAGCAGGGACAGGGAAGATGGTTAAAATTGATGGGAAGATGGATGGAGCCAAATACAGGACCATTCTGGAAGAAAACCTGATGGATTCTGCAAAAGACCTGAGACTGGGACGGAGATTTGTCTTCCAACAAGACAATGATCCAAAACATAAAGCAAAATCTACAATGGAATGGTTCAAAAATAAACATATCCAGGTGTTAGAATGGCCAAGTCAAAGTCCAGACCTGAATCCAATCGAGAATCTGTGGAAAGAACTGAAAACTGCTGTTCACAAATGCTCTCCATCCAACCTCGCTGAGCTCGAGCTGTTTTGCAAGGAGGAATGGGAAAAAATGTCAGTCTCTCGATGTGCAAAACTGATAGAGACATACCCCAAGCGACTTACAGCTGTAATCGCAGCAAAAGGTGGTGCTACAAAGTATTAACTTAAGGGGGCTGAATAATTTTGCACGTCCAATTTTTCAGTTTTTGATTTGTAAAAAAAGTTTGAAATATCCAATAAATGTCGTTCCACTTCATGATTGTGTCCCACTTATTGTTGATTCTTCACAAAAAAATACAGTTTTATATCTTTATGTTTGAAGCCTGAAACGTGGCAAAAGGTCTCAAAGTTCAAGGGGGCCGAATACTTTCGCAAGGCACTGTATATACTAGGCGGTGTCAGAGGAAAGCCCTTAAAATTGTCAAAGTCTCCAGTCACCAAAGTCATACACTGTTTTGTTTCTCTGCTCCCACATGGCAAGCGGTACCAGACAACCAACTCTAGGACCAAAAGGCACCTTAACAGCTTCTAACCCCAAGCCATAAGACTGCTGAAAAATGAATCAAATGATTCACATTGACACACATTTGTTTTTTACACAGCTGCTACTCACTTTTCTATGCATAGTTCACCCCTATCTACATGTACAAATTACTTCAACTAACCTGTACCCCCGCATATTGACTCGGTACCGGTACCCCCTGTATATAGCCTCGTCATTGTTATTTTATTGTGTTACATTTTATAGTTCTTTTACTTGAGTTTATTTGGTAAATATTTTCTTAACTCTTTCTGCACTGTTGGTTAAGGGCTTGTAAGGTAAGCATTTCACGGTAAGGTCTACACATGTTGTATTCTGCGAATGTGACTAATACAATTTTATTTTATTTGATCATCAGTCATGAAAGGGAAGGTCATGAGATGGTCAGAAAATTCATGGTTTGAGTGGTCATTGGAGGGAGGTGGTCAAAGTGGGAGAGCAAGCAAAGATAGTCTCTGGGGCATGTCCAGGGGCAGGCAGGCAGCACGGTGTCATCAAGGTGTCTTGTCATCCTTACCGTCTGTGTGACTTCTCCACAGTAAGACTCGGATGAAGTTTGAGCTCAGCCACTGCAGTTCATGGACTCTGTAGTTGGTGTAGCTAGCTATCTAGTTCTTCACAACTACCAAAATGAAGCACCCACTTGGGGCATTTACATGGCGCCAGAAAGCACACCACATTTCAATAATATTTCAAGAGTAGCCTTGTAACCTCGTCCTCCTCATATGATCCTCATCATTGCATACCTCAGCCGTCTTGCATTTGGGATTCTCTCCATCCTCAACCTCTGGACACATGGCTGGCATTCGAATCAAAACTATTACCAGCTAGCTAGCTGACATTAAATACAACAAACAAATGACTTGCCAGCTTCAGTTTTAAAAGTCTGTGGTGGATTCTGGGGTGGCAGATAGCCTAGAGGTTAGAGCATTGGTACTGTAACTGAAAGGTTGAATCCCTGAGCTGACAAGGTTCTGCCCCTGAACAAGGCAGTTAACCCACTGTTCCTCGGAAGGCCGTCATTGTAAATAAGAACTGACTTGCCTAGTTAAATAAATAATCAAAAAAATGTGTATATTAATTGTTCATTCTTAAAACAAAAGATTTGCAAGATTTGTATTAATTATATACAAAATGGCAACCACGGAATTAGCCATTGCAACCACGGAATTAGCATTAGCCTCAAGCATCACTATTATCATTAGCGTTTCGCATCTTTAGCATTAGCCTCTCCCATCACTAGTATTAGCCTCTTGCATTATTAGCATTACCCTCAATACTAATTTCTTCATACTGTGCTGTCTGTTGAAAATGATGCAGGTGAATAACCATTAACTTACTTTACAGGTGAATGCAGGGCCCATGGCCTATGCACGAGCCTTCCTGGAAGAGAAAAATGCCAAGAAATACCCTGACAACCAAGTCAAACTGCTCAAGGAGATTTTCAGGTATTCTTCACACTTTTCATGACCTAGATCAAAGAAAATACCTTTATGCACCACTTAGCAGATGCTTTTATCCAAAAGTACATTTTTAGTATGTGTATATGACCCCTGTGGGAATTGGATCCACGACCTTGGCTTTGCTAGAGCCACACCCTTACCAACTGCACCACACATAGATCGATGATGCATTTGATACATCTAAAGCAAAAGGGTTGGGGTCAATTCAGGTCAAGATAACTAGAACCCAGAGTTTTTCCAGATCAGGTCACATGATCAGGACAGGGAAAACTCTTGGCCCTTGGCCCTAACAATCTCTGTCTGGCCCTGCAGGCAGTTTGCGGAGGCATGCGGCCAGGCGCTGGACGTCAACGAGCAGCTGATCAAGGAGGACCAGCTGGAGTACCAGGAGGAGATGAGGGCCCACTACAGGGACATGCTCACCGAGCTTTCCACTGTCATGAACGAGCAGGTCTGTGGAACCGCCCAGAAAACAAAAAAACTCCTGTTTCTTTAGAGGACTGAGGGTGTATGCATCAAATGTCTCAAAACAGGAGTGATACCCCCCCGTCATCTTATTCATTGTGATGTTAATTTAAAAAAAATATCCTATATCAGAACTCCTATTGTGAGAAGCTTGGTATATGCGGCCATTGGGCTGCATGTATCAAGCCTAGCTACTTAAAGTACTAACCTTCACCTTCATTGTTCACATTCGTGTGGTACACTCTTTTTAATCCATCATTACTTGATCTGATATCATTGTTTTATTATTTATTTTTACACATATATTTTTCTGGACTAACCAGAGTTTTGTCTCTTGGTCTCATCTCTTTGTGTTGTTTTCTTTGTTCATTTGATCTCTTTCAATGGATCTCAGCTGCATAGACACATCCTCTCATTCAGTTTCTGCTCCTCTCTTTCTAACATCTCCCTCACTATCATTTCTAAGACTGGTATGTCACACAATCCCCCCCCACACACACACACACACTTTACCATTTTGGAGCAAGTGGCACTGTGCTGTGCATTATACAAACCTCTCAGCATATATACACTGCTCAAAAAAATAAAGGGAACACTTAAACAACACAATGTAACTCCAAGTCAATCACACTTCTGTGAAATCAAACTGTCCACTTAGGAAGCAACACTGATTAACAATACATTTCACATGCTGTTGTGCAAATGGAATAGACAACAGGTGGAAATTATAGCCAATTAGCAAGACACCCCCAATAAAGGAGTGGTTCTGCAGGTGGTGACCACAGACCACTTCTCAGTTCCTATGCTTCTTGGCTGATGTTTTGGTCACTTTTGAATGCTGGCGGTGCTTTCACTCTAGTGGTAGCATGAGACGGAGTCTACAACCCAAACAAGTGGCTCAGGTAGTGCAGCTCATCCAGGATGGCACATCAATGCGAGCTGTGGCAAGAAGGTTTGCTGTGTCTGTCAGCTTAATGTCCAGAGCATGGAGGCGCTACCAGGAGACAGGCCAGTACATCAGGAGACGTGGAGGAGGCCGAAGGAGGGCAACAACCCAGCAGCAGGACCGCTACCTCTGCCTTTGTGCAAGGAGGAGCACTGCCAGAGCCCTGCAAAATGACCTCCAGCAGGCTACAAATGTGCATGTGTCTGCTCAAACGGTCAGAAACAGACTCCATGAGGGTGGTATGAGGGCCCGACGTCCACCGTGCAGGACGTTTGGCATTTGCCAGAGAACACCAAGATTGGCAAATTCGCCACTGGTGTCCTGTGCTCTTCACAGATGAAAGCAGGTTCACACTGAGCACATGTGACAGACGTGACAGAGTCTGGAGATTTTTATTTCACCTTTATTTAACCAGGTAGGCT
The DNA here is from genome assembly GCF_036934945.1 of Oncorhynchus masou masou. Classification (NCBI taxonomy): domain Eukaryota; kingdom Metazoa; phylum Chordata; class Actinopteri; order Salmoniformes; family Salmonidae; genus Oncorhynchus; species Oncorhynchus masou. The sequence goes on along the minus strand of NC_088220.1, from coordinate 45,564,903 downwards.
AGTTGAGGACAAGTTCTCATTTGCAACTGCGACCTGGCCAAGATAAAGCATAGCAGTGTGAACAGACAACAACACAGTTACACATGGAGTAAACAATTAACAAGTCAATAACAGAGTAGAAAAAAAAGAGAGAGTCTATATACATTCTGTGCAAAAGGCATGAAGAGGTAGGCAAATAATTACAATTTTGCAGATTAACACTGGAGTGATAAATGATCAGATGGCCATGTACAGGTGCAAAAGAGCAGAAAAGTAAATAAATATAAACAGTATGGGGAAGAGGTAGGTAAAATTGGGTGGGCTATTTACCGATCGGTTAGCTGCTCAGATAGCAGATGTTTGAAGTTGGTGAGGGAGATAAAAGTCTCCAACTTCAGCGATTTTTGCAATTCGTTCCAGTCACAGGCAGCAGAGAACTGGAACGAAAGGTGGCCAAATGAGGTGTTGGCTTTAGGAATGATCAGTGAGATACACCTGCTGGAGCGCGTGCTACGGGTGGGTGTTGCCATCGTGACCAGTGAACTGAGATAAGGCGGAGCTTTACCTAGCATGGACTTGTAGATGACCTGGAGCCAGTGGGTCTGGCGACGAATATGTATCGAGGGCCAGCCGACTAGAGGATACAGGTCGCAGTGGTGGGTGGTATAAGGTGCTTTAGTAACAAAACGGATGGCACTGTGATAAACTGCATCCAGTTTGCTGAGTAGAGTATTGGAAGCCATTTTGTAGATGACATCGCCGAAGTCGAGGATTGGTAGGATAGTCAGTTTTACTAGGGTAAGTTTGGTGGCGTGAGTGAAGGAGGCTTTGTTGCGGAATAGAAAGCCGACTCTAGATTTGATTTTAGATTGGAGATGTTTGATATGAGTTTGGAAGGAGAGTTTACAGTCTAGCCAGACACCTAGGTACTTATAGATGTCCACATATTCTAGGTCGGAACCATCCAAGGTGGTGATGCTAGTTGGGGGTGCGGGTGCAGGCAGCGACCGGTTGAAAAGCATGCATTTGGTTTTACTAACGTTTAAGAGCAGTTGGAGGCCACGGAAGGAGTGTTGTATGGCATTGAAGCTCGTTTGGAGGTTAGATAGCACAGTGTCCAAGGACGGGCCGGAAGTATACAGAATGGTGTTGTCTGCATAGAGGTGGATCAGGATATCGCCCGCAGCAAGAGCAACATCATTGATATATACAGAGAAAAGAGTCGGCCCGAGAATTGAACCCTGTGGCACCCCCATAGAGACTGCCAGAGGACCGGACAGCATACCCTCCGATTTGACACACTGACACACTGTCTGCAAAGTAGTTGGTGAACCAGGCAAGGCAGTCATCAGAAAAACCGAGGCTACTGAGTCTGCCGATAAGAATATGGTGATTGACAGAGTCGAAAGCCTTGGCAAGGTCGATGAAGACGGCTGCACAGTACTGTCTTTTATCGATGGCGGTTATGATATCGTTTAGTACCTTGAGCGTGGCTGAGGTGCACCCGTGACCGGTTCGGAAACCAGATTGCACAGCGGAGAAGGTACGGTGGGATTCGAGATGGTCAGTGACCTGTTTGTTGACTTGGCTTTTGATGCCGTGGAGAATATTCTGCTGCCTGCAACATCCTCCAGAATGACCGGTTTGGCGGTGGACCAGTCATGGTGTGGGTTGGCATTTCTTTGGGGGCCCGCATAGCCCTCCATCTGCTCGCCAGAGGTAGCCTGATTGCCATTAGGTACTGAGATGAGATCCTTAGACCCCTTGTGAGACCATATGCTGGTATGGTTGGCCCTGGGTTCCTCCTAATGCAAGACAATTCTAGACCTCATGTGGCTGGAGTGTGTCAGCAGTTCCTGCAAGAGGAAGGCATTGATGCTATGGACTGGCCCGCCCGTTCCCCAGACCTGAATCCAATTGAGCACATCTGGGACCTCATGTCTCGCTCCATCCACCAACGCCACGTTGTACCACAGACTGTCCAGGAGTTGGCGGATGCTTTAGTCCAGGTCTGGGAGGAGATCCCTCAGGAGACCATCCGCCACCTCATCAGGAACATGCCCAGGCGTTGTAGGGAGGTCATAAAGGCACGTGGAGGCCGCACACACTACTGAGCCTCATTTTGACTTGTTTTAAGGACATTACATCAAAGTTGGATCAGCCTGTAGTGTGGTTTTCCACTTTAATTTTGAGTGTGACTCCAAATCCAGACCCCCATGGGTTGATACATTTGATTTCCATTGATAATTTTTGTTTGATTTTGTTGTCAACACATTCAACTATGTAAAGAAAAAAGTATTTAATAAGAATATTTCATTCATTCAGATCTAGGATGTTTTTTTAGTGTTCCCTTAATTTTTTTGAGCAGTGTATTTGTGTGTGCGTGCCTGCATGTGATCGCATCATACATTCATCAAATGTCTTTTTGTGTGATTTGAAACATGAAATTACTATCTATGTCTCTCCTCCATGCCAAGATCCCTCACACAAGACCACCAGGAACAGAACGACACAGTGCCTTCTGAGCAGCCAAGTAGGTATGCTGGAGTCTGCCAATGCCAAGGAGGACACGTTTCTCCAAAATGGCTCCTGATGACAGACGTCGTTCTTCCTCCTGCCAGGAATTATACAGGAAGGAGCGGGGGACTGGAACTGTGACTTTATGGGACCTGGAAAAAAGGGAATTGGATGGGGAAGTCCAGAAGTCTGTAGACTTTGATCATGGTAGTCTGGAGCTGTATGGCGTCCAGTCCTGGTGATGATGATGATGTCCAGTAGACCAGGCTGCTGTACTGTTACTTTTTGTTTTGTTTTTAAGGCTCAATCCATGTTTTCACTCCCCTGCCGACCGTCTCATCTCCTTACTCTGTACACATACACACACAGACAACACACGCCTTCTCTCCCCAGCCCCATCCCTTTAGAAAATGTTGACCTTAATGAGCTCGAGGTGCATTCAACAGAGCAAACGTTTGGTTGTAATTCTGGCCACAACCATGTCGATCATAATTTGTCCATATTCTGTTGGTCATCTTTATGCCGCAAATGTTTGCCACCTGTGTGGTTAGCAATTCCAAAAGGTATTGTAAAATAACAGTTCAAGGAATTATATAAAAGGAAATTAGGGTCCCATTCAGTAGTCAAACATTGTTGATGTTGCAGATAGAAATAGCATGAATACAGCCAACATGATTACTTCTTCTATACGGCAGAGAGACATGTTTGTTCCACATCATTTATTTCTGTCAGAATGTTCCACATCGTGGTGTCCTGCTGAACAGATTGACATATAGCCTAATTCTTATTTGATTGAACACACCTCTAGTTCCTGTTTGAATGTACAGCAACTCCCAATAGCTACTTTGTATCCTAACATTCTGGAATTCCCAGCTCACAAATTTTCAAATGGAAAGTTTATGTTTTATAACATTTTTATTATTGATAATGTTGTTATTATTTACTGTACTGTTTTAAATTGTAAATAAGAATTAATATTTAAAAAAATATATGATTTTTTGTTTGGCTAAATAAAAAAAAGAATGAACAAACTAAAGTTTTATGTATAACATTTAAATAAAATTTGTTAATGTCCATAAATCACATGGTAAGTGCCCATTTCTCTCTAGAAGTATTTTTCTTTACATACCGGTACATAAGGGCTACATATATGCTATTCTCCTTTGAGAATAACAGTTGAACTCCAATACAATGCAATTACTGAAGTTACTATGTAACAATGTGTCAATACAATGTTACTAGAGTAATTACAGTGTTAATGCACGGGTATAAGACCAACTTAATGCAATAAGTCTGGCTGCACAAAAAGAAGAAACTGTAATATGAAGCAAAGATAAATTATATAAAGAATGATATTAAAAAGCTTTAGAACACCTTAAATGACGTTTTGGGCAAAAGGCAAACTCAGCTCCATCATTCATTGAATAAGAGAGCTCATTTATCACAAAAAAAACTGATATTGCCAACTACTATTGCAAACTACTATTTTTTTCATTGGCAAGATTAGCAAACTTAGGCATGACATACCAAAAACAAATTCTGAATCTACAGTATTGTGTGTGTGCGTGTGTGTGCGTGTGTGTGTGTGTGTGTGTGTGTGTGTGTGTGTGTGTGTGTGTGTGTGTGTGTGTGTGTGTGTGTGTGTGTGTGTGTGTGTGTGTGTGTGTGTGCGTGTACTCTGGATGTGTCCCAAATGGCATCCTATTCCCATGCATAACTGACAAAATGATGAAAGACATGCATTGTAATTTTGAATTCCGTAAAGTGAGTGTGTTTGAGGTTAATAATTTTTGTTGTTGTATGTCAACAATGACAAGCCTGACAACTTGGATGGAAAATTACTGAGGATGATAGCGGACGATATTGTCACTCATATTTTCCAGGTAAGCCTACAGGAAAGTGTGTGACCTCAGGCCTGGAGGGAAGCAAAAGTAATTAGCTACCGAAGAATAGCCAAGCATCCTTTACTGGCTCAAATAGTCGACCAATCAGCCTATTACCAAATAGTAGTGCTATTTCACAGTAAACAAATTAACAACAGATTTCCAGCACGTTTATAGGGAAGGGCATTTCACATGTATGGCACTTACACAAATTACTGATGATTGGCTGAGAGAAATTGACAATAATTACATTGTTGCAGCTGTTTTGTTAGACTTCGGTGTTGATTTTGACATTATCGATCATAATCTGCTGCTGGAAAAACGTACAGTACCAGTCAAAGGTTTGGACACACCTACTCATTCAAGGGTTTTAGTTTTGATGTCTTCACTATTATTCTGCAATTTAGAAAATAGTAAAAATAAAGAAAAACCCTGAAATGAGTAGGTGTGTCCAAGCTTTTGACTGGTACTATATGTCTTATGGGTTTACATCCTCTGCGATTTTGTGGATCGAGAGTTACCCGTCTAACAAAACACAGAGGGTGTTCTTTAATGGAAGCATCTCAAACATAATCCGGGTAGTCAGGCATTCCCCAAGGAAGCTTTCTAGGACCCTTAATTTTTTCAATCTTTACTAATGATCTGCCACTGACTCAGAGTAAAGCCTGAGTGTCTATGTACGTTAGCTTTCACTGCAAATTAAATCACTGTAACACTTAACAAAAAGCTGCAGTCAGTTTCAGAATGGGTGGCAATAAATAAGTTAGTCCTAAATATTTCAAAAATTAAAAGCATTGTATTTGGTACAAATCATTCACATACCCTAAACCTCAACTAAATCTCGTAATGAATAATGTGGAAATTTAGCATGTTGAGGAGACTTCACTGCTTGGAGTAACCCTGGAATGTAAACTATCATGGTCAAAACATATTGATGCAACAGTAGCTAAGTTGGGGTGAGGTCTGTCCATAATAAAGCACTGCTCTGCCTTCTTAACAACACTATCAACAAGGCAGGTCCTACAGGACCTAGTTTTTTCACACCTGGACTACTGTCTAGTCGTGTGGTCAGGTGCCACAAAAAAATATAATTACAATTGGACCAGAACAGGGCAGCACGGCTGGCCCTTAAATGTACACGGACAGCTAACATTAATAATATGCATGTCAGTTTCTCCTGGCTCAAAGTAGAGGAGAGATTGAATTCATCACTACTTTTTTTGTGAGAAGTATTGACATGTTGATTTGCAACGATCTGTCTGTTTAAACTACTAGCACACAGCTCAGACACCCATGCATACCCCACAAGACATGCCACCAGAAATCTGTTCACAGTCCCCAAGTCCAGAACAGATGGGAGGCGCACAGTACTACATAGAACCATGACTACATTGTAACTCTATTCGACATCAAGTAACTCATGTAAGCAGTAAAATCTGAGACACATTCATAGACGCACACATGATAACCAACGCACTAAACACACATTGATTTTGTGTTGTAGAGTAGTGGCCTGAGGGCATACACTTAATGTGTTGTGAAATGTATTGTAATGTTTTAAAAATGTTATATAACTGCCTTAATTTTGATGGACCTCAGGAAGAGTAGCTAATGGAGATCCTTAATAAATACAAATACAAAGTATTACAGTACCGCAATTACAGTAAAGCTAAACTAGGTTTAGCCAAGCAAGAAGTTAGAGTCGTGATGTACCCAATGCATTTACAAGCCCACCTTCCCTCCCGCACACCCTCCCTCCTTCTCTCATTCGTTCTCTCCTTCACCACGTCCTCCTTTCTGATCTCACCTCAGAATGGGATTCTTCATTCGTCCAACGGTCATTTGCATTCACAACATTATCGGAGGCAACACATTCTGTCCTGTTGTTCTGTGAGAATGAGAGGAGGACTGAGCCAGCTGCGCTCTCCCAGCTGTGCCGCTGCCTGCGCCGCTCCTCGACTGCGTCCCGTATGGCAGCCTATTCCATATAAAGTGCACTAATTTTGACTCTGGTCAAAAGTAGTGCACTATAATAGGGTGCCATTTGGGACAACGCCCTCATTTCCTTTTCGTTGAGTGTGTGAGGAGACAGGGCCGCACCGTTATTATACAGTAGATAATTGCAGGGCCTTCACCTGTATCAATGGAGGGATGTGTGTGAAGTGGGAAGCGTGTGATCAGAAAACCTCCTTTTTATGCTATCTGACTGCTAGAGCCTCTGAGAAACAAGACAACAATGAGGTTTCTCTCTCTCTCTCTGCTCTCTCTCCCTGTTCTCTCTCTCTTCTCTCTCTGACACACTTTCTCTCTCACTCTTTCTTATCCACATGGCTGCTGTAGAAACAACACTACAAATCTATTCTGCTCACTGAACAAAACTGGTCAGGAACAAGTGGGTTGGAATTTGACTCAACAATTCACACGTAGCTGAACATTGATGACAATTAGCAGTGTTGAAAAATGCCTCCAGAAAACATTAGCTATCCAATGCCCTCTTTCTCCAATACCCCCTTTTTCATAGGTCTGAGTGCTGCAGAAGAGGGGGACTGTAATATTGTATTGTGATGCAGAGGAAGAGGCGCTGTTAGCTTGCTGGATGTCAGATTGACCTGGAGGAATGGATGTGCTGCAGCATTCTCACTGAACTTTCATTTAGAGAGGAGAAGAGAATTCAGGTGCATGTGTGTGCGTGTACCCTGTCTCTCTGGATGTGTCCCAAATGGCATCCTATTCCCACCCTATTGGTCCAGGTCAAAAGTGGTGCCCTAAATAGGGAATAGGGGGCCATTTGTCTCTGTCAAAGGAACAACCAGTCTTTTGCTTCCTGATGGTTAGGGGAGAGTGGGGTAAGTTGAGCCAAAGGGGTAAGTTGAGCCACCCTTGTTTCTAGGAAACCATACACAAAATGTATAATTTTACCAAATATTTAGGAAGAGGTGATAATTTCATGGTCTGTGAAGGAAGAAACCACATGGAAAAAGTGGTGTAGGGATCTTAATTTGATCACCCTGTTCCAGGATAACTTTTCTGCAATGCCTTACGAACAATACACTGAACAAAAATATAAACACAACATGTAAACTGTTGGTCCCATGTTTCATGAGCTGAAATAAAAGATCCATACGCACAAAAAGCTTATTTCTCTCAACTTTTGTGCACAAATTAGTTTACATCCCTGTTAGTGAGCATTTATCCTTTGCCAAGATAATCTATCCACCTGACAGGTGTAGCATATCAAGAAGCTGAGTAAACATCATGATTATTATACAGGTTCAACTTGTGCTGGGGACAACAAAAGACCACTCTAAAATGTGCAGTTTTGTCACACAACGAAATGCCACAGATGTCTCAAATTTTGAGAGAGCATGCAATTGGCATGCTGACTGCAGCTGTGTCCATCAGAGCAGTTGTCAGATAATTTAATGTTAATTTCTCTACCATTAGCCGCCTTCAAAGTCATTTTAGAGAATTTGGCAGTACGTCCAACCGGCCTCACATCCGCAGACCACGTGAACCACGCCAGCTCAGGACCTCCACATCCAGCTTCTTCACCAGTGGGATTGTCTGAGACCAGTCACCCAGACAGCTGAGGACTCTGTGGGTTTGCACAACCAAAGGATTTCTGCACAAAATGTCGTAAAACCGTCTCAGGGAAGCAGTTTTATGCTCACCATCGATGGCCATTGGCATGCTTGAGAAGTGTGCTCTTCACAGATTAATTCTGGTTTCAACTGTACCAGGCAGATGGCAGACAGTGTATTGTTTGGGCAAGCGGTTTGCTGATGTCAAGGTTTGAACAGAGTGCCCCATGGTGGCGGTGGGGTTATGGTATGGGCAGTGTCCTGTCTGGAACTGTGAGGATAACAGCGTAACCTACTGTTGTTACCCTGACGGAGACCAAAGCCAGCGAGAGTACCATTGAGGACAGTGGTGTCTCTCTGTCACAGGTGAAGGATCTTTTAAACAAACAAAAATAGTTCTACAAGCAGTTGTTACAACAACAAGAAAATAGCTTCAAGTGTTTATCCAAATACTGGTGGAGTCAACTAATGAAAGAATGCATGACCTGAAGAAGAGTTAGCAGTTTTCCCTGGTTCAGCTCAATTGAGTTTAAACAGGAGAACGGCAAGATGACAGCAATCTGTAAGTCATTGAGAGAGGATGTCAGTTCTGTGTGTAAATCCATGATAACAATGACGGAGAAATCAGATTATCACGAGGGCCAATTAAGGTGGAACAACATGGTTGTGGACGGAATTGCAGAATCTCCCCATGAGACTTGGACTGAGTCTGAGGACAAAGTGAGGGAAATGATCTCAGAGAAACTAAAAATGGACCACAGGAAGATTGATGTGGAGCGTGCCCACAGGACTGGAAAACCCAACACCGGCCCTGGTGACAGGCCCAGTCCGATAGTGGTCAAGTTCCTGAGGTTCAAGGACAAGTTAGCTGTTCTGGAAAGTGTCAAAAACTTGAGAGGAACATATATCTTTTTCATCGAGAACTATCCTGAAGCTGTGCGCCAGAGAGGAGATAACTTATCCCAGCCATAAAAGCTGCCATGGCGCGTGGGGACATTGCTAACATCCACTAGGACAGATTGTCCACCCTCCCTCCCAACAGCCCGGAAGGGATGAGGGAGCCAAGCCTATGGGTTCATAGTTTAACCCCAGCAGCACATACACACACACATACACATACACACACACTTACACACACCCACCAATTAATGGACTGCTGAATGAATATTTATTTCTCTTGCTTTGTTTTCTTTTCCATATTATGTCTATCTCTGAAAAGCTACCCAGGAAAGGGCTGAGAATAGCCCATATTAATATATGTAGCCTTAGAAATAAGGTTAATGAAATCAATAACTTGCTAACATCAAATAGCATTCATATACTGGCAATTTCTGAGACTCACTTAAATAATGAATTTGATGATACAGCAGTAGCAATACAAGGATATAACATTTATAGAAGAGACAGGAATGCTTATGATATAAGTTTTGCGGTATACACTGCATTCGGAAAGTATTCGGACCCCTTGACTTTTTACAGCCTTATTCTAAAATGGATTAAAATGTTTTTTTTCCTCAACAATCTACACACAATACCCTATACTGACAAAGCAAAAACAGGTTATTAGAAATGTGTGCCAAAAATTAAATAAATAACTGAAATATCACATTTACATAAGTATTCAGACCCTTTACTCAGAACATTGATGAAGCACCTTTGGCAGCGATTACAGCCTTGAATCTTCTTGTCAGGACCCAGTTTCGAACCTGGGTCTCCGGAGTGAGAAACAGTCACTTAACCAACTGAGCCACGAATAGACAGCAGAACCCAGAAGATGAGGCAGACACAGCAGTACTTAAGACGGTGTATTTAATAAAGAAAAAATCCTAAAATACAAAAATGGCAAATCCAAAAGGTGGTAGGAAAAACACAAAAGAACTCAAAAGAAACTCACCAAAAATAAACAAAAACAAAAAACAGAATACCACAAGAACGTCACCCGGAATCGACAAGAGCACACAGAACACTAGGGCAGGGTGCTAACATACAAACACAGAGCACAGAACAGAGGGAAACTAAGGGTTTAAATACACTCAGGGGAAACGAGACACAGGTGCAAATAATAATGGGGAACAAGGGAAAAACATAAGGACAAAAAGCACAATGGGGGCATCTAGTGACCAACAACTGGAACAACCCTGGCCAAATCCTGACACTTCTTGGGTATAAACGCTACAAGCTTGGCACACCTGTATGCGTGCAGTTTCTCCCGTTCTTCTCTCAAGCTCTGTCAGGTTGGACGCGTCGCAGCACAGCTATTTTCAGGCCACTCCAAAGATGTTCGATCGGGTTCAAATCCAGGCTCTGGCTGGGTGACTCAAGGACATTCAGAGACTTGTTCCAAAGCCACTCCTGTGTTGTCTTGGCTGTGTGCTTAGGGTCGTTGTCCTGTTGGAAGGTGACCTTCGCCCATGTTTGACGTCCTGAGTACTCTGGAGCAGGCTTTCATCAAGGATCTGGCTTCCGTTTTCCCTAATTGCTCAGTTTGGCCGGGGGGGGGCCAGCTCTAAAAAGAGTCTTGGTGGTTTCAAACTTCTTCCATTTAAGAATAATGGGGGCCACTGTGTTCTTGGGGACCTTCAATGCTGCATCATTTTTGTTGGTACCCTTCGCCATATCTGTGCCTCAACACAATCCTGTCTCGGAGCTCTACAGACAATTCCTTCAACCTCAAGGCTTGGTTTTTGCTCTGACGTGCACCCTCAACGGTGGGACCTTATATAGACAGGTGTGTGCCATTCCAAATCCAATCAATTTAATTTACCAGTGTCCTGGACTACAATCAAGTGGTAGAAACATTTCAAGGATGATCAACAGGATGCACCTGAACTCAATTTCAAGTCTCATAGCGAAGGGTCTGAATACTTATGTAAATAAGGTATTTCTGTTTTTGTTTTTTTATAAATGTTAATAAAACATTTATAAAAACTGGTTTTTGCTTCGTCATTATGGGGTAGTGTGTGTAGATTGATAAAAACAAATAATATTTCAGACATTTTAGAATAAGGCTGTAGCGTAACAAAATTGTGGGAAAAGTCAAGGGGTCTGAATACTTGTGAATGCACTGTATTCAGAGCCATGTCCCTCTAATGCTTAGAGAATATCTCATATCAAGTGTTATTGAAGTGTGGTGGTTGCAGGTTCACCTGGCACATTTAAAGCCTTTTCTTTTGGAGTGTTGCTAACAGCCTGTATCCAAATAATGTGTGAAATGTTTGATAGTTTCTGTAATGTAAACAGAGAGGTCTACTTTCTTGGGGACCTGACTATTGAATGGTTTTCATCAAGTTGTCCGCTCAAGAGGAACACTTCTCACTGTAACCAGTGCCTGTAATCTAGTTCAGGTTATTCATCAACCGACCAGGGTGTTTACAAACACTACAGGAACAAGGTCATCCACATGTCTGGGGGTGTCCTCGGATGGGGCCACAGTGTCTCCTGACCCCTCCTGTCTCAGCCTCCAGTATTTATGCTGCAGTAGTTTATGTTTCGGGGGGCTAGGGTCAGTTTGTTATATCTGGAGTACTTCTCCTGTCCTATTCGGTGTCCTGTGTGAATCTAAGTGTGCGTTCTCTAATTCTCTCCTTCTCTCTTTCTTTCTCACTCTCGGAGGACCTGAGCCCTAGGACCATGCCCCAGGACTACCTGACATGATGAGTCCTTGCTGTCCCCAGTCCACCTGGCCATGCTGCTGCTCCAGTTTCAACTGTTCTGCCTTATTATTATTCGACCATGCTGGTCATTTATGAACATTTGAACATCTTGGCCATGTTCTGTTATAATCTCCACCCGGCACAGCCAGAAGAGGACTGGCCACCCCACATAGCCTGGTTCCTCTCTAGGTTTCTTCCTAGGTTTTGGCCTTTCTAGGGAGTTTTTCCTAGCCACAGTGCTTCTACACCTGCATTGCTTGCTGTTTGGGGTTTTATGCTGGGTTTCTGTACAGCACTTTGAGATATCAGCTGATGTACAAAGGGCTATATACATTGCCTTGCAAAAGTATTCGGCCCCCTTGAACATTTCAACCTTTTGCCACATTTCAGGCTTCAAACATAAAGATGTAAAACTGTATTTTTTGTGAAGAATCAACAACAAGTGGGACACAATCATGAAGTGGAACGACATTTATTGGATATTTCAAACTTTTTTAACAAATCAAAAACTGAAAGATTGGGCGTGCAAAATTATTCAGCCCCTTTACTTTCAGTGCAGCAAACTCTCTCCAGAAGTTCAGTGAGGATCTCTGAATGATCCAATGTTGACCTAAATGACTAATGATGATAAATACAATCCACCTGTGTGTAATCAAGTCTCCGTATAAATGCACCTGCACTGTGATAGTCTCAGAGGTCCATTAAAAGCGCAGAGAGCATCATGAAGAACAAGGAACACCCCAGGCAGGTCCGAGATACTGTTGTGAAGAAGTTTAAAGCCGGATTTGGATACAAAAAGATTTCCCAAGCTTTAAACATCCCAAGGAGCACTGTGCAAGCGATAATATTGAAATGGAAGGAGTATCAGACCACTGCAAATCTACCAAGACCTGGCCGTCCCTCTAAACTTTCAGCTCATACAAGGAGAAGACTGATCAGAGATGCAGCCAAGAGGCCCATGATCACTCTGGATGAACTGCAGAGATCTACAGCTGAGGTGGGAGACTCTGTCCATAGGACAACAATCAGTCGTATATTGCACAAATCTGGCCTTTATGGAAGAGTGGCAAGAAGAAAGCCATTTCTTAAAGATATCCATAAAAAGTGTTGTTTAAAGTTTGCCACAAGCCACCTGGGAGACACACCAAACATGTGGAAGAAGGTGCTCTGGTCAGATGAAACCAAAATTGAACTTTTTGGCAACAATGCAAAACGTTATGTTTGGCGTAAAAGCAACACAGCTCATCACCCTGACCACACCATCCCCAATGTCAAACATGGTGGTGGCAGCATCATGGTTTGGGCCTGCTTTTCTTCAGCAGGGACAGGGAAGATGGTTAAAATTGATGGGAAGATGGATGGAGCCAAATACAGGACCATTCTGGAAGAAAACCTGATGGAGTCTGCAAAAGACCTGAGACTGGGACGGAGATTTGTCTTCCAACAAGACAATGATCCAAAACATAAAGCAAAATCTACAATGGAATGGTTCAAAAATAAACATATCCAGGTGTTAGAATGGCCAAGTCAAAGTCCAGACCTGAATCCAATCGAGAATCTGTGGAAAGAACTGAAAACTGCTGTTCACAAATGCTCTCCATCCAACCTCGCTGAGCTCGAGCTGTTTTGCAAGGAGGAATGGGAAAAAAATTCAGTCTCTCGATGTGCAAAACTGACATACCCCAAGCGACTTACAGCTGTAATCGCAGCAAAAGGTGGCGCTACAAAGTATTAACTTAAGGGGGCTGAATAATTTTGCACGCCCAATTTTTCAGTTTTTGATTTGCTAAAAAAGTTTGAAATATCCAATAAATGTTGTTCCACTTCATGATTGTGTCCCACGTGTTGTTGATTCTTCACAAAAAAATACAGTTGTATATCTTTATGTTTGAAGCCTGAAATGTGGCAAAAGGTCGCAAAGTTCAAGGGGGCCGAATACTTTCGCAAGGCACTTTAAATACATTTGATTTGATTTGATGTATTGATCATATTTTTACTAATACTGTAGAACTCTGTTCTAAAGCTTTATTCGTACCCATTCGATGCATTGATCACAATATAGTGGCTATATCCAAGTAAGCCAAAGTTCCAAAAACTGGGCTTAAAATAGTGTATGGGAGATCATACAAAATATTTTGCTGTGACTCTTATGTGGATGTTAAAAATATTTGTTGCTCTGATGTGATTAATAAGGAGCATCTAGATACTGCACTTGATGAATTTATAGAATTTTGTTATACCAATTATTCATAAACATGCACCTGTTAAGAAACTGACTGTTTCCGGCGCCGACAGAAATGGCCGCCTCGCTTCGCGTTCCTCGGAAACTATGCAGTTTTTTGTTTTTTTAAGTGTTATTTCTTACATTAGTACCCCAGGTCATCTTAGGTTTCATTACATACAGTCGAGAAGAACTACTGAATATAAGATCAGCGTCAACTCACCATCAGTACGACCAAGAATATGACTTTCGCGAAGCAGATCCTGTGTTCTGCCTTTCACCCAGGACAACGGAATGGATCCCAGCCGGCGACCCAAAAAAACGACTCCATAAAAGAGGGAAACGAGGCGGGCTTCTGGTCAGACTCCGGAGACGGGCACATCGTGCACCACTCCCTAGCATTCTTCTCGCCAATGTCCAGTCTCTTGACAACAAGGTTGATGAAATCCGAGCAAGGGTAGCATTCCAGAGGGACATCAGAGACTGTAACGTTCTTTGCTTCATGGAAACATGGCTCACTGGAGAGAGAGACGCTATCGGAGTCGGTGCAGCCAGCGGGTTTCTCCACGCATCGCGCCGACAGAAACAAACATCTTTCTGGTAAGAAGAGGGGCAGGGGCGTATGCCTTATGGCTAACGAGACGTGGTGTGATCACAGAAACATACAGGAACTCAAATCCTTCTGTTCACCTGATTTAGAATTCCTCACAATCAAATGTAGACCGCATTATCTACCAAGAGAATTCTCTTATAATCACAGCCGTATACATTCCCCCCCAAGCAGACACATCGATGGCTCTGAACAAACTTTATTTGACTCTTTGCAAACTGGAATCCATACATCCTTAGGCTGCATTCATTGTAGCTGGGGATTTTAACAAGGCTAATCTGAAAACAAGACTCCCTAAATTGTATCAGCATATCGATTGCGCAACCAGGGCTGGCAAAACCTTGGATCATTGTTATTCTAACTTCTGCGACGCATATAAGGCCCTGCCCCGCCCTCCTTTCGGAAAAGCTGACCACGACTCCATTTTGCTGATCCCTGCCTACAGACAGAAACTAAAACAAGAAGCTCCCACGCTGAGGTCTGTCCAACGCTGGTCCGACCAAGCTGATTCCACACTCCAAGACTGCTTCCATCACGTGGACTGGGATATGTTTCGTATTGCGTCAGACAACAACATTGACGAATACGCTGATTCGGTGTGCGAGTTCATTAGAACGTGCGTTGAAGATGTACACCACCCGATGTTACAGGAAGGCCATAAAGATCATCAAGGACAACAACCACCCGAGCCACTGCCTGTTCACCCCGCTATCATCCAGAAGGCGAGGTCAGTACAGGTGCATCAAAGCTGGGACCGAGAAACTGAAAAACAGCTTCTATCTCAAGGCCATCAGACTGTTAAACAGCAACCACTAACATTGAGTGGCGGCTGCCAACACACTGACACTGACTCAACTCCAGCCACTTTAATAATGGGAATTGATGGGAAATGTTGTAAATATATCACTAGCCACTTTAAACAATGCTACCTTATATAATGTAACTTACCCTACATTATTCATCTCATATGCATACCTATATACTGTACTCTATATCATCGACTGCATCCTTATGTAATACATGTATCACTAGCCACTCACATTAACATCTGCTAACCATGTGTATGTGACAAATAAAATTTGATTTGATTTGATTTAAATGGCTTTTTTATCACAAAACCATTTCGTTGGCAAAGTGGGAAAACTTAGTCAGGAAATGTCAACAATGAACAGTGAGCCAAACTACTCATGCCTAAAAAAAACTAATAATGAAAGAAAAGCAATTTTGTAAAGTTAGTGTCGGAGAGAGAAAAAGGGAAAAATTATTGTTATCATCAATAATGACAGACATCCTGGCATTGACAACTTAAATGGAATGCTACTGAGGATGATAGCTGACTCTATAGCCACTCCTATCTATCATATCTTTAATCTGAGCCTACAGGAAGGTTTTTGTCCTCAGGCCTGGAGGGATGCCAAAGTCATTCCTCTACCCAAGAGTCATAAAGCTGCCATTACTGGTTCTAACAGCTAGGGTTGCAAAGGGTTGTAAACTTTCCAGTAAATTTCCATGGGAAGTTAAGCTCGGAATTTTGCTAAAATTCATCAAAAAGGTGAGCTTATAACAGTGAACCTTTTTTTGTGGGATACACGTGGCAACTCTAGGTCTTGTGGAATATTTTGGTTAAACTATCCCCAATTCAATGGAATTGCCACCCTCTGCATGCACAGTGCATTCTTCCATCACCTGTACAGCTGATTCTCAAGATCTTGCACACTGAGATGCCATTGAGCCCACACAACTACACTGTCTGATCCAAGGACCTCATGCTTTCTAGTAAGTTTTGATTACAATACTGGGTGGGGTGAATATATTTTATGGGACATACATTATTTTTTGTTAACTAGTAGCCGACAGCAAAGTGTGTTTAAATTTCTAACTTGTTAACCATTTCTGCTAGTTAGTTTTTACTACAATGTGAGTTTTAGCTTGCTTGAGCCTTCTAACTGAGGAGTGTTAATTCACCCGTTATCATACATGCTTCATTTAAAAAAATGTATCTTACAATGGAGTTGTTTAATCTAACTGCTTAACTATTTATCTCTACATGAAATTGTTTTTTTTCTTCTAATCGTTACAGGAAAATGCTACGGGCACTATCTGATGTTTGGAGACATTTCACTGCAGCTAATGTAGAAGGAAACGCTGTGTATAATTGCAAATACTGTGCCAAATCATATGTGAAGAATTCAACAAAGATGCAGAATCCTCTGGCCAAGTGCATAAAGTTCCCTCAGCCCTCAGGAATTGCCACCCTCTGCATGCACAGAGCATTCTTCCATCACCTGTACAGCTGATTCTCAAGATCTTGCACACTGAGATGCCATTGAGCCCACACAACTACACTGTCTGATCCAAGGACCTCATGCTTTCTAGTAAGTTTTGATTACAATACTGGGTGGGGTGAATATATTTTATAGGACATACATTATTTGACAAAAGTCAAATCTGACAAAAGTCCCGTTACTTCTATTCAAGGTGAAAATGATGAATCAGACACGTTATTGATAGCAACAGCTCATGGTCCTTCTGGAATCAGAAGTTTTTTTGATTCAATGTAGGAACATAGTCAGAGAAATACAGATGGATGTCTTGCTCGAGCTGTGTATGCAACTGGTTCACCTCTGATGCTCACAGGCAATGTGTATTGGAAGAGAATTCTGAATGTTCTTCGCCCAGTATACACCCCTCCAACCAGAAATGCTTTATCAACTTATTTGCTGGATGCAGAGTTCAAGCATATCATAGAGAAAGCAGTCTGTATTGCAATCAACTCTGATGGGTGGTCGAATGTTGGTGGGCAAGGAATAATTAACTACATAATCTCACTCAACCAGTATTCTACAAGATCACAGACACAGACAAGAGCAGGGACAACAGACAGACCGGTCTCTACATTGCAGATGAACCGAAGGCAGTCATCAATGACCTTGGACCACAGAAGGTATTTGCACTGGTAACAGAGAATGCTGCGAACATGAAGGCTGCTTGGTCTAAAGTGGAGGAGTCCTACCCTCACATCACACCCATTGGCTGTGCTGCTCATGCATTGAATCTGCTCCTCAAGGACATCATGGCACTGAAAACAATGGATACACTCTATAAGAGAGCCAAGGAAATGGTTAGGTATGTGAAGGGTCATCAAGTTCTAGCAGCAATCTACCTCACCAAGCAAAGTGAGAAGAATAAGAGCACCACATGGAAGCTGCCCATTAACACCCGTTGGGGTGGTGTTGTCATCATGTTTGACAGTCTCCTGGATGGGAAGGAGTCGCTCCAAGAAATGGCCATATCACAGTCTGCCAATACGGACAGCCCTATCAAGAGGATCCTCCTGGATGATGTATTTTGGGAGAGAGTGGTAAGCGGCCTGATACTCCTGAGACCTATAGCAGTAGCCATTGCACCGATTGAGGGAGACAATGCCATCCTGTCTGACTCTGCCATCCTGTTCAGACACTGTTCAAACTCTGCTTGCAGATGTAAGGAAAGAAATCCGTACTGCCCTGTCCACTTCACTGTTGCTCCAAGCAGAGGAAACTGCAGTTCTGAAATAGATCAAAAAGCGTGAAGACTTCTGCCTGAAGCCCATACATGCCACAGCGTACATTTCAGACCCCAAGTATAAAGTCATTTTCTCTGAGGTAGGCATGTCTGACAACCTCACAGGTCCCAGTGTCTGCTCCCAATCCCCCCTCAAACTCATCTCCTGGCACACCTATATAGAGGGAAACACCAAGCCAATTAGTGGGCCTAGGTGTGTACTAATTGGCTTGACACTGAGTACCAATCCCATGAGGATGGTTCTGTCGTGTCGTCTTCCCCTGGCTGTTCACTGAACCCTCACAATATCTTTGTTAGAAAGAATACTATATTTCCCTTGACGGAGTGACACTGAATGTCAAAAATGGCTCAATTTACCCCACTCTCCCCTACTGATTGGCTGACAAGTGGGCATAAGAAAGTCAGTGTACTTGCATAGTCTCTTCTCACAGCCTCTGGAGTGTGCAGAGCGCCCTGAGTCTGGCAAAACTTTCCATGTGTGAAAGTGGAAAAATAATATGATATATAAAATCTTTGAGCTGAAGTGATTTGGACACTTTTCCTCCTTTGCTGTGTTTGTCTCTATTGACCTATTTGAAATGGACATTTTTCGGAGTCCTGCTTGATTTGGGCGGTGATGGGCAGCAGTCTTAAAGAAAGCTGTGCACTGTGAACGTCGGCTTTCCCATTGTCTGATGTCAGATGGCGTCACTCCTACACAACGCTTGTCCCTTAGACGGCTTGTCGCGCTATCTGATGTAAAAAACAATGAGGTTTTCCATAAATCCCATTTGGAGGAATCTTAGATTTCCAGCTTAATCCCTCAAAATGTCAGTAATATTCCAACAGGGATCTCTGGGAATTTAGGAAAAGTTACCAGCATTTTGCAACCCTAACCCTTATATCGTATGCAACTCTATAGACTGGTTTCTCAGACATAGTCGAGCCTAGTCCTGGACTAAAAAGCATATTCAATGGAGAATCCCTATTGAGCGTGCTATTGCAGGACTAGATTTAGTCTTGCGGAAGATCCACGTTAAAATGTATGGAAATAGAAAACTAGAAAACTTTTTAGACCTAACTATACCTATTAAGTATATTTCAGTGGTGTGTCCTGGAGAGACGGGAGGAGGTGGTAGAGGGGATGGGGGGGGGCAGTCTCTCTGAAGTTAGCTTTCTGATTGATTTCAGCTTCGAAGTAGAAAGTCAGAGACCACATTCAATTAGGACTGAGCCGTTCTGGAGAGATATGTGAGAGCCCAAAGGCCCAATACATTGCTCTCTCTCTCTGTATTTCTCCTGTACTGTCTTTCCTCGCTCCACACCTAAGCACATTGTTAAAGGACTTAAAACATGTGTGTTTGAAGCTTGTTGAATGAACTCGTATTAGAACTATCTAAATATAACTACAAAGATGAAAAAGGGTGTAGAGTGTGTGTGTGTGTGTGTGTGTGTGTGTGTGTGTGTGTGTGTGTGTGTGTGTGTGTGTGATATTAACTCAGGCCAGGTTTTAATCTGACCATGTTCTGTCGTCGTGCTTTGTCGATGCATTATTTAAAGGTCATTTAAAATTAAATTAAGCTGACATATGGAGTGGTTACTGTGAATGTTTCCTTTGATTCTCTTTCTCTGTATGCATGTTGGTTTGATACTGTGTCGCTCTCATCTCTGACAACTTTTTTAAAAAACATTTTCAACATTTGTATACCCAAATAGTATTTTGATATTCCAATATATTTAATGTTATTTTCAACTCAATTATGAATTTTAGATGTGTGTTACTGATTTGTGAAATCTGTC
Source organism: Oncorhynchus masou masou (assembly GCF_036934945.1). Taxonomy (NCBI): domain Eukaryota; kingdom Metazoa; phylum Chordata; class Actinopteri; order Salmoniformes; family Salmonidae; genus Oncorhynchus; species Oncorhynchus masou. The sequence goes on along the minus strand of NC_088220.1, from coordinate 45,545,116 downwards.
TACCGTGGTGTTGTGTATTTTTGTGATTATTTTAGATGTTTTGTTAACATTTTTATTGTGTTTTATAATTTTTGGCAAATTATTATTATTATTATTATTATTAATGTAAGATAAAGCTTTGTGTAGCTGGACAATTCCAGGCCTTTTACACACTAACCATTACTGTTGGAGACGGAAGTTTACATACACTTAGGTTGGAGTCATTCAAACTCATTTTTCAACCACTCCACAAATTTCTTTTTAACAAGCTATAGTTTACAAGCTATTCTCTGACAGTGAAACTGTATTTTAACATTTTTTAAAACCATTTTATTTGGACTTGGGAGACTCTCTCTCTTTCTCTCAACAGATTTATCACCTTATTGACGCAGGAGCCCCCAAACAGACAAGATTGGAGTGGAAACAAGTGGTTATTCTAGCTTCTTTACTTAAGTGAAAATGACTGCATCATAACTTAAAAACACAAAATATAAATATTCATTAACAAACTTATAGCTTATTATAGCTTCTGCCTGCATGTCTGTCCGTCCGCCTGTCTTTCTGTCCTTCCGTCTATTTGTCTGTCTCTGTCAATGTTTGCCAGGCTCAAAGGGAAGATAAGGATCATCATTAGGGATGTCATCACTGCATCAGTGTGCCAGGCTCTTAAAAAATTCATCCACCAGGCTAATACTTCAACAAGAATATGAAGATGAGTCCTCAATTATTCAGTGGTCATCTCTATTTGTTGTGTGAGCTCATTTCCAGAGCAATGCTTTAATCCAAGAGAGGGGGAACTGGAGTCTTGAAACGGACTATGTCTGAAGACATGTGTCTGAATGTGATACACCTAGCCATTATTGTAATTTTACTCTTAAAATGATAAACTCTTTATTTTCGATTATCTATGATACAGTAGCATTTAGTCTTAAAGTAACAATCCTAGACTGGAATTACGGTGCCATTTGGGACACAGACCTAATATTTTCCATCTTGCTGGAAGTATAATTACTGCCCATGGAAAGGCAAGGAGCAGAGTGCCTCTTTACTTATTAATGGTAAGCCTCGTGCTCGAGCAACACACATGAAAACAGGGTTAAGTGTCCCCGTGGCTTAGCGATAAGGGCCCTGAGTGAGGTGGATGAAGGGAGAGAGAGGCTGAAATGAATCATAGGGGTGTCACAAAATCCTTCCCTCCCTTCAGCCCCTCCTTGTCTCCTGTGTCCATAGGTCTGAGTGGCAGTCAGTCAGTCTGTGTAAAAGCGATTGGGTTTCTCTCCCACACAGACAGGCTCATGTATGATTCACAGACTGGCCTGGACTCTGCAGATTGCTCTGAGCCAGCAGAATCCAAGAACTGGGTTGAATCCAAGAACTGTGTTGAATCCCAAATGGCACCCTATTCTATGGGCCTGGTCAAAAGTAGTGCACTATATAGAGAATAGGGTGCCATTTGGGATGCAACCGTGGCCGGTAAACTAACTAACGATCATATTCATGAAAATCATTATACTGCTATGTGTGACTGGTGTAGTAGTACTTTGTTTGACACAATGTTGTTTTGTACAATTTCAGTCTGCATGATTTTTGTGTTATATGGTTTGTTACCATCATTAAACCTAAATGTGTCTTGTAATGATCAATAGATCAATCAAATGAGCAGTTTCCATGGTCATGATTTCTCACTGGTTGTTTGAGCTACTAACCACATGACCTGCATTACAATACCTGACCACACAACTTCTATCACTGCACGGGGAAACCGTGATTCAGAGACTATGCATATTAGTGTAATTACCTGTAATTTTCTCCTTTGTATGTTTTGCAGTGTGCTTTTATTTGATGTTTATCACCAGGATTTTTTTTCTTGTTTTTATCAAAAGCCCAGTTTAATTTTGTATGTATTTTGGCGTTGGCGTACGCTGTCTGTAATCATTGGGCTGACCCCTGACCCCTGTCTTTATATAGTTGGGACATGCATATTCAAAAGCCAGGGCCATAGAACTGAACTATCAGTACAACATAATAGAACATCATAAGAACATAATAGCAACGCCCCCGGCCCATACATAGACCCTAATTACACCCACCTGACAGCACAGCCTCTGATTAGATGATTGGATGGATCGAGCTACTTACTTTCATTGCTGGGTTTTGTTTTGACCAAACATAGCCAATCAATTTAGGCCAATTGCTATAATTCCATTATCTTGATTGTACAAAAAAAAGCTAAAGTAAATAAGAGAAGAAAAGGGAGAGCTTGTGAACATCAGCGGCTGATTTGATAAAAATTTGATATTTAACCAGGTAGGCCAGTTGAGAACAAGTTCTCATTTACAACTGCGACCTGGCCAAGATAAAGTGAAGCAGTGCGACACAAACAACAACACAGAGTTACACATGGAATAAACAAACGTACAGTCAATAACACAATAGAACAAGTCTATATACAGTGTGTGCAAATGGCGTGAGGAGGTAAGGCAATAAATAGGCCATAGTAGTGAAGTAATTACAATTGAGTAAATTAACACTGGAGTGATAAATGTGCAGATAATGACGGACAAGTAGAAATACTGGTGTGCAAAAGAGCAAAAAAGTAAATAAAAACAATATGGGGATGAGGTAGGTAGATTGGATGGGCTATTTACAGATGGGCTGTGTACAGCTGCATCAATCGGTAAGCTGCCCTGATAGCTGATGCTTAAAGTTAGTGTAGGAGATATAAGTCTCCAACTTCAGTGATTTTTGCAATTCGTTCCAGTCATTGAAAGCAGAGAACTGGAAGGAAAGGTGGCCAAAAGAGGTGTAGGCTTTGGGGATGACCAGTGAGATATACCTGCTGGAGAGCGTGCTACGGGTGGATGTTGTTATGGTGACCAGTTAGCTGAGATAAGGTGGAGCATTACCTAGCAAAGACTTAGAGATGACCAGGAGCCAGTTGGTCTGGCGACGAATATGTAGCGAGGGCCAGCCGACGAGAGCATACAGGTCGCAGTGATGGGTGGTATATGGGGCGTGGGGACAAAACGGATGGTACTGTGATATAGACTGTGAGTGAAGGAGGCTTTGTTGCGAAATAGTAAGCCAATTCTAGATTTAATTTTAGATTGGAGATGTTTAATATAAGTCTGGAAGAAGAGTTTACAGTCTAGCCAGATACCTAGGTTTTTGTAGTTGACCACATATTCTAAGTCAGAACTGTCCAGAGTAGTGATGCTAGTCAGGCGAGCGGGTGTGGGCAGCGATCGCTTGAAAAGTATGCATTTAGTTTTACTAGCGTTTAAGAGCAGTTAGAGGCCACGGAAGGAGTGTTGTATGGCATTGAAGCTCGTTAGGAGGTTTGTTAACACAGTGTCCAAAAAAAGGACGGATGTCTACAGAATGGTGTCTTCTGCATAGAGGTGGAGTCGAAAGCCTTGGCCAGGTCAATGAAGATGGCTGCACAGTACTGTCTTTTATCAATGGCAGTTATGATATTGTTTAGTACCTTGAGCATGGCTGAGGTGCACCCGTGACCAGCTCGGAAACTGGATTGCACAGCGGAGAAGGTACAGTGGGATTCCAAATGGTCAGCGGTCTGTTTGTTAACTTGGCTTTCAAAGACTTTAGAAAGACAGGGCAGGATGGACATAGGTCTGTAACAGTTTGGGTCTAGAGTGTCTCCCCCTTTGAAGAGGGGAATGACCGCGGCAGCTTTCCAATCTTTAGGGATCTCGGACAATACGAAAGAGAGTTTGAACAGACTGGTAATAGGGGTTGCAACAATGGAGGCGGATCATTTTAGAAAGAGAGGGACCAGATTTGTCTAGCACATCTGATTTGTACAGGTCCAGGTTTTGCAGCTCTTTCAGAACATCTGTTATCTGGATTTGGGTGAAAGAGAAGCTGGGGAGGCTTGGGCAAGTAGCTGCGGGGGGTGCAGAGCTGTTGGTCGGGGTTAGGGTAGCCAGGAGGAAAGCATGGCCAGCCATAGAGAAATGCTTATTGTAATTCTCGATTATCGTGGATTTATCGGTTGTGACCGTGTTTCCTAGACTTAGTGTTTCCTAGCCTCCTAGCCTCAGTTCTACATTTGTTGAAAGGTGCATGCTTATTTAAGATGGTGAGGAAATTACTTTTAAAGAACGACCAGGCATCCTCTACTGACGGGCTGAGGTCAATATCCTTCCAGAATACCCGGGCCAGGTAGATTAGAAAGGCCTGCTCGCAGAAGTGTTTTAGGGAGCGCTTGACAGTGATGAGGGGTGGTTGTTTGACCCCGGACCCATAGCGGACGCAGGCAATGAGGCAGTGATCGCTGAGATCCTGATTGAAAACAGCAGAGGTGTATTTGGAGGGCAAGTTGGTCAGGATAATATCTGAGGGTGCCCTTGTTTACGGATTTAGGGTTGTACCTGGTTGGTTCCTTGATAATTTGTGTGAGATTGAGGGCATCTAGTTTAGATTGTAGGACTTCTGGGGTCTTAAGCATGGGGGAAAATCAATTCACATATGGTTTCCAGGGCACAGCTGGGAGCTGAAGGGGGTCTATAACAGGCAGCAACAGTGATAGACTTATTTCTGGAGAGATACATTTTTTAAATTAGAAGCTCGAACTGTTTGGGCATAGACCTGGAAAGTTTGACAGGCTAACTCCTCCCCCTTTGACAGTTCTATCTTGACGGAAAATGTAGTTGGGGATGGAAATTTCAGAATTTATGGTGGCCTTCCTAAGTCAGGATTCAGACACGGCAAGGACATCAAAGTTGGAGTGTGCTAAAGCAGTGAGTAAAACAAACTTAGTGAGGAGGCTTCTGATGTTAACATGCATGAAACCAAGGCTTTTACAGAAGTCAACAAATGAGAGCGCCTGGAGACACGCAGGGTCTGGGTTAACCTCCACATCACCCGAGGAATAGAGGAGGAATAGGATAAGGGTACGGCTAAAGGCTATCAAAACTGGTTGTCTAGTCCTTTGGGGACAGAGTAGCAGATTTCTGGGGGTGGTAGGATAGATTCAGGGCATAATGTACAGAAGGGTATGGTAGGGTGCGGGTACAGTGGCAGTAAACCTAGGCATTGAGTGACGATAACAGAGATTGCATCTTTGGAGGTACTAGTTATGCTGGGTGAGGTCACCGCATGTATGGGAGGTGGGACAAAAGAGGTATCTGAGGTATGTTGATTGGGACTAAGGGCTCCGCAGTGAACTAAAACAATGATAACTATCCTAAACAACCGTATACCAGGCATATTGACATTAGAGAGAGACAAAGCGAGGCATAAAGCAATCACAGGTGTTGATTGGGAGAGCTAGCTAAGACAACAACAGCTAATCAGCTAAGACAACAACAACAGGTAAAATGGTGTTGACTGGGCAGAGAGGGTCAGTTAACTACACAAAGGGCCTGAGTTCGAGACAGGGGGCGAGAGATAAACAAAATAAACAAAATGGAGTACCGTGGTAAATGAACAATCCAGCAGGCATCAGCTATGTAGCCAAGTGAACATAGGGTCCAGTGAACAGCAATAGATGAAACAAGGAAGCCGTTAGGTAGTCGTTACTACACTAGCAAGTGGGAGACACAGCGTTCAAAAAAAAGTTAGCCTGCTAGTAGAAGTGTTTGCTCCGACGTCCGGCAAAGGCCGGTTGAGGGCACAACGGATGGAATTACGTTGGCAGACCAGTCGTGATGGAACGGCGCGGCTCCGTGTCGACAAAGCTCCCAGGCCAGTGGCAAAAGAGGTATTGTAGCTGGAGAAATTTTGTTTGCTAGCCGGGAGATGCGCCTGGCTTGCGGCTAACTGGTGCTAGCTTCGGGACAATGGCGTTTGCCACTATAGCCACTCGGTAGCAGCTAGCTAGCAGCGATGATCCGATGCAAACGTCCAGAGCCTACGGCAGGAATCCGGTGGTGTAGTGAATTCTAGTCGTGTTAGTGAAGAATCCGGGAGGCGTCAGCTGTGTAGCCGAGTGATCATAGGGTCCACTGAGCAGGCCGGGAGATGGGCCTGGCTCAAGGCTAGCTTCGAGGCTGGGCCACTCGGTGGCAGCTAGCTAGCTGCAAAGATCTGGAGTAATGGTCCAGGGCTTACGGCAGGAATCCGGTGTTGTAGTGGAGAAAAACAGTCCGATATGCAGACTGGCAGGCTGGCAAGTATTATCCAGGCTAAAAGCGGCTGGTTCTGTGCTAAAGGTAAAGGCTGCTAGCAGTGGCTAACAATGACTAAATAGTTAGCAGCTAATTAGCTGGTTAGCTACTGCTGGCTAGCTTCTGATGGAGGTTCCGTATCACATTGGGTGAGGTGGGTTACCGGAAGGTATATTTAATTTTAAAAATGGAAAAAGAGATTAAAAATATATTTAAATATTTACAAAAAAAAGATGAAAAATACAAAATTTACTCAGGAGAAAGACAAACAACGTCTGCACTGCTACGCCATCTTGGAACAGGGCAGCGAGCTACCATTTATATTCACTCAATATCCAACCTTTGCTAGACTGGTCCCAGATCTGGCTGTGGTCTTGTCTACTCCATTGCTGTCATTGTCTAGCCAAACTTATAATGAACAAAAATATTAACACCACATGCAACAAAGTTTTAACTGAGTTACAGTTCATATATGTCACGTTCGTTCGTAGAAACGGACCAAGGCGCAGTGTACATAGAGTTCCACATATTTATTAGACAGTGAAACTTAGAAAAAACAAAGAATAAACGAAACGTGACGACAATGCAGTGCTGACAGGCAACTGAACATAAACAATTTCCCATAACCCACTGGTGGAAAAATGCAAAAATGTATGATCCCCAATTAGAGACAACGATTCCCAGCTGCCTCTAATTGGGAGTCATACACAAACACCAACATAGAAAAACAAACCTAGGACCCCACGTAAACTAGACTAAAACCCCTAGTCACGCCCTGACCTACTCTACCATAGAAAATACAGGCTTTCTATGGTCAGGATATGACAATATAAGGAAATCAGTTAATTTAAATTGTCATGTCTACTCCCGCTCCTCCGCTCTGGCGTTCAACGTCGCCGATATACTATCCATCATTATGCACACCTGGCATCAATCATTACATGCACCTGCACATCAGACACACCTGGACTCCATTACCTCACTTATTACCTTCCCTATATCTGGCTCTCCCTTAGGGTCTTTCCCCAGTCAGTATAGTTTATGTGTCTCATGTCTATATGTTACTCGGGTTTGTTGTATTGGTCGATGTTCCGTTTATTATTAAACTCACCACCTGCACTTGCTTTCGTTCAGGCTGATTGTGGCATGTTATCCCACTCCTCTTCAATAACTGTGCGAAGTTGCTGGATATTGGTGGGAACTGGAACATGCTGTTGTACACATCAATCCAGAGCATCCCAAACATTCATTGCTTGCTGTTTGGGGTTTTAGTCTGATTTTCTGTACAGCACTTTTGTCACGCCCTGGTCTAAGTATTTTGTGTTTTCTTTATTATTTTGGTCAGGCCAGGGTGTGACATGGGTTATTTATGTGGTGTGTTTTGTCTTGGGGTTTTTGTAGGTTATGGGATTGTGGTATAGTAGAGTTGTTTAGGTAAGTCCATGGTTGCCTAGAGTGGTTCTCAATCAGAGGCAGATGTTTATTGTTGTCTCTGATTGGGAACCATATTTAGGCAGCTATATTCTTTGAGTGTTTGTGATTGTTCCTGCCTCTGTGTTTGTTTGCACCAGAGAAGGCTGTTTAGGTTTTTCACGTCACGTTTGTTTTGTATCGTTTATCATCTTTATTAAAGATGTTTAATAATAACCACGCTGCATTTTGGTCCGATCCCTGCTATACCTCTTCAGGGGAAGAGGAAGAAGTAAACCTTAACAACTTTGAGATATCAGTTGATGTAAGAAGGGCTTTATAAATAAATTTGATTACCTGGAAACAGCTCTGGTGGACATTCCTGCAGTCAGCATGCCAATTGCACGATTTGATTATCTGACAACAGCTCTGGTGGACATTCCTGCAGTCAGCATGCCAATTGCACGCTCCCTCATCTTGATATCTGTGGCATTGTGTTGTGACAGTACTGCACATTTTAGTGGCCTTTTGTTGTTCCCAACTTAAGGTGCACCTGTGTAATGATCATGCTGTTTAATCAGCTTCTTGATATGCCACACCTGTCAGGTGGCTGGATTATATTGGCAAAGGAGAAATGCTCACAAACAGGGACATGAAAAAAATTGTGCATAACATTTGAGAAAAATAAGATTTTTGTACATATGGAACATTTCTGGGATCTTTTTCAGCTCATGAAACATGGGACCAACACTTTACATGTTGCTTTTATATTTTCGCTCAGTGTCGTTTATCAAACGTTGTCAAGCCAAAGGAGTTTGCATAGCATAAAAATGCTGGCACTCGAGCTATGCTTTTGCCTCTTTTTCATGGTAATGTTTGTTTACAGTAAATCATTTGTAGTGACAAATGGTGATGGCTTGGCCATCCGTCATCACGACAGCAAAACCTGGGGCAGGGTTAATTACTGGTGTTATGAGAAGGGAAAATTGGGCAAAGAAACAAGATCAGGATTGTATCCCAATGGTACCCTATTCCCTTTACAGTGCACCACTTTTGACTTGGCCACATAGGGCTCTGCAGTCAATGTATGCAACAATAACAGAAATAGGCCTACATCTACGTTTTTTTTAAAGTACACACACACATACACATTTCTGTGTCAATATGTTGCGTTTGTTCTGGTTTTACCACATTGTATGTCCAGCATTTGGATACCAAGATAGGCCTGCCTTGTTTTCTGATTAGCTGAGGTTGCGTATTCAAAGTCAAAACGCGCATCATCAAACAGAAAGGTGATGCCAAAAAAGTTAGAGAACAAAATAACGGCTCTTGAGGCCGACACTGCTAAATGTGTGAAATTAATCAACTTATTTGTGAAGTTCTGGTACTACTGGTCCGAGTGCTGTGTCTGTGTCTCTGAGAAATTACAGATCAGCTGCTGCGGTGCAGTCTGGGCAGGAAGAAAACAGAGGAGGACACACTCACGCACACTGACATATTAGGCCAGTTAGGCCTAATATTTTGGCTGTGTGTTGTAATTAGGGAAGGGGGGTAATTTAGACACTAGGCTACATGCAATATGACCTAACAGCTCATTAGATTTAAGCAATAAGGCCCGAAGAGGTGTGGTACATGGCCAATATACCTAAGGGCTAAGGGTTGTTCTTAAGTACGACGTAACGCAGTGCCTGGACACAGCCCTTAGCCGTGGTATATTGGCCATATATCACAACCCCCTGAGGTGCCTTATTGCTATTATAAACAGGTTACCAACATAATTTGAGCAGTAAAAATAAATGTTTTGTGAGACCCGTGGTATATGGTCTGACATACCACAGCTGTCAGCCAATCAGCATTATGGCTTGACCCACCCAGTCTATAATGGCTTTTGTAACAATGTAGCCATCTACTTGATATGTATACAGTGCTTTTCACTAAACACAAGTCATCATGTATTACAATAAAGGTCAATTTGGGGACTCTTTGTCTAATTGAATTGTTTCATCAATGTTTATTAGCTTCTAAATCTCAGTAGCTATAGCCCAGTGTGTGGGTATATGAGCTGGAGTAACAAGTGACTCTGGTGTCGGATTACATTGCATAGCCAATGCACTGAAGGCTGTAAAGTCCTGCCTATCTCCCGCTTATTTCATTCGCTGAAAAGCCTGTCACTTCTTGACAGAAAAATACAAATAACCGTGTGTGTGAAACGAAGCACAACACTGGAAATCTATCCGCATCCACATAAACTAGTCCCGGCATCATTCTTTGACAAACACAGAAGGTTGCATATTGAATTCAATAGAAGAAAACAGCCTAAACTTTAAGGAACTGGCAGTCCCTCTCTATCCTTCTCTCTATGTTTTCTTCTATTACATTATATGTAGCCTAATATTTAAACACTTAGCTAAGTGGGCAGGGGGAAACACTTGACCAGCACTAATTTGAAATATGTAATTAGGCTGTTATGAGATATTATAATAGCTAATGGTCATCTATAAGGGATTTATTCTGTGATTTTCTTCTCTGTCTAATAGACAGTACCTGTCAAAAGTTTGGACACACCTACTCAGTCAAGGGTTTTTCTTTATGTTTGCCATTTTCTACATTGCAGAATAATAGTGAGACATAAAAACTATGAAATAACACATATGGTATCATGTAGTAACCAAAAAAGTGAATGCCAAGAGTGTGCAAAGCTGTCATCAAGGCAAAGTGTGAGTACTTTGAAGAATCTCAAATATAAATATATTTTGATTTGGTTACTACATGATACCATATGTGTTATTTCATAGTTTTGATGTCTTCACTATTATTCTGCAATGTAGAAAATAGTAAACATAAAGAAAAACCCTTGAATGAGTAGGTGTGTCTAAACTTTTGACTGGTACTGTATGTTTTTATTCATTCACAACTAGGATGGATAACACTTTAAGGGTCCGTAATAAACCATTTATAAGGCATTTATAGACTGTGTGTTCTCTGATTAATAAACCACATACTAATTTGTCAGGACCCGGTTACGAACCTGGGTCTCCGGAGTGAGAAACAGTCACTTAACCAACTGAGCCACGAATAGTCAGCAGAACCCAGAATATGAGGCAGACACAGCAGTACTTAAGACGGTGTATTTAATAAAGTAAAAAAGGAGAAGTCCTTCAATACAAAAATGGCAAATCCAAAAGGTGGTAGGAATAGCACAAAAAAGCCTCAAGAGATACTCAAAAACAAAAACAGAATTCCACAAGAGCATCCACCGGAATCGACAAGAATACACAGAACACTAAGGCTGGGTGCTAACATACAAACACAGAGCACAGAACTGAGGGAAACTAAGGGTTTAAATACAATCAGGGGAAACGAGACACAGGTGCAAATAATAATGGGGAACAAGGGAAAAAACATAAGGTCAAAAAGCACAATGGGGGCATCTAGTGACCAAAACCCGGAACAACCCTGGCCAAATCCTGACAGAATCCCCCTAGGAACGGCTCCTGACGTTCCTACCAGCTCTCTCAGGGTGGAGGGCCCTGAACTGACGAATGAGGTCAGGGTCCAGGATGTCTTTGGCAGGAACCCAGGAGCGCTCCTCGGGACCGTAGCCTTCCCAGTCCACCAGATACTGCCAGGACCGCTGCACCCGGCGGGAATCCAGTATCCGATGGACGGTATAAGCCGGCTGGCCTCCAATGACACGAGGCGGAGGGGGAGGTCTGTCTGCCGGGACAAGGGGAGAAAAAACAACAGGTTTTAACAATGAAATGTGAAATGTGGGATTAATCTTAAGGGATCTGGGTATGTGTAGGCGATAAGCAACTGGGTTAACTCTCTTGGCAACCTTGAAGGGACCGATGTATTTTTGGGACAGCTTGCGAGACTCCACCCGTAGAGGTAAGTCTCTTGTGGAGAGCCAGACTCTCTGGCCGGGGCGCAGGGTAGGCCCGGGACAGCGACGTCTGTTGGCTTGTTGTTGGTACCTCTGTGAGGAACGCATAAGATTAAGACGGGTCTTCCTCCACATAAGCCGACAGCGTCTGACGAACTTCAAGGCTGAAGGCACTCTGACTTCTGCCTCCTGGTCCGGGAACAATGGAGGAGCATAGCCAAACTGACACTCGTGCGGGGACATACCAGTGGAGGAGGAGCGCAAGGTGTTATGCGCGTATTCGGCCCAAACAATAAAGGTGACCATGTGGACGGGTTGTCACGAGTCATACATCGGAGGGTGGTTTCCAGCTCTTGATTCATCCTCTCTGTTTGGCCGTTGGACTCCGGATGGTACTCTGAAGATAGACTGGCAGAAGCCCCCATGAGTTGGCAGAAGGCCTTCCAAAACCTTGAGGCGAACTGGGGACCTCTGTCAGAAACCATATCTTGAGGAATGCCGAAGACTCGGAACACATGATTAATTACCAACTCAGCCGTTTCCTTGGCAGAAGGTAACTTAGTCAGAGGGACGAACCTGGCCGCCTTTGAAAACCTGTCGATTATGACTAGGATAGTAGTATTGCCATGGGATGGAGGAAGTCCAGTAATAAAGTCCAATGAGATATGGGACCAGGGTCTGTGGGGAACAGGTAAAGGGTGAAGGAGTCCTTGAGGGCGGAGGTGAGAAGATTTGCCCTGGCAGCACACGGGACAGGCATTGACAAAAGTGGCAACGTCTTCTCTTATGGTAGGCCACCAGAACTTACGCTGGATGAACTCCAAGGTGCGACCTACGCCCGGATGACAGGTGAGGCGAGAGGAGTGCCCCCACAGAAGGACCTGAGTCCTCACTGCCTTGGGGACAAACAACCGATTGGCAGGACCTCCTTTCGGGTCCGGTTCGCTAGCTTGAGCACGTCTCACGGTATCCTCAACTTGCCACGAGATCGGAGCCACAATCTTAGCAGCAGGAAGGACAGGCATGTCCGTGTCATCTCGAATGGCAGGAGCGTAGACTCGGGACAGGGCATCCGGTTTGAGAATCTTCGACCCGGGCCGATAGGTGAGGATAAACTGGAATCGATTGAAGAAAAGAGACCATCTAGCTTGTCTAGAGTTCAACCTCTTCGCCTGCTGGATATACTCCAGATTTTTGTGGTCCGTAAGCACTTGAAACGGGTGAGAAGCCCCCTCGAGCCAGTGTCTCCATTCCTTCAATGCCATCTTAACCGCTAGGAGTTCACGATCCCCCACATCGTAGTTCCTCTCAGTCAGGGTAAGCCGGTGTGAGAAGAAAGCGCACGGATGAAGCTTCTTGTCTTCACCCCTCTGAGACAGGACAGCTCCAACACCAACCTCTGATGCGTCTACCTCCACCACAAATGGTTCATCCGTAGTCGGTAGTATCAGGATGGGAGCAGAGAGAACGCGCTGCTTGAGTCCTTGGAAGGCTGTCTCAGCTTCTCTTCCCCACAAAAACCTTGCATTGCCACCCTTGGTTAAAGCTGAGAGAGGGGCTGCCACCAAGCTGAAGTTCTTGATGAACTTGCGGTAAAAGTTTGTGAAGCCCAGGAAACGCTGAACTTCCTTAACGGATTTGGGGGTGGGCCAATCCGCTACCGCCCCTACCTTCCTGGGGTCCATTTGGACTCGACCGGTTTCCACTACAAATCCCAGGAATTGTACTCGGGATGAATGGAATTCACATTTTTCCGGCTTAACGTACAGATGGCTGTCTAGGAGGCGTTTGAGTACTTGTCTGACATGCTTAGTGTGTTCTTGAAGGGAGCTCGAAAAGATGAGGATGTCATCCAAGTAAACGAACACAAATATGTTAAGCATATCCCTAAGCACATCGTTTATGAGCGCTTGGAACACCGCTGGGGCGTTGGTCAGGCCAAAGGGCATCACCAAGTATTCATAGTGACCAGTAGGCATGTTGAAAGCGGTCTTCCACTCGTCACCAGGTCTGATCCGCACAAGATGGTATGCGTTCCGCAGGTCAAGCTTAGTGAAAACAACTGCTTCCTGGAGCAGCTCGAAGGCTGTGGCCATAAGGGGTAGCGGGTAACGGTTATGGCATTGAGTCCCCGGTAGTCGATGCAAGGACGTAATCCACCGTCTTTCTTGGCCACAAAGAAAAACCCTGCTCCCGCCGGGGAGGTGGATGGACGCATGAGGCCTGCTTCCAGAGCGTCCTTGATGTAGGTATCCATAGCAGCTCGTTCGGGTGGAGATAGGGAAAAGATCCGACCCCTGGGGGGGCAAGTGCCCGGAAACAGGTCGATGGGGCAATCGTAAGGTCTATGGGGTGGTAGCATGGTGGCCCTCTGTTTGCTAAACACCAGTTTGAGGTCATGGTAACACTCGGGAACTCGGGTCAGGTCGATGGATTCTAAAGACTCGGGAGTAGAACTCGGGGAATTCTGGAAAATACAAGTAGCTTGGCACGTAGGACCCCACTGCTTGATAGTGCCCATAGACCAGTCGATGTGAGGGTTATGGCTGTGAAGCCAGGGGTATCCAAGGACGAGAGGGAACTCGGAACAGGAGATCAAATGAAAGTTCATCAATTCCTGGTGTTGTGAAACTGAAAGTCGCAAGGAGGTAGTGACATGAGTGACAAGTCCAGACCCCAAAGGGCTTCCATCCAATGTAGTGACCCTCATGGGTTCACTTAGAGGTTCAGAGGGAACGCCATTCTCCTTCGCCCAGACACCATCCATGAAGTTACCTGCGGCTCCAGAGTCTACCAAGGCTTGAAGGTGAAGCTTGTGGTTGTCCCAGGAGAGGGTGACTGGAATGAGCAGACGGGAGTTGGACGGATGGGAGGAGGTTATGTTTCCCGTTACAGTTCCCCCCGGTCTGTACGGGACAGAGCGTTTCCCTGGAGCCCGGGACACGTGGAACGGAAATGGCCCGGTTTGCCGCAATATAGACAGCGTCGCTCCTCATCCGGCGGTCTCTCTCAGCCTGGGAGATGCGTCCAATCTGCATGGGTTCCGATGGAGCCAGCGAGGATAAAGGTGGGGACTCGGAGCTGGGACTGATAGGGGCTAGAGGTCTACGGTTGAGTTCTCTCTCTCTCAGACGCTGGTCAATGCGTGAGGCCAACTTGATCAGGGACTCGAGATTGTCCGGTGGTTCCCGAGTGGCCAGTTCATCTTGGATAGTGTCGGAAAGGCCTTTCAGAAAGCACACCGTGAGCGCCTCGTTGTTCTGCCACCGTGCGGAACTGGATGGCATAGTCCGTCACGCTGCGCCAACCTTGGTGGAGAGTCAGGAGCTGTTTGGCTGAGTCAGAACCACTGCTTGGGCCTTGAAACACTCGTTTGAATTCCTCAGCAAAGGCAGAGTAGCTGGCACAGCAGGAACTATGGGCATCCCACACAGCAGTAGCCCAGGCCAGGGCTTTTTCCGACAGCAGGGTGATGATATAAGCGATCTTAGACCGGTCGGTGGGAAACGACGAGGGTTGTAGCTCAAAGGAGAGAGAACATTGGGTGAGAAACCCTTTACAAGCACTTGGATCACCTGAGAACCGTTGGGGAGGTGGAAGACGAGGTTCAGCCAGGGGGTTAACTGCCATGGGTACGTGAATCTGAGGTACTGGGACGGGAACTGTTGCCGGGGTAAGACGATCAGATATTTGCTTAATGGAAGTCAGCATCTCCGACAGAAGATGAGAATGTCTAGCCATTAAGGCCTCTTGCTGAACCAGGGCGGCTTCGTGGCGTTGGACAGTCTCCTGGTGGTGGGACAGCATGGCAAAAGGTCCTGGGAACTGGCTGCCTCTGGGTTCATTTTTGGCTCTGTGTTTCTGTCAGGACCCGGTTATGAACCTGGGTCTCCGGAGTGAGAAACAGTCACTTAACCAACTGAGCCACGAATAGTCAGCAGAACCCAGAAGATGAGGCAGACACAGCAGTACTTAAGACGGTGTATTTAATAAAGTAAAAAAGGAGAAGTCCTTCAATACAAAAATGGCAAATCCAAAAGGTGGTAGGAATAGCACAAAAAAGCCTCAAGAGATACTCAAAAACAAAAACAGAATTCCACAAGAGCATCCACCGGAATCGACAAGAATACACAGAACACTAGGGCTGTGTGCTAACATACAAACACAGAGCACAGAACTGAGGGAAACTAAGGGTTTAAATACAATCAGGGGAAAACGAGGCACAGGTGCAAATAATAATGGGGAACAAGGGAAAAAACATAAGGTCAAAAAGCACAATGGGGGCATCTAGTGACCAAAACCCGGAACAACCCTGGCCAAATCCTGACACTAGTTGTTAGTAAAGTATTTTTGCAGTCCCTAATCCAAAGTGAGTGCTATTTATGATTGAGGCTTTATATGCAAATACATGATATGTGTTTTTGCTTTAGGTTGGTTGTTATTAGTTGTACTTACTGTTGTGACCAGTGGCACCTGTCTCAATGGCAGAGCACAACAAGTCCCTGTGAGGAGCAACACTTAAAGGCTACTGTAGAAGGAAAGGGCCTCAAGTAATAAGATAATCAATAATAACTCAAATTGCCTTGACAATGTTTATTAAATTCCAAATCTGTCCTCTCCTTTTTAGACCTGTCTAATTCAGGACAGAAGTTCCCTACGAGCTTTCTGTACGTCCGCAGATTTATTCTGCTCCCACTTCACACTTATCTCCAACTCCTGAATTTTTCTTATCAAGTGCTCGTGCTCAGCTTTCCTCTCTCCTTCCATCCTTTCCTTCAATCGCTCACACCTTGACTTTTTCTCTAAACCACACATTCTTAGAGACCTGTCAAGACCGATACAGTTCAGTAGCTGCTTTCTGTCCTTGGGTGCAAATACGTTACAATTATATTATCAAAGCATTCATTACATTCTCTCATTGAAGAGACAATCAAATTACAGTAGGCCAACGTTATCCTGGTGTTTGACAATATAGTTTACCACCGAACTATTTTACAACGCATGTTGTAGTAGTTATTACCTTTACTTTGAACATAGTCATACTTTCACTTATTCAGACTCACCATCACTATGCCCTGCATAGAAGCTTCCTGTGCTGCTTGCTGGGGAAAATAGTTGTACGGTATTTTATTGTCTATATGAAACAGTTTGTAACGATATTCGTCTTCCTCTGACGAGGAGTATGAAGGATCAGACCAATATGCAGCGTGGTACGTGTCCATGTTGATAATTTATTAACATTGAACACCAAAAACAAAATAACAAGGAGAACGAATGAAAACGAAACAGTTCTGTCTGGTGAAGACACAGAGACAGAAAACAATCACCCACGAAACACTGTTGGGAAGAGGCTACCTAAGTATGATTCTCAAGCAGAGACAACTAACGACACCTGCCTCTGATTGAGAACCATAACCAGGCCAAACGCAAAATACAACATAGCAAAACAAACATAGACTGCCCACCCCAACTCACGCCCTGACCATACTAAAACAAAGACAAAACAAAGGAACTAAGGTCAGAACGTGACACAGTTGTGCAAATTCCAATCACATTTCTTAAAGCTGTTTTGACCAGGAAATTGGTATCCAGTTTTATCATCTGATTACGGTGCCTTCAGAAAATAGTCATAACCCTTGATTTATTCCGCATTTTGTTGTTTTACAGTCGGATTTTAAAATTGCTCAAATATTTTTTTTCTCACCCATCTACACACAATACCACATAATGACAAAGTGAAAACATGTTTTAGATTTTTTTTGCAAATGTATTGAAAATGAAATACATAAATATCTCACCTATGGCAGTGATTACAGCTCTGAGTCTTTCTGGGTAAGTCTCTACGAGCTTTGTACACCTGGATTGTACAATATTGGAACATAATTTACTTTTTTGTTCTTCATGCTCTGTCAACTTGGTTGTTGATCACTGCTAGACAGCCATGTTCCAGTCTTGCCATAGATTTTCAAATCAATTTACGTCCAAACTATATTAAAAAAATAATAATAATAATATTATAATAATACTGACTTGCCTAGTTAAATAAAGGTTATATATATATATATATAACCTTTATTTAACTAGGCAAGTCAGTTATGAACAAATTCAAATTTACAATGACGGCCTACCAAAAGGCAAAAGGCCTGCAGGGACGGGGACTGGGATTAAATATACAAATATATGTAACGGGTTTCTTCTACCTCCTTCTCTGACGAAGAGGTGGAATAAGGATCGGACCAAAATGCAATGTGGTTCGTTCGATACATCTTTAATGTTGAAGAACACGAACGATTACAAAACAACAAACGTCGAAAACCGAAACAGCCCTGACTGGTGCAACAAACACAGAGACAGGAACAATCACCCACAAACACACAGTGAAACCCAGGCTACCTAAATATGGTTCCCAATCAGAGACAACGATAATCACCTGACTCTGATTGAGAACCGCCTCAGGAAGCCATAGACTAATCTGTACACCCCACACAACCCCAAGACGAAACACACTACAAACAAACCCATGTCACACCTGACCCAATAAATGAAGATAACATAATAAATATACACCAGGGCGTGACAGAACCCCCCCCCCTAAGGTGCGGACTCCCGGACGCACAACAAAAACAATAGGGAGGGTCCGGGTGGGCGTCTGTCCATGGTGGCGGTTCCGGCTCGGGACGTGGAACCCACTCTATGAATGTCTTAGTCCCCCCTCCTCGCGTCCTAGGATTGTCCACCCTCGCCGCCAACCATGGCCTAGTAGTCCTCACCCAGAACCCCACTGAACTGAGGGGCAGCTCGGGACAGAGGGGCAGCTCGGGACAGAGGGGCAGCTCGGGACAGAGGGGCAGCTCTGGACAGAGGGGCAGCTCTGGACAGAGGGGCAGCTCGGGACAGAGAGGCAGCTCGGGACAGAGGAAGCCCAGCACTGAGAGGAAGCCCAGGACTGAGAGGAAGCCCAGCCAGGATCTGCCGGATTCAACTCCCTGGCAGTTGGCAGTTCTGGCAGTTCTGGCAGATCCTGGCTGACTGGCGGATCTGGAAGAGTCTGGTTGACTAGCAGATCTGGAAGAATCTGGTTGACTGGCAGATCTGGAAGAGTCTGGTTGACTGGCAGATCTGGAAGAATCTGGTTGACTGGCAGATCTGGAAGAATCTGGTTGACTGGCAGATCTGGAAGAGTCTGGTTGACTGGCAGATCTGGAAGAGTCTGGTTGACTAGCAGATCTGGAAGAGTCTGGTTGACTGGCAGATCTGGAAAAGTTTGGTTGACTGGCAGATCTGGAAGAGTCTGGCTGACTGGCAGATCTAGAAGAATCTGGCTGACTGGCAGATCCTGGCAGACTGACGGCTCTGGCTGCTTCATGCTGATTGACGGCTCTGGCTGCTCCATGCTGACTGGCGGCTCTGGCTGCTCCATGCAGATTGACAGCTCTGGTGGCTTCTTGCACACTGACAGCTCTGGCTGCTCCATGCAGACTAACAGCTCTGGCAGCTCCTTGCAGACTGGCAGCTCCTTGCAGACTGGCAGCTCCATGCAGACTGGCAGCTCCATGCAGACTGGCAGCTCTGGCGGCTTCTTGCAGACTGACAGCTCTGGCTGCTCCATGCAGACTAACAGCTCTGGCAGCTCCTTGCAGACTGGCAGCTCCTTGCAGACTGACAGCTCTGGCTGCTCCATGCAGACTGACAGCTCTGGCTGCTCCATGCAGACTGTCAGCCCTGGCTGCTCCATGCAGACTGGCAGCTCTGGCTGCTCCATGCAGACTGGCAGCTCTGGCTGCGCTAAACGGGCAGGAGACTCCGGCAGGCTCTGGCAGCAGGCTCTGGCAGCGCTAAACAGGCGGGAGACTCCGGCAGCGCAGGAGAGGAGGAAAGCTCCAACAGCGCTGAACAGGCGGGAGGCTCCGGCAGCGCAGGAGAGGCGAGGCGCACTGTAGGCCTGATGCGTGGTGCTGGCACTGATGGTACTGGGCCGAGGACACGCACAGGAAGCCTGGTGCGGGGAGCTACCACCGGAGGGCTGGTGTGTGGAGGTGGCACAGGATGGGCTAGACCGTGAAGGCGTACTGGAGATCTTGAGAGCAGTGTTGGCACAGGACGTGCAAGGCTAGGGATGTGCACAGGAGACCTGGTGCGTGAGGCTGGCACCAACTTCACCAGCCGACTAACACGCACCTCAGGACGAGTATGGAGCGCTGACCCAGGTGCCATCAAATCCCTGACACGTTCCGTCGGGCGAATTCCATGCAAAAAGCACCAACACAGCAACTCCCTTATTTCTCTCTCCTCCAATTTCCCCATTAACTCCTTCACAGTCTCTGCTTCGCTCACCTCCAACACCGGTTCTGGTCTCCTCCTTGGCTCCTCACGATAAACAGGGAGAGTGGGCTCAGGTCTGACTCCTGACTCTGCCACACTCTCCCTGAGCCCCCCCAAGAAATTTTTGGGGCTGACTCTCGGGCTTCCATCCGCGTCGCCGCGCTGCCTCCTCATACCAGCGCCTCTCAGCTCTCGCCGCCTCCAGTTCTTCTTTGGGGCGGCGATATTCTCCAGGCTGATCCCAGGGTCCTTCTCCGAACAATTTCTCCTCCCAAGTCCAGAAGTCCTGTGATCGCTGTTGCTGCCTTTGTTGCTTCTCCTGTGGCTCCTGCCTGTTGACACGTTGCTTGGTCCGTTTGTGGTGGGTGATTCTGTAACGGGTTTCTTCTACCTCCTTCTCTGACGAAGAGGTGGAATAAGGATCGGACCAAAATGCAACGTGGTTCGTTCGATACATCTTTAATGTTGAAGAACACGAACAATTACAAAACAACAAATGTCGAAAACCGAAACAGCCCTGTCTGGTGCAACAAACACAGAGACAGGAACAATCACCCACAAACACACAGTGAAGCCCAGGCTACCTAAATATGGTTCCCACTCAGAGACAACAATAATCACCTGACTCTGATTGAGAACCGCCTCAGGCAGCCATAGACTAATCTGTACACCCCACACAACCCCAAGACGAAACACACTACAAACAAACCCATGTCACACCCTGGCCTGACCCAATAAATGAAGATAACATAATAAATATAGACCAGGGCGTGACAATATAAGACAAAACATGCACCACGACACTACATAAAGGCAACAGCATTGCATGGCAGCAACACATGACAACACAGCATGGTAGCAACACCACATGACAACAACATGGTAGCAACACAACATGGTAGGAACACAACATGGCAGGAGCACAACATGGTAGCAACACAAAACATGGTACAAATATTATTGGGTATAGACAACAGCACAAAGGCATGACGGTAGAGACAACAATACATCATGCGTAGCAGCCACAAATGTCAGTAAGAGTGTCAATGATTGAGTCTTTGAATGAAGACTGCCCAATTTGAGTGTTTTTTGCAGCTCGTTCCAGTTGCTAGCTGCAGCAAACTGAAAAGAGGAGCGACCCAGGGATTTGTGTGCTTTGGGGACTTTTAACAGAATGTGACTGGCAAAACCGATGTTGTATGTGGAGGATGAGGGCTGCAGTTGGTATCTCAGATCGGAGGCATCAACCAGTGTCTCTTGAAACGGGTATATGACCAGTTTACAGAAGAGTATAGAGTGCAGTAATGTGTCCTATAAGGAGCATTGGTGGCAAATCTGATGGCAAATCTGATGGTGGACGATTACACCCAGCAACGGTCAACAAAGAATGTTCAATGCTTAAAACCAGCAAATCAAATTGTTTGGAGACAGACTTGGTGGAGACAACCGAGCACTGAAGGTGTTCCTTGGTGGAGATTGCCACTCCACCAACTTTCGGAGATATGTCTTGCTGAAAAAGGTTATAACCAGAAAGGTTAAGATCAGTGTTCAAAACAGTCTTTCTTAACCACGTCTCAGTAATGACCAACACATCTGGATTGGAGTTGTGAACCCACACTTCCAATTTATCTATTTTAGGTACTAAGCTTATAGTGTTAACGTGCAGAAAACCCAGGCTTTTATGAGAGCAGAAATCAGTGAAACAGATATCAGAGCACAAGTCAGAATTGAGGCTAGCAACAGTAGATGGGCTAGGGTGTACATGCACCTTTCCAGATATCATCAGCAGTAATACAATCAGGGCACGGGAGAGGACAGGGAGAAATCTGCAGTGTTGATTTTTTATGACATTTGAATGTGCATCAGATGGCAACAAGGTCATATTGTACAGCAATTTCATCAGATAACATGAATACACAGCCGGCGAGAGGTGGTTAGAATAGGATGGGAGGCCAAGAGTCCATTTAACCAATAGAGAGTCAAGAGTCCCTAGTGTGGGGAAGAAAACATAGTCTGTCCCAAGGTTGGGTTAACAAGCAAGTTCATAATCAACAAAGCAAGCAGGAGTCACGAGGCAAATAGCATAAAGCACAATGAAAAATATAACAACTTGGGGCTAGCTACTGTAAGTTCAACTAGGCCACGAACATTCAATGGTAAGCAACTCTAGTGTAGATGTGGCCTTGTGTTTTAGGGTATTGTCCTGCTGAAAGGTGAATTCATCTTCCAGTGTCTGGTGGAAAGCAAACTGAACCAGGTTTAGCTTGTTTAGCTCTATTCCATTCATTTTTATCCCATACCCATAACATGATGCAACCTCCACCATGCTTGAAAATATGAAGAGTGGTACTCGTGATATGTTGTGTTGGATTTTCCCAAAACATAACGCTTTGAATTCAGGACGTATAGTTAATTTCTTTGCCTCATTTTTTGCGGTTTTACTTCAGTGCCTAATTGCAAACAGGATGCATGTTTTGGAATATTTTTTATTCAGTACAGGCTTCCTTCTTTTCACTCTGTCGTTTAGGTTAGTATTGTGGAGTAACTACACTGTTGATCCATCCTCAGTTTAGTTTTTTCCTATCACAGCCATTCAACTGTTAATAAGAAGGATGCCTGTACCTTTGTAGTGGCTGGGTTAGGGTTAGGGTTAGGGTATTGATACACCATCCAAAGTGTAATTAATAACTTCACTATGCTCAAAGGTTATGCACCACATGTTGAATCTGTTTGAATCTGTCAAAGTCTGATTTTTAAATGTTTTACTGTTCTTTGTGGTTGAATCTGTTTGAATCTGTTTTTGAAATTCACCTCTCGACTAATGGACCTTGCAGATCATTGTATGTGTTTGGTACAGAGATGAAGTAGTCAATCAAAAGTCATGTTAAACACTGTTATTTCACACAAGAAAGGGGTTGAATACTTATTAACTTATGACATTTCAGCTTTTCATTTTTTTATAATTTGTAAACATTTCTAAAAACATAATTCCACTTTGACATCATTGGGTATTGTGTGTAGTCCAGTGACACAAAATCTCAATTTAATAAATGTTCAATTCTGTCTGTAACACAACAAAATGTGGAAGAAGTCAAGTGGTCTGAATACTTTCTAAAAACACCCTGTCTTATAGGCATAAACCTACATGTAATAGCCTAGCTCATTACAGCATTGTAATTCAACTCAGCATTGTTTAGGCTATCCTACCTTGTCTTCCTTCCTCCAATATTTGAGCTGCATGGCTGAAAAACAAACGAAATGTATATTTTAAATTAATTGGTTATGCTGAAAGATGCCTTCAAATGTTATTAAATAGATGATGCGTTTACTGCGCTATCCTACCATTTTACTTTGGATTGCACAAAAAATTGCTTTGGAGCGTTTGTGTGTCATCATCCCACTGGGAATCGGTTTGATTATTTGATTTGTTATCAACTCAAATGAATTCAATATGAATTGTTGGTTGCAAGTCCAATAGCCGAAGTTAAAATAACGTGGAGGCAGCTTCAGCTTGTGTCCATGATGTTGCCAACATTCTAGAATATCTGATACCATAATGGTAGTAAGATTAGAAACCCTGACGCTGTGACTTCTTATCGTCTCGGCCTTTAGGCCCATATATCACGGTCGCAAGGCATATGAATTAACAGGTTATAGAGCAAACAACGCAATTATCACACCAAATAGGTTGTAATATGGCTTTTTTCGTGCTCCCCTGTGATTTTACCTACGCACACAGCTGCTGTCTCTCATCTGTTAATGGCTGGGAAAATGCAATTAAAGATCCGTGCACCTTTCTCACGTTGGATGAGAAAATAGCCTATAAACTGAACAAAAAATATAAACGCAACATTCAACAATTTTACTGAGTTACAGTTAGTATAAAGAAATCAAGTCAATTTAAATAAATCAATTAGACCAAAAGAGGCCGAAATGCAAAAATAATATAATTAACTTAATCAATGCTCATAAGAATACAAAAACGGAAAGTGCAAGGTGCTGATAAAAAAATAAACTGAGCATACTTTCGGCCTTATGCCTTCTTGAAGTCATGTAGCAGATAGTTAATTGGATCCTGGCGAATAGGGAGTCAACGCATAAGAATATATAAAAGAGTATTAAAAAAACGAAGATTCACGTCATATATAATTAGGGATGAGACAACCGTCTGGGCTACATAGCAATATCAGAAGCAGTAGATATGAAATACTTGAGTAGCCTAAAAAGGTCGGGAGGCGACTTTTTAAACTATTAATGAACGTGAGTGATAACCATGTCTTTTTTGTTCCATAGTTATTATCACAATGGGACCCAACCAATCTGTGACAACCAACCTGTTGTGAGCGATATCACATGAGCATGTGTCTACTTTGCTGTGCACGTGCTGCAATGTGTAAACGTGTAATGTTTCGTTTGGTTCTGGTGGCTGCAGTCTCTCTGGTAACAGATAAATGAACCTGATGTCAACCTAATGTACAATTGTAATCTGCCTCATGATCAGATTCACACAATGGTCTAGCCTACCTTTAATTCAAGACAACAGGTTATTATAGTTTACCTGCTTTGCTGAAATGTTCGGACCAAGGATTTCACCTCCTTGTCCATTGTTCATTCCGCAGCATGCTTTTCCTGAAACACGACACCCCGCGCCAATTAATAAAACATTGCTGATGGCTGATCACCCGAGCCCTTTCGGCTGTATAAGTGGTGAAAGGCGACATAATCGTCATTGCACACGATCTAGATTGAGATTGAGAGACTCAGACAGAGACTGGCAGAGAGCTAGTACAGGCAGCATGTTCAAACCGCAGCAAAGCGAGCTCCTCTTGCACGAGTCGCGGTTGTATGGGAAGCCGTGGTTCTGGCAGCGGAATTCCAGCACCATGGAGAGCAGCCGGAGCCTCGCTGAGGTGATCATGGAGATGCGCAACGAAATCAAGAAGCTCGAGACCGAGAACAGTGTGCTAAGGGGGGAAATCGGTCAGCCGACGATTGGGACTGAGCAAAGGGAACCGAATCCGTATTCACCGGCAGGACAGCCCAGGACCGGGGCTGACGACAATCCATCCCACATCAACCTGAGACGAAATGCGTCCGCGCCCGCACTCGAGCGGCAATACAAGGGTAAAGTCGCACTATTAAGCTATTATGTTGTAACGGCATTTTTTCGTTTTTAGCAGCAAGGTAAAGCAAACGATTGTAATATATCAACATTGTTTGAAATTGGGCTATTTAAAGCTAGGCCTAGTTTGAACAAAATAATCTGATCAATTTGGTTTATTGATTTCACAGAGAACATTGTAATGACTGTCCGGAGATACTCAATCGCCTCCAACATGCCAAGTGTGATCAGGAAGAGTGAGAGCGAAGATAGGGTGTCGAAGAATAGAGATGTTGCGAAAGGAAGTAACTCAAGTTGGGGTCGACTTCACGAGGAAGTCCACGGAAGGGCCCCATCCGTCTTCGGGAATTCCACACGAGACGAGTTCAGCACCACTGCAAAGAAGTTAACCAACAGGTTATTTCTCCAAGAATATGTGCACAAAAACAGGTGAGTGGCCCAGTGGGCCTTCTCATCCAACCTCACCAGAACTTTTAGATAACCAAATTTAAAACTAAATGTAGAATATCGCTTAGGTTGCTATTAATTCCCTCTTATTTTGCAGGACCAAAGTAAAGACGGTCACATTTCTTCTGCCCGTGGATAACATCTACACCAACCGACCAGTTCTGGCCAACCATCTGACAGATCTGGATGCGATTGCGGAGACGGATTCGTAAAGTGAAGATGGATGGCGACAGGTGGCGGGACAATATTTAATCTATAGCCCATAAATATGTGAAGAGCAGGGAGTTAGGCCTGCATACATGGGCCTGTCACACAAACAGTATCTAGGGCAGAGTGTCAGCTACATAGTTTTTAGGTCAGCCAGAAGATTGATTTTATCGCACCTGACCTGAACTCCACACACGGAGACTCCGGTTACAGGTGTTGTTTCCATACGGCCGAGGTGATCAAACGCCCGGTCGTCAGTGATGAGCCGCCAGCCCTCCCTCTGTTGCAACACCACCACAACACTCCCTCCACGGATCAGATGTCCGGGCCTGCAGCTCATCGTGTCAATCGGAACCTTGAGAACGCTGCAGTTGACGATCGTTTTAGTGACAGTATAGTCTCTTTTTTTCAGAGCAATGGGCATGCAGCCTCTTGGTGAATTTCAGGGTCATCACTTGTCTTTCTTAATTATGTAATGTAGGGTGGCTTTGAGACAAAAAATCAATTGGAATATCAATATTTTGCATTGGGTCAAGACAGAGAGAACACTAATTCATTAGAACCAGGGTGTTCCTTATTACAGATTGTATTTTATTCTCTCAAAATTAATATTGTCCCTTCTTTACCTTGGTATTCATGTACAGTAAATGAAGTAAATTAATTCCAAGTGCAAGTTATTTTATCTGCTTTGGTTCTGCTGAAAGGAAAAGTAGGCCTATATCATACAGTATATAATTTGTAAATAGTCAATAAGTACTTAATTATTTTGTCTAACTTTAAATATAATGTTGTCTTTATTAAATATTTCAGTTTTATTATAAATGTTAAGGTTTGTTCATTATTTTTCTAGATATAATATTTACACACACGATTGACTTTTTCATAATATAAAATTATATCTTATTGCTTGGGTATTTTAATATTTTATGCTTAAAAATAGTCTTCAACCGTTTAAAAAAACAATAATAGGAGGCTACATTTCTTTTTTAACGCATTAAAACTTCATAGACAATATAATATTGGCACAGGACTGTCAAATACCTTATCAGGAAATACAAATTATATGTATGTAAATGAACAACCTTAGTATGTCTATTACTCAAATATACAGTACGAGTCAAAAGTTTGGACACACCTACTCATTCAAAGGTTTTCTTTATTTTTACTATTTTCTACACGGTATAATAATAGTGAAGACATCAAACTATGAAATTACACATATGGAATCATGTAGTAACCAAAAAAGTGTTAAACAAATCAAAATAGATTTTAGATTCTTCAAAGGAGCCACCCTTTGCCACCTTTATAGTATTGCATTTTTTTGCCAAATCAGCTACTTCTAATTGAAGTATTCGAAAGTATTTTCAAATAACTTCCTAGGGGCTCCCGAGTGGCGCAGCGGTCTAAGGGACTAAACAGTCCTGGGTTCAAATGCAATGATTTGAATATTTGTGTATTTTAATATTTTTCAAAGACATGCCATGTGTATTTCCAGTATTTCCATATCGATTCCAATATTCAACTACTTGTATTTAAAAGTAAAATAAATTAATAAATACTTACTTTGAAATGTATTTGAAAGTAATTGAAATGCCTTAAATATTATTTGAACACAGGTCGTTCACCCTGCAGTCTGGTAGCTCTGGTCCCATCACACAATGACAACGAGTTACCTATGCACACTATTTTTTAAAAAAAAAATTTCACCTTTATTTAACCAGGTAGGCCAGTTGAGAACAAGTTCTCATTTACAACTGAGACCTGGCCAAGATAAAGCAAAGCAATGTGACACAAACAACAACACACGTGGGATAAACAAGCATACAGTCAAGAACACAATAGAAAAATCTGTATACCGTGTGTGCAAATGAAGTAAGGAGGTAAGGCAATAAATAGGCCAATAGTAGCAAAATCATTACAATTTAGCAATTTACACTGGAGTGATATATGTGCAGATGAGGATGTGCAAGTACAAATACTGGTGTGCAAAAGATCAGAAAAACATAAACAAATATGGGGATGAGGTAGGTAGTTGGTTGGATGGGCTATTTACAGATGGGCTGTGTGAGCAGCTGCAGCGATTGGTAAACTGCTTTGACAGCTGACGCTTAAAGTTATATGTCTCCAACTTCAGTGATTTTTGCAATTCGTTCCAGTCATTGGCAGCAGAGAACTGGAAGGAAAGGCGGCCAAAGTAGGTGTTGGCTTTGGGGATGACCAGTGAAATATACCTGCTGGAGCACGTGCTACAGGTGGTTGTTGCTATGGTGACCAGTGAGCTGAGATAAGGCGGCACTTTACATAGCAAAGACTTATAGATGACCTGGAGCCAGTGGGTTTGGCCACGAATATGTAGCGAGGACCAGCCAACGAGAGCCTACAGGTAGCAGTGGTGGGTAGTATATGGGGCTTTGGTGACAAAACAGATGGCACTGTGATAGACTGCATCCAATTTGCTGAGTAGAGTGTTGGAGGCTATTTTGTAAATGACATCGCCAAAGTCAAGGATCGGGAGGATGGTCAGTTTTACGAGGGTATGTTTGGCAGCATGAGTGAAGAAGGCTTTGTTGCGAAATAGGAATCCAATTCTAGATTTAACTTTGGATTGGAGAGGCTTAATGTGAGTCTGGAAGGAGAGTATGTGAATATGTGGACAATTATAAATACCTAGGTGTCTAGCCAGACAAGTCAGAACCGTCCAGAATAGTGACGCTAGTCGGGAGGGCGGGTGCGGGCAGCGATCGGTTGAAGAGCATGCATTTAGTTTTTACTAGCATTTAAGAACAGTTGGAGGCCACGTTAGGAGTGTTATATGGCGTTGAATCTCGTTTGGAGGTTTGTTAACACAGTGTCCAAAGAAGGTCCAGGTGTATACAGAATGGTGTCGTCTGCGTAGATTTGGATCAAAGAATCACCTGCAGCAAGAGCGACATCATTGACATATACAGAGAAAAGAGTCGTCCCGAGAATTGAACCCTGTGGCACCGGACAACAGGCCCTCTGATTTGACACACTGAACTATATCTGAGAAGATGTTTGTGAACCAGGCGAGGCTGTCATTAGAGAAACCAAGGCTGTTGAGTCTGCCGATAAGAATACGGTGATTGACAGAGTCGAAGGCTTTGGACAGGTTGATGAAGATGGCTGCACAGTACTGTCTTTTATTGATGGTGGTTATGATATCGTTTAGGACCTTGAGTGTGGCTGAGGTGCACCCAGATTGCAGTGAGCAGCAATGATGAAACAGGGAGCCGTTTGGTAGTAGATTCCTATGCAAGGCCTGCGGGAGACACTGCGTTCAGGAAGCTAGCAGGTCGGGGCTAGCAGATAGATCAACACCAACATCCACGACACAGAGGTCGGTTGAGAGCACATTGGCCGAATTACATCATCAATTACATCAGCAGATGTAATTTGTGTACTTCGTTTGCTAGACGGGACATGGGCCTAGCCCGAGGCTAGCTGGTGGATGCTTCTGGACAAAGGTGTTAGCCACTCGGTAGCAACTAGCTAGCTGCGAAGATCCGGTGTAATTAGTCCAGAGCTTGCAGCAGGAATCTGGTGATGTAGTGGAGGAAAAAAGCAGTCCGATATGCTCAGGGCTGATATCGTGCTGTGCAGACTGGCAGGTATTATCCAGGCTATCCGGGCTAAAGCGGCTGGAGTCCGAGCTAAAGATAAAGAGCGCTAGCAGTGGCTAACAATGACTAAAAAGCAAGTAGCTTATTAACTTGCGAGCTGATGATGGGGGTTCCAGTTATAAGGTCTAAAAAGTAGCAGATCCATACCGCATTGGGTGAGGCGGGTTGCAAGAAGGTATATTTAATTCAAAAATGGAAAAAAGAGATTGAAATATAATGAAATGTATACACAAAAAAGAAAGAAAAACATGGGAAGGAAACAAACACGTCTTACTGCTCCGCCATCTTTGTTCATAGTGCCCTGGACCAGAGGTACAAGTCTGGTTACAGTTGATTTCTATATATCACATAGATAGCAGTGCTCCGGGGGAGAGATCACATAAAATGAAACATTAGCAAGATGACCATAGACACTGTAATTTCAATATTCATAAAACACTGTAGTCTCAGAGTATAGGCTCATCAGCAGAGATAGTCCAATTTAATTGAATGTCCTATATTCCAGCAGTTGTGATCCAATTGAATGAGTGGGTCACTTAAGCTCAGTTTATACCTGGTGCTAACATGTGTCCTTAAACTGATCTTGTTCACATTCAAATTGTGCCCACCTTTTTAGACAGGTGTAGACGATTAGAATATGTATTGTGATCTCATGTTCCTGACAACCTCTGGAGGTAGTTAGGGAAGCATTGTGTCTGAATATCTTAGGCGGATCTGGACAGTAAAACTTGTAAAATCATCATTATCCCTCCCTCTAAAATCATTGATAGTTAGCACCATTGACTTATCAATATGTGTCTTAAATTATTGTATAGCATACTTGGAGGTACCAGGAAATCTGGTCACAAGGATAAGAGACACATTTTAATATTTAATAGCAACAGCTAAAATGTGGGCACAATCAGAATGATGACAAGATCAGGATCAAGGACGTATGTGTTAGCAACAGGTATAAACGGGGCTACAGTGACTAGTCTTGATAGTACTACAACAGCTCAGAGGACCACACAGAAACTGGTCCGGATGTGTTTGGTGGAATGAGGAGCCTCAGCCTCTATGGGAGTGGGACTCTGGGACAAGGTTGCTCTGGTCAGCTGGTGGTCTGGTTTGGGGAGACCTCCCTCCACTGACTTGTTGTCACTGTGGAGACTGCCGTAGCTCTCTGAGTCCCGAGGTTTTCCTGCGAAACACACACACCTCCCGTGAGTCACCACTGCAGGTAGAGTGGAAGGCAATGGAGGTAACGAATAGGAGAAATGTAAAAGAAATGGAGGAGCAGTCTTTTACCTGTGACTTAAAGATCATCTTAGAATAAGATAAAGAATACAAGATACTACGAATATAATACTTAAATAAAATGTAAATATTAAAGAATATCATTCAATAAAAAGAAAGAAAAAACGAATTATTGAATAAAAGAAAGAGGAGGAGGCACCTTTGAGGCTCTTGGCTTTGACTTGTGGCTGGGGTTCAGTGAGCTGGACTGAGGGCGGCGGGTCAGCCAGGCTGTCTCCATACTCCATGGGCACTACAGGATTCCTGTCCTCACTCTGCACCCTCTGGATGGCTGTGGGATTATAGATTACAACAAAGAGGTCTAGCTTTAGAGTGAGGCATTAACAATATACCACAGCCATGAAAGGGAAGCTAGAATGGGGTTAGTGTTTGTCTCTGTGGTGATCATGACTAAATGCGCCATAAATATCGGGGAACAGAAAACCTGTTGAGATAATGCACACTGAGGCTGAGCTACCTCAAATTAGACACACAAATAAGGTGCAACAAGGTTAGACACACATCTAAGACATTTTCTCAGGTGTACTATATATTTATAAAGGTGTGTATTTTTAGTAGTTGAGTAGTTGAGAGGCAGACAGACAGGAGAACCTTGTTTACCCGGTCTGTACAGGGCTGCCTCTGTGTTGCAGTCCCGTGCCGACTGTACAGACGCACGGCCCGAGTCGGCCTCCTTAACTGAACGGCCCATGATCTCGTGCTCCGTGGCGGTCAGGTTCCCTTCCAGGAAGTAGGTGGACATCCTGCCCTTCCCCTTCACATCGATCTCCCCTCGCTCCTGGATCATGAAGCCCTTGTCTTTTAGAACCCTGGAGGAGGAAGACATATAAAAACAAAGCCTGCTTCCCAAATGGAACCCTTTCCCTTATTATAGTGCACTACTTTTGAACAGAGCCCTATGGGCTCAACCAACCAAGCACTCAATTAATAAATCAATAAATCAGTCCATCATCCAACCAATCATTAAGCACTTTTGACAACATTTGATGTAAAAAGGGCTTTCTAAATAAAATTGCTGGCTTGCTTTCTTGATCGATTGCTTGATTGATTTAATTTCCTGCAGTTCAGTCATGAGCTGAGGTCTTACAGGTAAACACTGGGGCTGAGGTGGATCTTGTTGGGGAGGCCGTGGCTCTCCATGCGAGACGCCGTGTTTACTGTGTCTCCGAACAGGCAGTACCGAGGCATCTTCTCCCCCACCACACCAGCTAGAACTGGCCCGCTGTGTACACCCACCCGGATCTACAGCAGAGAGGTATTGTTTGTTTTTTAAATATATTTTGTGGGATATTTTTACTTTATTGAGACAGAAATAGGTTTAAATGAGCATTGAGGTAGTGGAAGGATTCTTATCCACAATGGGGGTTGACCTTTATGTGCTGCTGGCGGCTGCGTTGCCCACTAGACCAGCCTCAGACACAGAGAGAGGTATTGTATTGTGATAATAAACTAGCAGGAGAACTGAGAAAGATCAGCTCAAAAAGAAAGACAAGGGCAGGGAAATTACAACCCTTTGGATTTGGATCAATAGAACAGAGATGTTACAAAAATATTGTGAAAAATCTATCCAGCATTCAAACACACCAGCCATCTGTGGGTCTCACCTGGATAGGCCCCCCTGTGATGGGGTTGATGACCTCCCTCGCTGCTATGACCATGCCCAGGGCGAAGTTGGCCACCCTCTCAGCATGGCTGGACACTGGGATGGGCACGCCACCTACCACCATATAGGCATCACCTATGGTCTCCACCTGATGCAGACACAACCAAAGGCAGATTGATATCGATGAGTTAAGTACTGGAATGGCTATTCCAGGCTGCCTGGTCTAGATGAATGAATAGATGGATATGTAAAATAATTTGCAAGATGTTTCAATTATGAATGATAAATGTTTAGTCTATCTGACAAATGTAATATTTTGTTACCTTGTAAACTGTGTGTACTGTGGTGAGCCGGTCGAACTTGAGGTACATGGAGTTAAGCATGTTGACAATCTGGATGGGCTCACACTCCGAGCAGATGTTGGTGAAGGTGACCACATCACTGAAGAGGATGGTGCACTCCTTGAACTCTCCTTTAGAGCAAACATAACCACAACCACCACCGACCATATGGCCATTTCCATTAATATACAACTGTTTCAGTCCTTTTACAATGTTGAGAACAATGTTGAAAACGAGTTATTCTGCTTAATACTTATCCACATGTAGCTGACCTTGTTGCTTCATATCAATACATTTTGTGTGTGCGCATGTGTGTGTACTGTTCATGCATGAGTTTGTCTGTTTGCATCTCTGTATGTCTGTCTGTCTGTCTCTGTCTGTCTGTTTTTATCTCTGTATGTCTGTCTGTCTGTCTTTCTAGCTGTCAGTGTCCGTCTGTCTGCGCCTATGTTTGTTTGTCTGTGTACTGTGCTTCAAAGACAGATGTGTCTGGGAGCCGCTGGCTGTGACGTGGTGCTGTTTCAATCTGTAATTCATGCCTTCATTAAATATGTAATACACTGCAGCAAGGCAGGGAAATATCCTTCAAAAATCCCCCCAATTCCACTCTGTACATCTCTACTGTCTGTTGTGTGTCAGAGCAAGGGAGGCATAGGCTACTGTGTACAGGTTTTGGCAAAGGAGTGTTTGGCCCTACTAGAGCATTTCACACACCACCAAATCCTCTCACCAATTATTTTCTCACCAATTATGTTTTTTACTCTCATCTTCTCTACTTTCTTCCCTTCTCTCCTTTCCTCACCTTTTCTCCCCTACTCTCCTCTCCTCTCCCCACATCTCCTCTCTACTTATTCCCTCTCCTCACCTCTCCTTTCCTCTTCTCTCCTCAACCCGCTTCTCTGCATTATTCCTCTCCTCTATTCTACTCTCCCCATCTCTCCTCTCCCTGTGTCATTCACCTGCTTCCACTCTCTTCCCCTCCTTCAGCTGGTTGGCCACATGTTTGGGCAGCATGGCATACAGCAGGTTCTCCGTCTTGGTCCTCTCCTCCTCCAGATGCTGGGACAGGTGTCGGAGCTCCTCCTTCTTCCTCTCCAGCTGGTTGGAGAGCTCCATCTCGGCCAGCCGCTGCTGGTTGAGCAGGATGAGGTCCCGCGTGACGTCGTGAGGGGCGATGTCAGAGATGTGCATGCTCCGCTCCTCCAGCTCGTGGAGGCTCCGCAGCAAAGGGGAGGCCTGGTACAGCATGCACTGCAGAGACTCCATCCACAACATCTGACCTGGGAACAGGGGAGTGAGGGGTGGAGATAAAGAGAGAGGTGAAATTAAATGGAGGGGGGATGTGTGTGTTTCTGTTAAATGGTTACGGTGGGATAGGTTGCATAAGTGGCATGACTCAATAACAAATAATCATTCATGTATTTCTTCCTTCTATTATCCATCCATGCATTCATCCATCCATTTTTTCATTACTTCATCTGTTCATTCATCCATTTATTCATTAATTCCACCTCTGAGCTCCAGCATGGGTCTATCCCTCCAGGCCTCGGGCATCATGTCCCGTCGCGTCTGCAGGACAAAGTGGCTGTTGATGAACTTTCTGATGCTGGAGATGGTGAAGGTGACCTCGGGGTGGACGATACTGAAGTACTGGTCCAGGTGAATGCTCATGGTCTGCAGCCCGGGGACGATCTTCTGGATGTTCACCCCCGCCTGTCTCACCATCAGCTGCAGGGGTTGGACCAGAGAGCAGAGATTCAGGCTGAGTCCCAAATGTCACCCTATTCCCTATATACTGACTGCAGTTTACTACTTTTAACGAGGGCTCTGGTCAAAAGCATTGCACTTCAGCAGCCTTACTCCAGGTATTAAGATTACAATTCATATCTACATAAAGGGCCCTTTTCTGGACACATTTTAAGCCCAGTCCTGGACTAAGAAGCACTTCTAATTGAGATTCCTCATTGAGAATGCTTTTTAGACTAGGCCTAATCTGTGTCCGGGAAACCATCCCAGTGATTATCTGGCATTACTAAACCATGCTGTAAAAAGTGGGACGGCACTGTTGTTCATCTGAAGTGCTTTTTCTGATTGACATGATCCAAAATTGCGCTTTGGTTCAAATCAACCTATTCTATTCAATTTGTATGAATCAAATAAAGAATTTGAAAGATCATGTGATGTTTTTAATTGAATGAAAGCTTATAAATTGCTTTCAACACCACATAGCGGTAGGCTGCCACTGCTACATTGCACCCATCAGAAGAGTTGGAAGCATGGCCTACAGGGTGCGTGGCTTTCAGTTTGTTATTTTTGGCCACCTGTGAGAGTGAATGTCATTCTAAGTAATGTGTTGTTGTTTTTTATGATTATATGTTCACTTATATGTTCACTGCCAGCACTGAATCTTAAAGGGAAATTTAAAAAAAATGTACTTCATATTCATCATCTCCAGCAACACCCCAACATCAACATACCTATGTGAAAATGGCACATTTCTCTTTCTATGATATCTCTGTAAGTACTGTGACTCTAAAGAGACTGGAAAGGATTAAATTGATGAGATGGTCACCATTTGGTTACAATATTGGTAACCAGTTCATGTTAAATTCTTATGGAAAGAAAGCATTTGGAGTCATTGTTTCATGTAATGGAACCCACTTAATATCTTGATTTAACAGGAAACTGATTTAATTGCTTGTAACCCAATTGAAGAAATTTGGATAGGTAACTCCAAAGTGAAAAATCAACTTGGTACAACATAAAAAATGGGGTGTAGCCATTTAGTTTTGTATTTATGTTATCTATTCGGTTTAACCAATGGGGAAAAGTTTGTAACAGTTGGCACTGAATGATATATTTGGTTTCAACAAATGACAATTTTTTTCAATTGAGAAAACCAAACAAATTTACTAACACATTTTTTTATTTGGTATATAAATTTACAGTGCATGTACTCAATACCAAGAGGGAATCTGGGAGATAATACTTTTGTACCTCCTTGTCGAACACTATATGGAAGGGAAAGGCATTGCAAAATGTCTTCAGGTCGATGCAAAGATTCTTCGGGTAGACTGGCTCAAATCCTCTCAAGAGTTTGCCTATGATTGAAGTAAACATCTATTAATGATAGTAAGGATATCAAGATTAGAGATATCTTGACAAGCAAGATGGAATAGACAGGCTTTATTGATATCTGAGGTGGACTAAGCCAATCCATTAGAAAAGGAATGATGAGATGTTTGGTCTTTACCCTTCCCAAGCTGGACCAACCCCCTCACAGTCTCCCAGTGGTTCCGACACATGGAAAATCCCTGAGATTGGAGTTTCCTCTGCAATGATTTCTGCATGTCCTGATAGATGGGTTGAGGGACACATTGGAGGAAATTCGTGTTATGGTTAAATTGCATAAAAAGGTGAACTTACAAACCATATGGAAAATTGGCTGTGTTGGGTTGGGTTATTGAGATAGTTTTGGGACAATTCTTTGGAGATCCTCAGAGATGGCATCTGCTTGTTTCTGTAGCCTATGTATGCATCGCAAATATCACCCTATTACCTATGAGCCCTGGTCAAAAGTGGTGTACTATCAAGAGAATAGGGTGCCATTTAGGATGCAAGCCAATGATTTGTGGATCATCTGTTGTCCTGACCCGGATTTTACCTCCTTGTTTGGGTTCCAGTGCATTGCGTTGCGCCTGGGGCCTCTTGGCAAACATGGCGGTGTCTGTGAGAGCTTGTTACTGCACATTACATTCGAAAATGTCGGTTTCTGAGTGACAAGGAATACTACATGCTCCTTCTTTCCTGTCCTCTCTAGTTCCTCTATTTGGTTGACGATTTCCATCGTTATCTCGCTGTTGAAGAAGTCTTTTGCTACAGCTTCAATGATACCTGTGGAAATGGGAAACAGTCGTTTCACTTTTACGCACAAAGCCCCTACTTTTACTCACGCTAAAATCTCACGATATTGAGTGTATTAAGTTGTTTAACACATTTGTTCTTAAAGTCAATAATTTAATATATCAGTATTCAGCATAATTACCGGGTACAATTTGGCATAGGCCTCGGCGGTCAGAGTAATAGTGAAGAAACATCGTGCCGTCACCGTTCCTCTCCGCTCGAAATGATGGCGCGTTCATCTCCTGCAAGCATATTTACAAATCACTTGACACTGTTTTTTTCTGTCCAAAATATGACGTGTCCATTGTCCACTATTTATAGATCGATTATCACATATATACCTATATCAATAGAGTAGGCTATAATAGAGTAGGCTACACACACACACACACACACACACACACACACACACACACACACACACACACACACACACACACACACACACACACACACACACACACACACACACACACACACACACACACACACACACACACACACACACACACACACACACACACACACACACACACACACACACACACACACACACACACACACACACACACACACACACACATTATACCTTGTAAGAAAGGGCGAGGTAGCTGTGCAGTGCATCCAGATTCTCGATAAACTCGAACAGGTTCCCTCCCAGAGTCCGTAACATGTGGTCGTATCCAGATCGTTTACAAAAGTCAAAAAAGTATTCCCCAAATTGTCTCAACACCACCTCTGGTTTAACATCTTCGAATAGAAAATAAAGTAGGCCTAATGAATATATATGTTAATACCAACATGTACGCCTTTACTTAAACATCACATAAAACACATTTTGTTCTATCATGTAATATTTAAAATATGTATTTGTATCATCATCTTGAGTCATGTATTTTGCCTGTTAGCAATAGAGTTTCGATTCCATTTAAAATCAAGCCATGCAGTGCAAGAAATTCACTATTCTGAAATTATTCCTAATTTTTTGTAGCTATTTCTCAATCCATGACGTGAATTATAATTCATAATCTGGAAGTAACCGTGATTGGCATGGAAATGTACGCTTTTATAACACCTCTCAGAATATATATTAGCTCCAGATCGTTACTGGTCCAGAGCTACATTGATATGATGTCGCAGGTTAATCATCAAATAATGATAAATTAGCCTACCAAGTAGCTTGCAGGCAGCAGCCACCAGTTGCATGGTGATGTCGTCTTTGTACACTTCATATGTCAAGAATGTATCTTGAACCCCGGCCTCATCTCTGCATATAATTATGATGATGAGATCATTTCAGCAGGTTACACATACCATTGATGACCAATAAACAGAAAGCAGTGAATGAATCCATCAATTAGCTAGCATATAGGTCCACGCTGAGGGGCCATGCTCAATGCTAGCCTTTAACGCCACCTTCTGGAGTTACGCAACATATTATTACAATTAATCAATTATCAAGAAATATTCCCGTTGTCTAATATGATGTTAGTGTTAATTAATAACATTGTTACCTGAGCTTTATCCATGTCTCCTCGCCAAACTTGTCAACAACCAGCGACTTCAAACAGGTATTGATAAATCCATACTGCAGAGAGAACATTGCAAATTTAGCAGCATTTTTTTATTTTGATGCCATTCATAAAATATAGGCTATATTTATATAGGTAAGAGTGAGATAGCCTATTGAATCGTCCATGTAGCCTAATAAGACTAATGCGTAGGCTTACAGGCTGGAAACACATTGAGTCATGATTTTCGATCAGTTCAGTCCAGTAACCTATACAACATATGCTTGCCTATACTGTAACATATCAGTTTGGCTATCTATCACTATGAGTTAATTTATGGGTCGACACACACAACTTACCATCTCTTTTGGTTTGGATTCTGCCGACACTTTGTTTAAAAACCTTAATTCCCAATGTATCCAAGCACGAACACGACCCCAAGTTGACCACATACTTTAACGCACAACATTATCTCAGTCGACAGCCTGCCTGGATATATTTAATTAAAGTGATATGCCTGGGCCTATATCCTGTATATAAACAAAAGCTTCAGCTCCTTATTCCGTCACTTCTGCCGCTGCGCATCGAACAGTGACTGAAGAAAGCCGTTCACCCATCTCCAGCTGTTGGCGAGAGCGTTGGTGCGCGATGCGGTACAGATGAGTGTCAAAGGCGCTGTTCAGGCGATAGATGTGCTGATCTCAACTCCGTACACGCAGTGGCATCTAGGTTCAGAAGTTCTAATTCGCATTAGGCTACCAATGTGACGTTCAACAAATGGTTTAGATTAAATATTTGGAATAAAACGACTAATTTATTTATTTAAAAGGGACAATATTATTAATTAACATTTCTGTAAATGTGTTGGATTTAGCCAGTTGGCTAGTTTTAATCTGTAGTCCCTAGGCAGAAAAAAATGCAAGAATAATTATATAATAACAAATAGTAATTGTTAAAAAAAACAACAATAAATACAAACAACCAAATACACTGAACAAAAATATAAAACAAAACATGCAAAAATGTCAAAGATTTTACTGAGTTACAGTTCATGTAAGGAAATCAGTCAATTGAAATACATTCATTAGGCCCTAATCTATGGATTTCACATGACTGTGAATACACATATGGATTGTTCACAGATACCTTAAAAAAGGTAGGGGCGTGGATCAGAAAACCATTCAGTATCTGGTAAGACCACCATTTGCTTCATGCAGCGTGACACATCTCCTTCATATAGAGATGTTCATCAGGCTGTTGATTGTGTCCTCTGGAATGTTGTCCCAATCATCTTAAATGGCTGCGCGAAGTTGCTGGATATTGACGGGAACTGGAACAGACTGTCGTACTCGTCGATCCAGAGCATCAGAAACATGCTCAATGGTTGACATGTCTGGTGAGTATACATGCCATGGAAGAACTGGGAAATGTTCAGCTTCCAGAAAGTGTGTACAGATCCTTGCGACAATGGGGTTGTGCATTATCTTGCTGAAACATGAGGTGATGCCGGCAGATGAATGTCACGACAATGGGCCTCAGGATCTCGTCACGGTATCTCTGTGCATTCAAATTGCCATCGATAAAATGGAATTGTATTCTTTGTCCGTAGCTTATGCCTGCCCATTCCATAACCCCACCACCACCATGGGGCACTCTGTTCACAACGTTGACATCACCAAACTGCTCGCCCACACAACGCCATACAAGTTGTATGCCATCAGCCTGGTACAGTTGAAACAGGAATGCATCCTAAAGAGCACACTTCTACATTTGCCCACTTTAGTTGGTTGCAACGCCGAACTGCAGTCAGGTCAAGACCCTGGTGAGGACGATAAGCACGGAAATAACTTTCTCTGAGACGGTTTCTGACAGTTTGTGCAGAAATTCTTTGGTTGTGCAAACCCACAGTTTTATCAGATGGTTTCAGACGATCCTGCAGGTGTAGAAGCCGGATGTCCTGGGCTGTCGTGGTTACACGTGGTCTGCGGTTGTGAGCCGGTTGGATGCACTGCCAAATTCTTCAATATGACGTTGGAGGCAGCTTATGGAAGATAAATTAACATTAAATGCTCTGGGAACAGCTCTGGTTAACATTCTTTCAGTCAGCATGCCAATTGTATGCTCCCTCAAAACTTGAGACATCTGTTGCATTTTGTTTTTTGACAAAACTGCACGTTTTACTGTCCCCAGCACAACGTGCACCTGTGTAATGCTGTTTAATAAGCTTCTTCATATGCCACACATGTCATGCTCACCAACAGCATAGTACAAACAGCAACAAACAAAAAAAGTTTCATAAGTGACTTCTAATGAAAAGTTAAATAGGCATATGTTCACACCAATGTTGTTGAAAATCATATCGGGGTACAAAGGGCCCCGGTTTCATGGTTGAGTGCCATTTCAATATAATATCAATATCAATGGACTATTATTAGAAGAATCTACATGATCCCACCTCATTATCCCCCCTTCCAACCCCCGCCACCACACACACACACACACACACACACACACACACACACACACACACACACACACACACACACACACACACACACACACACACACACACACACACACACACACACACACACACACACACACACACACAGAATAACAAAATGACATGTTTTATACTGTATATATTTCCACACTATGAGATTGGAATAAATCTGTGACATTGTTCAATTATGATAATGCCCTTTTATTGTAAGAGCTGTTTAAAAAGACCACCTGAAATTTCAGCCTGTTTTGGTGGGATGGAATTTTGGCCTGCCTGGTGACATCACCAGGCCTAAATTCGTTAATAGAGAGATGAAAGAGATTTCCAAACCTCTCTATCGATAACAGCCAGTTTTCCTCTACGTACTCAGACCACTCCCAGACAGTCCTCGCTAGCAAAATTCCTGCTTGAGAAATTGCTCTTGCGAAGAAGCTATTTTATTTGTTTATAATGGATTAGTAAATATTTTATTTACTAATCATTACTCCATTCATAAGATGCTTAATATTAGGTCCCTATAAACTATTTACTTATCATTAAGTGGACTCATCTAAAGTGTGGGCTATTTATACTTTAGAATTTTTTTGAGTGACCAGTGTGTTTTTTAACAAAAGGATGGACATGCCATTAGTAGACATTCCAGCAGTAGGCCTGATGCTCCTTAATGTCTCAAAATATATCAATAGTTTTAATTTTATTTTTAATTTTACTAGGCAAGTCAGTGAAGAACAAATTATTTTTTTCAATGACGGCCTAGGAACAGTGGGTTAACTGCCTGTTCAGGGGCAGAACGACAGATTTGTACCTTGTCAGCTCGGGGATTTGAACTTGCAACCTTTCGGTTACTAGTCCAACGCTCAAACCACTAGGCTACCCTACCTAACAAGCACATGACACAGGATGCTAAAGGAAATATACTGAACAAAAATATGAACATAACATGCAACAATTTCAACGATTTGAATCAGTTTTAGTTCATGTAACTTCATGGACAAAGTTGTTATTCAAACCTACATCGGCGCAGCTCTAATGGAATGTATCTGCTATTTGTATTTCCAGCTGTCCCCTCCTGTTCCCTTTTTTAAGAAGTGACCACTCCACTCCACTACGATTGTCAACTCTCTCATGACATGAACTGAAGCCACGTCTCACGTACCCGCTCATTCACTGTTACATTTAATGTTTCCTCTCCAAGCACTCTGAGTGCCCCTATCATTTTTCTCTCATTACTGTATGTAGAGTCAATCACATACACAATCACATTATTACACATCAATAATTTTACTCCTTGCTTGGACTAACTCATTCTTAGCTCTATCGTTGAACTGTGTATTGTCTTGTGTTATTGTTTTTTGTCCTCACAGTCAAATCCTGTCCTGCACTGAAGTCAAACCTCCACCGGTTTCTGCCCTTGAATGTCTGCATTGGACATTACTCGGCCTTCATGTACCACCAACCTCTCAATATATCATTAGTCAAATGCAGACTATACCACGCCAGAGTTCTATCCAAATATAAAGATAGCAAGCTTAGTTTGTCAACTTTTGATCACCTTACATGAGATTTTAACTACAGTCAGCCATTATTAGGAGGTACATATAATATAGCCTACCTTTGTGATGTCCTATCTGCTCACATCGGAGAGAAAAATAAAGTTGAACTTTCTTCAGCTGTTTAACGATCAATGTTCTTCAGGTCACTATACTCCTCTTCAGCCAAAGCGCTGACTTTCCAAAAAGCAGGCAATGCCAGCAATACAGGCGGATTGATGAAAGGCGGGAGCCTTAACCAGCTATACTTTTGATACCAATTGGTATTGAACGCCGTCACCTTTTCATCTTTCTTCATGAAACTGATCTCAGGTAGTCGACCTCGGCTTTTAGTTCGCACCTTTTTCGTGTACCCCAGAGGATGAAAGGGGTTCAACAAAAAAATAAATAACATTTGCGGTAGCGTTGGCGGCTAAATAAATTGCAGTATCTGGACACAAACATAAAGTTATAAAACCAAGAAACAATGTATAATCAACCTCCTCCGTCTCCTGTAATTTGAATAATAAAAGTGATAGTTGATGGATGTGCCTCCACTGAATCCTCAATGATCCCCTATAGTAGCCCTCGATAACCCTTCTCTCCATAGGGTTTCCAGCAGTGAGCTTCGCCCACTGCTGGCTCCAAGTGAACTACAATTCCGAATCCATGTTTTAAAGTTTAGAAACAACAACAACTGACACACAAAGCATCATTACCCATCACTCCACATCCCATACGGGACGGTAGAGAGACGTGCGTCCTTTGAAACACAACCCAGCCAAGCCGCACTGCTTTTTGACACAACGCCCGCTTAACCTGGAAGCCAGCCGCACCAATGTGTCGGAGAAAACACAGTACACCTGGCAACGGTGTCCGTTTGCATTGCGCCCGGCCTGCTACAGGAGTCGCTAGTGCGCGATGGGACAATTGGTATTGGTAACCAGGGACCCTCTGCACACATCAACAACTGACACACAAGAAGCATCATTACCCATCACTCCACAAAAGCCTCGGCCCTTTTTCTCCACAATTTCGTGGTATCCAATTGGTAGTTGGTCTTGTCCATTGCTGCAACTCCCATACGGTGCAGTAAGAAAATACCTGCCCGGCCAAACCCTCCCCACAAAAATATTTGTTATAAAACCAAGAAAACAATGTATAATCAACCTCCTCCATCTCCTGTAACTTGAATAAACTAATTTGAATTGAGCAATATCAAAAACATGCTAAACTATCACTTTTCAATCTCTATCCAATGAAGCTTCTCAACACATAGAACCCCTCATAATGCTCTGCAGCACAACCCCAAAACAAAGCACTAGGTTCGTTCTCTGATCCTAATCATATGATTGGATGGGCAACATGTCAGTTCATACTGACAAAGGCTTTTATTGGTTGGAGGAAGTCCTCCGGAAGTGGTCATAATTACCTCCTAGGTTTTCTATTGAAGTCAATGGATCAAAAGCTGTCATCAGGCCACGCCATGGTGCTGACCCATTGAGTGCTGTTGAAGTTACTATAGACATTCATTGCAAAATAGTGTGTTTCAAACAATTATTTGGTGACGTGAATATATTTAGTATAGTTTTATCTAAAAATGAAAATGTTTTTAGTTGTTTTACTATTTATATTTTTAT
Organism: Oncorhynchus masou masou; assembly: GCF_036934945.1. Classification (NCBI taxonomy): domain Eukaryota; kingdom Metazoa; phylum Chordata; class Actinopteri; order Salmoniformes; family Salmonidae; genus Oncorhynchus; species Oncorhynchus masou. The sequence goes on along the minus strand of NC_088220.1, from coordinate 45,501,645 downwards.
GAAATTTCACTGAGGATGGTCCTCCCCTTCCTCCTCTGAGGAGCCTCCACTGGCTGCGATGTAGTGCCTTAGACCACTGTGCCACTCGGGAGGCCGTACTATTGTTTTTTCATTGAGATTCAAAGACATACAGTTTACTATATTACATTTTTAGTAATATAGTAATATATATGTTGATACAGATCTTCTCCCCATTATATCAAGTCTCTAAGGATTATCACCTCTAATTGTGGTATTGGGTTCCTCATACAGAACAATGGGATGAAAACATTAGACACTGCGGCCAGAATACGTGTGTGCTGGCACTGTGTGGTGATGGGAACCAGATGTCTGTCTGACCTGAATATCTTCACAGCACCACTATATTGTATCTGACCTCCAACAACCTTCCTACATATTTCTACCCATTCTGGTCTGGGTGTACGGCCGAGGAAACTGCTTTAGAAACCTTGTTTTTTCTTAAGGTTGCATCACAAATGGCACCCTATTCCCTATGTAGTGCATTAATTTTGACCAGGACCCATAGGGACTCACATAGGGCACTGGTCAAAAGTAGTGCACTATTCAGGGAGCCATTTGGGACGGAGCCTTCATCTTAGTGATAATGTCACGTCACAGTGTATGAGATTTTGCAGTAGACTTGGCTACATGAGTCTGTGATAGGAATTTAGAATTCCTCTATATGTTTTGTAGCCAAAACCAAATTCACACTCCATCTATTTCTTAATAAGTTGTAAGTTTATTATTTTACATGAACTAGATCGAGACCAGTCTTAAAAGTCAGGTAGTAGCGTTTAATTCAAGTGAGTACTAACCACATACACATATTTCCACAGGTTATAAACTGAAAAGGACGTCAGCGTTTTCTAAACGTTCTATCTATTTCACAAGTAGAGGGGCCCTCTAGCTCTCGAGCCTTCGCGTTATCAGCACGAAGTCAAGGCCAGTCAGTATAAATCAACATTCTAGACAGCCTGGAGATGGGCCGTTCCTACCACCTGGAGATTGTACAAATGTATGAACTAAGGAACAGACCTTCATTGTTACTAAACTCCTGACTACATTATATACAATTGGGAATGGGAGCAAGAGAGAAAATTCACATGTACAGTACATTATAGCATTTGGACTAGTCAGTTCTGATTGGAATGTATACATAATTAGTAATTTCAACCATAATTTCCTCTAACAATCCTCCCTTTGATCAAATATTATACATTCAAATAGACATCTAATTTTTTCAAACATAAAAATAAAAATATTAACCAACATTATTATGTTTATCCGACTCTTCACCCATCATTAATCAAATCTAACCTTAACCTTAATTTAACCCTTAAACCAACATCAGAATTATAACTCTTCTTAACAGGATTTTTGTTACAATCTTTATTAAAAAACAGTCTAATATTGAAACAGTACAATCTAATTCTATCCTCAACACTAGTCTCATCAAACATAAATTCCCCAATGATGAAAGATCCAGATTTGTCCACTTGTCCTGTAGTCAGGCATTCAGTCCTCCACGGGTCAGAACCTGGAATCGTCCCACACCGCATCATCTATTGTCATAGATTACTCCAGAGTCCTGGAAATAATAACTTTCATACATACACGCAATCAACCACGTCCGTACAAAACTAACACAGTCACACAGATGAAGGTAGCCCATAACACAACATTTTTCCATACACACTGTCAACCCAATTTAGTTCAGAGAAGTATCCACCCCAGAGTTTCTGCCAACCCGTGAGCCAGGGTGGTCAAACCAGCTGAGGCTTCGGGCACTGATTCGTCCGGAGCTGTGTTATTTGGGATGTAAGCACAAACATGGTCCTGATTATCACGCATACTTCTCCCTTTTCAGCCATTAACATATCTAATGCAATTCTATTCTGCCAAGCCTTCCAGCTGGTTGCTTCAGTCTGTTCTACAAAACCTTTAATAACATCACTGGTATACCTGTTAAAGCGCTGTTGATTATCATAAATATAATTAATCGAGTCCACGTTCTTATGAGAGTAGAGCCCCGGAAATGCTTAACTCTAATCCTGCTAGGATCTGATTTCTTGCTTTGACTCATCTGGCACCTCCCTTGGAACCCCAATGTTATCAATGTATAACTTGTCATCAAATGACCCAGATGGAGTGCTTATCTTTTCCCGTTTAGATAACTTCATGTCCTGGTGTCTGAATGAGTGTAAAAGACATCCCCAACGCACATGACCCCACCCAATTTGTGGTTAATAGAATTGTTCCCCCACACAACCACTAGATGTCAGCCCTGGCCCGCTTTACCTTATTGAAATCCCCAGAGTTCAACCAGCCTGTCAAATCAGACATGGTCTCGTCAGTGGTAATATTCTCAGTGGTAATATTCTCTGTAATATTCTCTGCAAGTACTAACTTCCCCCACGTATTTCCCATGTGTACCGTACCGGGCCAGACAGTAATATTCTCCTCTTGTCACTGTAAAGGGAGGAAGTCTTGATTTAAGGGGAAACTGGGGATATAAATAGTGCAAATCAATACAACTGTCATTATCTGGCATTCCTGCTTTAATGAACAGCTTTACCATACCGACCCAAACTCCTCTACCCAGAACCGTACTAGGGTGTTGACCAAGACCTGGTCATCTCCATCATACCACAACCCTAGATTATCCTTCATTACTGTTTAGAGGGTTAGGCTTATCTTTATGCAATGCATCCCTCTCCGGATTACAATCAAAAACACACCTTCACTCTCCTCTACCTTCTTCCATACTGGGTGAGTGGATTCATATAGCCCTCTTTCTCCAAATGAGCTATGACCTGTGTCCACGATCAATATGGGAACCTGCACCGATATCTCTTTTATTTTGGAACAAACTCCTCATCGTCTAAACCATGGGTCAAATTACCACTCTCCGCATACTCGAGTAGGACGTGCTGTATCAGGAATATGTCACCCACGATAAGACAGCTCAGATGAACAGCTTCCATGAGAAGCCCCACCCTCTCCCCTAGAACACATCGCTTAGCAAAAGCCAGACACATCTTCACTTCTATGAACAACAACAGTGAGGAAAGGACAGGTAAGGTATTTTTCATTCGAGAGATGGCTCCCAGAATTCTGTTAATTCCAGTTTTCCTCTCGACCTCTGTTACTGTTTGCCAGTGTCAATGTGCCTTACCCTCCCGCAATGCGATATGAATCCGGGTAGCTCTTTCAGCTAGCTGTCACCAGGAGTCCTTGGTATGGTCCCCCCAACAAGCCTCTGGGAATGGATTGAGTGACTTCACCTGTAGTTCACCTGTAGTGCATAAAATCTTGGACATACAGGTTTGGTTAACAAACAGTTTCTCATTTGTTCTGTTTATTAGCTAAAAAAATTTATTATTAGTTAATTATCCCGTAGGTCACATCCTATCCTAGAAAACAATTTACCCAATCCCCCTTTGTTACCTGGCTCTGCCCAGGTAACAACCTTACCTACTCTAAATAATGACTTAGGTAAGATTAGTATATTATCCTTCTGTTCTGACATTATCATTTAGGAGCGCCCCTTTCATTTTCCACATGTCCAATTCTCGCTTTTGTCTCCACTCAGTAACTGTTATCTACACATTCTGTTATCTTTGCTCGTCCTGGCTCCCCTTCTAAAACTTCTCCTCTCTGCTCTCCAACCTTCAAGGTCTCTGCAGTGCGGGGGAGGGCTCTTCTGTCTGCCTTTTCCCCTGTCTGTCTGTAGCTCTGTTTCTCATGTTTCCAAATTTGAACTACATGTCTCACTGTTTGGCTTTATCTAAAATCGTTGATTTTTAGAAAAAAACATGTCTATGAGCTGCTTTTCTCTAAAGTCCTTACATTTCCTTAATCAATCTATCTTAATCCTAACAATAATCCTAGATCATCACAGATGTCCTATATTCCTGATAAATGTAATACTATTTAAAAACTTATAATAATCAAAACAAAGTCTAATAAATGCTAAACATATTAAAAATCCTTCATACACTAACAAGCCCTCTCCTTCGGGGACCCTCCGTATTCTATCTGACAATAACATGGATTTAATATGTGTTGCAAAGTGTGGAATACCTTATCTACAGTAATCTATCACCCCTAAAAACTGTAACTTATTTTTCTATGTAATTCCCTGCCCTATTGGCTTAATCTCTTATCTTCCCCTATTTATTCTCAATGATAAATATGACTTTTTCTCTGTTACAATACCAAATCATTAATCACCCATTCAAAAACTTCACAGCTAATGTTGTAAAACAGAATCCTGAACCACTTTCTCATTTGCGGATCAAACAATAATTCTAACCCCCCAACCAAAACTCCATTATAATGAATTTACCTTAAAACTAGTAACTCAATATGACCACATTCATTATACAAATGACTCTCCCCTGAGGCTGATCAGACCTCAGAAGACAGTCACGATAAGATCAATAGGTCATAAAATAAAATATAAATTCACTTGTATAATTAAAACTCATAAACTAAAAACTCATAAAGTTTCATATGTGAGCGTGCCTCTTTAAAATACCTTTGCACTAAAACAAATAGTCCTAACAATGGTTTTATTTGTATATACTTGCAGACCTGTTTTAATTTTGTCGTTTATGGCCTCATCCTCCCCAAGATTATAATCCCAGGAAACATCTAAAATTGAGACACCTAAACATCAATATTCCCAGAAGAACACAACACTCCTAACTAGCGTTCACTATGCTAATTCTGATTCAGAAACTCAAAAATGAACTATAAACTAAACCTAATGCTGATTCCCCTTTAACTAAAATCATTAATCGTAAATTTTAAACAACGTCAATGTATGTGTTTACAATCAGTGTAAGAAATCCGTAATTTAATCCCCGATATTTAATAAATATGCATTCGCATTCTCCCATGGCTCCTTTAATTGACTTATTTTAGATAACTTCCCTCTGTCCCGGAACAAAGAATTCTACCTACACAGGCCAGAACACAATGTTAAACTAAGTTAAATCAAACCCTAAAATTGACCATAACTAGCAAACAAATATACAAACCACTTTTATCAGCTAAAAACAAACTTACGAAAACTCACTACTTATAATGCTTCAGATGGCAAAATTACTCAGAGACTCACGTCCACATCTGTTAGTTCCTCAAGAAAAACAAAAAACAAACTCCAATTTACCCCTGTTACGCATGTCTACGTATCAGGGGAAAAGCTAGAATAACCAAATTCAACCTAGCTTACTTCCCGAAACATATGCAGTTATGTTTTTCTATAGAGGTTGCTTTTCAAACTTGAAATACCCTAACATGATTCCACACAATGGAAAGTGCTCAAATTCACTGGTGTTACCAAACAATCAAACCTGGAATCACAACCATCGGACACAGTCACCACGATGTTTTACGATTCAGACATCCAATCTCTCTCTCTCCCAATCTCTCTCTCTCTCTCAATCCAAACAAACGCCACAAATCTTATGATGCCTACCTAACGTATCAGCTAATAGTTTTTAATATCTTCTCTGACTATCCTGGCGACTCTCAAATTACTGTAACCAAATGTATTTTGTAATTTATATCAACTTCTAAAAAGTTACTCGAAACACTAATTAACAGACAAACAATTATCTCCGTTACCCCCATTCACAACGTGTAATTTCTGTGGCGACCAATAGTGCTTCGCTAGTGATGTCATCATCAAGCTCTCAATCTTGGCTCAATCCGTAACGACTTTCAATGAATTGTAAATAATTGTTGTTCGATTAACCAAACCTAATTTATCACATCTGTTCAAATCCTAAATTATAATTTACCACCCCAACCAATATCTCTAAATTCGCTAATTTTATAAAAACATTTCAATGGGTATAAATCGTAATTGTCTCTTTGTTATCATTTAGAATCCATTTTGCTCTAAGTAACTGTCTCGCCTTTGACTTAGTATTTTAATTACAACTCTATTCCCAATACGTTATTCACTTGTCTAATTAAAACTCATACTAGCATATGTGAGTGTACACCTTTAAAATACCTTGTCACTGGGAACAGGGACATCCCCTTAACCCAAACTTGTACGACTACAACGACACCCAATAATTCTGATAATCCCTTCACATCGTTTGTTTTAAATCTCTTGATGTTTCATATAACTCATTCTGTCTATCTTTAAATTGTCGTCCCAAAATATTTTATACACTGCCATACACTCAAACCACTGTGATAACCCTGCACTGTCCCTTTAAGATAAAACATTTCATTTTTTCCTCGCAAAGAAAACGGAAAACAGATCATGTTTAGAATACGTTACTTTTTGTTCGAATTCACTGGCGTTACCAAACCAAAAATCAATACCTATGAAAACAATCACAACTTTTCACGATTAAACTATTCTTACCTATTTTATAGTCCAAAGTGTTGCACCATATAGCCCATTGAGTGCCTAGCACTTCCGCTGCAAGCTGTAGAATCTTTTCAGACTATCTTTACGATACTTCTCCTTAAAAGAAATGTATATTTGGAACTTTTGGCCGCTTTTGAAAAGTAACTCTAAGCTATAATGCACGCATTTTCCCTCTAAATGCCACAACCCCCTTTCTCTGTTTAAATTTGAGGGACGTTGTTGTTCAACGTGAAACGTCATCACACATCTGCCTGCCTCTGTAAAATATATATTCCCTATTCAGATTTCGTTCAGTTTTAAATTCTAATCATCAAAGTAAAACCAACCCAACTTCTCAATTTACCATACTCTAACATTTAAACGTACCATGTTTTGTGCTAAATTTATCATATGTCAGTCGATTCATGAATAGCTATAACGTCCGGATAGCACAAAATTGAATCGTATCTCTCCGTTATTCCCTACATTTAACTTTAGGTGACTTTCTCTTCTATGATCCATTTATTTAAATACGACTCCCATCTCAATACATTATTCCCCCAGATCATTATGGGCAAAATAGCGTATTACCTCAATTGTCTCGCCATATTTTTAATGCCTTTTTTTTCAATACGACTCCCCTCTCAATATATTATTATTATAATTGTCCGTAGTCGCAAAACTTCTACACCGGGAATTCCCAGAAAATCGTCCTAATTTAAAACCCTTCCTGGCTATTCGTAATATCACCTTCCATTCATTGTCTTTGTTCTCCTATAACGGTAATCTCCCGCTCGTTTCCGACACTTCTTTTGAGGAATTTCTAAACAATCCTTACCGTTACTTAGCTATGGTATTTAATCACGTATCTATGCCTTTCTATATTTAATTTAAATTCTATGTGCGTGTACTTCTATAAATTTGTAATTTACCGTTACTTAGTTACTTTTAGTAATTTTCTGTCTGACTATGTGTGTGTCCCTTTAAAAATAATCAGTATGTATTTTCCTTCCTGTGAACCACGTCCATAGAATACTTTTGATCGGACATCACATTTCACCCATAGGATATTATTTTTGGAACTTTCAACGTTAATGTCTCCATCTCACTACTCTAGACTAAGTTAACCTCTTTTATGGAAATCTTATCAATAGCTTTGACTTTTGAATCAGATATTAGGACTTACCATACAACTATAAGCCCAGGGTTTGTAAATCCCTAGTTAATATCTTATTTTCCGGTTGTGTCATAGGACTTTTAAAGAATCGTTATCTCACGCCACTAATTGTTAGACTTCCCTCTCGCATGGAACTTTCCTGTCTATAGATATGGCTTTTATCTCATCTCTAGATTTTGGTTCCCTCTCCTCCTCATTTGGATATTTTCCGTAGTATTAGTTGAATCGGAACGATGATCAATACTGCCACTATTCAAATGACCATTCCAGTTAATCTTGCGCATTCCATTGCTTTCTCCCCACGCCCAGTATTTGTACAAGATCACCGTCCTATCCCCCAGTACCTATTTAATATCCCGTCTTAATCTCGGGCGGGTGTGCCTCTCATGATTAAATATAGTTTATTTACGGTAGTGCACTTTACCACAGATTATTTCGAACCTGCTTCCGTGTATATCGGTTCTACAAAACCCATTGTATGATGGTCATACACCCCTGTGGGAATAGCAAAGCTCCCCTTGTTGATGAATTCTTAAAATTTTAGAACATCAATCGCAGAACTCAAATCCCTCCAGAAACGAGAATTAAAATTTACTGACCTGTTGCCGACTGGGAAAAGCGCTGTTCGTTTGAATCTGTCACCTTTTCTGTAATCTGTAGTAATACGCAGGCCTGTAATTTAACCTCAATTCGGAGGTCAGGTCTTTAGTAAAACGAGTCAGAACTTGTTTCGTGCACGATTTTCAGCGTACTATCTCCAGATAACAGGGAGGGGTATTTAGATCCGGGATCGAAGGACCAATTGATATAGGAATTTAGAATTCCTCTATGTTTTGTAGCCAAAACCAAATTCACACTCCATCTATTTCTTAATAAGTTGTAAGTTTATTATTTTACATGAAATAGATCGAGACCAGTCTTAAAAGTCAGGTAGTAGCGTTTAATTCAAGTGAGTACTGTTGATGATTAGGCTACCGGAGAGAGAGACCAAATCAAGACGCTGGACAGAGTGGAATCAAGTATAGCAAAAAGGCAGTTTATTATGTAAAAGATATCTTGTCCTCTAATTAAGCGTGCACGGACCTAGTCATATGGCTCAGAAGGAGGCAGCTGACAAGGATCCCTAAACAGAGTGTGCAACAGATTTTGTACATAGAATGACGTAGGTTGATTCTTGTAGTTCTGTCTTCTGACTGGTTGGTGAAGGTTGGAGGCGGGTCCTGACCGAGCCTGTGCAGGAGCCTTATTGGTGCCCCGTGAAGTCGTCCCATCCTGGCTCCTGCCCAGTAGAAAGGGGAGTGGAGTGTGTGTGTGTGTGTTTATGCAAGAAGATGTTTGTGTGTCCCATTATGGCCAGGTGTGTGTGATGGAATGTCCGTGTGTGACCCGGAGTCGTGAGATAAGGGAGCAAATGGGGTCGTGAAATAACATAGCTGAGGGGAGTAGTTTATTGCTGGGTATGTGTGTGTCAGGGGACAGTGACACCGGAGATCAGAGGGGTCTTGAAACACAGAGAGCTGAGGGGGGTAGTTGATTGCTGGGTATGTTTGTGTCGGGGGACAGTGGGACCGGGTCCTGAAACAATAGAGCTGAGATAACAGAGCTGAGGGGGCAGTTTATTGCTGGGTATGTGTCCTGGGGGACAGTTTTAGCAGGGGTACAAGAAATGACTTGAGTCAGGCAGATCAGCTTAGTGCTGTATAATATATGAGCCATGTGTATGAATATTTATATAACAGTACTAACCACATACACATATTTCCACAGGTTATAAACTGAAAAGGACGTCAGCATTTTCTAAACGTTCTATCTATTTCACAAGTAGAGGGGCCCTCTAGCTCTCGAGCCTTCGCGTTATCAGCACGAAGTCAAGGCCAGTCAGTATAAATCAACATTCTAGACAGCCTGGAGATGGGCCGTTCCTACCACCTGGAGATTGTACAAATGTATGAACTAAGGAACAGACCTTCATTGTTACTAAACTCCTGACTACATTATATACAATTGGGAATGGGAGCAAGAGAGAAAATTCACATGTAAAGTACATTATAGCATTTGGACTAGTCAGTTCTGATTGGAATGTATACATAATTAGTAATTTCAACCATAATTTCCTCTAACAGTCTGTAATCTAGCAGTTGTTATATGTTTTAAATGATTTGTGTAGAGACTGACCCAAGTATACAGTATGTTTAGATTAGACACAGTAGCATCGATCTCAGCAAAGAATCTCTGTTATATTCTTCCTGCCAGGTGTAATTTTTCGTCAGCTTTTCCTCCTCTCCTTGGTGATGCTGATATCATCCACTGCAAAGACAAATGTTTGCTCAGCCTGTTTGCAAACAAAATGAGTGTGTGATGTCCAGAGCCTTATCATAGGATGCTGCTTTGTGTTTCGTTTTACATTATTTTGCAGTAGCCACGTCTTTCTTAATTCCTGACATTCTCAACGTTTACCTGTAAAACAACCAGAATTTTGGTATCTTTCAAAGATTTTATGTAATCGATCACAAGACCACCAGTGGTCCTTTAGGTGTCTAATTATCTCGGGCCCTCTCTGGTCTTATCACATGTAAAATATATGTGAATTGAAACAATTCAATAGATTATTTAAAAATTAAAAATAGAATGCAAAGCTGTAAAACATTATCCTAAATATCAACCATCAACTTAGTGAATACCATTGGTGTTTAATATGGGGGTTTCAGCATGAAATAATGTATCATTTGAAAAATGTTTTGCTCTTTTATTTTACTGTGTTAATTTGTTGTCAAAGTTTTGGTGTCAAACTAGTGGCAGTTGTGAAAAAAGTCAATAATTGGACAAGTTGCAGAGGTAATTGAAAATAATACCATTGTTAATTAGATGATTTTTACATTAATTGGGCTATTTTCTCTTGAACCATTATGTCTATCTATTAGAAACTCATAGACAATATAGACACATAACAAATTAATACTATATATGAATACATTTTTGTTTTGTTATTCAAGTACACAGTGCCTTCAGAAAGTATTCAGACCCCTTGACTTTTTTTTACATTTTGTTACGTTACAGCCTTACTCTACAATTTATTAAAAATAAATCCCCCACATTTATCCCCCACATCAATCTACACACAATACCCCATAGTAACAAAGCAAAAACAGGTTTAGACATTTTTGTAAATTAATATTTCAAAAAACTGAAATATCACATTTACATAAATATTCAGTACTTGGACGCAAACCAGGATCTCTAGTGGCACAGCTAGCACTGTGATGCATACAGGGCCTCCCAAGGGGTGCAGTGGTCTAAGGCACTGCATCGCAGTGCTAGCTGTGCCACTAGAGATCCTGGTTTGAGTCCAGGCTCTGTGGGTCTCCCGGTCTTGGGGACCTTCAATGCTGCAGACATGTTTTGGTATCCTTCCCCAGATCTGTGCTTTGACACAATCCTGCATCGGAGCTCTACGGACAATTCCTTCAACCTCATGGCTTGGTTTTTGTTCTGACATGCACTGACAACTGTGGGACCTTTTATAGACAGTTGTGTGCCTTTCCAAATAATTTACAATCAATTTAATTGACCACAGGTGGACACCAATGAAGTTGCAGAAACATCTCAAGGATGATCAATGGAAACAGGATGCACCAGAGCTCAATTTCAAGTCTAGTAGTAGTGTCTGAATACTTATGTAAATAAGGTATGTTTTTTATTTTTAATACATTTGCAAACCTGTTTTTGCTTTGTGATTATGGGGTATTGTGTGTAGATTGCTGATGAAATGTTTAATTTAATCAATTTTAGAGTAAGGCTGTAAGGTAACATTTGTAAAAAGTCAAAGGGCCTTTACGAAGGCACTGTATATTACCAAAGTTATGATAGATTGCCATTGATTTTCTGTTAATTACCTAAATTCCTGAAGATTCCAGTAACTTTGCAACCCTTTGGTCCAGTACACAGCAACTGGTTTGGATTTCTCATATTTTTTACGTAGGAGACTTCATCTATCAAGTATCAACCAACATTTGTCCCATAGGAGAAGTAAATGAATCTGTAAAACAATATTTGGCCTAACATTAATTTATACTCACAAGGTAGTTCATTATAATCAGTGGACATTTACCTGATATGAACTCAGCAGAAAAAGAAACATCCTCTCACTGTCAACTGCGTTTATTTTCAGCAAACTTAACATATGTTCATACAAATATTTACACAACAAGATTCAATAACTGAGACATAACCGGAACAAGTTCCACAGACATGTGACTAACAGAAATTGAATAATGTGTCCCTGAACAAAAGGGGGGGGGGGGTCAAAAGTAACAGTCAGTAGCTGGTGTGGCCACCAGCAGCATTTAAGTACTGCAGTGCTTCTCCTCATGGACTGCACCATATTTGCCATTTCTTGCAGTGAGATGTTACCCCACTCTTCCACCAAGGCACCTGCAGGTTCCTGGACATTTCTGGGGGGAATAGCCCTTGCCCTCACCCTCCCTTCCAACAGGTCCCAGATGTGCTCAATGGAATTTATATCCGGGCTCTTCGCTGGCCCTGCAGAACACTGACATTCCTGTCTTGCATGAAATCACGCACAGAACAAGCAGTATGGCTGGTGGCATTGTCATGCTGGAGGGTCATGTCAGGATGAGCCTACAGGAAGTGTACCACGAGGGAGGAGGATTCCCTGTAACGCACAGTGTTGAGATTGCCTGCAATGACAACAAGCCCAGTCTGATGATGCTATGACACACCGCCCCAGGCCATGACGGACCCTCCACCTCCATATCGATCCGCTCCAGAGTACAGGCCTCGGTGTAATGCTCATTCCTTCGATGATAAACACAAATCTGACCATCACCCCTGGTGAGACAAAACCGCGACTCGTCAGTGAAGAGCACTTTTTGCCAGTCCTGTCTGGTTCAGCAATGGTGGGTTTGTGCCCATAGGCAACATTGTTGCTGGTGATGTCTGGTGAGGACCTGCCTTACAACAGGCCTACAAGCAGTCAGTCCGGTCTCAGCCTATTGCAGACAGTCTGAGCACTGATGGAGGGATTGTGCGTTCCTGGTGTAACTTGGGCAGTTGTTGTTGCCATCCTGTACCTGTCCCGTAGATGTGATGTTCGGATGTACCGATCCTGTGCAGGTGTTGTTACACGTGGTCTGCTACTGCGAGGACGATCAGCTGTCCGTCCTGTCTCCCTGTAGCGCCGTCTTAGGCATCTCACAGTACGGACATTGCAATTTATTGCCCTGGCCACATCTGCAGTCCTCATGCCTCCTTGCAGCATGCCTAAGGCATGTTCACACAGATGAGCAGGGACCCTGGGCATCTTTCTTTTGGTGTTTTTCAGTCAGTAGAAAGGCCTCTTTAGTGTCCGAAGTTTTAATAACTGTGACCTTAAGACACTAACAGCTTACAGATGGTAGGCAATTAACGACCCTTCCACAGGTGCATGTTCATTAATAGTTTATGGGAAACAGTGTTTAAACCCTTTACAATGAAGATCTGTGAAGTTATTTGGATTTTTACAAATTATCTTTGACAGATAGGGTCCTGAAAAAGGGACGTTTCTTTTTTTGCTGAGTTTAGATTGTGGAAGTAACACTTGTAAGAGTTTAGTTTAGATGACCGACAAACCATTCTCTTGGAGTTTGCCATGGAACGCTCATACATCAACATCACAGTGCCTATCGCTTATCACCCCATTACTTAAAATCTTTTCTCCCATTCCATATGGTCTCATTCTCTGATCCCTGAGCAAACACTTTTTTTTGGTTGGGGGATAACAGGTACATTATTTAAAGTCATTTCATATCACATTTTCCATTCATTATGTCACACATATAGATTATTTTTGTACCCGTGGGCTGCCACTCAGAAGAATAAATTAAAACTTTTTTTAAAGGTACATAACTACAAATTATTGGTCATATTACAGAGTATATTACAGTTTGGTAAATGGCAATATACCACGGCTAAGGGTTGTATCCAGGCACTCTGCGTTGCGTCGCACTTAAGAACAGCCCTTAGCCGTGGTATACTGGCCCTATACCACACCCCCCCCGTGCCTTATTGCTTAAATGTAACATTGTCATGTATTCTTATCTAGTCTTTCTTTGTGTGTTCAGACCAGAACCACACAGTGTTGGTGTTCCCGGGCCAGTGCGTACTGGACGGGGTCGGCTCAGGGGAACGTGAGCGTGGCTCTCCTTCTCCAGCAGCGCTGGCCCCACCTCCCACTGGCCAGAGGCAGAGGCCTTCTCCCCGCTGGACAGCAAGTGATACTTCTTCAAAAGGTAAAGTAATCTCCTTAAATTCACTTTAGTCAGTGAAAGATCTGGGACCAGGCCTTTTCACATGATCAGTGTGCTTTAGCCAATTCTCCTGACTGTGGCTGCATGACAATGAATTAAACACAGCAGAGGACTTTGCTAAAGAACAAACAGGCTAAAGTACCTCAGTGAGTAAGTAGTGTTGTTGTTTGTGCGGAATTGTCTCGCTCCCTCTCGAGGTAAGAGTACGGTGTTGCTCGGGCCGTGCCCTGGACCCTGGCTTCCCCAGGAGGAGCAGCCAGGCCGGCCTCCCCCACCACCCAGACTGTGCCTTCTACTATGTCCTCCTGCGACAAATGGTCCTCTTTATGGGCACCCGCTACTCCATGGTCAACCTGCACACGCTGAGGTCTGACCCTTACTGGCTGACTGGACAGGGATGCCTCAGGTAACCAACAGTGCGCTGACACATCCTGACGGGCACCTCTATCTCTTCAGGGAGCAGCAGTACAAGAGGTTTGACCCGGTGAAGGTGCGCATGACCAGAGAGGGCCAGTGAGCTCAAGACCTGGAATGGATAGGCTGCAGGAACAGGACTCACCAGGGCAATGACATTCTGTGACAAACAGTGGGGAGCCACAGCCCTTACATCAAAGTTGATGAGCCAAAAGGCTGAAACATTAGCTTGGGTACAAATCTGTTTCTGCTAATATTCCAGTCCTTGTAATCCATATCATATGCCAAACAGTTTTGAATGACAAGGAGTGGAATGATGGTGAAACAGACTGGAGGCCAGGCTACCAAAACATATAAAAGGCCATAATGTCTGTGCAATCTAAATATAGACGTGGCTGGAACCGGCCGGCTTCATTGGCCTAAAACTCAGTCATCAGTGCCATTGAACCGGACTTTCTTTGGTAAGACTCATGACACAATAAAACTGACACTAGTCATGAACATTGTTGAGCTCGTTACACCTGTGCCGGGCATGTTGAAGAGCACTGTCGACAATTCGTATTTTAAAGCTAATGTTCCAACATTCGTGAAGATCGCATTCATGGTAAATGCTGCAGGTATTGGCTCAATAGAAAAATATCTTTATAGACAAAACGCTCTACAACGTGCCTCTGATTGAATCCCGGCCCTAGTGACAAATACATGCAGTGGTAAATCAACAACTCCATGGAAAATGCTTTTGAATATCATATACGGTGCATTCAGAAAGTATTCAGACCCCTTGACTTTTTTTCACATTTTGCTACATTTTAGCCTCATCTTAAAATTAATTAAATAGTTTTTTTCCCCCTCATCAATCTACACACAATAGCCCATAATGACAAAGCAAAAACAGGTAAAGAAATGCTTGCAAATTTATCAAATCTGAAATATAACATTTACATAAGTATTCAGACCTTTTACTCATTACTTTGCTGAAGCACCTTTGGCAGCCTCAAATCTTCTTGGTTATTAAATACACCTGTATTTGGGGAGTTCCTCCCATTCTTCTCTGCAGATCCTCTAAAGCGCAGTCAGGTTGGATGGACAGCGTCGCTGCACAGCTATTTTCAGGTCTCTCCAGAGATGTTAGATCAGATTCAAGTTCTGGCTATGGCTGGGACACTCAAGGCCATTGTTCTGTTGGAAGGTGAACCCAATCTTTGAGGTCCTGAGCACTCTGGAGCAGATTTTCTTCATCAAGGATCTCTCTGTAACCTGCTTCGTTCATCTTACCCTTGATTCTGACTAGTCTCCCAGTCACTGCCGCTGAAAAACATCCCCATGCTTAACCTGGCACCATCCCTAACGGTGTTCTCCAGACGTGACGCTTGGCATTCAGGCCAGAGCTCAATCTTGGTTTCATCAGTCCTTTAGGTGCCTTCAAAACAATTGAATCCATTGTAGGAGAATAACGTAACAAAATGTGGAAAAGTCAAGAGGTCTGACCACTTTCTGAATGCACTGTACGTTTAAGCTTTGTCTTCTTAAAGATTTCTTAAGTATGTTTATGCTTTGGTATTGCACTTGTACATTTAAGATATTCAACAAAACCAACAATGTGTAATTCACTTTTTTGAGCCAAACTAAAAGTTATTTCTACAAAATCGCGTGTGATAACTTCTTTGGAACACTGCCGCCTTCCAGTGGTTAAATTATTTTATTACAGACTTATAAAGTGTAGAGTACTGTATAGGACATTTTGTCTACTGAAACGGACTTAATCCAAATGTATACTTATCCAGCAGCGTTGCTGATACTAAACAAAGAATATTCCTAGTTTAAGTGTCCAATAAATATAAATATACATTTTTTGAGAAAGGGCATCGGCAAGATTAGAACCTGTGACCTTCTGTGCCAGTAAGGGGGAGAGCATCCTAACACTTTTTATTTGATTTTTTTAAAGGTCAGTGAGTTAGTTATTTCCTATATCAGTAGATTATAAAGTTGCATTGGGATTTATCAAGAGCGAACAACACTTTCCCATGTCAAAAATCCTAAGGGGTGGATTAAATCTGTATCGCGGAAGATCAGCGTTAAAATGTAAAGGCAAGTTCCGATTGAGCCGAAAATATGCAGCATTTACCGTGAATGCAGTCTCTCTGAACGCAGGAATATCGCCTTTAAATTGAGCTATAACCTGGATATTCCGTAATACTTCTGCGATACAGATTGACTCCAGCCAGCCCTAAGTCATTACTTCACATGCTTGACATAGGCCTACATCACTTTGTTCTGAGCCAACTTCAACATCGGCATCTGCATCAGATTACACATAGTTCTGGACTAAAAGGCACTCTCAATGGAGATTCTCCATTGAAAGCACTTTTTAGTCCAAGTTAAGGCTAATTGGTCTAAGAAATCGGCCTCTAGACGATCAGTTTGGTAAACAGTTATAGACAGCCTTGTAAGGCCTCATGGTAATGTCAGCCAACACTTTGTTAATAATGTATAAGGTATCATCTCAGACAAGCAGTATCTCTTAGCTCTCTATCTAGTCTTTCGTTGTATTCTAGTCTTCAATCCATCTTTGTAAACACAGATTACAAAAATATGTAGCCTAAACACAGTCCTTGAAACAAGCAGCTTTACGAAATTTTTTCCCAGAAAATAAATAAATTATCAGCATTTTAATGTCTTATCAAAATGTGTCCTTTCAACACAGTGGTTTGGCAAGGTCTACTCAATACAACCAATGGTTTAGTATTGTATTAGAAGATACAACAGTCATTGTTGAAATACAATGTGTTAATTCTAGAAAAATAGGATAATGATACTGTACAATACTAACCTCTGACCCAGGAGTCAGACCTAATAGACAGTGCATTCTTGGGGTAAGGATTTAGTTCACTCAGATACGCTACCATTCCGATGCCAAACAGATCAGCTTTCACAGTGCAGACAACCACATGTATCTACCCACTCACGGCACATATTTGTATCCATTTCGACTTCCACTGGTAATAAAATGCATAGTAGCCTAGTTAGTTATACAATAATTAGGCATCTGAAATCCCTGGGCGTAACATTGTTTCATTTACTATAGGCTTTACCCGTCCTAGCCTAGCTAGTTTGCGTCCAAAAGGGCGCCCTATTCCCTACTGCGCACTACTTTTGACTAGAGCCCACCAGCCCTACATAGGGGATAGGGTGACATTTTGGACGCCAACCTAGACTGGCATGACGGTCTGAGCACCAGGAAGTTAGGTCCTTTGTGTCTCCATGGTTTCAATGAGCTTCCCAGTCTCTCTCTGGAGGCAACATCAAGTTAAATTATGTTAGATAGTGACAAAATGTCCTACAACTGCCTGTCTGCTTACACTGCAGAAAGGAGTCAGATGAAGAACTCATCTATTGGGTCTATATTGTGTGTGGGTGACAGAGCCTTTGCTGCTGGCTTAGCAGGAGTCTGTGGCCCCACAGGCCCTCTGGAGTAGCTCTCACCCGGCGATGCCCAGCTGATAACACCGCTATCCCAGGCTTGTGACCCTGCCTTGCACCCGGGACTGGCAGCTTTGGTAGAGCTGCTCACAACCCAAGTCCTGTGGTGGGGTGGAGGTGTGTGAGCTTCCGGTAGACAGGCACTCAGCTCCCTTGCCAGGCTCTCCAGGGAAGAGGCCCCCACAGCGGCTGGTCTCTCGGAACGCGGCGTCACCGAGACGCCTGTGTCCCTCGAGCTGGTCGCCATGGTGAAGTCTGTGTCCGAGCACGGGGTCGTTGTCACGGGGACACCCGTGTCCACGTTGGTCTCCGGCTCTTCCTCCTCCTCCAGCAGTAGATGGGAGATGGACAGGGAGGGCCGCGCCGGGGAGGCGGAGCATGAGAGAGGGGAGGATTCGTGGGGGTGGTTAACAGATAGCATAGCGGGGCTGCTACGCTGAGATGAGTAGCAGGAGCTGCCTGGAGGGGTGCTATAGCAGCTGTCTGAGCCCATGCTCTCCACCCCTCCCCCACACCGTAGACCCCCGGGTAAAACAGGCCTATCCAGGCTTGGATCGGTGCGCGGCCTGTTCCCTAGACGGGTCATCTGGCCGCAGGGCTGCAGGGCGTGGGCTGCTGGCGGGGTGGACACGACGCTCCTCAATAGCCCTCTGGGCGAGACGCTGGGGCAGGTCAGAGGGAAGGCACAGGTCAGGGTTCGCTGAGGCTGCTCTGGGGCTTTCACCTGGGGGACAGAGATTGACAGTCTTAACTTTCTCTGGAAGACTTGAGGTGAAAGGAATGGATGGTTCAACAATTATGGAGCCCACAGAGACAGGAAAAACAAACCTAAGTTCCAATTAAAGATGCACTATGCAGAAATCGCCCAGCCATTTCCTGGTTGCTAAAATTCTAATAGTTTGCCTAATTTCAGTTTCTGTGACAAAACAAGCAAGTACAGTGTAGATAATGATTGTACTATCTATACCACTGTGAAATAAATTTTCCATAACCAAAAATATTGTATTTGCAGTGATATACAGTGCAGTGATATACAGTGAGCTCCAAAAGTATTGAGACTGACACGTTTTGTTTAGGCTCTGTACTGCAGTATTTTGGATTTGAAATGATACAATACCTATGAGGTTAAAGTGCAGATTGTCAGCTTTAATTTGAGGGTATTTTCAGCCATATCGGGTGAACCTTTTTGAAAGTATAGCACTTTTTGTGCATCATCACCCCATTTTAGGGAACCAAATGTATTGGGACAAATTCACTTTTATGTATTCAAGTAGTCAAAAATTTAGTATTTGGTCCCATATTCATAGCACGCAATGATTACATCAAGCTTGTGACTCCAAACTTGTTGGATGCATTTGCTGTTTGTTTTGATTATTAATATTGATTATTGCCTGAATCAGTTTGTGATTTCATGGCTGTATTTAAACCTGCTAATTGATGATTGGTTAATAATGGTACGGTCCATATTGAGGGTAGGGTATTTAAGCAGGTGATATAGAGACCTGGGTTGTTTGAGCGCAACCTTTTATTTGGTTTATCCCCAGTTTATGTTCCTCTTGCAACTTCATTTGTTACTTCATTTTGTAAAGGTTTCTATTGGCCACAAAATAATCTGAAACCCAACGAAAACCAAGAGCAAATGCATCCAACAAATTTGTAGTCACAAGCTTGATGTAATCATTGCGCACTCTGAATATGGGACCAAATACTACACTTTTGACTAATTTAATACACATAAGTCTCCTAAAATGGGGGAACCATGTTCAAAACGTTCTGTAATTTCTAAACGGTTCACCCGAATATGGATGAAAATATCCTGGTCATTGTATCATTTCAAATCCAAAGTGCTGGAGTACAGAGCCAAAACAACAACAAATGTGTCACTGTCCCAATACTTTTGGAGCTCGCTGCATCTCTGTGCTGCACACAGACTGCATTTACATTATTTTGCTCTTTATCCTGATGGTTTTACAAGACAATCAGCCTGAATGCAGAACAGTAGTCTCACTGTAATTAAAAGATAATCATAGAGTAACTTCATCCAGCGTTACACGGTTTCAAGAGGAGGCTGGTGGGAGGAAATATAGGCGGGGCTCATTGTAAAGGCTGGAATTTTATCAACGAAACGGAGTCAATCACATTGTTTCCATTTGTTTGATACCATTCCAGACCTTCCTCATAGCTCCTCCCACCAACCGCCTCTGGTGTTTTCACAGCCATAGAGAATTGCTTCCAATTGATCCTCAGGGGGCAGAAACCACAGAGGTTTCACATAGCAGCTAAACATTTACCACAACTCTAAACCCAAACATATTTCAATCTCGAGAAGCAACTGGGCTTCACACGTCTCATTTAAATGTAGGGAAAGAAATGCAGCAAGACGACGCAGTGTGGCGAAGTTAAGACAAAAGGCACATCATAAAATACACGGTAGCTTATTTCCATCTATATATTACTGGCACCATCTCTGACCACAGATCCGCACAGGAGTCTGAATAAAAGTATTGTAGTGCAATATAGGAAATAGTGTCATGTCAATTAAAATACCTGAAAGAGTATCTTGTTCCCGTCCAGGTCTTCGGTCTGCCAGCGTGTGGCGCTGATGGGCGTGCACGGATTGGGCAGCAGGGGCACGAGCTGACCCATCTCCTCTACCCTGAACTGCAGCACAGCCGAGTTGCAGGCCTCCACCCTGACCCCTGGGGAGAGCTGTTTGAGAGCCAGCTGCAGACACAGCCCCGGTTCCGTGTAGAGCGTAAACCAACAGAACCCAGTCTTCTGCTCCTCCACCTGCCTCTGCAGCACTGTCTCATAAAGCCGCACCGCGTCGTCAAAGTTATCGTAGCTGCTGTAGAGCGTCACCCGCAGCATCTCCCCACCGCAGTGCACCGGGCGCACCCCCCACACAGGCATCCCCGTGCCCAGGCTGTAGAAGTCTCGGCTGGGCAGGAGGTAGGGCCGGAGCAGGGCATTGGCCGGGGAGGTGGAGGAGGTAATGTGGATGCCCCCGGTCCTCCCACCGCAGCTCTCCGTGTGGTGGTACTGCCAGGGTGGGCGCTGCAGGAAGTCCAGCACCCGGAGGATGCGCTCCTCGCCATAGGCCTCATGGAGGAAGACAGTCACAGCCAGGGAGGGGTACCCAGCCACGGGGCACAAGCGGGAGCGTGCATAGTCGCGGAGGGGGCAGGCCCGTTCAGAGACATGGAAGAGGCGCAGGCTGGGGCACACCCAGCGGAGGAGGCGGTCCAGGGTGTGCTGCAGCAGGAGAGAGTCCCCAGGGTTGGCCAGCAGGTGCATGCTCATCATCAGGGGCTCCTGGACCAGACTGGCCAGTAGCTCACCTGACAACACAGCCACAGAGGAACAAGGTTAGGGAGGTATGAATCAAGACATGAGGATCACAGTGAAACTGAGGGAAAACCCTTCCACTGACATTACAGAGTAAGACAGTCAGTTTGAACAGAATATTGTCTGTATCAGAAGAGACACCAACAAAGTACATGTGCAAATGAAATATAAATGGCTAATACTTACTGCTTGATGTCATCTTACTGCAATCAGATCTATAAAATAAGTGAGTGGCAGACAATTATAAAGACAATTCCAAAAACACACAATGGAATAAACAAATCAATAAGCCATTGTTTTAGCACGTGCTAAAAATATATCTTTGTACCATAATCTGTTCAGAAGTAAATTATCTAGGAGCCAGCTACCCCTCATGCTTGAAATCAAATGTAGGCACCATGGCAGCTAGGAGCATGCAGAGAAGAGTCATAATAGCCAGGAAGTAAAGCCGCACTGGATTTTGTTGTTGTTGCATTAAAACATGATTTTAAATGTATTTTCGGAAGGGCTCTTCTCACTACATACATCTCTTGGTAGAGTCAGGAGCCATTTTATCTATTTTTTTCATTGGTCCATTATCTTCCCCATTTACATCTTATAGCAAACCTATATTCTTGGCAGCCCTAGTGTGATGGAGAGGAATGGCAGAGCAGACAATCATATAACCCTAAATAATTTGATGTGCAACTTGTAATTACAAGGGAGTTATAGTTATTGTAAGGGAGTTATAGCGATGAGACAAGATAGTAACTACTAACAATTGGATACCATGAAATTGGGGAGAAAAGGGGTTAAACATTTTTTTTTATAGGCTATTACATAACAGCCTATAGGCCTATTTTTTTCACGGAATCTAAACTGATTGGATCCCCTTCACGTACTGAAAAAAATGCGCTATACAGCGCAAAGTTCGCCACGATTACAAGCCCAGACCACCACTGCTTTGATCTCCCATCAGGTCATAGAAATTAGACAATTAAATGGAGCACACAGTGTTTTCTGTTTTGTTTAGGCCTATGTGAGAAATGCTAAGATTTCCTCTTGTACGACAAACATAAATCGGAAGTTTTCCCTTTTCCATTAAACGAACATCATCAAAATCAAATGAATTTTTTTGTCAAGTTGGTTAGGACATCTACTTTGTGCATGACAAGTCATTTTTCCAACAATTGTTTACAGAGATTATTTCACTGTATCACAATTCCAGTAGGTCAGAAGTTTACATAGACTAAGTTGACTGTGCCTTTAAACAGCTTGGAAAAATCCAGAAAATGATGTCATGGTTTTAGAAGCTTCTGATAGGCTAATTGACATAATTTGAGTCAATTGGAGGTGTACCTGTGGATGTATTTCAAGGCCTACCTTCAAACTCAGTGCCTCTTTGCTTGACATCATGGGAAAATCAAAAGAAATCAGCCAAGAACTCAGAAAATAAAAAATTGTTCACCTAAGACAGGGATTTTTTATTAGGATTAAATGCCAGGAATTGTGAAAAACTGAGTTTAAATGTATTTAGCTAAGGTGTATGTAAACTTCCAACTTCAACTGTATATACAGGGGGTCCGGATTCGAGTCAATGTGCGTTGGTACAGGCTAGTCGAGGTAATATGTACATGTAGGTAAGGTTAAAGTGACTGCATAGATAATAAACCGCGAGTAGCAGGGGGGGGCAATGTAAATAGTCCGGGAAGCCATTTGATTAGCTGTTAGCAGTCTTATGGGCTTAGGGGTGGAAGCTGTTATTGAAGCCTTTTGTAACTAGAGTTGGCACTCCGGTAGCCCTTGCCGTGCAGTAGCAGAGAGAACAGTCTATGACTAGGGTGGCTGGAGTCTTTTTTGGGCCTTCTTCTGACACTGCCTGGTATAGAGGTCATGGATGGCAGGAAGCTTGGCCATTCCTGAGGGGAATAGGCCCTCTTCACGACTGTCTTGTTGTGTTTGGACCATGTTAGTTTGTTGGTGATGTGGACACCAAGGAACTTGAAGCTCTCAAACAGCTCCACTTCAGCACCATCAATGAGAATGGGGGCTTGCTCGGCCCTGCTTTTCCTGTAGTCCATTATAATCTCCTTTGTCTTAATCACATTGAGGGAGAGGTTGTTGTCCTGGCACAACACTGCCAGGTCCCTGACCACCTCCCTATAAGCGGTCTCATCGTTGTAGGTGATCAGGCCTACCACCGTTGTGTCGTCGGCAAACTTGATGGTGTTGGAGTCATGCTTGGCCATGCAGTCATGGCCCCCTGTGTTGAGGATCAGCGTGGAAGATGTCTTGTTGCCTACCCTTACCACCTGGGGAAGGCCCGTCAGGAAGGATCCAAATGCAGAGGGATGTCTAGTCCCAGGGTCCTTAGCTTCGTGATGTGTTTTGAGGGCACTATGGTGTTGAACGCTGAGCTGTAGTCAACGAACAGCATTTATACATTTTTTTGACCCCTAAATCGTGGTATCCAAATGGGTAGTTACAGCCTTGTCCCATCGCTGCAACCTCCTTCCGTACGGACTCAGGAGAGGCGAAGGTTGAGAGCCGTGCATCCTCCGAAACACAATGCCCGCTTAACCCGGAAGGAAGCCAGCCGCACCAATGTGTCGGAGGAAACAATGTACACCTGGCGACTGTGTCAGCGTGCATTGCGCCTGGCCCGCCACAGGAGTCACTCGAGCGCGATGGGACAAGAACATCCCTGCCGGCCAAACCCTCCCCCTAACCCGGGCGACGCTGGGCCAATTGTGCCCCATGGGTCTCCCGGTCGCAGCCGGCTGAGACAGAGCCTCGACTTGAACCAGAATCTCTAGTGGCACAGCTAGCACTGCGATGCAGAGCCTTAGATCACTATGCCACTCGGGAGGCCATCAATGAACAGCATTCTCACGTATGTGTTCTTTTTGTCCAGGTGGGAAAAGGCAGTGTGTAGTGCAATAGAGATTACGTCATCTGTGGATCTGTTGAGGCGATACGCAAACTGGAGTAGGTCTAAGGTTTCTGGGATGATGGTGTTGATGTGAGCCATGACCAGCCTTTCAAAGCACTTCATGGCTACACGTGCACTCCTTAAAATAGGCCTACCTCCTTTCTGCATCGGGACTCGGGCCTCATGTCCGGGGTGAAAAATCTACTTTTGAAAAGTAGCATGCTCAGATTCTCAGATAATTCTTGGTAAACTGCGATTTTTGTTGCAAACAAGACACACTAGTTTGGCATTAGAGAAATAAAGTAAGATGAATATATTTTAATAGAGTAGGTAGGCCTATTAATTATGGATGCACCAACATATCCACAGATGAGGCAGTCTCTCTTGCACTCCACACTGCACTTTCCCACCTGGACAAAAATAACAGCTACGTGAGAATTCTGTGGACTGTTCCCAAGAGAGCAAAGGTAACTAAACTAAATGACTATTGCCCTGTAGCAGTCACTTCTGTCATCATGAAGTGCTTTGAGAGACTAGTCAAGGATCATCTCCATCCTACCTTTCCATCTGGACAAGAGGAATACCTATGTAAGAATGTTGTTCATTGACTACAGCTCAGCATTCAACACCATAGTTCCCTCCAAGCTCATCATTGAGCTTGAGGCACTGGGTCTCGAACCCCACCCTGCGCAACTGGGTCCTGGACTTTGACAGGCTGCCCCCAGGTGGTGAAGGTAGGAAACAACATCTCCACCCCACTGCTCCTCAAACCTGGGGCCCCACAAGGGTGCTTTCTCAGCCCTCTCCTGTGCTCCCTGTTCACCCATGACTGCGTGGCCATGCACGCCTCCAACTCAATCATCAAGTTTGCAGACGACACTACAATGGTAGGCTTGATTACCAAAAACAACCAAACTGCCTACATGGAGGAGGTGGGGGCCCTCGGAGTGTGATGTCAGGAAAAAAACTCACTCAATATCAACAAAACGAGATGATTGTGGATTTCGGGAAACAGCAGAGGGAGCACCCCCCTATCCACATTGACGGGACAGTAGTGAAGGTGGAAAGTTAAGTTCCTTTGTGTACACATCACGGACAAACTGAAATGGTCCACCCACACAGACAGCGTGGTAAAGGAGGCTGAAGAAGTTTGGCTTGTCACCTAAAACTTCTACAGATACACAATCGAGAGCATCCTGTCGAGCTGTATCACAGCCTGGTACGGCAACTGCTCCACCTTCAACCGCAAGGCTCTCTCCAGAAGGTAGTGCGGTCTGCACAATGCATCACCGGGGGTCAAACTACCTGCCCTCCAGTCCAGGACACCTACGCCACCCGATGCCACAGGAAGGCCAAAAAGATCATCAAGGACAACAACCACCCGAGCCACTGCCTGTTCACCCCGCTATCATCCATAAGGCGAGGTCAGTACAGGTGCATCAAAGCTGGGACCGAGAGACTGAAAAACAGCTTCTATCTTACAGCAATCACAAACACAGAGGCTGCTTCAAACACAGACTAATATCACTGACCACTTTAATAAATGGTATTACTAGTCACTTTAAATAATGCCACTTTAATAATGTTTACATATGAGATGAGTAATGTAGGATATGTATAAACTGTATTTTATACCATCTATTGCATCTTGCCTGTGCCGCACGGCCATCACACATCCATATATGTACATATTCTTATTCCATCCCCTTACATTGTGTGTGTGTGTGTAAGGTAGTCATTGTGAATTTGTTAGATATTACTGCACTGCCGGAACTAGAAGCACAAGCATTTCGCTACACTCGCATTAACATATGCTAACAATGTGTATGTGACAGATACAATATTTTATTTAAATTTGACTGTGCTCTGAAGCTATGGAGCACAAGATGCTAGCAGAGAAGGATCTAACATTCAGAAAGGCATGTGAGATTGCATTGTCAATGGAGTTAACTCCCTGGTGTTCTTGGAATATTCAGGGAAAGCAAGAGAGGCTCAAATCATGTAAATGCAGTGAATACAGTTTACACTACTTCCAATGGGCAGAATTTGGATGGAAAGGATTTGGACATGCAGTTAGACAGGGGCCGCTGTTTCTCTGGTCTCAGAAGTGTGTTACCATTGCTCTGTCTCACCTGTAGTTAAAGAAACCTGTAACTGCGTTGACTACCTAATCAGGTGAGAAATTTCCTTCGCTCAGGTATGTTAAAGAGCCAGTGTAGTATGAAAAACAAAATGCGACTTTGCCATTAGTAATTGTCAAAAGGAGACAGACCTGCACTGATGGGCCGTAACTGGCTCGAGAAAAGTTGAACTGGCAGCATGTTTTCAGTGGAGAAGGCTGTGACAGCCAGACTCGGCATTCAAAGCTGTACTACAGAGCCACCAGGTAGTTTTCAGAAGGGCCAAATTTCTAAGATATCAAAACAAAAAGGTTATGACGCGTCCTGACACTCAGCCCATTTTCCAGAAGGCAAAATCGGTGCCATACTCATTGAAGGAAGTAGTGGACAAGGTGTTGAATAAGCTTGAGGAGACAAAGATCAAAGTCGAAAGGAGTTACTGGCCCGCGTCAATTGTCATCATTCCAAAGAGTGACAAATCTACTCGGATATGTGGCGATTATAAGGTCACCAACCAGAGCGTGAGACTTACAACCTTACCAAACACTGAGGACTTATTCGCTGCACTAGCTGGAGGGACATCGTTCAGCAAATTAGATATCTGGCACGCCAACCAGCAGCTCTAGTTGGACACAGAAAATCAACACTCACAGTGGGCTGTACAGGTATGTATACACCTCAGCTACGGTGTCTCAAGTGCTCCTTCAATGTTTCAGTTGGTCATGGACCAGATTTTACAAGCAATCGAACATGTCACCTGTTCCCTGAATGACATCCTCATCCCGGATGGTTCTAAAGAAGAACATCTGGATGAAGTGCTCAAATGTCTGGAAATTTACGGAGTACGAATGAAACTCTCAACGTGCAAGTTTTTACAAAGCAGCGTGGAATACTTGGGCCATAAAATTGATAAGAACTGCATCCCACAGATAAAAAAAAGTTGTGCCATCAAAGCACCCAAGCCAACCAACATAACAGAACTGAAGTCGTTCTTAGGCCTGCTATAGTATTATGACTGATTACTATCGGACCTGTCAACCTTGCTCCAGCTGTTGCACAACCTGTTAAGAATAGAAGAACCATGGAGTTGGACTGCCGCATGCGATGCAGTGTTAGAGAAAAGCAAACAACTGCTTCTACAGGGTAATGTCCTGGTGCACCAAACGACCCCTCAAGCTTGCCTGTGAGGCATCACCATATGGTGTGGGCGCCGTGATCTCCTACATCATGGACAATTGAGAAGAAAAACCCATTGTTTTTATTTTGCGGACGCTATCACACGCAGAAAATAAAAAGAAGGCCCTGTCAATCATCTTTGGAGTCATGAAGTTTCATAAGTACCTATACGGATGAAAGTTTACATTAATCACTGGTTGCAAGCCTTTGCTGGCTATTTTGGGACCCAAGGTTATGGTTCCAATTTTAGCAGCATTGAGAATGCAAAGATGGGCACTCCTACTCATGGCGTACAACTACGACATTGAATACCGAAAGTCAACTGATCACAGTAATGCAGACAGTGTTGTCAAGACTACCAAGAGAAGAGAAAGACAAAGTACAAGAAATAATGATCCGCTACTCAGCAAGGTTTGGAGTTACACTGTAAATGGGTGGCCAAGATAGATGATGGATCAAGTACTTACTTCATGTGAAGACACAAGTTGTCTGAAGATCAAGGCTGTGTACGCTGGGGTTTGTGAGTGATCATACCCCTAGCATAGACAGAGACTGTTGGAGGACTAACACCACAAACATCCTGGCATCTGTCAGATGGAGGCCTTAACCCGTAGCTACATCTGGTGGCCAGGGTTGGACCGTGACAGAGAAGAAAGTGCAGAGTTGACAGATCTGACAAACAATACAGAAGATGCCAGCTGTTGCACCACTTCATGTTTGGAGATGGCCCGAGAGGATGTGGCAGAGAATTCACATCACCTTTGCTGAAAAGTAAAAGCAGAACGTTTTAGTGCTCATCGACAGCCATTCAAAGAGGTCTCCAATGACATCAACGAACCTCATCGAAAAGGTACGAAGCCTGTTCACAGCCTATAGATTGTGCGAAGAAATGGTCACAGATAACGGACCCCAACTGGTCCGATTTAAAACAATTCCTTAAAAATAAAATCACAGAATCAAGCAGACCCTTGTTCATGCCTACCATCCTGCCTCGAATGGTGCAGCAGAAAGGTCAGTCCAGATATTTTTTTATTTTATTTTAATTTTATTTAACCAGGCAAGTCAGTTAAGAACACATTCTTATTTTCAATGGCGGCCTGGGAACAGTGGGTTAACTGCCTGTTCAGGGGCAGAAGGACAGATTTGTACCTTGTCAGCTCGGGGGTTTGAACTCGCAACCTTCCGGTTACTAGTCCAATGCTCTAACCACTAGGCTACCCTGCCGCCCCATATTCAAGCGAGCTCTGATGAAAAACATCTTGGGAGGATAACAGACTGTCTTGCTCAAGCATTACTTCGCCAACTTTCAGCCCCTGTACCGCAGTACCACTCACAGTCACAGGTCGGACCCAGTCGAGCTCTTCCTGAATTGCCAGGTCTGAACACCCTTCAACCAACCCCGACCTGACTACGCTAAAACAGTGGAAGAAAAACCAGGCAAACAAAAGAAACACCATGACCATGGTGGACTACACCTTCGAGTTTTCCAGGAGGAAGACAGTTCAGGCGACAGTAATCCAGAGACTGGGACCTGTGACTTACCTCATTCAGGACAGACAAACACACTTGTTCACATGTTGCTATGGAGAGGTGCCAAAAGGGACAACTTTTTTTATCCCTTATTCTCCCCAATTTTGTGGTATCCAAGTGGTAGTTAGTCTTGTCTCATCGCTGCAACTCCTGTACGGAATCGGGAGAGGCGAAGGTCGAGAGCTGTGCGTCCCCCCGAAACATAACCCAGCCAAGCTGCACTGCTTCTTGACAATGCCTGCTTAACCCGGAAGCCAGCCGCACCAATGTGTCGGAGGAAACACAGTACACCTGGCGACAGGGTCAGCGTGCATTGCGAGTCACTAGAGCGCAATGGGACAAGAACATCACTGCCGGCCAAACCCTCCCCTAACCTGGATGACGCTGGTCCAATTGTGCACCGCCCAATACGTCTCCCGGTCGCGGCCGGCTGCGACAGAGCCTGGACTCGAACCAGGATCTCTAGCGGCACAGCTAGCACTGCAATGCAGTGCCTTAGACAAACAGGACTACTTAACGGAGGACAGAGCTGTCAACCCTAGAGAACATCCCCCGATATCTCACAGACAGCTCCAGTTCTGACTGATATCTAATAGACAGCTAAAGTACTGACCGCTCACCTACGTTCCTGGACAGCAACCTCGGCCCAAGTCAAGTTGCCTAGCCAACACTGGAAACTTACCAACTCCAGCAAGCTCAAGGAGTCCCACAAAAGAAATTAGGAAAGTAGGTATCCTGAAAGGATCTGTAATGTTCCGAAAACACTTGACCTGTAAGTAACAAAAACAAGACTTCAGTTCAAAGACTGAAAAATCAAAATGGGGTTTGTTTACAATTGTGGTAATGCTTAAAATGTATATGTGAGATGTTACAGTGTAAACGAGTGTAATATATTGGTCTATTAACATGGTAATCTGCCTAGATAGGATTATCACTTACTTGATTGGTTAATACTGTGACCTCTTAATTTTGATACGTTGAGAAAACGTGCTACCTCGAACACGCCCCTGTGTTGTACTACCATGGTTTGGATTAGTAAAGTTTCCCAACGAACCTCTTCTCTTCTCTCCTGTCCAGTTATTCTATAGGTAATCAAATCAAAAACACTACAAATAGAAATGCGAGAGAGAAATGCTGGTTAATGAGGAAGGCTTTATAAAATAATTGCCTCTGTTTCTACAGATGGATTTTTGCAAGGCTACTTTGAAGCAAGGTACTTATTATTTGAAGTAAAGTAAAATATTCAGGTTTCAAACAGTTATACTGCCTCAAGCTCACACTGCAATGTGGTGGGTGAAATGCTGATAGTACTTTAATTACGAGTTGAGATTGAGAAATAAAAATTGCTCCTTTTTAAATGGTGGCCACAAGTTAACAAGTTAGAATTGTTATTTGTTGCGCAATGACTGGTCTTACAAAAGTAGGTTTCACTCCAGTAGCCTACAGACTTTTTGAGGAGCTACTCTCGGGCTGTCTGACAGGTGGTAGGCTATTCCGCTTCCCAAACTAGGCGCTGTTTGCTGTGATAAATAATATGCATGATGACTAGGGATGCACGATATATCGGTAAGCATATTGGAATCGGATGATATTAGCTAAAAATGCAAACTTCGGCCCGATGTCTAGTTTAATGCTGATGTGCAAAACCGATGTCAAAGCTGTCGTGCATACCTATATAACATAGGTAGATAACATAATGACGGCACGAAAAATACAGCGCTTATACGGAACAAAAGCAGAAAAATACCAAGAGCACACTTCCAAGAACTAAACAAGTTAAGTCGAGCAGTCATTTCAAAGAATAAGAACATTTCAGCGAGACAACTCAAAAGGTGAAATGGAATTCATT
The DNA here is from genome assembly GCF_036934945.1 of Oncorhynchus masou masou. NCBI lineage: Eukaryota > Metazoa > Chordata > Actinopteri > Salmoniformes > Salmonidae > Oncorhynchus > Oncorhynchus masou. The sequence continues at coordinate 45,470,959 of NC_088220.1, read as the reverse complement.
GACTATCAACCGATCTCTGTCGTGGATGATGCTGGCTTTCGCCGACTGGTCGAGCACCGGTACACAGTACTAAGTAGGTGCAATTTTTCAGATGTTGCCCTACCGGAGTTACACAGTATTGTTGAAACGCACATCTATGAGCTACTTGCTATGGGTGTCACTGCTATTAGCTTCACGACTGACATTTGGACCAGTGATGTCAGCTCCATGATCATGCGGAGTCTGGCAGCACAGTGGATTGACGAGGTTTTCGTACTGAGGAATGCCGTATTGCATGTTGAAGATGGTGGCTGGTTCTCATACCGCTGCTGCCATTTCAATGGCATTTGAGAACATGTTTGAAACATGAACACACTCCTAGCTCCATTTGAACAACTGACTCGAGAAATAAGTCTGCAGCAAAAGTGATACCCTCTGTCATGGCATTGAAATGCCTGCTCAGCAAAATTGCCGACACATACCATGGGGTTAAAACTTGCAAAAGTACTCAAGAGGCTGTGAACAAGCGATTTGGTGGTATTCTCTCCGAGCCTCTTTACTATGTCGCCACCATGCTCGATACAAGGACCGCTACTTCGATGCAGACAAGAAATAGGGTTTACGTGAAACATTAGACACAGCTGGACAAGATGGAAACGGACACAGTGACAGTGCGCACCGAGGAAGAGAGGCCACGGACAGAGCTGAAACTTCACTGCTTGACATGTATGATGAAATCCTGGTTGAGACTGAACAACGAAACAGCACAGCAAGTAAGTGAGAGAAATGTTTTTGATTATATTTTACTGGTAATGGGGGAAAATTATGCAAATGTCCTATAGACCGATAAGCATAAGCATTTCAACAGCTAACCGATTAACGGTTAACATATGTCCTATTAATAGACATAGGTGATTTTACCACCAATCAGAAATAAATTATTAGTCATTGAATTGATTTGCCCAATAACCAAGTTAAATGTGTAGTGTAGGGCTATGAATTGGGCAGCTAGTAACCTATTTGCTAATAGGCTAATTATTTTCTGGCCACCGACAAGCTCAGGAACAAATTGGCTGGAGGTCAAACCTAGTTGCCAAACCCTGTTGTATATTTAAGCAATAACGAGGTGGTGTGGTGTGAATTCACATTATAAACTGGGTGGTTCGACCCCTGACTGCTGATTGTCTGACAGCCGTGGTATATCAGGGGTATGACAAAATATGTATTTTTACTGCTCTAATTACATTGGTAACCAGTTTATAATAGCAATACGGCACGTCGTGGGTTTGTGGTAAATGGCCAATATACCATGGCTAAGGGCTGTTCTTACGTTCGATGCAATGCGGAGTGCTTGGATACCGCCCTTAGCCATGATTTAACCTGTGTTTAACTAGGCAAGTCAGTTAAGAACAAATTCTAATATACAATGATGGCCTTCCAAAAGACCTCCTGCGGGGACAGGGGCTGGGATGAAGAATATATTAAATAAAAATATAGGACAAAACAGACAACACGACATAGTGAGACACATGACAATAACATGGTGGCAAACATCGCAGCAGCATAAAACACGGTACAAACATTATTGGGCACAGACAGATGTATATATTTAATGTATTTACATGAATGGTGACCACAACCCTCCCGAAAATACATTTACATAGTGTATTAATGCGACCTTTTCCACCTTGCTCAATGTATTCAATTTCAAATGTGGCTCCCAGTGCGACTTTACTTCCAGACTATTATCTGGCAGCTCCTTCTCTGTACGTTCCTAGCCCATCAGTGTCATCTCGCCGTGGAAACATGCATCTTTCGTTACTATGACAACGGCTATGTGGTGAGTTTGAAGCCCAGCTGGTAACTAAACAGCAACAATCAAGCCAACAGTAAAACAAAAATGCTAGCTAGTTAAGGTTAGTAAACCACATTAAGTTATCTTACTTGTAAGTTGACACAATAAGATTATAAGTGTAACTGTAGCTACCTAGCTAATTTAGACCAGAAAGAGGTTGACCATTTACAATTGCCTGTTTGGGCTGATGTTGCATGCAAAAACGTTCGGCAAGCTATCTTTAGCTATTGTAGCTAGCTAGTGATTCCCACCCACTAAGTTGTATGTGACTCGTTTTAAATTACTAACGTTAGCTAATCACACCGCCTGTAACGTTGATAGAAAACACTGAAGTAGATTTAGCTGGGGAACTTATACTGCACAAAGGGAAATGGTAATGATTCACATCTTGCCAGTACTTGGATACCGCAAACAAATGCTAGCTAGCGAACTAGCTTAAGGAACTTACTCGGCAGTCTCAGCTCCCGAATCCACGTTTTCAACGGTTCCGTTGAATAGAATCGATCTTCGTAGCATTGTCCGATAATGCCACCGGACTTCAATCGAGTCCTATGGAGAGAAGCACATTTTTTTGTAGTGGCCCTAACTTCTAGACTGATGACAAGAATTGGCACCGTTCAGTCAGCCCGTGAGCAAAGTATTTTTTTTCCACAAGCATCGTTCGAGCTGGGACACTGACGTCATCTGCTGTACTGGTACCTTGAGACGTAACTATTTTATACAGGGAGTAGAATGTCATTTAGGAAGTCTATAAAAAAAAGGAGAACTAGAAAAGTCGTGTCTACTCACGAGCACATGAATAAATACGTGCAGAGTTGACCAGGATAAATGAAAAATGGGAGAAAGGGCTTAGTCTACTCTAAATGAGGAAAATAATATGCAGAATAGCGCCAGATGGCAGTCGTCTCACCGTCACGTATGAGCAGACAAAAGGATAGTCCAGACGGGTTAACTACACTTTGAGGGGCAAAGGAGGTAATACCACTTCCGTAATGTAAATGAGAATGGAATCCTGAGAAAATGAGGCCATCATCTGTCACATTTCTGTTAAAGAGCATTAACAACCCTGGCACCTATGCCCCATTTTAGACCTTGTTACATTGCCACATGCTTGATGTGTTCTAGCTTGTGATTTGTTTGTAGACATAGGAAATATAATGATTCTAGTTCTGTGGTAGCCATTCTGGAACATTGGAGACCATAATTGGCATCGTCTGTTGGCCACAAATGTCTCATTAATAAATACTTTTTATAATAATCAACATTAACTTGTCATAGCAGCTGTCTGTATTATTTGTGAGATGCACATTTATCCCATGTCATGTGGCCTCAACCAAATGAATTGCACACTGAGAAATAACATCCACTTGAGGGGATTCAGTAAGAAACATTGCAGTTCTAAAGCAAGTGCAGACTCAGTTGGCTGAAAGCAATACAAATGGTTATGTTGAATTCCTCTTCATGGCTGTGTAACAGTTTGACTGTGGTTCCCTTTATGCATTAGGCTTAAATTATGGTCAGAAGAGCAGATATTTTCACAGTAAAGACAATTTTAGTGTGGCTTTCTCTGCTCTGAGAGAGGAATACACAAGGCAGTTGTGAAACAGGTAGGAGGCAAAATTCCCTTCGTTGTACAATTTATTTTTCTACACTTAATATGATAAACTAGGCCCTGTACAGTCCACTTTAGTGAGTACAATTATTTACAATTTATACACATTAAAACATGGTGATAAAATGGTTCCAATTCAAATGCAATAAGAAAAAAAATGAACTTCCCTTTGTGATCTGCATTGGGAAGAACCTACAATTCCAAGGAGAGAAATATTTCTGGGCTGACGATCCAATTTTACAATAGGCCCCATTGAAAAAGAAAAAAACATACACCTTGTATAGAGCACTCCATAAGATAAAGCATGCTATCAAGCAACTGCTCCTGTTCTCTGCAAACCAGCAACAACATCCATGTCCTCTTCTCTTTGATTAAAGTCAAAGGGGGAAAAAAGGCCAATAGTGTCTGACAACCTGTACAACCAGCATGGTGCCACGAAAAAACACAAACACATTTACATCAACATTTAAAATGGGAGAAATGTCAAATATATTCTTGGTCTTTGTGTAGCCAACCCACAGTCGCTTGGTATATGTTTTGTTTATGCTAGTTTTCTTTTCCTTTGTTTGTTGGGCAGTACTTTTCCTTTGTTTATAAATGCAGTACATTTGATGCATTTCCCACTGTCCGCCCAAATTCTCCCCAAGGCCACATAAGGAACATGAAACTGTAACAAAACTATATCCAATCCCTCCATTTAGCTAAAATATATTTTAAAAACCTTGTCTTTTTTTTCCAATGAAAGAAAGGTAAGCTTCCCAGTATCAGACAAACTTCCAAGTTCATACACATAACACAAGACCCCCCCCCCCCCCCCCAAAAAAAGTATTGTTTATTTTTGTGTCAAGTTTGATTGAATTCACGCCCTTATGCTACATAAGTATACACTTTGCGATCCTCCGGTGTCCGTGCCAAATATTCCCGCTCAATGAGTCCTTCAATGCGCTTCTTGATGACTACAGGACTGGGGAGGAATCGCGATCGCAATTGCTGGGTGACCTGGAGAGATGGTACAAACACAATCAGAACCGGATCTTACATCTAATTACTGAGAGGTACAGACAGAAGTACCCCAAAACACCTCAATGTTCATACACTGTATTCCACTGACCTCTGCTACCAACACGTTATGCTGCATCTTCTTTCTAGACTTCATGATGCGGACGATGGCCGCCTCGATCTCGTGCTTCCTATCATCGTCCACTTTCTGCCGCGTCTCCTTCCTCTCCGGGTCCGTCTCTCCTTGCTTAGCGGCGACTAGCGACCAACACAAGGAAACCAGTTTCAGCCAGGCACCTCATATGACAGCTACACACACAGGACTATATCATTGGGCTCCCAAGTGGCGCAGCAGTCTAAGGCACTGCATCTAAGTACAAGAGGCATCACTACAGTCCCTGATTCGTATCCAGGCTGTATCACATCCGGCCGTGATTGGGAGTCCCATAGGGCGGCACACAATTGGCCCAGCGTCATCCGGGTTAGGCCGACATTGTAAATAAGACTTTGTTCTTAACCGACTTGCTTAGTTAAATAAAAATAAATTCCCGCTACACAGGTAAATCTTTGGCTGGGCTATCCAGACGAGTGGATATCAGTTGTGTTTTCACTAAAACTATCTGAGGTAGAATCAGAGAAATAGAATCTCATTATAATTCTGTGGTTAGAATGACCCTAGAAGGTTGGTATGCATACAGTTCAACGCCATGCTTCAGAAACCAATATTGAAACAAAATAAATCCTGGTTGTTTTTGTGCCATTTTGGTTTTGCATGCCATAGATCTTTAAATCTGTGTTCTACAAGAACGGTCTGTATGGCTAACTGGGTTTGTCTACCTGTCTGGATCTTGACGCGGTGCAGCTTGGAGGTGAACTGGTCGTTGACGGTGAACACATGACCGTTCTCGATCTCCTTGGACTTGGGCTCCTTAGTGAGGACCCGCTGGGTGGGCTTCCCGCAGGCCAGCGACTGCAGCGCTCGCACTAGCTCCCTCTCTGGGATGTCTGTCTCCTGCTGGATCTCCTACACAGCAGAGAGTGAGAGATGGGGAAAAGAGGATAGATGGAGATGAGGCAGAGGGATCCTTTGATCCATGACTGCACTATGCTGCTAAATTGTTTTTTAGAGAAACAAGAGTGTCTAACGTTTTCAGTTCAATATAACTTTATTTATTCTCTCAGGGAAAGACATTGCCAGACCACAAACTTGAACATCCTGCACATATAATAAAGATATCACTTTGCCCAAATACATCCCTACTTACAAACTTGACTTTATTCTGTGATGTGCTACGCATTCAATTAGCAGCTGTACCTCAAACATGGACTTCTCCCGGTTGTTGAAGATCATGAGTATTGTCATCTGGAAGGTGGACACCTGCAGTATGTGCTTCCTGGTGTTGGAGCCTGTTACTTGGGCACCGCCCACCCCCACCTCCAAGCCGTCCTCCTGGGAGGAGAGGAGAGGTCACAACCGGCCGGCCGCCTTCAGGTAACTCAGTCACACAGGAGTAATCAATGTAGCCTCTGTTCAATCACTGACTATGTCATGCTTATATAAACACACACAGTTGAAGTCGGAAGTTTACATACACACACACACACACACACACACACACACACACACATACATACACACACACATACATACAAGATCTTTGTCCCCAGGTGCAGTTGCCAACCGTAGTCTGGCTTTTTTATGGCGGTTTTGGAGCAGTGGTTTCTTCATTGCGGAGCGGCCTTTCAGGTTATGTCGATATAGGACTCGTTTTACTGTAGATATAGATACTTTTGTACCCGTTTCCTCCAGCATCTCCACAAGGTCCTTTGTTGTTGTTCTGGGATTGATTTGTACTTTTCACACCAAAGAATATTAATCTCTAGGAGACAGAATGCATCTCCTTCCTGAGTGGTATGATGGCTCTGTGAGCCCATGGGGTTTATACTTGCGTACTATTGTTTGTACAGATGACCGTGGTACCTTCAGGAGTTTGGAAATTGTTCCCAAGCATGAACCAGACTTGTCGGTCTACAATTTTTGTTCTGAGGTCTTAGCTGATTTCTTTTGATTTTCCCATGATGTCAAGCAAAGAGGCACTGAGTTTGAAGGTAGGCCTTGAAATACATCCACAGGTACACCTCCAATTGACTCAAATGATGTCAATTAGCCTATCAGAAGCTTCTAAAGCCATGACATAATTTTCTGGAATTTTCCAAGCTGTTTAAAGGCAGTCAACTTAGTGTATGTAAACTTTTGACCCACTGGAATTGCGATACAGTGAATTATAAGTGAAATAATCTGTCTGTAAACAATTGTTGGAAAAATTACTTGTGTCATGCACAAAGTAGATGTCCTAACCAACTTGCCAAAACTATAGTTTGTTAACAAGACATTTGTGGAGTGGTTGAAAAACTAGTTTTTAATGACTCCAACCTAAGTGTATGTAAACTTCTGACTTCAACTGTATTTATATGTACATTTTCTTATTCCATCCCTTTAGATTTCTGTGTATTTGGTATTAGTTGTGGAATTGTTTGAATATAGTTTGTTAACAAGACATGTGTGGAGTGGTTGAATAACTAGTTTTAATGACTCCAACCTAAGTGTATGTAAACTTCAACTGTAGCCCCCCCACACATCAATGTTCATGCCATATTCAAAGGCAAGTACAGCCTTCATACACCTGCTGTTATCAAGGCCTGATGTTGATATTAGTGGTGTGTGTGTGTGTGTGTGTGTGTGTGTGTGTGTGTGTGTGTGTGTGTGTGTGTGTGTGTGTGTGTATCAGTCTGTATACCTGCCAGCCAGTCAAAGGCTGTCCCCTGCATACCTTTTTGATTGGCCCGTAGAAGGTGGCATTGAGGTCTGCAGAGCCCATGTGATGCTGCAATGTAAGCTGCCTGCCGCTGTGTTTTGCCAGATAAAATCTATGGCCACAAAATCAGAAGACAGTCACACATTACAGCATTAAAAACAAACACAGACAAAGGACAGCGCCCCGCATCCACAACCTGCTGCAGGGTATTACATGGCCTCTGCTATGCAAAGTAAATGAGATAGACAAACCTTCTAAAGACTTCAAATGCATGTCGAGGAGAAGGGGGGATATTACATTTGGGCGTGGCAGACTGCGTTGGCCAGTAACCTGTCGTCAAAACCCTCACTGTGAGATCGACTCCACCCAACGACACCTGGGGATGGAAGTTAGATCTACGTCTTTCACTGAGGTTCCGAATTGTCAGAATGACCATCAAAAGCTCCATAAGATGTGCTCTTCGCTTTGAGAGAGCTAGGTTAAATAGAGAGCAATAGTAATGGCTTCTTTGGACAAACCATATGGGAAAATGAATGAAGTTTTTGATAAATGCCAAAAATATGGTCTGTGGTAAAGACAGGCTTAGGTGATCTTATATGTTTTGTCCCAAAACCCTATTCTTTCCCCATAGGAATGGCTGAACAAACCAGAGGTAACTCATTTCTATTTTTTTTAGGACTACAAGCTGGCGAGCTCTATGTTCCCCAGAACCAACACTGGACTGGTTCTGTGAGTGGGTGTCTCACCGCTGTTGACTGTAGATGTTGACGGAACTCGTCCATGGTTGTGTTTGAGATGCTCATGTCTCGGAACATGCCTTCTAGTTTGGAGGTGAACTGGCAACCACACTCCGTCTGGCCAGGGGAACCAGAGAAAGAGGAAGAGAAAGAGATATACGGGATGATACAGATCTATTAAACAACACTTCACTCGCACTATCGTTTCTGTCACACTGACTCTTCACTCAGCTGAGCTGTAGTTCAACATACAGTTTGTACGGTTCAAAAGGTGTAAAGTACTTAAGTAGTACTTGACAGTATGTTTTACTTAAGTCTTTTTTGGGATATCTGTACTTCACTATTTCTATTTTTGACAACTTTTAATTTTACTTCACTACATTCCTAAAAGAAATAATGTACTTTTGACTCCATACATTTTCCCTGAACCCCAAAAGTACTTTGTACATTTCGAATGCTTAGCAGCACAGAAAAATTGTGCAATTCACGCACTTATCAAGAGACCATCCCTGGTCATCCCTACTGCCTCTGACCTGGCGTACTCATGAAACACAAATGCTTTATTTATGAATGATGTCCGAGTGTGCCCCTGGCTCTCCGTAAATTTAAAAAACTAAGAAAATGGTGACGTCTGGTTTGCTTAATCTAAGGAATTCTAAGTTACTGGTACTTCTACTTTTGATACTTAAGTATATTTAAAGCCAAATACATTTACTCAAGTAGTATTTTACTGAGTGACATACTTTTACTTTAGTTATTTTCTATTAAGGCATCTTTACTTTTACTCACGTATAACAATTGGGTACTTTTTCCACCACTGGTGCAGTTCAAGTTAAAAATATATTGCATTGTGTAAAGTACCAGAACTGGGATCAAAATACAATTTAATAATAATTTAAAATATTTTAGCTTTGCAATTGAACCAAATCAAAAATAACCAAAAGTGCAAACCACGCCCACATGGCACCCCAAGCAGGCTAACGCAAATACTCAAAGTATTTGAAGATAGGTCTGGCATATACTTATATTGCAAATCTTAAGGTTGCACTTATTAGGTATTGAAGGTGCTACAACACAATGCATTCGGAAAGTATTCAGACCCCTCGACTTTTTCCACATTTTGTTATGTTAAAGCCTTATTCTAAAATTGATTTTCTCATCAACCTACACACAATACCTCATAATGATAAGGTGAAAACAGGTTTTTAGAAATTGTTGCAAATGTATTAATTCTAAGAAAACAGATGCCTTATTTCCATAAGTATTCAGAACCTTTGCAATGAGACTTGAAATTGAGCTCAGGTGCATCCTGTTTCCATTGATCCTCCTTGAGATGTTTCTACAACTTGATTGGAGACCACCTGTAGTACATTCAATTGATTGGACATAATTTTGAAAGACACCCACCTGTCTATATAAGGTCTCATAGTTGACAGTGCACGTCAGAGCAAAAACCAAGCCACGAGGTCGAAGGAATTGTCCGTAGAGCTACGAGACAGGATTGTGTCGAGGCACAGATCTGGGGAAGTTTACCCAAAAAATGCATTGAAGGTTCCCAAGAACACAGTGGCCTCCATCATTCTTAAAATGGAAGAAGTTTGGAACCACCAAGACTCTTCCTAGAGCTGGCCGCCAGGCAATCGGTGGAGAAGGGCCTTGGTCAGGGAGGTGACCAAGAACCCAATGGTCACTGACAACCATCTCTGTAGTACTCCAGCAATCAGGCCTTTGTGGTAGAGTAGCCAGACAGAAGCCACTCCTCAGTAAAAGGCATATGACGGCCCGCTTGGAGTTGCCAAAAGGCATCTAAAGTACTCAGACCATGAGAAACAAGATTCTCTTGTCTGATGAAACCAAGATCGAACTATTTGGCCTGAATGCCAAGTGTCATGTCTGGAGGAAACCTGGCACCATTCCTACGGTGAAGCATGGTGGAGTCAGGATCATGCTGTGGGTATTTTTTCAGCGGCAAGGACTTGGAGACTAGTCAGGATCGAGGGAAAGATAAACAGAGCAAAGTACAGAGAAAACCTTCACCAACCTCAGACTGGGCAAAGGTTCACCTCTAACCAGACAACGACCCTAAGCACACAGCCAAGACAACGCAGGAGTGGCTTCGGGACAAGTCTCTGAATGTCCTTGAGTGGCCCAGCCAGAGACAACATCTCTTCAGAGACCTGAAAATAGCTATCCAGCGACGCTCCCCATCCAACCTGACAGAGCTTGAGAGGATCTGCAGAGAAGAATGGGAGAAACTCTCCAAATAAAGTTGTGCCAAGCTTGTAGTGTCATATCCAAGAAGACTCAAGGCTGTAATTGCCAAAGGTGCTTCAACAAAGTACTGAGTAAAGGGTCTGGATGCTAATGTGTATGTGATATTTCTGTTTTTTATTTGTAATAAATTTGAAAAAATTACTTCCATTCCTTTTAGAATAAGACTAAGGTCACAAGATGTGGAAAAAGTCAAGGGGTCTGAATACTTTCCGAATGCACTGTATATCTGAAACAAACAGTTGATGAATCTGTTAATGGATGGAAGATCTTAAGATACTGTTCTTCCTCATCCTGTTTCCTCACCTTGAGTTTAGAGATCATGTTCTTCTCAGAGTCGTCCGAGACGCTCTTGTTGGTGAGCAGTCTCCTGGCCAGGTGCTGTTTGTAGTACCTCTCAAACACATCCTTCTCCTGCATGAACCTGAAGAGCACCATGGCCTTGTCCAGGATCGACTCCACCTCCTGCTCCGTCAACTACACACACACAGAACGAGAGGACAGCGAGTGTTACACGACCACACATACACACTTTAAATGATTACATTTGAAACACTGATTTAATCAAATATATTGAACTCCTTATACAGTGCGCTCTAAAAGTAAAGGGACAGTGACCCATGTGTGGTTGTTTTGGCTCTGTACTCCAGCACTTTGAATTTGAAATGATACAATGACTGAGGTTAAAGTGGAGTCCATCGGCTTTAATTTTAGGTAATTTTCATCCATGTCAGGTGAACCGTTAAGAAATTACATAACTTTTTGTGCATTTTAGGCGGCCAAAAGTATTGGGACAAATTCACTTATGTGTATTAAAGTAGTAAAAAGTGTAGTATTCGGTCCCATATTTATTGCATGCAATGACTACATCAAGCGTGTTACTCTACAAATGTGTTGGATGCATTTTCTGTTATATTTGGTTGCGTTTCAGGTTATTTTGTGCCCAATAGAAATTAATGGTAAATAATGTATTGTCATATTTGTGCGTATAACCTCACTCATAATTATTCACAATTTATTCCAGATTAACTGTAATCATGGTAGCATCCAAATTAATGTAGACGTGTTTAGAAATATATTATATTCTTATTTACAATAAAAGTGACACAATACATTATTTACCATTCATTTCTACTGGGCACAAAATAATCAGAAACACAACCAAATATGTGTCACAATCAAATGGCACCTATTCCTTATATTGGGACCTGGTGAAAAGTAGGGCACTATGTAGTGAATATGGTGCCATCGGGCTCTGGTTAAAAGTAGAGCACTGTATAGAAAATATGGTGTCATTAGGGACGCAGCTTGTGTGCCCTGAGGAGAGGAACGTTCCTCCCCATTACATCAGAAAACGACTCACTCCTTTTACGCCTTTCTTCAGCTTGTCGTCGATGAACAAGGAGAGGTACTCGGGGGAGCGCGAGTTGAGGTTGAGGAAGTATTCAAAGTCCCCTGCGATGGTCTGCTTGAAGAGCCGGTCGTTGTTGAACGACTCTAGAAGGAAGCGGTCGAAACGAGACTTCAGATCCAACAGACCCTGCAGAGAACAAAAACAAGAGGAAGGAAGAACACATGACATTATTGGAAAGCAATGGCACTTACTACATGCTCGTGTATCTGCCATCTAGTGGCAATATGGAGTATAACAACAGAAATTGCATCCCGACAGTGGATTTAAAAGCATTGAATTGGTATAAGCATTCACTGGAGTTTCCCCTATTGTTAAATCCATGACCAGGGAGTGTGGAAATGCAGCCAGAATGGGAATGTAGCCAGATAATTTTTTTGTGGACCCCCTGCCAATGATGTCACTTCCGGTGTAAATTACCTGGATGTAATCCACAGGGTTTTTGCCCTCGCCCTCCTCTGACACCAGCGCCTTGCCCTGCTCGCGGAGGTAGGAGCTCATGCACTCACACATGGTCTTCAGTCCGTTTGGCACTCTGCTAAAGAGCTTATACATACACGCCAGGTCTGTGTTCACGCATGCACGCACGCACGCACACGGGCACACACATCAGTACAAACACATTCGTATCCAAAGACCACCCACCAATATCTTTCACCATAAATATAGAATTGCTGACATTGATATCAAAACAATGGCACGTGTGGTGCCAAGTGTGCACACGATAACAACACATATTCACACAATGTACATTACTCAATTATTCTGCTCTGCAAAAGACCTCAAGATGTATGCAAATGTCTGACACTAACATCGGGGTGAAATATCCCTTTCATGGAAAAAGAAAAAAGTCTGGTGTCCCAAATGGCACCCTATGCCCTATATAGTGCACTACTTTTGACCAGAGCCCTATCGGCCCTGTCAAAGGTATTTCACTGCATAGGAAATAGGGTGCCGTTTGGGATGCAAAGTATAGCTGGGACTGGAGTAGTACTAGTGTGGCAAACTGACCCTCTGTCTTTCCGTTCTTGAGCATGTGGACGAGGCCCGAGTTCTCCATTTCCACGATGGTCTTCATGTGCTTGGAGATGAGCTCCCGCTCCACCACCTTCACAATGGGCTCTTCTGTCGTCTTGTCTAGGCAGTGCAGCACGCGCTCGATCTCCTCGTTTATTCGCGCCTCCACTTTCTTTATGTACACGCTTGCGCTGTTCTCCGCCAAAAACTTTTGACTTTCCATCTGGGAGGGCAAACAAACACGGGGTTAGGAGCGCCTTGGGTGACAGAGGGCATACACATGATGTACATATTATGATAATAGTAGGCAAACAACAAATATCAATGCAAGTCAACGTGCATGACATATAGCATTGATGCGAATGAAATGTATGAATAGATGTGGTGGGGAGGGGATTCTTACAAACCTGGAAGAACTCTGCAGACATTTCTAAAAACGGGGCCTCAAAGTCCTCTTCGTAAACCGACCTCCCTTCGAGGCCTAAGATCATTAACATCTGGCAGGCATTTCTGATCGCCCCCCTGAGAGAGAGCAAGAGAGACAGACAGACAGACAGACAGGGTCAGGTTAACTTGACAACTGTGGGAAGCATTGGGGTCAACATGAGCCAGCATCTATCTCTGTGGAACACTTTCAACACCTTGAAGAGTCCATGCCCCTATGAATTGAGGCTGTTCTGAGATAAAAGTGGGGTGCAACTCCTAATGTTTTGTACGCTCAGTGTATAGGATATCATTTAGGTCTGGGTCAGCTCAAAGACTATCAGATACTTTTTAAATTCAACAAAGAGCACAATGAAATAATCATGGATTACGGTTGTGGTTTTCTTCATCGAGAAAAACACTGCTTCCTTCAGCTCAGAAACTGTGGCTCTGTTTGAATTCCTTCAAAGTGCATCCTTCCCTCCTCCCTTCAAACAGTCGATGCTTAGACATGACTGGACAGATGAACACAAGCTTTCCGCCGCATGGCTTCCAGTCATTTCCAGTGATTACACTTATGTCATTTCAGTGATCCCTTCAACGAAGCTAGGAGTTTGTACACTTTTAAAGAAGTCGAACGGGACCTGTGTATAGGGTCATATTATTATACCTGTCCACCACTTCGCCCTTCCTCTCTCGTGCGATCATGTCCAGGAGGGTCTGTCGGAGGTGGTCTCGGATGCAGCCGTAGCGCACCACCTGGTCTCTGAAGATGATCAGGCCCAGGTTATAGACGTTCTCCACATTGTTCTGCTGCACATACACCCGGTCCTGGGAAACAAGAGAATGAGAGGGTGAATCATTCAAGGCTGATCTTGGGCAGGTTTTGCATTTCCCCCACTAATGGTTATGTTTAAGATTAGTGGACGGGAAGCTGATCTCAGATCTGTACCTCACCCCGGAGCGCGTTTGAGACCTGCAGCCAGGAAGCAATGCATTACCAGTCCAAGGGGGGTTACGAGATGACACTGTATTGAGAAATACAGTCAAATCCTAATAACTAAGAAGTGTGCACGTCTGATAAGCACAAATTGTGCATGTGAGCAGTTACGTTTTCTAAAAGTGTGATGATGCAAAACACAATGATGCAAAATGTAGCATCACTTTTAGATTTGTGCTGTATCTTGAAAACGTATCTGCTGACTGGAACAACATGAATGAACAAAATACTAAAAACATGTTTGTTTTTTGTAAAACATCCCTGGTTTACGACTGCACCTTGTAGCTGTCAGAGCCATGTATTTAGAGAGTTTGGACATTGAGGTTTCTGCATAATGATGCATTTACATGACCCTACAATACTATGGCAGCCATGTTAGCACCCCATTAATTTAAAATGGGGAATATTAAAATAATGCTATGTATGTCTAGAATTAAAACATAACTCTCTAAATACATGGCTCTGGTATCTGGTGGTGCCACTCACCATGTACATGAGGATGTCTCTGATCATGACCATGGCTGTCTGGTGGTCGTTCCAGGCTTGGTTTAGTGTTTGGAGGAAGTTGTTGTTTAGTGAGTTGAGGACATCTTCCCGTACCTATGGGGAAGCAGTAGCACAGTCAGGCAGAGAGGCATTCGTTTGATACTACAACACCACACTGATGACTTGGCACACTGAGCCCATCTCGCTTTCTCTGCATGACACACTCTCTGTCCGTGAGTCTCTCCCTCTACAAGCTCCTCTCTCTGAGTTTCCTCTCTCTGTATGGGACTCTAAAGAACACTGTGCTCATCAACTTCAGGCAGAGAAACAATCAAACAACAACAATTTAGTGAAACAGTTCCCAGCATACTATCTCAATGGAAAGTGAACCCCTCTCAGCTCACTATAATCGCCTACTGATGAATCTGTTGTACTTACACAGTGCATTCGGAAAGTATATAGACACCTTGACATTTTCCACATTTTGTTATGTTACAGCCTTATTTTAAAATGGATTAAATACAAAACAATCCTCAGCAATCTACACACAATAACCCATAGTGACAAAGCGATAACAGGTTTAGAATTTTTTTGCAAATATATTACAAATGAAAAACTATTTATTCACGTAAGAATTCAGACACTTTGCTAAGAGTCTCGAAATTAAGCTCAGGTGCATCCTGTTTCCATTGATTGTCCTTGACATGTTTCTACAACTTTATTGGAGTCCACATGTGCTAAATTCAATTGATTGGACATGATTTGGAAAGGCACACACTTGTCTATATAAAGGTACCACAGTTGACAGTGCATGTCAGAGCAAAAACCAAGCCACGAGGTCGAAGGAATTGTTCGTAGAGCTACGAGACAGGATTGTGTCGAGGCACATATCTGGGGAAGGGTATGAAAAAAATGTGCATACATTTTCATACTGGTCCCCGTGGGAATCGAACCCACAACCCTAGCATTGCAAGTGCCATGCTCTACCAACTGAGCCACATCATCACAAACCACTTTATGTCTCAATTAGAGGTCAGACGATTAATTAGGGCCGATTTCAAGTTTTCATAATTGGTAATAGGCCTTTTTGGACACCGGTTACATAGCAATCCACGAGGAAACTGCGCGGCAGGCTGACCACCTGTTACCCGAGTGCAGCGTCAAAAGGACCTTGTGGCTGCAAGGAGCCAAGGTAAGTTGCTTGCTAGTATTAAACTTAGCTTATAAAAAACAGTCAATCTTCACATAATCACTAGTTGACTACACATGGTTGATGATTTTACTAGGTTAACTAGCTTGTCCTGCGTTGCATATAATCAATATAGTGGCTGTTAATTTATCATCGAATCACAGCCTACTTCGCCAAACGGCTGATGATTTAACAAAAGCACAATCGTTGCATAAACATCCATGCCTTTCTTAAAATCAATACACAGAAGTATATATTTTTTAAACCTGCATATTGAGTTAAAAGAAATTCATGTTCGCGGGCAATATTAAACTAGGGAAATTGTGTCACTTATCTTGCGTTCCGTGCAAGCAGAGTATTAAACTTATTCAACAGTTTGGGCAGCATGGCTCGTTGCGAACTAATTTGCCATAATTTTACATAATTATGACATAACATTAAAGATTGTGCAATGTTACAGCAAAATTTAGACTTTGGGTTGTCACCCGTCCGAAAGAACATGGAACGGTTCCGTATTTCACTGAAAGAATAAACGTTTTGTTTTCAAAATTATAGTTTCCGGATTTGACCATATTAATGACCAAAAGCTCGTATTTCTGTGTTTATTATATTATAATTAAGTCTACGATTTGATAGAGCAGTCTGACTGAGCAGTGATAGGCAGGAGCAGGCTCGTAAGCATTCATTCAAACAGCACTTTACTGCGTTTGCCAGCAGCTCTTAGCAATGCTTGATTCACAGCGCTGTTGATGACTTCAAGCCTATCAACTCCCGAGATTAAGCTGGCAATACTAAAGTGCCTAGAAGAACATCCAATAGTCAAAGGTATATGAAATACAAATGGTATAGAGAGAAATAGTCGACATGTCAGAATTCCTATAATAACTACAACCTAAAACTTCTTAACTGGGAATATTTAACCACCAGCTTTCATATGTTCTCATGTTCTGAGCAAGGACCTTAAATGTTAGCTTAGCTTTTTGGACCTGAATGCCAAAACATTCAAGGAGGGGACGGTATTGAAAATCATACCGTCTGTATTTCAAAATACCACCGGTAAATGGTATATCGCCCAAGACCAATGGTGTAAATTGCAGTGGTCTGAAATAATTAATAGAATGGACCTATCCTATTGCGATGATTGAAATGACACCCACCCTTTATTTAAGAGTACGATGTGTCTCAACTGATAGCAGGCACAACACAAAAACCTCAGATGATATGAAATAGGGTCTAAGCTACAACTTATGCAAATATGAGTTCATGGACTTTTTGATAATTGATAATAAAAAGGCAATAAAGGTTCAAAAAAGGAACATTTAAATAAAAAAAGGTCCTCAATAAACAATCACATATTTTGACCACACTGTAAGCTTTTAAATGATATCAAATTCAACCGTTTATATTTTCCAGTGATAAAGACATGGATGTCTCATTGTATGGTAGGGTGTGCAAAATGGGTCAACTTTGAGCACCTTTATTTTTTATTCAACCTTCATTTAACGAGGCAAGCCAGTTAAGAACAAATTATTTTTCACAATGACAGCCTATGTAAAGGCCTCCTGCAGGGATGGGTGCTCGGATTAAAAAGAAAAATACAGGACAAAACACACATCACGACATTAGAGACAACACCACATAAAGAGAGACCTAAGACGACAACATACCATGACAGCAACACATGACAACACAGCATGGTAGCAACAACATGACCACATGGTAGCAACACAACATGGCAGCAGCACAACATGGTAGTTGCACAAAACAGGGTAGAAACCTTGTTGGGCACAGACAACAGCACAAAGGACAAGAAGGTTTGACAACAATACATCACACAAAGCAGCCACAACTGTCAGTAAGAGTGTCCATGATTGAGACTTTGAATGAAGAGATTGAGATAAAACTGGTGTTTTATGTGGAGGATGAGGGCTGCAGTATATCTTAGATAACCATCTTAGAAGGGAGTGGAGGGCCTTTCTAAATAAGAAACAACCAGTGGGTCTTGCGACGTGTATACAGAGATGACCAGTTTACAGATGTGTATAGAGTGCAGTGATGTGTCCTATAAGGAGCATTGGTGGCAAATCTGATGACCGAATGGTAAAGAACATCTAGCCGCTAGAGGGCACACTTACCTGCCGAACACAAAATCCGGGGAGAGGCCAGTTGGGTATAAGACTATCATGCCCAGACGGCATCCCCAGCCGCGCCCTCAGAGCATGCGCAGACCAGCTGGCTGGTGTGTTTACGGACATATTCAATCAATCCCTATACCAGTCTGCTGTTCCCACATGCTTCAAGAGGGCCACCATCGTTCCTGTTCCCAAGAAAGCTAAGGTAACTGAGCTAAACGACTACCGCCCCGTAGCACTCACTTCCGTCATCATGAAGTGCTTTGAGAGACCAGTCAAGGACCATATCACCTCCACCCTACCTGACACCCTAGACCCACTCCAATTTGCTTACCGCTCAAATAGGTCCACAGACGATGCAATCTCAACCACACTGCACACTGCCCTAACCCATCTGGACAAGAGGAATACCTATGTGAGAATGCTGTTCATCGACTACAGCTCGGCATTCAACACCATAGTACCCTCCAAGCTCGTCATCAAGCTCGAGACCCTGGGTCTCGACCCCGCCCTGTGCAACTGGGTACTGGACTTCCAGACGGGCCGCCCCCAGGTGGTGAGGGTAGGTAACAACATCTCCTCCCCGCTGATCCTCAACACTGGGGCCCCACAAGGGTGCGTTCTGAGCCCTCTCCTGTACTCCCTGTTCACCCACGACTGCGTGGCCACGCACGCCTCCAACTCAATCATCAAGTTTGCGGACGACACAACAGTGGTAGGCTTGATTACCAACAACGACGAGACGGCCTACAGGGAGGAGGTGAGGGCCCTCGGAGTGTGGTGTCAGGAAAATAACCTCACACTCAACGTCAACAAAACTAAGGAGATGATTGTGGACTTCAGGAAACAGCAGAGGGAACACCCCCTATCCACATCGATGGAACAGTAGGAACAGTAGTGGAGAGTAGCAAGTTTTAAGTTCCTCAGCATACACATCACAGACAAACTGAATTGGTCCACTCACACAGACAGCATCGTGAAGAAGGCGCAGCAGCGCCTCTTCAACCTCAGGAGGCTGAAGAAATTCGGCTTGTCACCAAAAGCACTCACAAACTTCTACAGAGGCACAATCGAGAGCATCCTGGCGGGCTGTATCACCGCCTGGTACGGCAACTGCTCCGCCCTCAACCGTAAGGCCCTCCAGAGGGTAGTGAGGTCTGCACAACGCATCATCGGGGGCAAACTACCTGCCCTCCAGGACACCTACACCACCCGATGTTACAGGAAGGCCATAAAGATCATCAAGGACATCTACCACCCGAGCCACTGCCTGTTCACCCCGCTATCATCCAGAAGGCGAGGTCAGTACAGGTGCGTCAAAGCTGGGACCGAGAGACTGAAAAACAGCTTCTATCTCAAGGCCATCAGACTGTTAAACAGCCACCACTAACATTGAGTGGCTGCTGCCTACACACTGACACTGACTCAACTCCAGCCACTTTAATAATGGGAATTGATGGGAAATGTTGTAAATATATCACTAGCCACTTTAAACAATGCTACCTTATATAATGTTACTTACCCTACATTATTCATCTCATATGCATACCTATATACTGTACTCTATATCATCGACTGCATCCTTATGTAATACATGTATCACTAGCCACTTTAACTATGCCACTTTGTTTACATACTCATCTCACATGTATATACTGTACTCGATACCATCTACTGTATCTTGCCTATGCTGCTCTGTACCATCACTCATTCATATATCCTTATGTACATATTCTTTATCCCCTTACACTGTGTATAAGACAGTAGATTAGGAATTGTTAGTTAGATTACTTGTTGGTTATTACTGCATTGTCGGAACTAGAAGCACAAGCATTTCGTTACACTCGCATTAACATCTTCTAACCATGTGTATGTGACAAATAAAATTTGATTTGATTTGAATATAAATAGAGAGAGAGCTTCCTACTGCCTGAGCTATGTTGTTGATGATCCTAGGCGTGCAGCCTAGGATCGACCCTTGGGATACACCCTTGGTGACAGGCACTGGCTGAGACAGAAGATGTTCTGACTTTATACACTGCACTCTGAGGTAGTTATAAAACCAGACCAAAGACCCTTCAGAGACACCAATACTCCTTAGCCGGCCCACAAGAATGGAATGGTCTACTGTATCAAAAGCATTGGCCAAGTCAATAAAAAATAGCAGCACAACATTGCTTAGAATCAAGGGCAATGGTGACATCATTGAGGACCTTTAAGGTTGCAGTGACACATCCATAACCAGAGCGGAAACCAGATTGCATACCAGAGAGAATACTATAGACATCAAGAAAGCCAGTCAGTTGATTATTGACAAGTTTTTCCAATACTTTGATAAACAGGGCAAAATAGAAATTGGCCTATAACAGTTAATAAGATCAGCTTGATCTCCCCCTTTAAATTAAGGACTAACCATGGCTGCTTTATAAGCAATGGGATGCACACCAGAGAGGGGAGACAGGTTAAAAAAGGTCAGAGATGGGCCTAAAACTGTTTGAATGATGTCTGTAAGTATAACAGAACTCATATGGCAGGTGAAAACCTGAGAAAAACCCAACCCGGAAGTGGGACATCTGAGGTTTGTAGTTTTTCAAAGCTTTGCCTACCGAGTACACATTGAGATATGGATGAGGTTACACTTCCTAGGGCTTCCACTAGATGTCAACTGTCTTTTGAAAATTGAATGAGGATTCTACTATAAAGGAGGGGCTCATGAGACCTGTTTGAGTCAGTGGTCTGACATTGTGCCTCGGTCTCATGACGCGCGCTCCCGACAGAGTTACCTCTCGTTCCAGTGCCTTTTCTGAAGACAAAGGAATTCTCCGGTTGGAACATTATTGATGTTTTATGTTAAAAACATCCTAAAGATTGATTCCATACATCGTTTGACATGTTTCTAAAGGACTGTAACTGAACTTTGAGTTTTTGTCTGGATGAAATGCTCACGCCTCATGAAGATGGATTACTGGGCTGAACACGCTAACAACAAGTGGCTATTTGGACATAAATTATGGAACTTTATGGAACAAATCAGTCATTTATTGTCGAACTGGAGTGCCTTCTGACGAAGATCATCAAAGGCAAGTAAATATTTATGGTGTTGTTTATAACTTTGTTGATTCCAAAATGGCGGCTATTCCTCTGGCTGTTTTGGGTTCTGAGAGCCGTTCTCAGATTATGCTTTTTCTTTAAATCTGACACAGAAGTTGCATTAAGGAGAAGTCTATCTTTAATTCTGTGAATAAAACTAGTATCTTTTATCAATGTTTATTATGAGTATTTCTGCTAAAATCACCAGATGTTTTGGAATCAAAACATTACTGCACGTAAGGCACCAATGTAAACTGAGATTTTTGGATATAAATATGCACATTATCGAACAAAACATACATGTATTGTGTAACATGATGTCCTCTGAGTGTCATCTGATGAAGATCATCAAAGGTTAGTGATTAATTTGATCTATATTTCTGCTTTTTGTGACTCCAATCTTTGGCTGGAAAAATGGCTGTGTGTTTTTTTGACTTGGCGGTGATCTAACATTGATCTATGTTGTGCTTTAGCTGTAAAGCATTTTTTTTAATCGGACACGATGGGTAGACTAACAAGATGTTTATCTTTCATTTGCTGTATTGGACTTAATGTGTGAAAGTCACATATTTCTAAAAAATATTTTTGAATTTCGCGCGCTGCCTTTTCAGCGGAATGTTGTCGAGGTGTTCTGCTAGCGGAACCCCTGCGCTAGAAAGGTTAAAGAAGAAAAGGTCTAAACCATCTGACCCAGATGTTCTTTGGGGGTCAAATTTAAGGAGCTCCTTTAGCACCTCGGACTCAGTGACCGCCTGCAGGGAGAAACTTTGTAGCGGGGCAGGGGAAAAAGAGGGAGGAGCTTTAGGGCTAGTCACATGAGAAGGGGTGGGAAATTAGGAAATGTTGGACGGGCAAGGAGGCATGGCTGAGTCAAATAGGAATCCTGACTTAATGAAGTGGTGATGAAAGAGCTCAGCCATGTGCTCCTTGTTAGTAAAAACCACATCAACAACATTAAGGGACATGGGCAGCTATGTGGAGGATGGTTTATTCTCCAGGTCTTTAACCATTTTCCAGAACTTTTTGGGTTTAAACCCTGAGAGAGAGAGAGAACTGCTCCTAATTAACTTCTTAGGGATATGAAGTATCTAACTTTGGCCTTCCGGATAGCCTGAGTCACTTATTTCTCATATACCTGAACGAGAGCCAGTCAGCCTGAGTATGCGTGTGCCGAGCCTTTCGCCAAATGCAATTCTTGATGTGGAGTAACTCTGCAAGATCACGGTCAAAGCAGGGTCTGAACCAGTTTTAATTAAAATGTTCTTTATGGGGGCGTGTTTGTTAACAATATCACTGAAGATATCAAAAAAGAAAGTCCCAGCTTCTTCGACAGACAGGATCAATTTGATTCTATACCAATTAGAGGTCGACCGATTATGATTTTTCAATGCCGATACCGATTATTGGAGGACCAAAAATAGCCGATAGCGATTAATCGGCTGACTTTAAAAAAAATGTATTTGTAATAATGACAATTACAACAATACTGAAGGAACACTTATTTTAACTTAATATAATACATCAATCAAATCAATTTAGCCTCAAATAAAATGAAACATGTTCAATTTGGTTTAAATAATGCAAAAACAAAGTGTTGGAGAAGAAAGTAAAAGTGCAATATGTGCCATGTAAAAAAGCTAACGTTTAAGTTCCTTGCTCAGAACATGAGAACAAATGAAAGCTGGTGATTCCTTTTAACAGGAGTCTTCAATATTGCCAGGTAAGAAGTTTTAGGTTGTAGTAATTATAGGACAATTTCTCTCTATACGATTTGTATTTCATATACCTTTGACTATTGGATGTTCTTATAGGCACTTTAGTTTTGCCAGTGTAACAGTATAGCTTCCGTCCCTCTCCTCGCCCCTACCTGGGCTCTAACCAGGAACACATCGACAACAGCCACCCTCGAAGCAGCGTTACCCATCGCTCCACAAAAGCCGCAGCCCTTGCAGGGCAAGGGGAACAACCACTCCAAGTCTCAGAGCAAGTGACGTTTGAAACGCTATTAGCGCGCACCCCGCTAACTAGCTAGCCATTTCACATCGGTTACACCAGCCTAATCTCGGGAGTTGATAGGCTTGAAGTCATAAACAGCTCAATGCTTGAAGCACAGCGACAAGCTGCTGGCAAAACGCACGAAAGTACGGAACCGTTCCTTATTTTATCTAACGGGTGGCATCCATCAGTCTAAATATTCATGTTACATTGTACAACCTTCAATGTTATGTCATAATTACGTAAAATTCTGGCAAATTAGGCGGCCCAAACTGTTGCATATACACGGACTCTGCGTGCAATAAACGCAAGAGAAGTGACAATTTCAACTGGTTAATATTGCCTGCTAACCTGGATTTCTTTTAGCAAAATATGCAGGTTTAAAAATATATACTTGTGTATTGATTTTAAGAAAGGCATTGATGTTTACACATTGGAGCAAGATGGTCCTTTTTCGTGAATACGCACCGCATCGATTATATGCAACGCAGGACACGCTAGATTAAACTAGTAATATCATCAACCATGTGTAGTTATAACTAGTGATTATGATTGATTGATTGTTTTTTATAAGATAAGTTTAATGCTAGCTAGCAACTTATCTTGGCTTCTTTACTGCATTCATGTAACAGGCAGTCTCCTTGTGGAGTGCAATGTAATCAGGTGGTTAGAGCGTTGGACTAGTTAACTGTAAGGTTGCAAGATTGAATCCCCGGGCTGACAAGGTAAAAATCTGTCATTCTGCCCCTGAACAAGGCAGTTAACCCACCGTTCCTAGGCTGTCATTGAAAATAAGAATGTGTTCTGAACTGACTTGCCTAGTTAAATAAAGGATAAATAAAGGTGTACATTTTTTTTTATTTTTTTTTAAATCAGCCAAATCGGTGTCCAAAAATACAGATTTCCGATTGTTACGAAAACTTGAAATCGGTCCTAATTAATCGGCCATTCAGATGAATCGGTCGACCTCTAATACCAATATACAGAGGCCAGGTCATGAAGGAAGGCTTGCTTGCTCATTAAAGTTTTTTAGCAAGCGTCTATGACAAATCAGGACAGGACATTGCACTGAGCAGCCATTATGAACACAGGCTGTAAAACAGTGATCACCAGACTGGTACCTATCAGGATTATTTGTGAGGATAACACTGAGGAGAGTATCCTTTTCTGGGTGTTTGGAGTCATACCTTGTGGGATTGGTAATAATCTGAGAGAAATGTATAGGGAGTCCCATTGCTTTAGGACTTGGTTAGATGGTTTAAGCATGTCCCAGTTTAGGTCACCTAGCAGGACAAATTCAGACTTAGTGTAAGGGGCCAGGAGAGAGCTTAAGGCAGCTAGGGTTCAGGCCGGTGCTGAAGGAGGATGATATAACGCCCTGCAACAGTCAACAAAGGGATATTTGAAAGTTTACATTTATTTAACCAGGTAGGTTAGTTGAGAACAAGTACTCATTTGCAACTGTGACCTGGCCAAGATAAAGCAAAGCAGTTTGACACATACAACAAAGTTACACATGGAATAAACAAACATACAGTCAATAATACTGTGGAAAAAGTCTATATACAGTATGAGCAAATGAGGTAGGATAAGGCAATAAATAGGCCATGGTGGCAAAGTAATTACAATATAGCAATTAAACACTGGAATGGTAGATGTGCAGAAGATGAATGTGCAAGTAGAGATACCGGGGTGCAAAGGAGCAAGATAAATAAATAAATAAATAAATACAGTATGGGGATGAGGTAGTTGGATGGGCTATTTCAGATGGGCTATGTACAGGTACAGTGATCTGTGAGCTGCTCTGACAGTTGGTGCTTAAAGCTAGTGAGGGAGATATGAGTCTCCTGCTTCAGTGATTTTTGCCACTTTATGACCAGTTCTTCCATAGCAAAACATGTTTGGAAAGTTTTGTTTAAATCAAACTGGATGCTGTCAAAAAGGGATTGAATTCAAATGGATTTACCCTATTACTCTGATTGTAAATGTGGGGGACAAGAACAGAATGTCAATGGGAGAGTATTTGTTTTAATTCTGAGATGCCAATTGGGTGGTGTTTTTTTAAGGCCACTGCTGAAATATTGACATCCAGAGCGATGATTGATAATCTAAAAAGTTAGGCATGCCAACCTATATAGGCCTATGGTGACTGTAGTACAGCCATACTGGCAGTCAGGAGTCATGACCACTGTCATCTGATGCCTCTGATTGTCATTAGTAGCCTAGAAAACTTGCTAACGGCCGGTACTCAGCACTCTATTGTCCCTCTATC
Organism: Oncorhynchus masou masou; assembly: GCF_036934945.1. Classification (NCBI taxonomy): domain Eukaryota; kingdom Metazoa; phylum Chordata; class Actinopteri; order Salmoniformes; family Salmonidae; genus Oncorhynchus; species Oncorhynchus masou. The sequence goes on along the minus strand of NC_088220.1, from coordinate 45,445,675 downwards.
ACTCTGACATCAATACAAATTAAATCTAAAAGTAAATACTTCATGAGAGCCCTGGCATTCAGAGTTTGAGCAGAATAGGATCACCTTCTGCACAGGGAGAGACAGCTTCTCATAGCTGGTTGATGCATGGAATGAAAGTGTTCCTGTTGCGTTTCTATAGGCTATGCTATGCAATCTGTTAAAAAGAGGAGAATCCCATTAGCTTTCTATAGGCTAGGCCTACTATATGTACGTCTCAGCTTTCCAAATATTAAGCAAATTGCTTCGCTTTTCAACCAAAGTTGCCTAACTGGCTTGCATGAAAATGAACCGTGGGAAAAGCGTATCCATTAGCTATTCTAGTGCATATGGAAGACGTCTTTTTTTACCCTGCCCCTGTTTTCCGACAGGTGCATGATAATCACCCACTCACATGATTTAGTATATGTAAAGACAAGATTAAATTGAGAATAGTCTGAATGATGAAAATATTATCATTTTTTTCCAAATTTTTCAAATCATAGCTGCATGCATTATGTAACCTAGTCCATAGGCCTATATGCTTTGCTAAGGTTTGTATCACAACTGAAGTGGCCAAATAAATCCAAAACGTAGCCTATATGCTCAAGACCCCTGGAACATGGTTGGAGAGCCCATAGCCTACACAGCCTGGTGAAACGTGTTCTGACTGAGTTTTGACTGGCCACTATTTAATAAATTCCAAGAACACAGGATGAGATTTCTCGTGCTGCTATATTTAAATTAAGCACATTAATCTGCTTTACAAACAGTGTAGCCTACCTGGGATATTAAAAAAGTAACTGCACATAACCTCCATTCGCTATTTGAGTGCAGGCTATGGATGATTTTCATTTTTTGTGGGCCATTCTAAATAAAAAAATAATTCCACACATATGTAAAGACCAGATTAAATGGAGAATACTGCGTGAGGATATTATCAAGTGCATGTCAAATTCTGAATGTGAGACTAATGAGGTGTGTGTGTAGCCTGCGCAAGAAAAAGAGCAGAGCACTTCCCTTTCATGCAACTTTTTTCATATCATCATTCTTTGCTTCATGCAGCCTTAATGTATTAGAAATCAAAACATATAACCTAACGTTTCTATCACAACTAAAGTTGAATAAATAACTGTAAATTAAGCATATTGGAGGACCTGTTTCTTTGTTAACCGCTCAACACCGAATAGCCGCATGTGCGCACTCCATCGAAAATCGTTTGGGAGAAAAATACCCAATTTTATTCAGTTATGTTCAATTGTATTACTCTTACTATAAAATAATGCCACCGGAATTATAAGCAAATATTGCCTGATAAATGAACTAGTGTACCCAACTGCCATATGGCACAGCCAGATCAGGGCCTACCAAAGGAATATGCTATTCTGTTCTTCTGGAATAGGCTACATTTTCTTCCTGCCTAAAAAAAAATATTTATTGTGATGTGCTGGCTATATTAAATTGATTTATTAGATGTTTTAAAATGTAGATGTTCCAAAGGTCCGCATCAGTGGCTATAAGTGGAAACCGGAGATGCAAAGCATCTTTATGTTAATTAAATGGTCAATTACCGTGAGACCGGCAGTTATTTAAATGACAATCAACCAGCTGAAAAAATGTAATGACCGCCAAAGCCCTAGCCCTGCATAGATATTTAATTGGCCCAGTAATGTCATTGTATCCAAATAGTTTGCAGACCCCATAGAAACCTGTCACGGCTTTAAGATAATCTGATGCTGCTTCCTGCTGCTACTCATTCAGTGGAATATGTTGACCTACATGGTGTGTGTGGTTTAAACATGAACGTTATAGGGATCATGTGATAGGATAGTTTGTGGAACTAAATCACACAAACACTTTCCCAAGGTCAAAGGCTATCACAATCACTGATTCAAGCACCAAAAGGCAGATCGATCTGCTTCCTAGTACCTACATAACTCGACAAAACACAAAGCAAAAACAAAAATCCTGCTTTGCTCTCCGAAACAGAATACTTTTTCAATCAACCGAGCTTGTCATAGATCAGGACTGTGTGTGTTTACTGAAAGAGAGCTTTCAAATCTCCAGTCAGATGCCTTTGGGCCCGAGTGGAGCTGGGCCTTCTGATAGCCCCATTCCTCAAACTTAACTCATTTAAATTCCAACCACTAAATATAAGGCTTCTGAATGAATGGAAGCAACTCATGTTTTCCGGATAGTTTGCTTTCTTTTGCAAGTTCGCCGCATCCAGCCATAGTCAGACAGATTCTCTGAGCTTTCCACAGTAATTGGTTTAATATGAGCACTCCACTTCATCACGCTGTCAGCATACCAAACAGGCCCAACACTGAACAGGGCAATTGGCCTGTAATTTAATATTGCCTGGATTCGATTAACAGACAAGGTTTGTTTCCTTGCTTTTCAGCAGTGAAAATGTTATTATGGTCGAGGTGAGTAACATCTTGTGGTCAAGCTCAGTGACTATTCTACCACTGTAGAGATCCTGTAAGACAGAAAATACTCTGCCAGTGATTTTACGACGGTGATTACTGCCATACACAAATCCAGCAAAGGGATGTTAATCCAGACCAGGGTAGTGTTCATGAAAAGTCAAACTAAAGAAATCTGGCTGAAACAGGGAGGGACTAGCTGGACTGGTCCAATAAGAAACGCTCGTTTTCATTGTCTGTTGTAAAACGTTTTAACATTATTCCAATACATGCCCTAATGAACAGCACCCAGTACTGAATCAACTCCCCGACTTGCGCTGGGATGAGCACGAGTCTACCACCCTGCGTTCATTGGCCTTACTTTGTTGATGAGATGCTCAGTGACCACCTCCCGGAGGCCTGTGTAGAGCTTCTCGCCGTGTTTGTGCAGCACCATGGTGTAGGCGTTCCTGTAGAGCTCCTCGAAGCTCAGCCCGCTGTTGTTCTTCCTCTGGATCTCCTGGATGGCATTCTTCAGAAGGTCCCAGATGTTGTTGACATACTTCTCGTCCATCGTCATCTGCAGTGGAGAAAGGGAGTGAGAGGCGAGCAGACAAATAGACTGACAGGCCAAAGTTTCGGGGATCTTTGGCTCCCTCGTTTGAGGGAGAACTGGAGCAAAGCAAGCTTGATAGACACCATATGCATAGCCTCCATTTTTATCAGTCTCCTGCTAGGCTAGCCTACTTCTTTAGGTCAGCAACCTGCGAGAGAGACGAAACAAGTCAACACTTGCTGCACTTCTGCAACCCCAAAACCCCTACTTATTTAAAGAGTGCTTATATTATATTGCAATATCTAACAGTTTGAGTGTAACATTGATAAAAGAATGCTCCTCCTGAAAATTCATGATTTAAAGTATATTAAAACAAATCACTGTAAAGGAAACAGAGGTGTGTCCCTATTTGTGTTCCGTGTGATGAACTAAGAGTGCAGGACTGCAATATCATGACAATATTCCCAATAAGGTTCCATCCAGTCCATAGCATGAATGAAAGTGCTTTATATTTATATATCATATTGCTCACGGCCACCTCTAACTGTGCCTCGTAACATTTGCCTTTCCCCCAAATTCTCATTTTAACTGGACAAACAGTAACTGCACTGTAGCCAACCATCCCACTCGGATAAACATGGCCATATTCACAGCTTGATATAAATCCCTTGTCACCTTTGGCTGTCACACTCAAACATAGCCTGTTAAACCTGGAGGCTCTCCAAAGTGAGGCTGGCCAAAAGCTGCATATAAGGTGTCTGGATATGGCACCATTCAAACACAAGCATATTTCACAGGAAGTATCGGTGTGATTGGACAGGGTTCACAAGAATCCGGGAGGTAACATAGCAGGACAATCCATGACCCTACTCAACCCGAGAACAATTATGCAAGGTTGGTATTTGGATTTCTTATTGGAGTGAGGGACGGGGATCCCGATGAAGTGAAACCCTCTGCAACTAATAGGCCTTTTACTCACAAGTCATTTTTATAAAACCTAGAAACTTACCACAATAAATTAACTGTCTTGTATCCCACTAATAATCCAGGTACAGGGCCTGAACCTTTTTCGGACCATGATTGCACAGTTTTGTTTCGCTCTGGTCAACGTTAGTAGAGGAAGTGCACTAACACCCTGGACCAGAACTACACAAAACAGTCCTATTTTCTGTGGTACTCAACATCATTTTAGTCTGTGGCCAGACTAATTGCTGATTCTGAGGACATCTCTGAATGTCTGAAATGGACCCTAGGAAGTCCTAGCCAAGACATAAAACAAGAATTTTAAAGATCTATTCTACACCATCTCTCTGCATATCAAAAGTGTGTTCCAAAGTGGCTTCAGCCGCTTCACATGGGTTAGTGTGAAACTCAGTAGATGGCAAACTGGATAGAATCTGAGGAGCACTCATATCCTTCCCATCCCTTTCATGATAATGATTTAAAGTTTTGTCATATGGAGATCTGAACAGCAAGGGGAGGTAACATGATCTGATGGCAGTGAACGTTCAACTAAACACTGGGCTAAGCACATGATCCTTTCATTTAAGGCCTAAGGTAATTTGACGTTTATGATGAGTCACTGCCTTGGTGAAGATTAAACTAACAAAACTGGCAAAACTAGCTACCGGATGTCACAATAATTAACATAGACGCTAACTACCTTAAGCTCGATGCTTGCTCTAAACGTTAATGCGAAAGAGGTACGGTTTTGGAAACACAAGTAACGTATCTCTCATATCAGCGAGAAATAATTTTATAAAAACAAAATGTTAAATTACTACACACATTAATAGGGTTAGTGTTCCCACATGGCCATATTTCCACGCTTGTTTACAGAAGACAGACAAGAGGAGACCAACTGTGCCAATTAGCTGTCTAGCCTGTTCCGAACACCCCTGTAAGCATAACTGGGAGGAAGTGTAGTTCATCAACTGGAGGCACACATTTATACACTTATACAGTGAATAAGTGAATAATAAGTGAATAATTGTTTTTATTTAAAATATAATTTTTCAGGCCTCCTGCGTGTTGCAGAGGTCTAAGAAACTGCATCACAGTGCTCGTTGTGCCACTAGAGATCCTGGTTCAAGTCTAAGCTCTGTCGCTGCCGGCCGTGACCTGGAGACCCATGGGGAAGCGCACAATTTGCCCAGCGTCGTCCAGTTTGGCCGACAGGGGAGTTCTTGCCCCATCGCGCACTAGCGACTCCTGGGCCGGGCACAATGCAAGCTGACACGGTTGCCAGGTGTACGGCGTTTCCTCCAAAGCATTGGTGCGGCTGGCTTCCGGGTTAAGCGGGCACCGTATCAAGAAGCAGTGCGGCTTGGCTGGGTTGTGTTTCGGAGGACGCATAGCTCTCGACCTTCGCCTTTCCCGAGTCCGTACGGGATTTGCAGCGATGGGACAAGACCAACTACCAATTGGATACCACGAAATTGTGGAGAAGAGGGAACAAAATATATATAAAAAATATTTTAAAAATAGATTATTTGACTGATATGAAAGGGCCATTTGTTTCGAAAACCTTTTCCCAAGCAATGATTATTTACGTTTATAAACTTTAAAACACGGAGTCGGAATTGTAGTTCACATGGAGCCAGCAGTGGGCAAAGCTAACTGCTGGAAACCCTATGGAGAGAAGGGATATCGAGAGCTACTATAGGGGATCATTGAGGATTCAGTGGAGGGACATCCATCATAACTGAATACTGATCTTCTGAAAACTGATGTCAACCAATAGCTTACTCCCATCAGCTTTTGTCCATTAGTTTTAGCAAACTGTTTACAAATTAAACTTAGGCTAACGTTAGCTACTTCAATCTTCAAAGACAAAGTATCTAACGTTACATTAACTAGGTGTAACAGTCGATGCTAAAGTTAGCTATCTATCCAACAGTTAAAGATAGTCGGGGTATCGAAAGGTTTTATTGGCATGTAACTCAAGAACGTGCTTTTTTATTAACAAAAAGAACGTGATTCAGCAAACCATGTCATGCAGAATAACAACAATTATCTCCAGTCCAACCCACCAGTTTCTGATTTGACCTAACTTTAAATAAAACAAGTCGTTCAGCCTCAAACAAAGCTACGAACCCAAATATTTAGTTAACTAGCTAGAAACCATGTTTTTCTCCGGGTAAAATAACAGTTGGTCGTTCGCTAGCTAATAATTGTCTGACAACAGTAATGTTACTAGCTACTGTATCTAACAGTAGGTAGCTAGCAAGCAGCTATCCATAACCTCTTGTAGGGGGTAGCTAGCTATCTACTTGTTTTTACTGAAAGACCGGCCTTGCAAACTGCACTCCCCAGCTAGCTAGTTACTCGAACCTCGGTGGTCCAGTCACCGCCTGCTGCTGGCAGGGACAGGTCCTATTAGCGGTGTGTACTTACAGGAAAAGCTCGTATCCTCATCTTGGTGTCCTTTTTTGTGCCGCCTTTGCTGAGATTGGACATGGTTACCTCGTCTGTGTGTTCTGTTTTTTCATGAAAATATTATCTGGTTAGGTACAGGGAAGTATACTTGTGGAGCTTCCACTCGAGCCTCACTAGTCCGTAGTTGGTTGTTGACAACCAAACGGCAATGTTTCTCTAACGTAAGATCTCCACACTCAGCAATGGCGGACAACCAAGCTACAGTTCTCACTGCGCAGAGCTCACACGATGCAACTCACGCGAGACTAAGGGTACTGGGCTGGGAAGGGGTAATTTTCTCATGAATAAAATGTTTTGATCAATAAATTCCATTGGGCTTTGCCAAACACTTAAATAATTATATATAATATATGACATTTAGCAGACGCTTTTATCCAAATGACACATGACAAATCCAAATACTTAAATGTTTTTATAGCATTACCACCCACTCCATCCCAGTTTACTAGGAATTGTTTGGGCTCTGTCTCTGCCAGTGGAGGCTCTTCAGAGGAGGAAGGGGAGGACCATCCTCCTCCGTGAAATTTCATAAAAAATAAAAATAGTGAAACACAAAAACATTTTTGCTTTTTAGATAAAACTATACTAAATATATTCATATGTCACCAAATAATTGATTAAAACACACTATTTTGCAATGAAGGTCTATAGTAACTTCAAAAGCACTATCTAGGTCAGCACAAAGGTGTACGGGAGGACAGCTAGCTTCTGTCCTCCTCTGGATCCATTGACTTCAATACAAAACCTAGGAGGCTCGTAGACCTCACCCCCTTCCATAGACCTACATGGTAAGTATGACCAATTCTGGAAGACCTCCAAAAAATCTAAGCTTTTTCAGTATGAACTGACACGTTTTCCATCCAATCATACGATTAGGATCAGAGAAGGAACCGAGTGCGTTGTATTGAGGTTGTACTGTAGAGCATTATTGGGTGGGATCTATGTGTTGAGAAGCTTGGTGAATTGGTGACATTATTGGATAGAGATTGAAAATATTTATTTGAGCATTTTTTTAATTATTCAATTCAAATTAGATTATTATGGATGAGGTTAATTATACATTGTTTTCTTGGTTTTATAACTTTTTGTATCCAGTTAGTGCAGTTAATTTCAATTTTCCATGATAACAAGCTTGCTACCAGTTCGAGTGTGCACCTTTCGCCGCCAACGCTACCTCAAATTGTTTTTACTTTTTGTTGAACCCCTTTCATTCTCTGGGGCACACGGAAAAGGTGCGAATTAAAACCGAGGTCGACTGGCTGAGATCAGTTTCACGAAGAAAGATTAAAAGGTGATGGCGTTCAATACCAATTGCTATCAAAAGTATAGCTGGTTAACGTTGGAGCCTTTCATCAATCCGTCTGTATTTTTTCTTTTTGGGAATTCTGAGCCTTGGGCGATAGCAGGGCACAGTGCCCTGAAGAACATTGAACATTCAGCGAAATGGCAAAACAAAAGCAGAGAGCATAACGTTATAAGATTCAAGCTTCTGGGAAAAAGCCGCATCGATCATGACGAAGGTCTGCGTATTGTTAGAGTTGCGTAAATTAAAATCTGGTATCGGGATAAATATAACAATGAGTCACCGATTTTATACTATGTATTTTTTATTAGCTAAGTAATAAATGGCAAATGCAACTTTCGTATATACGGGCTCACTGTAAAACCACGCAGGGCAGAACAGGGAACTGACAAGACGTATGTAAAACAGTGTTCTTTATACTGTGATAGACAGTTCCAACCCGTCTGTTGGCCTATCACAGTAGAGACTGGGCGTGGTTTAAACGTGTCCAGCCTATTGCAGGCGCTCAGGCGGGTCTGTTGATAGATGTAACTTGCTTGTAAAGAACATCCAGGTTCTCATGCTTCATACCGTTATCTCGCACCTGGCTCCTGTTATCTAACAAAAGACCGCTTGTTCTCGCAACACCCCGCTCTGAATGTGCCCCCCTCCCAATTAATTTGAACAGTTCCTGTCTTCATGCTTCTCTGTATTTTTCCATCATGAGAAAGTCCCATGGCCCTGATCCTTTTAACAATGTTTCAAGTCAGCTATGTTGCATACCACATACATACATCCACACAAGCCAACAGCAGATAATATTCAATCATATATATGTTAATGGCTATAATGTAAAACACAGGATCCAACAGTATTCAGATGGGCAACACAACGAGAAAGTAAGAAGAAACAGAGATATTCTCAAGCGGTTTATCAACACCACTGCGTTTTTGTGCATGCAAAAATTGGGAGGGCACGAGAGGGAATGTTCCGCTAACTAACAAGTGCAACCACAAAGAGCTTGTAGCAGTAATTGCACGTTTCGATGCTTTACTTGTTGAACATATGGAACTTTCAGTCTTTTCTGGGATCATTCATTAAAGAGAGAGGTTGACGCAGGGCGCTCAAGTAGGTGTTCCACTTTCCTCCGGTATTTATTTAGCAAAGATGATAAAACATCACTCCGGACAAAGACAAGCAAAAACTTCTTAAATAAACGTTGTAGCAGCCTCGGCCACACCTAAACATTCGAGATTTGACTGGGATGAATGGGATGAAAACGAGACCATTTTCAGTCTGATCAGCTGTAGGCTACTAATAAGAGCAGCCTACTATGGGCGCTCTCCATTTGGTCAGGGTAATTCATTGGTAGCGTTATGTATTTACAGTCCATTTGTGTGTCAGGAGAAAATGTGAATGTGATCAAATTTGGTTTATATTTCAATTGGGCTGGCTAGGCTGCCTATACGATTTCAATCTAAAATGATTAACTGGAATGAATCAATAAACATAATAGTGATGACAGATGTAAGTACATTTTTTTAAAGGCCTGCAGTTGCATAGGCCTGCATGATGCATAAAGCAAGCTCAGCCCTGTGAGTTCTATTGTCTCTATCAGTTGTTGTCTCTGTCTAGGTAGAGGAAATCCCACACCTACTCTCCTCTAAATATAATTCATATGAACAAGTATAAGGTTGCTCGCCCCCCCACATGTGACCTGATTAGGGACCTTAAGGTCCAGAGTTTTCCTGGTTAGGTTAACAGATAAGGAAATACTCCAGGCCCCAGTGGGTAAAAATTGCCCCCCAACTCTGTTTGCCTCAAGTCTACTTGCTGTTGTCAGTTATTGTCAGGTATGTAGATGATCAGGGCTTTATTCAGGAACGTTTCTTAGGCTACTTTGATGTGTCAAGTGGGCGAAATGCGCAGTCTTTGTTTAACTTCATGGACAAACGTGTTATTCAAACCTACGATGGCGCAGCTGTAATGGAATGTATCTGCTATTTGTAGTTCTAAGTCTCTTCCTGTTCCCTGATTTGAGAAGTGACCACTTCACTCCACTGCGATTGTCAACTCTCTCCTGACATGAACTGAAGCCACGTCTCATGTTCCCACTCATCCACTGTTACATTTAATGATTCTTCTCCAACCACTGTGAGTACCCCTATCAATTTTCTCTCATTACTGTATGTATACTCAATCACATTACACATAAATGATTTTACTCCTTGCTTGGATTAACTCATTCTTAGCTCGTTTGTCTTAACTGTGTAGTGTGTTGTGTTATTGTTTTTTGTCTTCCCAGTCAAATCCTGTCCCGCACAGAAGTCAAGTCACTGAAAACCTCAATTCATGCCTTATACCCTCATTCAATCACTGCTGTGATCCCTTCCCAAAACGGTGTATGTAGTCCTCTCATTCTCATTCCCCATAATATTGTACAATAAATGTCTTTACTAAATTCTTTAGGTTAAAACAATTACTCTGGCGATTTTTGAAACACGCTTTGACGTCTCCGTGTGTCTATAACGTGGGTTTCCTCAGTTTTTCAAGTCTCCAGCCTCCACTGATCACAGTGCTAGCTGTGCCACTAGAGATCCTTGTTCGAGTCCAGGCTCAGTCGAAAAAGGAATAAGAAAATACAATAGTTTCCAGAGGGGTGGGGTTGATTCTCCTCCACAAATCAAACAGAGAAAGGCATCGAGAATTAGCATGCCAACAAGACTACATTTTGTTGGATCCAGGTAGGACTGTGGCATAGCCACAGAGACATTCCTGCATACATGCCTGCAGGAGGATGGATGGGACTCCTCATACAACAGCAACATCAACCTGTGGAAACCTATCTAACACATGCCAGGAGGGAGCGAAAACCTCCAGTGCAAACAGCTACTTAATTTGTTCTACATAAAAACATGCACTGTAGGCTATGCATGCAGAGTAGGGTTGATTATTTTTCCCGGTATTTTACAAATGTTCCATCCCGAGAATAAATCACTTTTTAACCAGGGAACCTGGTGTAATTCAAAAGTATATAATTAGGCCTATGTCTGGATTTGATTAGAGCCTTGATCTAAAATTCAAGCCTGATGCTACCTGAGCCTGATGAGCCATACATTAAATACATTTTATGACCACAACATTAAAGACATTTAATGAGCCCAAGCCCAAAGAAGCCCAAATTATTGTGCCATTATTCAATACATACAGTGCATTCGGAAAGTATTCAGACTCTTTGACTTTTAACACATTTTGTTAAATTACAGCCTTATTCTAAAATGGATTAAACCATTTTTTTCCCCTCATCAAACTACACACAAAACCCCATAATGACAAAGCGAAAACTGGTTTTTAGAAATGTTTGCTGATATGACAGTGTTGGTATTGCTGCTGTAAAATAATATATATTGTAATGTCAATCTACGTAACATAATAAAAAAGTCCCCATCAAAATCCATAAATTTAATCCAGTTTAATATTTTTGCATATTTGCCTACGGAGAAGGATGGCCAGCCACACAGGAGGGTGATTTTTTACTAAGGAGGAAAAGGAGGCCGTGCTGACCGAGATGCATGTTGGCCATTTCGGAGTGAAGTGCATGATTGCCAAAATCAACCTATGCTTCTTCTGACGGGGAATTGTCAAGGAGGTGGACAGCTGTGCAAGTGAAATAACATTTTGTTTATCAAATCACATTCTATTATATCTGAAATTATTATGATTTCAATGAATGTCATATCAGAGAGCACACAATGTTTAAATTAGTTACTTTTAGCTTTAAAAAGGTCGGTATCCTGACAGAAGTTTGAGAGGGCAAAGACTGTGGCGCCGGAGATGAAGCCCATCAAAGTAGTTTCACCATGGCACATGATCAGTAAGTGTCCCAATTCAAATTTTGCAGATTTCAGTCAAATCAAAGTTTATTTGTCATGCACGCCGAAAACAACAGGTTACAGGTTATCAAATCAAATTTATTTGTCACATACACATGGTTAGCAGATGTTAATGCGAGTGTAGCGAAATGCTTGTGCTTATAGTTTCGACAATGCAGTAATAACCAACAAGTAATCTAACTAACAATTCCAAAACTACTGTCTTATACACAGTGTAAGGGGATAAAGAATATGTACATAAAGATATATGAATGAGTGATGGTACAGAGCAGCATAGGCAAGATACAGTAGATGGTATCGAGTACAGTATATACATATGAGATGAGTATGTAAACAAAGTGGCATAGTTAAAGTGGCTAGTGATACATGTATTACATAAGGATGCAGAAGATGATATAGAGTACAGTATATACAGTGCCTTGCGAAAGTATTCGGCCCCCTTGGACTTTGCGACCTTTTGCCACATTTCAGGCTTCAAACATAAAGATATAAAACTGTATTTTTTTGTGAAGAATCAACAACAAGTGGGACACAATCATGAAGTGGAATGACATTTATTGGATATTTCAAACTTTTTTAACAAATCAAAAACTGAAAAATTGGGCGTGCAAAATTATTCAGCCCCTTTACTTTCAGTGCAGCAAACTCTCTCCCAGAAGTTCAGTGAGGATCTCTGAATGATCCAATGTTGACCTAAATGACTAATGATGATAAATACAATCCACCTGTGTGTAAGCAAGTCTCCGTATAAATGCACCTGCACTGTGATAGTCTCAGAGGTCCGTTAAAAGCGCAGAGAGCATCATGAAGAACAAGGAACACAACAGGCAGGTCCGAGATACTGTTGTGAAGAAGTTTAAAGCCGGATTTGGATACAAAAAGATTTCCCAAGCTTTAAACATCCCAAGGAGCACTGTGCAAGCGATAATATTGAAATGGAAGGAGTATCAGACCACTGCAAATCTACCAAGACCTGGCCGCCCCTCTAAACTTTCAGCTCATACAAGGAGAAGACTGATCAGAGATGCAGCCAAGAGGCCCATGATCACTCTGGATGAACTGCAGAGATCTACAGCTGAGATGGGAGACTCTGTCCGTAGGACAACAATCCGTCGTATATTGCACAAATCTGGCCTTTATGGAAGAGTGGCAAGAAGAAAGCCATTTCTTAAAGATATCCATAGAAAGTGTTGTTTAAAGTTTGCCACAAGCAACCTGGGAGACACACCAAACATGTGGAAGAAGGTGCTCTGGTCAGATGAAACCAAAATTGAACTTTTTGGCAACAATGCAAAACGTTATGTTTGGCGTAAAAGCAACACAGCTCATCAACCACAACACACCATCCCCACTGTCAAACATGGTGGTGGCAGCATCATGGTTTGGGCCTGCTTTTCTTCAGCAGGGGCAGGGAAGATGGTTAAAATTGATGGGAAGATGGATGGAGCCAAATACAGGACCATTCTGGAAGAAAACCCTGATGGAGTCTGCAAAAGACCTGAGACTGGGACGGAGATTTGTCTTCCAACAAGACAATGATCCAAAACATAAAGCAAAATCTACAATGGAATGGTTCAAAAATAAACATATCCAGGTGTTAGAATGGCCAAGTCAAAGTCCAGACCTGAATCCAATCGAGAATCTGTGGAAAGAACTGAAAACTGCTGTTCACAAATGCTCTCCATCCAACCTCACTGAGCTCGAGCTGGTTTGCAAGGAGGAATGGGAAAAAATATCAGTCTCTCGATGTGCAAAACTGATAGAGACATACCCCAAGCGACTTACAGCTGTAATCGCAGCAAAAGGTGGCGCTACAAAGTATTAACTTAATGGGGCTGAATAATTTTGCACACCCAATTTTTCAGTTTTTGATTTGTTAAAAAAGTTTGAAATATCCAATAAATGTCGTTCCACTTCATGATTGTGTCCCACTTGTTGTTGATTCTTCACAAAAAAATACAGTTTTATATTTTTATGTTTGAAGCCTGAAATGTGGCAAAAGGTCTCAAAGTTCAAGGGGGGCGAATACTTTCACAAGGCACTGTACGTATACATATGAGATGAATAATGTAGGGTATGTAAACATTATATTAGGTAGCATTGTTTAAAATGGCTAGTGATATATTTTACATCATTTCCCATCAATTCCCATTATTAAAGTGGCTGGAGTTGAGTCAGTGTGTTGGCAGCAGCCACTCAATGTTAGTGGTTGCTGTTTAACAGTCTGACGGCCTTGAGATAGAAGCTGTTTTTCAGTCTCTCGGTCCAAGCTTTGATGCACCTGTACTGACCTCGCCTTCTGGATGATAGTGGGGTGAACAGGCAGTGGCTCGGGTGGTTGTTGTCCTTGATGATCTTTATGGCCTTCCTGTAACATCGTGTGGTGTAGGTGTCCTGGAGGGTAGGTAGTTTGCCCCCGGTGATGCGTTGTGCAGACCTCACTACCCTCTGGAGAGCCTTACGGTTGTGGGCGGAGCAGTTGCCGTACCAGGCGGTGATACAGCCCGCCAGGATGCTCTCGATTGTGCATCTGTAGAAGTTTGTGAGTGCTTTTGGTGACAAGCCGAATTTCTTCAGCACCCTGAGGTTGAAGAGGCTCTGCTGCGCCTTCTTCACGATGCTGTCTGTGTGAGTGGACCAATTCAGTTTGTCTGTGATGTGTATGCCGAGGAACTTAAAACTTACTACCCTCTCCACTACTGTTCCATCGATGTGGATAGGGGGGTGTTCCCTCTGCTGTTTCCTGAAGTCCACAATCATCTCTTTAGTTTTGTTGACGTTGAGGGTGAGGTTATTTTCCTGACACCACACTCCGAGGGCCCTCACCTCCTCCCTGTAGGCCGTCTCGTCGTTGTTGGTAATCAAGCCTACCACTGTTGTGTCGTCCGCAAACTTGATGATTGAGTTGGAGGCGTGCGTGGCCATGCAGTCGTGGGTGAACAGGGAGTACAGGAGAGGGCTCAGAATGCACCCTTGTGGGGCCCCAGTGTTGAGGATCAGCAGGGTGGAGATGTTGTTGCCTACCCTCACCACCTGGGGGCGGCCCGTCAGGAAGTCCAGTACCCAGTTGCACAGGGCGGGGTCGAGACCTAGGGTCTCGAGCTTGATGACGAGCTTGGTGGGTTCTATGGTGTCAAATGCCGAGCTGTAGTCGATGAACAGCATTCTCACATAGGTATTCCTCTTGTCCAGATGGGTTAGGGCAGTGTGCAGTGTGGTTGAGATTGCATCGTCTGTGGACCTATTTGGGCGGTAAGCAAATTGGAGTGGGTCTAGGGTGTCAGGTAGGGTGGAGGTGATATGGTCCTTGACTAGTCTCTCAAAGCACTTCATGATGACGGAAGTGAGTGCTACGGGGCGGTAGTCGTTTAGCTCAGTTACCTTAGCTTTCTTGGGAACAGGAACAATGGTGGCCCTCTTGAAGCATGTGGGAACAGCAGACTGGTATAGGGATTGATTGAATATGTCCGTAAACACACCAGCCAGCTGGTCTGCGCATGCTGTGAGGGTGCGGCTGGGGAGTCAGTGAAGGAGAGTCCGCATGTTTTCGTTGCAGGCCGTGTCAGTGGCACTGTATTGTCCTCAAAGCGGACAAAAAAGTTATTTAGTCTGCCTGGGAGCAAGACATCCTGGTCTGTGACTGGGCTGGTTTTCTTTTTGTAGTCCGTGATTGACTGTAGACCCTGCCACATACCTCTTGTGTCTGAGCCATTGAATTGAGATTCTACTTTGTCTCTATACTGACGCTTAGCTTGTTTGATAGCCTTGCGGAGGGAATAGCTGCACTGTTTGTATTCGGTCATATTACCAGTCACCTTGCCCTGATTAAAAGCAGTGGTTCACGCTTTCAGTTTCACGCGAATGCTGCCATCAATCCACGGTTTCTGGTTAGGGAATGTTTTAATCATTGCTATGGGAACGACATCTTCAACGCACGTTCTAATGAACTCGCACACCGAATCAGCGTATTCGTCAATGTTGTTGTCTGACGCAATACGAAACATATCCCAGTCCACGTGATGGAAGCAGTCTTGGAGTGTGGAATCAGCTTGGTCGGACCAGCGTTGGACAGACCTCAGCGTGGGAGCTTCTTATTTTAGTTTCTATCTGTAGGCAGGGATCAGCAAAATGGAGTCGTGGTCAGCTTTTCCGAAAAGAGGGCGGGGCCTTATATGCGTCGCGGAAGTTAGAATAACAATGATCCAAGGTTTTGCCAGCCCTGGTTGCGCAATCGATATGCTAATAAAATTTAGGGAGTCTTGTTTTCAGATTAGCCTTGTTAAAATCCCCAGCTACAATGAATGCAGCCTCAGGATGTATGGATTCCAGTTTGCAAAGAGTCAAATAAAGTTCGTTCAGAGCCATCGATGTGTCTGCTTGGGGGGGAATATATAAAGTCTGTGATTATAATCGAAGAGAATTCTCTTGGTAGATAATGCGGTCGACATTTGATTGTGAGGAATTCTAAATCAGGTGAACTGAAGGATTTGAGTTCCTGTATGTTTCTGTGATCACACCACGTCTCGTTAGCCATAAGGCATACGCCCCCGCCCCTCTTCTTACCAGAAAGATGTTTGTTTCTGTCTGCGCGATGCGTGGAGAAACCCTCTGGCTGCACCGACTCCGATTACGTCTCTCCAGTGAGCCATGTTTCCGTGAAGCAAAGAACGTTACAGTCTCTGATGTCCCTCTGGAATGCTACCCTTGCTCGGATTTCATCAACCTTGTTGTCAAGAGACTGGACATTGGCGAGAAGAATGCTAGGGAGTGGTGCACGATGTGCCCGTCTCCGGAGTCTGACCAGAAGACCGCCTCGTTTCCCTCTTTTACAGAGTCGTTTTTTGGGTCGCCGGCTGGGATCCATTCCGTTGTCCTGGTTGAAAGGCAGAACACAGGATCTGCTTCGCGAAAGTCATATTCTTGGGCGTATTAATGGTGAGTTGACGCTGATCTTATATTCAGTAGTTCTTCTCGACTGTATGTAATGAAACCTAAGATGACCTGGGGTACTAATGTAAGTAATAACACGTAAAAAAAAACTGCATAGTTTCCTAGGAACGCGAAGCGAGGCGGCCATCTCTGTCGGCGCTGGAAGTTCACCTTACAGTGAAATGCTTACTTACAGGCTGTAACCAATAGTGCAATTAAAATAAAAAAAGGTGTTAGGTAAGTAAAGAAATAAAAACTACAAAAAAAACAGTAGCGATGCTATATACAGGCACCGGTTAGTCGAGCTGATTGAGGTAGTATGTACATGTAGATATGGTTAAAGTGACTATGCATATATGATAAACAGAGAGTAGCAGCAGCGTAAAAGAGGGGCACATAATGCAAATAGTCCAGGCTATATTATTATAGTGTGTGTGTGTGTGTGTCAGTGTCCTAACAAATATAAAAATCTGCATACTTTTAGCCCTTTCCAGCTTTATGCAAGTCAACAATTCTTAATCTTGGGTCTTCTGAGATCTTTGGTCGAAGAATGGTTCACATCAGGCAATGCTTTTTGTGAATAGCAAACTAAAATTTGGAGTGTTTTTTTATAGGGCAAGGCAGCTCTAACCAACATATCTAATCTTGTCTCATTGATTGGACTCCAGGTTAGTCATTAGCCTGGGGGTTAATACTTTTTCCAACCTGCACTGAATGTTTCAATTATGTATTCAATGTAGAGAAGAAAAATACAATCATTTGTGTGTTATTAGTGTAAGCAGACTGTTTGAACCCCCCAGGCTAATGACTAACCTGTCTCTGTCTCCTACCCTGTTCCCTTTAACTCTGCTCCTGTTGTTGTGACTTAGATGAAGATCAGATAAAATTTGATGACCAATTTATGCAGAGATCCAGGTAATTCCAAAGGGTTCACTTACTTTTTCTTGCCACTATCTCCCATTTATAACAATGCACTAATCTATCAAATTTTCTCACAGTAAGTTTAACCTGTGTATGTGCTTGTTTATGTCTCTGTCTCTGTCTCCTACCCTGTTCCCTTTAACTCTGCTCCTGTTCTCCAGGACCTCAAGGTTCTGCCCAATACACAAACGTGGATCCACCTGATGTCCTCCATTACCAACCACCCTCCAACTTTTCATTACATCATCTACAGCTACTGTTGTTCTCATGTTGTCATTATCTGCTAAGAAAGTTCTTTCTCGATCATACCGAGCACATAATGTGAGATACACAGATTAACTTAACAAGAGCACTGCAAACACTCAGAACACCTTTGCCCGCTTTGAGGAGAATACAGTGCCACCGACGCGGCCCACTACCAAGAACTGTGTTGCTCCCCCTCTCCTTCTCTGTGGCCGATGTGAGTAAGACATTTTAAACGTGTTTACGGACATATTCAATCTCTCCCTATCCCAGTCTGCTGTCCCCACATGCTTCAAGATGGCCACCATTGTTCCTGTACCCAAGAAGGCAAAGATAACTGAACTAAATGACTATCGTCCCGTAGCACTCACTTCTGTCATCATCAAGTGCTTTGAGAGACTAGTCAAGGATCATATCACCTCCACCTTACCTGCCTCCCTAGACCCACTTCAATTTGCATACCGCCTCAATAGGTCCAAAGACGATGCAATCACACTGCCCTATCCCATCTGTAAAAGTGGAGGTACAGCATGTAAGAATGCTGTTCATTGACTACAGCTCATTATTCAACACCATAGTTCCCTCCAAGCTCATCATTAAGTTTGAGGCCCTGGGTCTCAACCCCACTCTTTGCAATTGGGTCCTGGACTTTCTGATGGGCCGCCCCCAGGTGGTGAAGGTAGGAAACAACATCTCCACTTCGCTGATCCTCAACACCGGGGCCCCACAAGGGTACGTTGCTCAGCCCCCTCCTGTACTCCCTGTTCACCCATGACTGCGTGGCCATGCACGCCTCCATCTCAATCATCAAGTTTGCAGACAACACAACAGTAGTGGGTTTGATTACCAACAACGACAAGACATCCTACAGGGAGAAGGTGAGGGCACTCTAAGTGTGGTGTCAGGAAAAAAACTCACTCAACGTCAACAAAACAAAGGAAATGATTGTGGACTTCAGGAAACATCAGAGGGAGCACCCCCCCCATATCCACATTGACGGGACAGCAGTGGAGAAGGTTCCTCTGCGTACACATCACGGACAAACTGAAATTATCCACACAGGCAGTGTGGTAAAAAAGGCACAACAGCTCTTCAACCTCAGGAGGCTGACGAAATTTGGCTTTCGCCACCTAAAATCCTCAAAGTTTTACAGATGCACAATTGAGAGGATCCTGTCGGGCTGTATCACCACCTGGTAAGGCAACTGCACCGCACACAACTGCAAGGCTCTCCAGAGGGTGGTGCGGTCTGCACAACGCATCACCAGGGGCAAACCATCTGACCGACAGCAACCGATGTCACAGGAAGACCAACAACTGTTACGTTCCCCAGTTTGTGTTGTAGTTTGTGTATTTGCATGTGTTTATTTCAGGAAATGGCTTCCTGAAATCCCTCAAGCAGCTGATTGGTCAACTCCATGGCTAATTGAAGAGCTGACCCCACCCCCTCGTCAAGACACAGCTGTCTCCAGTTACATATTCATTCTGAAGCTATATAAAAGCCAGTGTTCTGTTCAGGAGATTCATTGCTGGGAGGTCATTGCAGAGAGATTGAATGTGATAGAGAATCATTGCTGAGAGAGGAGGCTGATGGCTGTGGATAATTTACTATGTTAGTTGTTGGTAGCAGTTGGTATGTTCAGTGAGTTTGTTGCTCAGATAGAGCTTATTTGATGTACTTTGTTTGAGAAATGATTTGTTCTCCTGTTTAATTTGTTCCCAGGGGGGAAGGGGAAGGCACCTAGGGAGTGCTTAGGCAAGAGGCCCGCGGGCATACATATACCCGTAGTATATTCACTGTCTAGGCACAATAGGTAAGACCTGAGCAGAACACCCCCTGTATTTTGGTTAGGGCACCAGGTGGTGCTAAATTAGGTAAGTATAGGAGAGGGGGGGGGGCTTTGAGATTTACTTTGCTTTGGTTCCGTCCATCCCCTTTTCCCCATATTACCGTGTAAAGGAATAAAGTCCTTGTAAACGGTACCACATTCTGTCTGTTGTCATCCTTACTCGCACCTACAGTCCATACCTTTTTCACTTCACGGAGAGTTGAGTTGTAGCAGGGTTAGCGTTCCCTCTTCATAGAGACGTGCGTAACAACAAAAAAAGCAAGGTCAGTGCAGGTGCATCAAAGCTGGGACCGAGAAGCTGTTTTTCAGTCTCTCTCAAGGCCATCAGACTGTTAAACAGCCATCATTAACAGAGGCTGCTGCCTACATACAGACTCGAAATCATTGGCGACTTTAATAAATTAATCAGGCACTTTAATAATGTTTACATATCTGACATTACTCATCTCAAATGTGTATATACTGTATTTTATGCCATCTATTGCATCTTGCCTATGCCGCTAAGTCATCGGTCATCCATATACAGTTGAAGTCGGAGTATGTGGTCATCCATATACAGTTGAAGTCGGAAGTTTACATACTCCTTAGCCAAATACATTTAAACTCAGTTTTTCACAATTCCTAACATTTAATCCAAGTAAATAATTCCCTGTCTTGTGTCAGTTAGGATCACCACTATATTTTAAGAATGTGAAATGTCAGAATAGTAGTAGAGAGAATGATTTATTTCAGTTTTATTTTTTTCATCACATTCACAGTGGGTCAGATTACATACACTCAATTAGTATTTGGTAGCATTGCCTTTAAATTGTTTAACTTGGGTCAAATGTTTTGGGTAGCCTTCCACAAGCTTCCCACAATATGTTGGGTGAATCTTGGCCCATTCCTCCTGACAGAGCTGCTGTAACTGAGTCAGGATTGTAGGCCTCCTTGTTTGCACATGCTTTTTCAGTTCTGCCCACACATTTTCTATAGGATTTGAGGTCAGGGCTTTGTGATGGCCACTCCAATACCTTGACTTTGTTGTCCTGAAGCCATTTTGACAAAACTCTGGAAGTAAGCTTGGGGTCATTGTCCATTTGGATGACCCATTTGCAACCAAGCTTTAACTTACTGACGTCTTGATGTTGCTTCAATGTTCCTCGGCTTGCAAGCCTCCCCCTTTTTCCTCGATCTTTGTCCCAATGTGCAGTTGCAAACTGTTGTCTTGCTTTTTTTAAATGGTTGTTTTGGAGCAGTGGCTTCTTCCTTGCTGAGCAGCCTTTCAGGTTATGTCGATATAGGACTTGTTTTACTGTGACTATATATACTTTTGTACCTGTTTCCTCAAGCATCTTCACAAGGTCCTTTGCTGTTCTGAGATTGATTTACACTTTTTGGACTGTTGGAACTAGAAGCACAAGAATTTCGCTACACTCACATTAACATCTGCTAACCATGTGTATGTGACCAATCAGCTTTGATTTGAACAAAGAGCAGCAGTACCTGGACTTTGCAGTCTCCCCTCTTCAAGTCCCCCTTCTGAGACTGGCTGTCTGTTGAGAACAGGCAGAACCTCGCAACCACCTCTATTCCAAACACCAGAATGCAGTTTTTTAGTCTATGATGGCCATGTGAGTGGTAAAAAAAAAAATCATAGAAAATAAATCATACAATTGTACCAAAAACTATCAAAGTTTATGTATTAAAATCTTAATATTGCCAGGTTGGTTTTCACAGCTGTTTCACAAGGTATTAGTTGTAAATTACTCTTAGATCGTAGTTATTTGCACCACGTTATTGTTGTATTTATTCTAGGACCTACAATAGATGGGTGTACCACATGGGTGTACTAATGAGCTTTGCGAGTTAGAAAAAATAATTGTGGGACAACTGAAATTATATTATTTCAGTGTAGATAAGGGAAGGGCAGGTAAAAATGAAAACATGATAGCTTGACAAGCCAGTCTATTAATCAAACGAATTTGCATATAAATGGAGTGTAAATTAGCTGACTTCGTGATCTGTCAAGCAGATTACACGTTCTTTGCCTTTTCCGAAAGGTAGCAATGTTGAAGTCATAGAACATCAAATCTAATGTTAACAAGGTACCCAAAAGTAGTTCGAATTAACTTTGTCCTTATATTAGCTTACAGCTTGTTAAAACAGCGAAATTGTCGCGGAAATCAGGCGACGTTGAAAATTGTCATTTAGGCCTTAATGATAATCACAGCGTTGATAAAGCAACGGACGGTAATATTTGGCATGACAGAGCCAAAAGGAGTGTAAATTGGGATGGAGCCTGTCAAAGATCAGCCACAGAGATGTGACTGGGAGGTCTCGCCAGAGCTGTAGTGAATGCAGTGCACACTTGATTCATCTCGATCATGGACACAGATTTCTTGGTAATCTGGAAATTAAGATGAATTAAAAACTAAAACTGGTGAATTTGTAATTGTTTTCAAGAGTGCGATCTAGCAGGCGTATTCTTTAAATCTGTGTCCTTGAAATACGCGAGCATGGTTTTACGCGCAGCAAGCAATTATAACACACTGACCTGAGCTAAATTACATAAAGATGAACCACATTCGTGCAGCCAGAATATAATGAGAAGAAATACAAGTATGTGATTTTGTTCCTTGGGTTAGTACGAATCCGAATATTACGCAACATCTACGACTATTAAGGATTCCTAGTCATTATGACGCAGCTGTCACAAACCGTTGAAGAATCAGGAGGGATTCATTTCGTCAGTTGCTGTCAACTTCGAGCATTACCTGCGTCTTACCACTGTATTTTACTTAATTGTTTCCTTATCCGTGTCTTCTCGTGATATTGAACATTGATTAGCTAGGCTACTTGTTTCTTTTCAAGCAATTATTATTGAACAAGTGTCTCTCTTTTATTGGGTGATCAAAGAGATCTGCATCCATAAATTCAGCTTGTCATGGATGGAAGCTCAAGTTGTGGATGGCCTTGTGCAGGCGATAGTTTACCACAGCCCCCCTCCCCTCCTGGTGAAGATGCAAAAGCTCCACGAAGAGCTTGGCGAGTTGACTGCATTAATGCAGCCTGTCCTGGATCAAAGCAGCAACGCGATGGAGGCTTCACCACAGCCCCCCCCCCCCCCCCACCTGGATCTTTCCTGCGCCAACAAGGGGTTGCCGACCTGATTGCATTAACTTAACCTGTCCTGCTGGATCAAAGCCCAGTGCACACTTCAACACAGATATGGACACGGCCCCTCTCCCCTGAAGCCCTCCTAACACAGATGCAGCTGCTCAGCCAAGAGGTTGTGGAGCTGAGTGCTTCAATCAGCCAAGTTCTGGATGAACCCGAGACAACCGATTTGGACGCACCGACACCTCTCCCTAAAGCCGCCTGGGCCTCCAAGGGTGAGCCTCAGAGGGCCCTGAGCCGGTTCTCCATCTCCAGGAGTGGGGGCATGTCATGGCCGAACTCCATCTACCCTCACCGGCAAACCAGTTCCTGAGGAGAAGCCTGTGGCAATTGTTGACAAGGCTTCCTCAAATCCCAATAAGATGTCTTTCTGGAGGAGGCTGGCATGTTTTGGGAAGAGGAACAAGACTGGATCCACTAAGAACAAGGTCAAGAAGAAGACCAAGGCAAAGGGGGAGAAGACCAAGGTGAAGAAGGTGAGATGACCACTGGCTCATCAGTCATAAGTATTATTATGTGCCAGTGTACCATGACATCTCTAAAGTCTTGTTTCTGTTCTCTGCTTATAGGACACTGCCATGACCAGGGGATATTTCAACCTCAAAACTACTCACAAAGTAATACAACAAACGGGTGAAGAACTGAACTAGGATTTTTATTTAATTGTTTTTCCTATAGATTCAGCTATTAAAACATGGTTGCCTGACCCAAAGACAAACGCATCCTATCCATCAGGATATCCCGAATGGGAGAGATCATAACATACTTATCAAGGCTGGGATGGTTAATGTTGTTAATCATGTTTTCAATTAAGTTTTCTAAATGATCTACCGATTCTACGTGACTTTCATATGATAACTTTAGGGTTCTGACATGAGAAAAAAAGACTCAACATCAAACCCAATGTGGTGATCTGGTAATACAAATTGTGGGTTACAAATCTGGAGAAGTTCAAGCTCCTTTTTAAAACACTATCATTCAGCACCCTATGTTGATATGGGTTGCTAAGTCTTATCAATCAAAGAAGGCTGTTGATAAAGACTTCCCACCACCAGACTCATTTAAAAGCAGTTTAATTAAAACAATGGTAAAACAGTACAAATGTAGGGTCAAGTTACAGTAAGTATATTCAGGCAAATGATCTTGGAGGACAAATGATCTTGCAGTGGGAAGCAGCTTTGAGTCATTGCCTTGTGCAGCAATATCTAACAAGTGAACTAACAATTCCATAACAAATACCTAATACACACAAACCTTTACTTAGATTTGTGTTTATTAGGTAGTTGTGGAATAGTTTATATATAAAAAAAATATATTGAATATTTAAAACGTACAATATACTTGCTGTGAAGCCACTCAACTTCATCACATTAGTCATCTAACAGACCCCCATCCAGAGCAACACACAGAGGCAACCAACATCATGCGCAAGGGCACGTCAACAGATCTCCCACACGGTCAAAAACGGGGACCGAAACCAGCAATCCATCAGCCACCGGCCCAAGCTCCCTGCCCCTCAACCATCCGAGACCCCCCACAGTCCCCCAGGTTAGTCAGCTAACCTGGAGTCCAATCAATGAGATTGGAGACGTTGGTTAGAACTGCCTTGCCGTATTAAAAAAAACTCACAAAATTCTTGTTTGCTATTCACAAGCATTGCCTGATGTGAACCATGCCTCAAACAAGGAGACCTAAGATTAAGAATAGTGGACTTGCATAAAGCTGGAAAGGGTTACAAAAGTATCTCTAAATACCTTGATGTTCATCAGTCCACGGTAAGACAAATTGTCTATAAATGGAGAAAGTTCAGCACTCTTGCTACTATCCCTTGGAGGGGCCGTCCTGCAAAGACAACTGCCAAGAGCACAGCATGCTCTATGAGGTTAAGAAGAATCCTAGTGTCAGCTAAAGACTTACAGAACTCTGGAACATGCTAACATCTTTGTTGACGAGTCTACGATATGTAAAACACTAAACAAAAAAACATTGGCATGTCTGACGTTTGCAAAAGTGCAACTGGATGTTTTACAGCGCTAGTGGCAAAATATTCTGTAGGCAGATGAAACTACAGTTGAGTTGTTTGGAAGATCACTGTGTGGAGAAAAAGGCACAGCACACCAGCATCAAAACCTCATCCCAACTGTAAAGTATGGTGGAGAGAGCATCATGGTTTGGGCTGCTTCAGGGCCTGGACAGCTTGCTATCAATGGAAAACATGAATTCCCAAGTTTATCAATACATTTTGCAGGAGAATGTAAGGCTATCTGTATGCCAATTGAAGTGCAACAGAAGTTTGGTGATGCAAAAGGACAATGACCTAAAACACAGAAGTAAATCAACAACAGAAAGGCTTCAACAGAAGAAAATACACCTTCTGGAGTGGCCCAGTCAGTCCTGACCTCAACCCGATTGAGATTCTGTGGCATGACCTCAAGAGAGCAGTTCACACCGGACATCCCAAGAATATTGCTGAACTGAAACAGTTTTATAAAGAGGAATGGTCCAAATTTCCTCCTGACCGTTGTGTGGGTCTGATCCACAACTACAGAAAACGTTTGGTTGAGGTTATTGCTGCCAAAGGAGGGTCAATCAGTTATTAAATCTAAGGGTTCACATACTTTTTCCACCCTGCACTGTGAATGTTTACACTAGAGGTTGACGATTAATCGGAATGGCCGATTTAATTTGGGCCGATTTTAAAGTTATAACAATCGGTAATCTGCATTTTTGGACACGATCATGGTCGATTACATTGCACTCCACGAGGAGACGGCGTGGCAGGCTGGTTACCTGTTATGCGAGTGCAGCAAGGAGCCAAGGTAAGGTGCTAGCTAACATTAAGCGTATCTTATTAAAAAAAAAATCTTAACATAATCACTAGTTAACTACACGTGGTTGATGATATTACTAGTTTTTCTAGCTTGTCCTGCGTTGCATATAATCGATGCGGTGGCTGTTAAGTTATCATTGAATCACAGCCTACTACGCCAAACGGGTGATTTAACAAGCGCAATCGCGAAAAAAAAGCACTGTCGTTGCACCAATGTACCTAACCATAAATATCAACGCCTTTCTTAAAATCAATTCACTAGTATATATTTTAAAACCTGCATATTTAGTTAATATTGCCTGCTGACATTAATTTATTTTAACTAGGGAAATTGTGTCGCTTCTCTTGCGTTCTGTGCAACAGAGTCAGGGTATATGCAGCAGTTTGGGCCGCCTGGCTCATTGCAAACATTGTGAAGACCATTTCTTCCTAACAAAGACAGCCAACTTTGCCAAACGGGGGATGTTACGGATCGCTTTTTGGCCCGACAGTCTAGGGGGGGATGGTAATGAGACCCGTAACATAACTCATGCAAATTATAAGTGACACAGTAAAAGTGTCAACGAAATAACCAGGACAACTGAAATCTACCGTCAAACTCAAGGTTTATTTGAAAACACACGGTATTGGGGGGAGCAGGAAAAGGGGCTGAGCTGGACCCAAGGAAAGAAACAAGTATTTAAAAAAAAAACTAAGCTAGACTAGCCTACTTTAACAACAGCTAACTAACCAAAAATACAGTGGGTGGTCCGCCCAGTTCTAACTAGTGTATTTAACAGAGTCTACCTCTGGGTAGTGTATGACCATGGGCGACTTGTCTTGGTTTCCCCTTTTCCCACCAGCAATCAAACACCATAACCAAAACAATACTCACAAGTGCTATGGAGGTACTCAAACAAAAGAGAGGTTAATACACACCGAGAGAGTGAACCACAGAGACCTACAGACATGGCATTTACAGAGCGATTGAGCTCTAGAGCAAACAACTGACAGGGTTTTTAAACCTAGGGAAAGGAACTGTGATAGGGTAGGAAAACAGGAGGAGGTGTGTCTTCTGATTGATGATTGATTGGTGACTGATTGGGGAGTGATGATTTTCACCTGTGAGGGGAGAAAGAGATCAAACACAGGATACACACACACACACACACAGGATACCTGTATCCGTAACAGGGGATGATTTAACAAGTGCATTTGCACTTAATCGTATAACATTTGCACATAATCGTTGCACAAATGTGTACCTAACCATAAACATCTGTTACTTTTATTTGGGCTGCAACTTTTGTTAACTCTAATGAACCTTTGCGTCAGAGGTCTTCCTTTCCTGTGGCGGTCCTCATGAGAGCCAATTTTATCATAGAGATTGATGGTTTTTGTGACTGCCCTTGAAGAAACGTTCAAACTTCTTACATTTCCGTATTGACTGACCTTCATGTCTTAAAGTAATAATGGACTGTCAGTTCTCTTTGCTTTATTTGAGCTGTTCTTGCCATAATATGGACTTGGTCTTTTACCAAATAAGTCTATCTTCTGTATACCAACCCTACCTTGTCACAACACAACTAAATGGCTCAAACATATTAAGAAAGAAAGAAATTCCACCAATTAACTTTTAACACGTGTTAATTGAAATTCATTCCACATGTCTACCTCATGAAGCTGGTTGAGAGAATGCCAAGAGTGTACAAAGCTGTCATCAAGGCAAAGGCTGGCTACTTGGAAGAATCTCAAAAAATATATATTTTGATTTGTTTAACACTTTTGGTTACTACATGATTCCATATGTGTTATTTAATCTTTTTGATGTCTTCACTATTATTCTACAATGTAGAAAATAATTTAAAAAAAACCCTGCAATGAGTAGGTGTGTCCAAACCTTTGACTTGTACTTTATGTGTAAAAAATTTGATACCCATTCACACCTCAAACCAGAGAGAAAGCATGTGGTCAGTCAGGGGCATGTCGCCTCTGTAAATATCAGTGGGAACCTGCTTTGGATTCCCATAGCTAGTCTTCCTGGATAAGAGCTAGATGTGCTTGTTATTCCTGGGAGGCACAGTAGTAGCACCTCCTTTTCTCTGTGAAACAACAATGGAAAAATCTAAACAATTCGATCCAAGTAATTTATCGGTTTTATGTCATCAAAAACATGTACAAACTATGGTTTAAAACACATACAGTGAGCTCCAAAAGTATTGGGACAGTGACACATTTGTTGTTTTGGATCTGTACTCCAGCACTTGGATTTTAAATTATACAATGACTCGTTAAAGTGACTCGTTAAAGTGTAGACTGTCAGCTTTAATTTGAGGGTATTTTCATCCATATCGGGCAAACCGTTCAGATATTACAGCGCTTTTTGTACATAGTTCAATTTAGGAGTATTGGAACAATTTCACTTGTGTGTATCAAAGTAGTAAAAAGTTAAGTATTTGGTCCCATATTCCTAGCACGCAATGACTACATCAAGCTTGTGACTCTACAAATTTGTTGGATGCATTTGCTGTTTGTTTTGGCTGTGTATCAAATTATTTTGTGCCCAATAGAAATAATGTAGTGTCATTTTGGAGTGACTTTTATTGTAAATAAGAGTAATGTTTCTAAACACTTATACATTAATGTGGATGCTTCCACAATTACAGGTAATCCTGAAAGAACTGTGAATAATGAATGAGAAAGTTAGATACACCCCAAAAAATGCTAACCTCCCCTGTTATTGTAAGAGAGGTTAAGAGATGTCTTGGGGGTATGATATTTGTGCGTCTAACCTTTTCACTAATCATTATTCACGACTCATTCAGGATTATCTGTAGTCATGGTAGCATCCACATTAATTTAGATGTGTTCATTACATTATATAAAAAGGTAAAAGTTGAAACATCAGGGACGTGTTCATGTGGGCACATTCAAATGATTTGAAAAGGAAAACAAACATTTATGTTTATTTTTGGAATCCAGGTAGTCCCTCTCCTTTTAAGTTTTTCTTCTGTTTGATGCCCAATGAACCTGACCCTAGGCTTACCTGAGGGACACCTGACGCCTGTTGTAGTTGTAACTTTCACATGTTTCGCTTAATAACACTCCTGCTTGTCGTATGAGTCATTTTTCTGAGACGGTGATGACAAAGACAATGGCTCAGGTCTCAAAACAACAGAGATCTGTTATTTACCCAGCTAGCGAACAGAGGACAGGCCTCATCAGGTACTGACTTGGAAGTGGGAGAGACTGTCCATTACATTCCCAGAGTATTAGCCAATCCCCTGTGACAGGGAGGAATGCCGAATGTTCAAAGTTCAGGCTAGGGGGAGGAACACAAGAGGGAGCCTGTTAAAGTTACTGTAAAGAGAGACCAGATACTGTAACAAGCAGAGGATCTGTGCAGGGTCAAAACATCTCAAGAGGCCAAGTATAAGAGTCAACCGCTACATGACTTGGGAGTTGCACTGGTGTTGGGGTCAAATTGTAGTATGATTTGAACTATCAACCATACCTTCCTAGGAGGGAAAAAAGGAGACGTTACTGCATTGACTGAAACATTACCCTTTATGGATAACCAAAATCCAGAATATGTGTTCTAATCCAGTAGGGTATGTATGGTACAATGAATGCGCAGTGAATATGCTAATAAGACCCCTGCAGCAGAGGGATTGTTCTGGCTGAATCGTGGGACATCAGACGCTCTTCTATGTCTTAATTACAGCCCTCGGTGCTATTGGTCATGGGCTTTATGATGGGAGACCCACCCAGACCAGTGTGCACGCTTTTTGAGCTCTGGAGCTACCACAGCCACAGACTCTACAAGCAAATCAAAACAAAATATAATTTTATGTCACCAAATACAGCAGGTGTAGACTTCACCATAAAATGCTTACTTACTCTGCATTGTTGGGAAAGGGATTGTAAGAACATTTGAAAATACAAATAGAAAACAATAACACAAATAACAAGAACTAGTGCTCAGTCCCCTCCTGTAGACCGGACTGTAGACCGTCGTTGGAGGTTCCGGAATGTGGACTGTCGCTGGAAGCTCTGGACTGGGAACTGTCGCCGGAAGCTCTGGACTGTGGAGGCGCACTGGAGGCCTGATGCGTGGTGCCGGCACTGATGGTACCGGGCTGATGACATGCACCTCAGGGCGAGTGCGGGGAAGAGGCACAGGACGGACCTGACTGGGGAAACGCACTTGAGGGAGAGTGCGAGGAGCAGGAACAGGACACGCCTGACTGGGAAAGCGCACTTGGGTTGTGAAGGTACACTGGAGACCTGGTGTGTATAGCTGGCATCAATTGTTCCGGAACTTTAACACACGTTTCAGGACAAGTACGGGGAGCTGACTCAGGTGGTACCAAACTGACAACACGTTCCTTTATTCCAAATCCGTGCGTCCTCCACCAACTCAACAACTCCATTTCTCTCTCCTCCGAATTCTCATTCTTCTCCCAGACTGGCTCTGGTTTACTCCTGGGCTCCGCCGACTCCATGTGCCCACCCAAACATTTTCTTGGGGTTTCTGTGGCCTACCTCTCCGACTTAACTCCTCGTATCAACGCTGTTCCTCTCTCGCTGCCTCTCTCTCCTCCTTCGGACGGCGATACTCCCCGGCGCAGCGTGAGTAGACTACCACATATTTTTTATGAGCTGAAACTCACCAAAACAAACACCGAACCGTGAAGCTACTTGTGTGCACACAAGATCCCACACCTGAAAGTGGGGAAAAAGGGCTGCCTCAATATGATCCCCAATCAGAGACAACGATAAACAGCTGTCTTTGATTGGGAACCATATCAGGCCAACATAGAAATACAAATTCACCTAGATGACCCACCCAAGTCACCATCACGTCCCAATCAACACAGAGAAAAAACAGCTTACTATAGTCAGGATGTGACCCACAGAGACGATCACGTTCTTAAACCTCATTACTCAAAGAGTATATCTAATGATTATACAGACATTCAGAAAGTACACACATGACAAAGCAAATGCAGGTTTTTCGAAATTTTGGCAATTTTATTATGCATTTAAAAAAAATACATTATTTACATAATTATTCAGACCCTTTCCATTGAGACTCAAAATTGACTTCAGGTGCATCCTGTTTCCATTGATAATCTTTAAGATATTTCTACAACTTGGAGTCCACCTGTGGTAAATTCAATTGACTGGGCATGATTTGGAAAGGCACACACCTGTCTGTATAAGGTCCCACAGTTGACAGTGCATTTCAGAGCAAAAACCAAGCCATGAGGTCAAAGGAATTGTCCGTAGAGCTCCGAGGCAGAATTGTGTCGAGGCACAGATCTGGGGAAGGGTAGCAATCAATGTCTTCAGCATTGAAGGTCCCCAAGAACACAGTGGCCTCCATCATTATTTAATGTAAGAAGTTCGGAACCACCAAGACTCTTCCTAGAGCTGGCCACCCAGCCAAACTGAGCAATCGGGGAGAAGAGCCTTGGTCAGGAAGGTGACCAAGAACCCGATGGTGACTCTGACAGTGCTCCTCTGTGGAGATGGGCGAATCTTCCAAAAGGACAACCATCTCTGCAGCACCCAATCAGGCCTTTATTGTAGAGTGGTCAAATGGAAGCTACTCCTCAGTAAAAAGGCATATGACAGCCCGCTTGGAGTTTGCCAATAAGCACCTAAAGGACTATTAGACCATGAGTAACAAGATTCTCTGGTCTGATGAAACCAAGATTGAACTCGTTGGCCTGAATGCCAAGCATCATGTCTGGAGGAAACCTGGCACCATCCCTACGGTGAAGCATGGTGGTTGCAGCATCATGCTGTGGGAATCTTTTTCAGCGGCATGGACATTAGTCAGGATTGAGGTAAATATGAACGGAGCAAGGTACAGAGAGATCCTTGATGAAAACCTGCTCCAGAGCGCTCAGGACCTCAGACTGGGGCAAAGGTTCACCTATCAACAGGAAAACAACCCTAAGCACACAGCCAAGACATCGCAGGAGTGGCTTCAGGACAAGTCTCTGAATTTTCTTGAGTGGCCCAGCCAGAGCCCGGACTTGAGCCCGATCGAACATCTCTGGAGAGACCTGTAAATAACTGTGCAGCGACGCTCCACATCAAACCTGACAGAGCTTGAGAGGATCTGCAGAGAAGAATGGGATAAACTCCCCAAATACAGATGTGCCAAGCTTGTAGCATCATACCCACGAGGACTCGAGGATGTAATCGCTGTTGAAAATGCTTCAACAAAGTACTGAGTAAAGAGTCTGAATACTTATGTAAATGTGATGTTTTTATTTATTTATACATTTGCAAACAATTCTAAAAACCTGTTTTTGCTTTGTCATTATGGGGTATTGTGTGTAGATTGATGAGGAAGAAAGGGGGAGACGCTACATTATGTCTGTAATGTAACAAAATGTGGAAAAGGTCAAGGGGTCGGAATACTTTCTGAATGCACTGTATTATACACTCACCAGCCAGTTTAGTAGGTA
Source organism: Oncorhynchus masou masou (assembly GCF_036934945.1). NCBI lineage: Eukaryota > Metazoa > Chordata > Actinopteri > Salmoniformes > Salmonidae > Oncorhynchus > Oncorhynchus masou. The sequence continues at coordinate 45,413,706 of NC_088220.1, read as the reverse complement.
TACCCATCTAGTAGCGGTTCGGTCCCCCCTTTGCCTCCAGAATAGCCTTATTTCTTCAGTACATTCTACAAGGTGTCGGAAATGCTCCACAGGGATGTTGGTCCATGCTGACCCGATGTCATCAAGCAGTTGTTGCAGACTGGACAGCAGTACGTTCATGCTGCGAACAGCCTGTTCCAGCTCATCCCAAAGATGCTCTATTGGGTTGAAGTCTGGGGACTGTGCAGGCCATTGAAGTGAAGTGAACTCGCTGTCATGTTTCAGGCAATGTATTTTCATTCCTCAATTGTCCAGCATTGCCCAATGGAGCCACTTCTTGTTTTTAGATGATAGGAGTGGAACCCGGTGTGGTCGTCTGCTGCAATAGCCCAACCGTAATGAGGATCGCCGAGTTGTTTGTTCCGAGATGCCGTTCTGAACACCACTGTTGTACTGCGCCATCATTTGTCTTTTGTGGCCCACTTGTTAGCTTGCACAATTCTTGCCATTGTCCTTGGTCATTGTCCTGTTGTAATGTAAATCTTCGCCCTTTAGGTAGTTTGCACTCGGAAGCAGGTTCTCATCAAGGACGTGCCTGTATTTGGCTGGCTTCATTGTTCCCTCTATCCTTACCATCTCCCGGTCCCTTTCACTGAAAAGCATCTCCATAGCATGATGCTGCCAGCACCATACTTCATAGTATGGATTGTGTTAGACGGGCGATGAGCTGTGCCTGGTTTACTCCAGCCAAAACACTTTGCATTCTGACCAAATTTTTGTCTCATCAGACCACAGAATCTTTTGTCTTTCATGTGCCATTTTGCAAACACCAGGCATGCTGTCATGTGCCTTTTTCTCAGGAGTCATGATAAGTGAAGTGCTGTAGAGACGTGTCCTTCTGGCAGGTACTCCCATGTCAGCCAAGGAATCCTGTAGTTGCTCAGTTTGGTCGGACCGCCAGCTCTAGACAGTCTAGGTAGTTCCATATTTTGTCAATTTCCCAATGATGGAGACTACTGTGCTCTTGGAAGCTTTCAACGCTCTATAAATTGTTTTATCCCCTTTATGCCTCATCACAATTCTATCTCAGCGATCTATGCCCAGTTCGTTGGACTTCATCGTATAGTTTCTGCTCTGGCATGCACTGTCAACTGTGGGACCTTATATACAGTTGTGTTTCTTTCTAAATCATGTCCAAACAATTGAATTGGGCACAGGAGGACTCCAATCATGTTGAAGCGACGTCTCACAGATGATCAAATGAAATTGGATGCACCTGAGCTCAATTTGGAGTGTCATAACAAAGGGGTGTGTGAATACTTACAGTACCAGTCAAAAGTTTGGACACACCTACTCATTCAAGGGTTTTTCTTTATTTGTACTATTTTCTACATTGTAGAATAATAGTGAAGATATCAAACTATGAAATAACACTTATGCTACTACACTACTATGTAGTAACCAAAAGTGTTAAATAAATCAAAATATATTTTAGATTTTAGATTCTCCAAAGTAGCCACCCTTTGCCTAGATGACAGCTTGGCACAAGCTTGGCATTCTCTCAACCAGCTTCACCTGGAATGCTTTTCCAACAGTCTTGAGGGAGTTCCCACATATTCTGAGCACTTGTTGGCTGCTTTTCCTTCACCCTGCGGTCTAACTCATCCCAAACCATCTCAATTGGGTTGAGGTTGGGTGATTGTGGAGGCCAGGATATCTGATGAAACACTCCATCACTCTCCTTCTTGGTCAAATAGCCCTATCAAATCAAATTTCAAAATCAAATCAAATTTATAAAGCCCTTCTTACATCAGCTGATATCTCAAAGTGCTATACAGAAACCCAGCTTAAAACCCCAAACAGCAAGCAATACAGGTGTAGAAGCACAGTGGCTAGGAAAAACTCTAGGAAGAAACCTAGGAAGGACCCAGGCTATAAGGGGTGGCCAGGCCTCTTCTGGCTGTGCCGGTTGGAGATTATAACAGAACATGGCCAAGATGTTCAAATGTTCATAGATGACCAGCAGGGTCAAATAATAATAATCACAGTGGATGTCGAGGGTGCAACAGGTCAGCACCTCATAGCGCTCTATGGTTTTTCTGACTACACTTGAAAAAACGTTCAAAGTTCTTGAAATGGTCCACGTTGACTGACCTTCATGTCTTAAAGTAAGGATGGACTGTCATTTCTATTTGCTAATATAAGCTGTTCTTGCCATAATATGGAGTTGGTCTTTTAACAAATAGGGCCATCTTATATATACCACACCTGCCACACTGATTGGCTCAAACTCATTAAGGAAAGAAATTCAACAGATTAACATTTAACAAGGCACACCTGTTAATTGAAACGCATTCCATGTGTACCTTATGAAGCTGGTTGGGAGATTGCCAAGAGTGTACAAATCTGTCATCAAGGCAAAGGGTGGCTACTTTGAAGAATCTGAAATCTAAAATATATTTTGATTTGTTTAACACTTTTTTGGTTACTTACATGATTCCAAATGTGTGTTATTTTATAGTATTGATGTCTTCACTACTATTCTACAATGTAGAAAATAGTAAAAAATAAAGAAAAACCCTTGAATAGGTGTGTCCAAACGTTTGACTGGTACTGTATGTAAATGAGATATTTCTTTATTTCATTTTTAATAAATGTGCAACATTTCCCATGTTTTATTTGATTCATTACGATCCCCTGTAGCCAACATCAATGGTGACAGCTCGTCTTACTGGGATTCAACACAAAATTAAAAATGCCAAATACTTTACAATTTACATAGATTTAAAAACATTAACATGTAGAGTGTGTGCATCTATCAGTTACACATACAGTACATGTCAGTACATACAACAAGTAGGTCACATGGGGGAGAGGCATTGTGCCCCGAAACCAGGTTTACTGTTCACTTGCGCAATGCACTCATGGCTCTGTATAATACTGTACATTTCCTTGAATTTGATCTGGACCTGGGGACTGTGAAAAGACCCCTGGTGGCATGTCTGGTGGGGTAAGTATGCGTGTCAGTGCCCTGTGTAATTCCCAACATATTGTTTCTTATACAAACAAAAAGGGACACAGTCTTTCCTCAACTCTTAGCCAAGAGAGACTGGCATGCATAGTTATAATATTAGCCCTCTGATTACAATGAAGAGCAAAACGCTCTGCTCTGATCTGGGCCAGCGCCAGCTTAACTGGGTTTTTCTTTGCAGCACTTGACCATTTGACTGGACAATAATCAAGATAAGATACAACTAGAGCTGAAGGACTTACTTTGTGGAGTCAAAGAAGCAGAGCAACTCTTTATTACAGACAGACCTGTCCACACCTTTACAACCATTGAATCTAAATGTTTTGACAATTGCAGTTTACAATCTAAGGTAACAGAGTAATTTAGTCTCCACTTGTTCAACAGCCACACCATTCATTACCAGATTCAGCTGAGGACTAGAACTTAGAGAATGATTTGTACCAAATACAATGCTTTTAGTTTTAGAGATGTTCAGGACCAGTTTATTTCTGGCCACCCATTCCAAAACAGACCGACTCCTTGTTAAGAGTTACAGTGACTTCATTAGCTGTGGTTGCTGATGTGTATATGGTTGAATCATCAGCATACATGGACACACATACTTTGTTTATTGCCAGATCATTGGTAAAAAATCGAAAAGAGTAGAGGGCCTAGAAAGCTGCCCTGCGGCACACCGCACTTAACATGTTTGACATTAGAGAAGCTTCCATTACAGAAAACCATCTGAGTTCTATTAAATAGATACCTCTGAATCCACGATATGGCAGAGGTTGAAAAGCTATAACACATACGTTTTCTCAACAGGTTATGGTCAATAACATCAAAGGCTCCACTGAAATCTAACAGTACAAATCCCACAATCTTCTTATTAATTTCAAAATTATAACTTACAATGCTTTTCTTTCATTATGTGTTTTTTTTAAGCACGAATACATTGGCTCACTGTTCGTTATTGGCATTGTCTGCCTATGTTTTTCCACTCTGCCAATGAAGTAATCATTAAAATAATTGGCAACATCAACTGGTTTTGTGATGAATAAGCCATCTGATTTGATGAAAGAAAAATGTAACTTTCTGCCCAAACTTTCATTTAAAGTACTCAAGTTTTTTTCATCATTCTTTACATCATTGATCTTGGCTTCATAAAACAATTTCTTCCTTTTGTTGAGTTTAGTCACATAATTTCTCAATTTGCAGAAAGCCAGACTTATTAGCCACTCCTTTTGCCCCATCTCTTCCAACCATGCAATTGTTCAATTCCTCATCAATCCATGAAGCCTTAACAATTCTAACAGTCTATTTCTTAAAAGGTGCATGTTTATCAATAATTGGAATGAGCAATTTCATAAATGTATCAAGCGCAGTGTCTGGATGCTCCTTATTAATCACATCAGACAAACAAATATTTTAAACATCATCCACATAAGTCACATCCTAATCTTTTGTATGATCTCTTATATACCATTTTAAGCCCAGCTTGTGGAACTTGGGCTTTCCTGGATATAGCCAATATATTGTGATATATATTGTAATCACAGCATCCAATGGGTACGGAAACATGTTTGCACACTGTCGTTGTGGGGTATTATGTGTAGATGGCTGACGAAAAAAAATCAATTAATTTTGAATTCAGGCTGTAACACCACACAACCTGACTCAGATACCAGGCTAATAGCCTAGAACTGACTCTTATCAGCCAACAGCGATCTTGATAAGTGTATATTCCAATGTAAGTAATTAGATTACGACTTGAGTCTTTGGGCCAACATAAATATTCTGCTCCACTGGGCAAACAGGCTCTCTGAGGAAAAAGACTACTCCATGCCCCCCTGGTCGAACTGAGATCAGATGGTTAGGCTGTGAAGTACAGTGTGAGAGAGACAGAGTGGCAAAGTCAGCCAGTAGAGAATGTAAGGGGACACATGAAGGGGACATAGAGAAAAAAAACACAATATAGACAAACAGTACCTTGTGGGACACAGTACGGTATTGAGTGAAGGAGATGGAGACAATTCAAAAGAATGACAGAGTTATTTGAGTGACAGTAGTACCATACCAGACTGCTGTTTTGACCTCTGCGACATTGTGTATGTGATTGTCCTGGTGCAGGTAGCCATATTTCTCCAGGAAGCCCTGCAATAAATGTCACATCATTTTTCATGAGACTCCCACACTTACACGGTATTTAAACATTATGAAATCAGACACTAATTTAACTCAGCCTTGTAAACTTCAACTTTTTCCTTAGGGCCCCTCTTCATGTCTTTAAAACGCCATCTGGATATTATTTTTTTGCATTTCATGTTATAGTCACTGTCAAGTAGTAACTTCCCCCTCATCCTTCTGGGTGACTGAGGAGAGAGGTGCTTTTTTAATCAACAGATGACAACTCTGTTCAGAGGTGCAAAACACAGCTGGCGAACGGTAGGCAAACCTATGTGTCCGACTTCTTACACACAGGGAATGTGGAGAGAAAAGTTCCATTGTCTTTAACATCTTGGCAGAATCAAACCACAATTTTTTATTATACTGGGATCCACTTTTAGCTTTTGCCTGTCTAATACAATATCAGTTGTCTTCTGAATCAATACTTTGCCTTGTTTAATTGCACAACACAGCAATTTAGCAGTTTATGAAACCAGTTACCACAGATTGTTTCATACACCTATTTTGCCTCAGTACTACGCAACTTACAATTACAAATTACAATGAGCAAAACTATAAAACGCAACATGTAAAGTGGTGGTCCCATGTTTCATCAGGTGAAATAAAAGACCCCAGAAATGTTCCATACTCACAAAAAGCTTATTTCTCTCAAATGTTGTGTACAAATGTCTTTACATCCCCGTTAGTGAGCATTTCTTCTTTGCCAAGATAACAAATTATAAATGTGCACTTTTGTCACACAGCACAATGCACCAGATATTTCAAGTTTAGGGAGAATGAAATTGGCATGTTGACTGCAGGAATGTCCACCAGAGCTGCTGCCAGAGACTGAATGTTAATTTCTCTACCATAAGCCACCTCATCTTTTCAGAGAATTTGGCGGTATGTCCAACCGTCTTCACAACCATACCAGCCCAAGACCCCCACATCCAGCTTCTTCACCTGCAGGAGTCTGAGACTTCACATAGTCATTGAAGAGTGGAACACTCCTCCACAATCTACTATATGCAGACTTGTTGCACTGCATGAGGCAAATGGTCACACCAGATACGGACTGCTTTTCTGATCCACACCCATGTCATTTTTTTATGGTATCTGTGACCAACCAATACATATCTGTATTCCAAGTCATGTGAAATCCATAGATTAGGGCCTAATTATTTTTTACTTCAATTGATTCGATTTCCTTTATGAACAAACTCAGTAAAATCTTTGAAATGGTTGCAATTATATTTTTTGTTCAGTGTGTATAGAAATACTCAAACAGTATAACAAATTGAGTTGGGTAAAATGTTAGGCTATAATACTGAACAAGAAATGTATTGAAGGTGTTGTGGGAAGTCAGTGTAACCACAGTAAAATAGGATACCAATTTTCATAAAACGCAGCCAGTGTTAAAATATCTTATAACAAAAGTAGGATAGTTCTAAAGTTGTAAACCTGAAAAGCTCAAAATACAAAAAACGTACCTCTGCCTCAGAGGTCTCGACCCGCCAGTCCGTTGACAGCGTTCAAACCGTTGACTTGGATTATAACTGTGCTGGTACTCGTGCCAATATTCCACAAGTTATTCTAGTCCGAAGAGTCAAAATCATTGTATGACACTTGTAATATTCTTTGACTAACCCCACAGACGTCACCATACATTTAAATCCAAATAAGTTATATCCAAGTACTGCTTGTCTAATGTGCAACAGCCAGGGGAATATCAATGTTTGTGATCCGAGTGTTGCGAAGGCAACACCGGCACACGAGCCACTCATATGTCCTAGTCATTTTGCTCACATAGGGGAGGGACAGTACCACCCACAGCTCAAGGGCTAGAATGTCAAAACTTCCCTTCTCTTGGCAATTTGTATAAGCTACCTCAATATTGTTTAATTAATTGACCTAAAGATATTTAGAAAGCTGACCACAAGTTCACTTAGTGCTGGAGTATTATGTTGCTTGTGTTTTGACTACTTAGCAATTACTACCGAAGCACTCAAATTATATAAATACTAACTAGAAATAAAACATACATGAAGACACTAAGATCAGAACAGTTTAATATCATTTGGAAAAAAGAGAAACCCAAATAAAACTGTTCATTTAAATTTGACAAAACAATGATACGAAGTCTACCTCACGATGCCTGGACCTAGTAGAATCAGGGAAATGAAAAAAAAAGAAAAGACATTTGACCCTGCCCCCTTCTACACCTACAACCCTGCTTATCAGCACAAAAGTCCTTTCACAGTAGTTGCACATATTTCCCAGACCTCTCGACAAGACAGATCAGAAGCAATACATGTGATGCATTGGTAATGAAAGGTATGCAAATTAAAGTGTAGATCAATCCCCCCCACTCCCTTCCCACTAACCCAACCCAACCCCTGGGCATTCTGGAATGGTGTCCATGTGAATCCTTAGTATGGCCGGTCTCTTCTGTCTTCTCTATGGTCACCTCTGAGGGAAAAGGGGAAATAGATCCATAGTAAATTATACTGTACCATGAAGCTAGCTTAATATAGAAATATCTTACCATTGAAAAAAAAAAAAACACAAAAGTAACCCTAATTCAATATTCTACAGGTCTTTCATGTCTCAGGTATGCCCTCTCCTGGTCAAACATCAAACTGCATGGGTGGGAATTTAAGTCGTGATCAATTTACCTTCCTCCCATCTTGTAGCCCCTGTCACCACCATATCCACCTCCGCCATAACCACCGCGGTCACCTCCACGGAATCCCCCACGGCCTCTGTACCCACCGCCCCTGTCACCACCATACCCTCGGCCTCCACCACGATCTGCAAACACAAACCAGCCATTAGAGCAAGTTCTCAAACAGACCTGTAATAGTTTATAGTATGTGGTTAAATTACTCAACTTCCCCAACAGTGTACCCGACACCAGTTCTCTACAACAAGCTCATAGCCATTCTTACATACCTCCTCCGCTGTCCCCTGGTTTCGGTGTGCCACACTTGTTGCATTCGTACCTACGCGCAAAGTTCATGTTGCCACAAGAACTGGAAAAGGATAGGGGAACAATTGTCAATCACATTCAAAGATGTAGCCATTCCATATGAGAACAGAGTTCAGTGACACATACAAGGTGCGATGGATGACCCATCAAATTGTTTTAACTGCATCTGTCATGCTTCAAATAAAATAATGTAAAACAAATACCTGTTAGGACATGGCCAGTCCCCTCCCTTGATGTCAAAGTTGGGTCCACCACCACCACCACCACCTCCTCCAAACCCACGTCCACGACCACGGCCCCCAAAACCTAGAGAGCGACAAACACCACTTAACTAAGTGCAAGGGACAAAGGACCTCTGAAGGACTAGCTACAATAAAGGGGTTCCAAAAACATAAATTAATTGTTTAAAAAGTATAAGATATCAAAGCAACTCAATCCTGACCTGTCTACACATTTTAAAGTTTGACCAGCGTTTGTAGCTTAAACAGTGTAAGAGTTGCGTGCTAAAGACTAACTAAACTCAGCAAAAAAGAAACGACCATTTCTCAGTACCCCGTCTTTCAAAGATAATTCATAAAAATCTAAAAAAACTGAACGGATCTTCATTGCAAAAGGGTTTAAAGCACTGTTTCCCATGCCTGTTCAATGAACCATAAACAATTCATGAACGTGCACCTGTGAAACAGTCATTAAGAGACTAAGAGCTTAGACGGTAGGCAATTAAGGTCAGAGTTATGACAACTTAGGACACTAAAGAGGCTTTTCTACGGACTCTGAAAAACAAAAGAAAGATGCCCAGGGTCCCTGCTCAACTGCATGAGCGTGCCTTAGGCATGCTGCAAGGAGGCATGATGACTGCAGATGTGGCCAGGACAATAAATTACAATGTCCGTACTGTGAGACGCCTAAGACAGCGCTACAGGGAGACAGGACGGACAGCTGATCGTCCTCGCAGTGGCAGACCATGTGTAACATGCACAGGATTGGTACATCCGAATATCACACCTGTGGGAAAGGTACAGGATGGCAACTGCCAGAGTTGCACCAGAAATGCAATCCCTCCATCGGTGCTCAGATTGTCGGCAATAGACAGAGGCTGGACTGAGGGCTTGTAGGCATGTTGTAAGGCAGGTCCTCACCAGACACCACCAGCAACAGCTACGGGCACAAACCCACCGTCGCTGGACCAGACAGGACCGGCAAAAAGTGCTCTTCACTGACGAGTTGAGATTTTGTCTCAGATTCGCGTTTATCGTAGAAGGACTGAGCATTACACCGAGGCCTGTACTCTGGAGCGGGATGGACTGAGGTAGAGGGGCCGTCTTGGTCTGGGGCGGTGTGTAACAGCATCATCGGACTGAGCTTGTCATTGCAGGCAATCTCAACACTGTGTGTTATAGGGAAGACATCCTCCTCACTCATGTGGTACCCTACTTGCAGGCTCATCCCGAAATGACCCGCTCGCGCGACAAAGCCACCAGCCATACTGGTGGGGTAACATCTCACAGCAAGAACTGGCAAATCTGGTGCAGTCCATGAGGAGGAGATGCACTGCAGTACTTAATGCAGCTGGTGGCCACACCAGATACGGACTGTTACTTTTGACCCCCCTTTGTTCAGGGACACATTATTCCATTTGTTAGTGACATGTCTGTAGAACCGGTTTGGTTTGACTCAGTTGTTGAATCTCGTTATGTTCATAGAAATATTTACATTAAGTTTGATAAAAATAAATGCAGTTGACAGTGCGAGTTTCTTTTTTTGCTGAGTTTATAATAAGAAATATGTTGAAGGTTAAAAAGTGGGGACCCCTGCTTTGTAAGCCCAAATAATAACTAGAAGTCAGCTTTGCAAGCCACAATTACTTGTTTCTGTGAAATTACTCAGAAAGATTTTTGTCCATCTTCATTGACTTTTGCGGGACTTTTTTCAGCATTCACTGTTAACGCAATAATGCAACTTGGCACAAATCAGCTACTTTCACAAAAATCTTCCTCTACTGCTCTCCTATTTAAATCGAAACAATAATTTATACCAATCAAACAATACAGCTATTTTACTAACCACGTCAACATTTCCTCAAACATTTTTTATAAAGTGAAATTGACCACTTTCCCAAAAAGTTAGGAGCGTATGAAAATCATCTACTTCGCTGCTATTCTAATCCGAAATAAAATACCTGCTATCAAAACAGTTTTAGTAACCGCATTACATTTGAAATTGACAAGTCACAGGACTTCAGACTTAAACTTACAGGGTATGATATATTGGTCTACTTTTGTACTATTCAAATCAAGAATAGAATTATCTACTACCAATCAAGTTACTGCTGTTTGCCGGTATTGAGTGACAAAAAGCAGCTAGCTAACATCAAACAGCTCTCGTGTCTCGTCATTGAGCAGGCCAAACCGAGCCATTGCCATAGATACTCATAGGAGCACATGGGGCAGCACAGGAAAAATGATGAGGGTGAAACCGCGCTTGAATTTAGAAGAGTGTAATGATCAAGGGGCTGGAACCCTATTTTTTTAAATTTTATATACAAATAAAAAAATAGTGTTACAGCCCCTTGATCATTACTCTCTTCTAAATTCAAGCACCCTTTTCACCCTCATTTTTTTGTAAAATGATGCACAAATACATTAGGTTACACATGGTTGCGCTATGAGCCACTTTGGACTTCAAAAGGTTAGCCCCGCCTCATAGTTCAACCTAGTCTTGGAATTTGGCACATGGGTTCCTCTACCCGAAGAACAAATTTGCCATCTGGACCAATGGCACCATAAATTATCAACCACCATCTTGAAAATGATATATATATATATATTTTTTAAGTTACAAAATCTTATGACACCAAACAGATCTCTAAAACTGTGTACAATATTTATAGACCAATATCTTTATATGTATTCTAAAAACAGGGGTTGGAACTGGTTCGAGAAACAAAAATACATTTACGGAACCTGGAACAAAAGTGAACCATACTGTTCTGGAAGAGAACCGTTATTTTCCACTGCAGGCATTTTTTTGTACTTATTCCCACAACAAAATGCAACAAAGCTACAATGGAAAGCCCTACGTCACTCAGAAACCTATTCATGCCTGCCTGCAAGATGAAAGCCAGTGCGTGTGGCCGGCATACTCTGACATGTCACCAATTGAACATGTTTGGGATCTCTGGATCACTGTGTTCCAGTTCCTGCCAATATCCAGTAAATTCACACAGCCATTGAAGAGTGGGACAACATTACACAGGCCACAATCAAACAGCCTAATCAACTACGCGAAGGAGATGCGTCGCACTGCATGAGGCAAATGGTCACACCAGATAGATCAGAACTAGTCTATGCCCCTACCTTTCATCTGTGACTAACCAATGCATATCTGTATTCCCAGTCATGTGAAATCCATAGATTAGGGCCTAATGAATTTATTTCAATTGACTGATTTTTTAGAATATATGCATTAAAATCTGTCATCAATTGGATGAAAACGAAGCTAGTGACCTTTCTTGTTGTTTTGGTTCAGTACACCAGCACTTTATATTTTTAAAGCAGCAGCACGGCTTGGGGTCATGTTTCAGAGGACGCATGACTTGACCTTTGCCTCACCAGAGCCCGTTGGGGAGTTGCAGCGATGAGACAAGATCACAATTGAATATTAGAAAAAGGGGGTAATAATCCACACAAATTATTTTTACTGATACATTGACTATGAGGTTAGAATGTAGACGCATCTTTAATTTGAGGGTATTTTCATCCCATTGGGTGAACGGTTTACAAATGAGAGCACTTTTGTACATTAGTCCCTCCATTTTAGGGGACCAAAAGTATTGGACCAAATTCACATTTTAAAGTAGTAAAAAGTTCAGTAGTTGGTCCCTTATTCATAGCATGCAATAACTACACCCATCAAATTAACATTACATTACATTTAAGTCATTTGGCAGACGCTCTTATCCAGAGCGACTTACAAATTGGCTTATTATTAACGGGATGCTCTTTATTTTAAGATGGTCATATCAAGGATAATTTACCCATTTGATTTAAATTGTGTGCCTTCCTTCTAGTAGCCCATATAAATGCATTGAATGACATTCATACATAGAAAAGGTCAAAATAAAATCAAAAGGAAGAAGTGTCTGTAGTTTAGTGTCTCCTATATAAACTCAGCAAAAAAAGAAAACGTCCTCCCACTGTCACCTGCGTTTATTTTCAGCTAACATGTAAATATTTGTATAAACATAAGATTCAGATAAACTGAACAGGTTCCACAGATGTGACTAACAGAAATGGAATAATGTGTCCCTGAACACAGGGGGGGGTCAAAAATCAAAGTATCAGTCAGTATCTGGTGTGGCCACAAGCTGCTTTAAGTACTGCAGTGCATCTCCTCCTCATGGACTGCCCCAGATTTGACAGTTATTGCTGTGAGATGTTACCCCACTCTTCCACCAAGGCACCTGCAAGTTCCTGGACATTTCTGGGGAGAATGGCCCTAGCCCTCACCCTCCAATTCAACCAGTCCCAGGCGTGCTCGGTGGGATTGAGATCCAGGCTCTTCGCTGGCCATGGTAGAACACGGATATTCGTGTCTTGCAGGAAATCATGCACAGAACGAGCAGTATGGCTGGTGATATAGTCGTGCTGAAGGGTCACGTCAGGATGAGCTTTCAGGAAGTGTACCACATGAGGGAAGAGGATGTCTTCCCTGTAATGCAGTGTTGAGATTGAATGCAATGACAACTCAGTCCGATGATGCTGTGACCCTCCACCTCCAAATCGATCTCACTCCAGACTACAAGCCTCGGTGTAACGCTAATTTCTTCAACGATAAAAGCGAATCCGACCATCACCCCTGGTGAGACAAAACCGCAACTCGTCAGTGGACTAGTCCTGCCTGGTCCAGCGACGGTGGTTTTGTGCCCATAGGCGACGTTGTTGCCGGTGATGTCTGGTGAGGAACTGCCTTACAACAGGCATACAAGCCTTTAGTCCAGCCTCTCTCACCCCATTGAGGACAGTCTGAGCACTATTGTGCGTTCCTGGTGTAACATAGGTTGTTGTTGCCATCCTGTACTTGCCCCACAGGTGTGATGTTCAGATGTACTGATCCTGTGCAGGTGTTGCTAAACGTGGTCTGCCACTGCGAGGACGATCAGCTGTCCGTCCGGTCTCCCTGTAGGGCTGTCTTAGGCTTCTCACAGTACAGACATTGCAATTTATTGTCCTGGCCACATGTGCAATCCTCATGCCTCCTTGCAGCATGCCAAAGGCATGTTCATGCAGATGAACAGGGGCCATGGGCATTTCTTTTGGGGGTTTTCCAGTCAGTGGAAAGGCATCTTTAGTATCCTAAATTTTACTAACTGACCTTAATTGCCTACCATTAGTGTCTTTAACAACCGTTCCACAGGCGCACGTTCATTAAATGTTTATGGTTCATTGAACAAGCATGGGAAACCGTGATTAAACCCTTTATAGTGAATATCTGAAGTTATGATTTTTAAGAATTCTCTTTGAAAGGGCCGTTTCTTTTTTTGATGAGTTTACATGCATACATACAGATATACACTGAGTACATCAAATATTAAGAACATTCCTAATATTGAGTTGTGCGCACCCCCCCGCATGGACTCTACAAGGTGGCGAAAGAATTCCACAGGGATGCTGGCCCTTGTTGACTCCAACAGCCATGTCAAGAAGGCTGGATATCCTTTGGGAGGTGGACCATCCTTGATACACACGGGAAACTTGAGCACCAACTGGTGCGCCCGGCACCTACTACCATACCCTGTTCAAAGGCACTTAAATATTTTGTCTTATCCAATCACCCTTGAATGGTACAAATAATGTCTCAAATCCTTATTTAACCAGCACAGCCCCCCCCCCTTTTATTTATTTATTACATTTTCAAAATATATATATATTTTTTTTTAAATCGGCAGATTAATCGGTATATGCGTTGAAAAATCATATTCCGTCGACCTCTAGACTCCAGGTTAGCTGACTCCTGGATCCAATTAGCTTTTGGAAACGTCATTGGCCTAGGGGTTCACATACTTTCCCCAACCTACACTGAATGTTTAAATGTATTTTTCTTGTCTATATTAAATACAATAATTTGTGCGTTATTAGTTTAAGCACACCGTTTGTCTATCGTTGTGAATAAGATGAAGATCAGATCAAATTTTATGACAAATTTATGCAGAAATCCAGGTAATTCCAAAGGGTGCACATACTTTCTTGCCACTGGAGCTGAGCCATAGCGGAGACTGGGCATCTACCACACCTCATAATGGGGTGGTGATAATGTATGCTTTATGACTCCCCCTTATGATCTGCACTCACCGTCATCCACTAATTATCTTGTCGTCAATTTTGCAAATAAGTTTGAGTTAGTTATGCATCAATATCTACATTTAAAATTGAGCTTTTTTCAGGGAGGTTCTCTTCTCCTCCAGGGCGAGTAAACCATGTCGCGCGGCTCGCAAAAGTGATTTCTATACAAGGACAGCATTTATCAACTTTACTGTGTAAATCTAAAAATGATTATGGTGACACTTATCATAAAGAGCAAAACATTTATTTATTTTTTTAAATACCAAAACTATTGCTGATGGGAAACCTGAACAAATGTCTGAGCTTGTCACTCAACTAATAAAGCCTAATAAAGCGCAATCTATTTCTACAAGCATTTAAAAATGCGGAAGATGGGTCTATTCCAGATTTTTGCACATCACCCCTTGGAGTTTTACTGCCCGATTCATGTTACATTTGGGGTCCCTACGGACTGATGCACTCATATCGTAAACCAGAATCCGTTTTTTAAATTGGTGAATTGTTATACCCAATGGATTTAAAGGGCATTTTTAGCACAAAGATAATCTTGTGTTTTTGGCGAACTCACCCACAGGCAGTTGCAGCAACATTTGAATGCTTGTCAACCAAAAGTGAATGAAACATACCTCCTCCTCCTCTTCCTCCTCCTCCTCCTGCTGCACCGCCACCCCTCTGCGTGAACTCGGCTCTTCGGGTGGCAAAAGACACTTTGAGGGGTTTCCCTTGGAATTCTTTGCCTAGAAGAAAATTGACAGATTAGAATGGAACAGAAGAACTGTAGACAGCATACGTGCACAGGTAGAGAGAGTACATTCTTACCGTCAAACCACTCAATGGCCGCTTTGGCAGAAGGTGGATCATCAAATGAGACAGTGGCCTCTCCCTTCAGTCTTCCAGTAGCCTTGTCAGAGTACAGGTTGATCATGGGCAAGCCAGTCTTCTTGTTCAACTACCAAACAGGACACAAAGATTAACACGGTGACACAAATCTGGGTAGCCATTATGACTGGGAATTGCCAGGGACCTCACAATAAATTATCACAATACTTAGGCGCCAATACATTATGTATTGCAATTCTCACAATTCTATATGTACAGTGGGGCAAAAAAAGTATTTAGTCAGCCACCAATTGTGCAAGCTCTCCCACTTAAAAAGATGAGGCCTGTAATTTTCATCATAGGTACACTTCAACTATGACAGACAAAATGCGATTTTTTCCCAGAAAATCACATTGTAGGATTTTATGATTTTATTTGCAAATTATGGTGGAAAATAAGTATTTGGTCACCTACAAACAAGCAAGATTTTTGGCTCTCACAGACCTTTAAGAGGCTCCTCTGTTCTCCACTCGTTACCTGTATTAATGGAACCTCTGAACTCGTTATCAGTATAAAAGACACCCGTCCACAACCTCAAACAGTCACACTCCAAACTCCACGATGGCCAAGACCAAAGAGCTGTCAAAGGACACCAGAAACAAAATTGTAGACCTGCACCAGGCTGGGAAGACTGAAGCTGCAATAGGTAAGCAGCTTGGTTTGAAGAAATCAGCTGTGGGAGCAATTATTAGGAAATGGAAGACATACAAGACCACTGATAATCTCCCTATATCTGGGGTTCCACACAAGATCTCACCACGTGGGGTCAAGATGATCACGGGAACGGTGAGCAAAAATCCCAGAACCACACGGGGGGACCTAGTGAATGACCTGCAGACAGCTGGAACCAAAGTAACAAAGCCTACCATGAGTAACACACTACGCCGCCAGGGACTCAAAAATCCTGCAGTGCCAGACGTGTCCCCCTGCTTAAGCCAGTAAATGCCCAGGCCAGTCTGAAGTTTGCTAGAGAGCATTTGGATGATCCAGAAGAAGATTGGGAGAATGTCATATGGTCAGATGAAACCAAAATATAACTTTTTGGTAAAAACTCAAAACGTCGTGTTTGGAGGACAAAGAATGCTGAGTTGCATCCAAAGAACACCATAATTACTGTGAAGCATGGGGGTGGAAACATCATGCTTTGGGGCTGTTTTTCTGCAAAGGGACCAGTACGACTGATCCGTGTAAAGGGAAGAATGGATGGGGCCATGTATCGTGAGATTGAGTGAAAACCTCCTTCCATCAGCAAGGGCATTGAAGATGAAACGCGGCTGGGTCTTTCAGCATGACAATGATCCCAAACACACCGCCCGGGCAACGAAGGAATGGCTTCGTAAGAAGCATTTCAAGGTCCTGGATTGGCCTAGCCAGTCTCCAGATCTCAACTCCATAGAAGATCTTTGGAGGGAGTTGAGAGTCCGTGTTGCCCAGCAACAGCCCCAAA
This sequence comes from Oncorhynchus masou masou, assembly GCF_036934945.1. Lineage (NCBI taxonomy): Eukaryota > Metazoa > Chordata > Actinopteri > Salmoniformes > Salmonidae > Oncorhynchus > Oncorhynchus masou. The sequence goes on along the minus strand of NC_088220.1, from coordinate 45,396,895 downwards.
ACATCACTGCTCTAGAGGAGATCTGCATGGAGGAATGGCCAAAAATACCAGCAACCTTGTGAAGACTTACAGAAAACATTTGACCTCTGTCATTGCCAACAAAGGGTATATAACAAAGTATTGAGAACTTTTGTTATTGACCAAATACTTATTTTTCCACCATAATTTGCAAATATTCATTAAAAATTCTCCAATGTGATATTCTGGATTCCCCCCCCTCATTTTGTCTGTCATAGTTGAAGTGTACCTATGATGAAAATTACAGGCCTCATCTTTTTAAGTGGGAGAGCTTGCACAATTGGTGGCTGACTAAATACTTTTTTGCCCCACTGTATTGCAATTTGATACTGTGATTTTAGTAAGGAAAGGAAATGTATTGTTAAAAACGGATTGTTACAAAAAAAAAAAAACGAATTGGCCGATTACTCCTATCGACGAGATTATTTAATTACTTTATGAAGGGGAAACCATTGGAGCCATTTCAAATTTGGATCACAATATCCTTAAAATGCTAATATTATCTTTAGGTAATCTTAGGAAGCCATGGCAGGTGCAATTACAGGTGTAGATATCAGATGAGTTGGGGGAATGTATGGAAATGACTATATAAAGCCACTACAAGTAACCGAACAAGGGAGTTTCAATTCAAAGTACTACATAGTTTTTTTATGAGCCCTGATAAACTTAATAAACTGAAGGAATGTCCGCTACGTGTTGGAGGCAGTGTGGACAAATGGGTACTTCATCACATGTTTTGGCAATGTCCAAAAATCCAGCCCTTTTGGTTTGAAATTCCCCATGTTATACAGGACATCACAGGTATTATTCAACCAGACCCATGTCATCTCCTAGGTATTGTTCCTGTGAACATAACCTATCAATTTAAGTGGAGAGGATTGGAGTGTCTTTTAGTAGCAGCAAGGAAATGTGAAACAAAATTAAATTGTGGTTAGGTCTATGCGGGGAACTTGCTGACAGAGAATTACATCATTCTTGCAACATTGACAGCATAGGTATGAAGGTGTCTGGTCAGAGTCCCGACATACTGCACTGATCTTATTCTGTCATTTCTGGGGGTTTTGTTTGTTGTTTTTCCTGGGGCTTTAACCAAATTATACTCTTATTCAGACCCTTGAAATATGTGCTCTATACAGCAAAATTGTACCCTTAACATGTGAATGTAATTATGCTCCTTTATAAAGACCACAAAGAAATGCTGTGTTTGAACAGAACATGTTATTTATGTGCTCTTGAATAAAACTTTTTTTTTTACAGTGCAGAAAACATGTTGGCTCACTTTATTTATCTGTTATTTTACCAGGTAAGTTGACTGAGAACACATTCTTATTTGCAGCAAAGAACTGGGGAATAGTTACAGGGGAGAGGAGGGGGATGAATGAGCCAATTGCAAACTGGGGATTATTAGGTGACCATGATGGTTTGATGACCAGATTGGGAATTTAGCCAAGACACTGGGGTTAACACCCCTACTCTTACGATAAGAGCCATGGGATCTTTAATGACCGCAGAGAGTCAGGACACCCGTTTAACGTCCCACCCGAAAGATGGCACCCTACACAGGGCAATGTCCCCAATCACTGCCCCCAGACATTGGGATATTTTTTAGACCTGATAAAAGAGTGCCTCCTACTGGCCCTCCAACACCACTTCCAGCAGCATCTGGTCTCCCAACCTGGTCTTAAACCATGTAGCCAACACTGAAGTCTTGTTCTGCCCTAAATGACTGACCAGGACCAACCCTGCTTAGCTTCAGAAGCAAGCCAGCAGTGATATGCAGGGTGGTATGCTGCTGGCATTTTTTTAATGATGAGAACAAGCTATAGGATGAAAAATACCAGTTTTGGCGCAGGTACAGCCGACTATTGATAAGCTAAGGCTACCTAGCACCAACATAAACCAAAAGTTTGTAGATTTTTTTTTTGCGATATCGATACGAGTCAAAATATCGATATAACACTACAGACCTGTCAACCTTGAATTTGTATGAATACCAGGTCAGCGATGTAGCGCACATACGACACCCACACCGCTCAAATTATAGGCAAAAGCACTGCCTAATAATGATGTTGGCATTAGACTGCTTCAGTAGGAATTGTAAGCTTATGACTTATGGGTACTTGGCTGCTATTCAGTAGCTCACTCGCTCCCCCTCAGGAAACTTGGGGCATTTTTTAAAAACCTATAACTGCCATTTCCTGAAACCTGGTCTTAAACCATGTAGCGAACACTGAAGTCTTGTTCTGCCCTAAATGAAAGTGTTCTCAATTACTATTTTCTCTAGATAAATGTAGATGTAATAACTGATTCATTAACATAGGCTTACTAATGTACAGTAACAACGTTATATAAAGGACAGTATTAGCAGAACAGCTCTCTACCATGTCCGTTTCCATTGACGCAGCGACGTGCACTACTAAACAACTGCACGTTTCCTTGCTCGTCAATGTGCTCACGTCTACTACCTTTGTTGACTAAAATCTGTCGCTAACTACCTTTGTCGTAATGACTAATGAGCCAACCCCACACGGTTGAGTCCAAAACCACAGTGTGCCAATAGTAGCCCATTTCAGGGGCGTTTTTATGTACCAGCGTACTTGTGTGCATGGTACTCAAAATGTCTGCAGGTTGGCAGGTCCAAAATAATAGTGCGATATTTAACTAAATATTTACACCCCCACCCCACCCACTAGTACCCATGCAAGTGAATAGGGAGAAGCAGTCCCCATCCAGAAACAATCACTCAATCCATACCTTAATGATCCCAATCTGTTTGAAGTAGTTGCCCACTTCATCACTTGTGACATCTTCTCCCAGTCCCTGGACAAAGATGGTGTTGTTGTCAGAGTTGTCCTGTTCCCCACCGCTGCCGCTACCTTGGCTACCACCGCTACCCCCAGCTGGGGACAAACATTGAGGTACTACTCAGCAGATGCATCACTTGAACCAGCCTGTTCTGTGGCATTTGCTTGTGAGAGACTGGAGGTCTGTGTTAGTCTGGCATGATTGCAGGATGTGTCAAACCCTAGATTGAATTTCAGGGCAACAAGAAGCAAACAAGCATGTGCAACTCACTTGGTTCATCCCTTGAGCCGTAGTCTCGAGGACCTGAAACACAAATGGGAAAGGTGGGGAAAGCCATGAGAATCTGCACTTCGTACACAACACAAATGCATTTGTCAACTCTCTACCAATAGTGTATGCATGAGGCTACTTTAAAACATTTTGAATAAGGCAGTTTACAGCTTTCTGCTGCAGTGTTGAGACAGTTGCATCATATATATCTCAACACCTTCCAACATGGGCAGAACTGTTTGAGTTTAGAAGAAATAAAAAAATCTCTCCCGTTTCTAGCCAGTTTCCTTCTTCGCCACAGCACACATCTCATCTTCTGTCATTTACATTCAACATTGTCCTCATGCAACAATACCATTATGTATAAACTTCAGGTTTCATGTGCTAAAAGACCTAAAGAGGATATGAGAAAACCCCATCCCTAAGAACAATAGGTGGAGGCCCTTGAGGTTTGGACAAGAAAATGGTGGCATTCAGTTTTTTTGCTTTCTTTCTCACTCCCGTTTTTATCTTTGCTAATCAACCTTTTTACTCCCCAACCGAGACAGTTCTGATGCTCGTCACTTACCACCGTAATTTTTGTAGCCACCACGGTCACCACCTCTGCAGAGGAAAAATTGTAGATATGATGGGTTTCCTTTGTCCCAACAGAGCTCAAAGCTCCCCTACATCCCCATCAGTATGCACTCCTGCCATGGTGTGCGACTATCGTGGAAATGTCTTCCAACTCAGATGGGAAAGTGTCATTCTTGGACGTTTTAAAATCAAATGGACAAAACTTAGCAGAACTCCCACTATGTACAAGTAGGTTCTGATGAGTGAAGAGGCTCTGATGGCTAATGTGTAAATTTAGATTGCTACAAGACCAGATTAGTTCCAGCATTCAGTTGGCTAACATTTTTTGATAAAAGTTACTGATAGGTCGAAATGGTTTGAATAGTTGCGGCACTCGACAAGACGAGTGTTCTTCCATTGAGTGCTTATATGAGCTCCATTAGCTGAGGTCCAAGTTTTATTTCATTCACTGAAACCTGTAGTATAAAATGTAGATCCAAAGTTAACACAATACAAATGTCTCCATGTCAAATATACAACACTTAAATGAAACCTGTTGATGTACAGCAGCTTACAATGTTCCTTGGGTTTAACTTGTGAAAATCAGGTCACTTCAAGAACAGATCACTCTGGGGCATTGTTTAAACCGTTCATGAGGCGGTTCTCAAAGCAACATGGGGGGCAAAAACAATCCTCATTCCTAGAGACCAGCTAGACTATAGTCTTAACTGTGCACAAAAACAGCCAATGAATGGTTTTAATTAGGAAAGAGCGCTCATAACAGCCAGTAGGCATCGTAGCAGATCTTAGATTGACGCCACATTTGATATACATGTATTGAAGCATTCCAACCTGCCTCTGATGTCTATTACTTGTCAGGGACCATGTAATATGAAATCTAGATTGTCAGCAATTTTTAGAATGTGACAGTACTGTGGCAGACCTACTATACGTGTTACTAAATGCCATTACTAAAATGGTTGTTAAAAGCTACCAGTTACAAATAATGTCTCAATTTCAAATCATAGCCACAGAAAATATAAGTCTTCTTGCCAAAATACTGGGTTAGGCTAAAAGGTCCTCTACACTGAAAGCTACTTGGCCAAGATCTATACTTGATTGTTTTTTCAGAACTAACCCCTGTAGAGATTGCAAGGTGAACCGATTTCTGGCAGGCAAATGTCTTGACTATGTTCAACAGCCTTGTTAATGAAGATGTAAAAAAGCTGGGGTCTACAGGATCCTTGGATGGTGAAGTGACTTAATCCTCAAAAACCCTATGTAGTTCATAAAGGGGGTCAGGTGAACAGTGTCCACTTAACTCTTTGCACCACAGGTGTCAGTAGCAGACACCCCACCATGTCATCTGTCCCACAAGCCTTTTGAGCTTCTCATTTATTGCCATTTGCTAGCAAGGCCATAATCAGCTAGAATATTGCATGCATATTTATGATTGAGAATGAATACAAGTAATTGCCTCACAGGTCATTGAAACCATAGAAATATAATTCAAATTGTATGAGTGAACCCTCAAGGTGAAACATAGCACATCTAGGGCTGGGCGATATAGACTTAAGTTAAAGCAACATTCCAAATGCCTGTATAGCTAAATTTAAGGGTAACATTTTTTTGTTCGTTTTTGAGCGTTCTGTGTCTTTTTTTGTCTCGTCTCCGGTCATATAGACACCGGAAAACTTACATTAATTTTACTGTAATAGACAAGAAGTTATTTTTATGTCTCAACTCCCAAAATGTAGAACAGCCACTATTAAAACAAGAGTATGAATGAACATGTTGTGGAAAATAAATGCTCAGTTTGTCATGCATGGCATTGCAGTACCGCTAGCATTATTTTAGCCACAGTCATGTGTCGCTGTCTGGTCTGTTTCACAAATGTGCAATGAGCACAAAAATGCATGTATAAAGGAATTGGCAACTTGTTCTAATTGAGAAATAAGCATCTTATTCAGGTAAGCCACTTGGCATAAATATCTAAACAAAGTGAACAGACAGGGTGTTCCAACAGTTGAGGATGGACAGGCGGGTCCGTTAGCAAGAAAATAGTTCTAAACTTGAAACATAAAATATCAGTTGGCTACTCACTAGCACTTGTGCTTGAGAGATTGAACCCTGTGCTTATTTTCTATAATGCCTGTTACAAGAAGTTGGTCATTATTAGTAGATGTGCATGGTTATTGTTCAATTTGTAACAGAAGTTGCATTTTTCAAAGACAGTCTTTAAAGCCAGATCTGTGTTCATTGCGCAAAAAGCAGAGTGAACTATTTTGATAAAATAATTAAATGATTAGTGGGTCTTATGGTTATAGTGGGTCCAGGTCATCTATAAGTCTCCGCTGCCTTATCTCAGCTCACTGGTCACCATAGCAACACCCACCCGTAACACACGCTCCAGCAGGCATATTTCACTGGTCCCCTAATCCCCTAAGCCAACACCTCATTTGGCCGCCTTTCCTTCTAGTTATCTGCTGCCAATGACCACCGAATTGCAAAAAAAAAAAAGTGACGCTGGAGACATATCTCCCTCACTAACTTTAAGCATCAGCTGTCAGAGCAGCTTTCCGATCACTGTACACAACCCATCTGTAAATAGCACACCCAACTACCTCATCCCAATATTGTTACTTATTTTTGCTCTTTTGCACCCCAATATCTTTCCTTGCACATATATCACTCCAGTGTTAATGCCACTATGGCTGTACCTCCTTAACCTTACTACATTTGCACATCAATTTTTCTACTGTGTTATTGACTGTACGTTTGTTTATCCCATGTTTAACTCTGTTTTAGTCACACTGCTTTGCTTTATCTTGGCCAAGTCGCAGTTGTAAATGAGAACTTGTTATCCTACCTACCTGGTTAAATAAAGGTGACAAATAAACAAAAATGGTTGTGGAAGGCTTATATTAAGCCTAGGTATAATTTTACAAGACACGAAATCATTAGATTGTTTGAAATGCAGTGTATTGCCCTTTAATTGCACAACAAAGCTTATTTACACAACATTTCAAAAATCAAGATGAAATAGTGTGACTCAACCAGTTGGGGAAAAAAAATTTAAATATGATTTTTAGGCCATATCGCCCAGCCCTAAGCACATCCCAGGTGAAAATAGCCGGGTGGGGTGGGAGGTGAGGAGGTATTAGTCCATGTGGATGAGGTATGGGGTGATGGACCAGAATGGTGAGGAGGTATCATGCATTGCGTTGGAAGGAACATCTACCTGGCATGGGTGTTGCAGAAGTACCTTGCGGGTGGTCACGCTCTGGAACTTACCCCATACCAGATGGAGGGCCGCCTCTTCCACCCCTGTCGTATCCCCCACGCTCGTACCCACCACGCCCTCGGCCTCTATACCCGTCAGAAGAGCCCCTGTCTGAGCCCCCATCATCTCCACCATACCTCCTGCCCTGACCGCCTTCACCTGGGGCAAAACACAGGCACACAAGCCCTTTGAGTTGTGGTATTGACTTTCTTTGAACACGTTTTTATTTCCTGTTTTATATGGCACTTTGTTTTATATGTACGAGATCCTTCTGCAATGAAAAGTTATTATATTTATTAGAGGCAATCAGCCATAAACAGGCCAGTCTTGGCAAAAGATGGCTATGAATCGCTGATCCTTCATCTCAAATAAACAGGAAAAAAAGTATGCAGAGATTTGCAGGCCAACTGGACAATTGATCAATACAAATTAGTGCTATGTAATATATACAATAACTAACCTTCACTTCGACCTCTGTAGCCGCCTTGAGCTTGTCCATAAGAGCCGCCACCAGCGGCGCCACCGTAGGAACTCGGCTGACTGTATGATGACTTGTCAGCGCCACCATACCTTGAGAAGTTCTCACAACAATTATTCTCTTGAGACACCAACAAAGAGTTGAATAATTAACAAAAATGTAACATTTGCAATGATATTAGACGATTAGAAAGGCAAAGTATGTAACGGCAAGCAATACTCGTTTAATGTAGTGCCAGTGGCCTTACCCAGCAGCGGAATCAGAGCCTTGTTGCCCAAAGCCATCATAAGGCTGGCCATAACTTGCTGCCTGTGTGGTTTGGCCATAACTTTCTGCTAGAAAAACAAAAAAAGAAACGTTATGCATTACAATCAGCAACTTCTAGAACTCAAATAATTTCCCATGACTCTATATAAGTTTTACATACCAGACTGTCCATAGCCAGCGTAACTCTGTCCACCATACGAGCCACTTCCATTTCCTTGACCGTAGGCCTGCAATAAGCATTGAACCGTTATATGAACAAAGCTGTGATGAAATAACATAGAAAATAGTTTCAAACAATTCTCAGTGAGAAATTGAGGGGCCACACATACTTGCCCACTCTGCTGAGCAGGAGGATACGTTCCATAGCTGTGGGAGGGAGAGGTAAAGTTAGATATCTTAAAGACATTCTCCGGTACTTTTGTATACTTTTTAGCCAGTAGTTTTGAAAGTAGCACTCACGAGTCAAAAGTGATGACCGAAAATGTACGTACTACGTCACATATGTGCCCCACGACATTGCTCCCCCCATTCTGCTGTCTCCAATGAGCCGCTGGGCCCGCCCGGCAACCTCATAGGAAACGCTGGGCAAGCCTCTTGCTAGCTGCCACTCAAATGACAAGGGCTGAAGCTCATTGGCTAGAACTAGAATTGCTAAGGGGCTGGCCCACTTTTTTTTTGGGGGGGGGGGGGTGTAGGAAAATGGAGCAGCGTAGCTTCAAGAAAACACTGTTTCAAACTAGGGATTTTGTGGCTAATTGAGGTAAGACAAGTATTCTGCTCATAGATCATGCATGTATGAACTACACATTGACACATCATCCCAAATCAGGAGATTTATATATAAAAAATAATAATAATTCAAATGCTTTTAGTCACCGGAACATGTCTTGAATGTAACGTAAACATCCCCAACAACTGATTTGGAAGTTTCTTTCTAAAGCACAACGTCAGAGATGCCAACTTATGGTTAAATTGATTAAACGTCCTAGCAACAAACTCGGCCATAACTTAACTTTGGGACACATCGTGAGCATTTGTTGGACTCCCGGAGTTGTGCATCATTCTGGTGGCTGGCCATGGAAAATAACCCTCCCACAATATAGCCAGGTTCACCAAAAAAAACCATGGCATATGTATAATCTCTAGGAACTCTACTTACCAGATGTCAAGTGAAATGGGTTCCTCGCTATCAAATAAAAGTCAATCCAACTATTGTCCGAACAGCACCATATTCCTGTAGATTTAGACAGCGGGCTGCCATTTCACCACACACTTCACCCAAAACTTCCTACCACTATCTAGACAGCAGGACTATGGTGGGGTTCATCTGGTAAATAGAGTTCCTAGATATTATACATATGCCTTTGTTGACAGGAAACCGTTTTTGTGTAGCAAGCCATATTTTGGTAGTCTCCCCACCAACACGATTCACAATTCCTGGAGTCCAACCAATACAGACTTCCGATGTGCGCTGAAGCCTACAATCTATTAGTTAACCCGTCAAAACCATAACAATACATTAGACATTTGAAGTGAATCAAGCATTGTGTGGCCAATTGGATAGTTTATAAATTGTATAATCGCTAGAGAGTGGTAGCTAAATAGATACGTTTCATGGCAACTTGAAAGCAATATTGAGTAGCTAATATGATGTGATGTCACGTTACCTTGGAGCGCCAGGCTGACCGTAACCCGAATCTGTGAACGAGAAGGATACGAGAAGGATATGGGTGATTGGGTGGCAAAATTGCTACAACTAACGTTAGCTCATTGGCTAGCTAGCTATCTGTTAGTTAGCCATTGAACAAGTCACAATAATACGAATGTTAGCAAAGATTTTAGTATCAACCCGGACGTAAACCTATAGTTAACTTATCTTGCTAGATTAGATTATATCGATAGCAAGTAAACTTTGGCTAGCATGGTAAACTGTGACAACGTTGGATGGAAACAGTACGTTATCATAAAAAACGCAGTGCAAGTCGAATATGAAATGTATATAAATACACGGTGAAAATAGCAGGCCTAGCTAGCTAACTACCGTAGCCTAGCTAGCTAACTACCGTAGCCAATAATATACAAGTTTCTCGTTGACGAGCTAACAACGTTCGTACAGTGCTAACTAGCAAGCTAAAAGGACCACGCTGCGCGACAAAAATGGCGGTCAATTCTCATCTACAAGACAAACGAAACAGTAAGAAATATGGTTGAGCGAGTCAAAATAACAAAGTACGTTTACAGAAAGCGGCATACGTTATAATAATTTTAAAAAGGAGGTAATAAACTAGCCAACAAACTACGGCTAGTGTTTATTCTGATGGTCGCCCCTGAAAGCTTGCTAAACTAACGTTAGCTCGCTGAGACCTTCCGTCTCAGCCGTTTAATTTAACATTGTATAACAAATGTGACACAAAAACATGATATTGAACAAGTCACGTACACTTAGTTCACACTAAACTTACCGGAGGCCATTCTCTTTTCTAAAAAAAAATTCGATGAATCACTTTTCAACAAATTAAAATCCCAGTAACATCAGCGCACAGCCGCACACACTGCGGCAATTATGAACTCTGACCTGCCGCTGGGTTGAACCAACTTCTGTGTAATAAATAATTTGCGCATAATAATTTGAAACCAAGTAACTTTCAAAACATGTGAGTTGAATATATCTATGTTCGTATTGAATACATGTGTCAAACATCTAGTGACACGGCACATTAACAGTAGTTTGATTTTATTTTTTTAAAATACCCCTATTGTTAGATAATGGTATGTTTCATGTTGCTCCGTTTTCTTCTTTCCGTTTGATTTCAGCTTCATCAGCCGATCACATGGAAACGATCGACTTGGAAAGAGCTAGCCCAGAGGGGTATACAATCAAGCTGGATCAAGGAGTTGGCTAGCTAACTTGCCAAAAATATTCTGAAATAACTTTGTATTTAAAAAAAAAGATGAACTTCAAATGGCCATTGTCTTTTTGACTCAACTACCACAAAGACATGAGTTTTGCTTGCTTAAACGGGAAGTTAAGCCATTTTTACATGTGGCCTTATTTTTACTCTTTATGTGCTTGTAGTTGATCCTCCAAACATGTATTTATTTTTAGAGAAAATTTGTCACATTTTGCTGAGTCCAAAACAACTCCAATTACATCAGAATCCCATTATTGAGGTCTCTGCACTCAACTATTTATTTATTTTCCGACTGTGCCATACAACCATGTTTAAATTATTATTTTTACAACAATATTATGGATTTATGGGACAGTGGAACATTCTTTAAAAAATGTAGTACAGAGGCATTATCCAGAATGAGATTCTGATGTAATATGAGTTGGTTTGTAGTGTTTTATAACATGCTTAGACACATTTTCATAATGCATTGTAGTGTATGGCAAGGGATGCACAGAAAGAGTGTAAATATGGCCACATTTAAAAACGTCCCCTTTAAAAAAACAAAAAATCTATAGATATTTTTGGTTATCAAAGTAAGCTGATGGATCCTGCTTTGTAGTATACCCCGTTGGTGGCCTTTTGTGTGTGATATACTTAAGTTGAGACTACTTAAGTTATTATGCCTGTTCATCTCTGGTCAAGGGTTGATAGCAGCAACGTAGGGCCTCCATTCATCAAACATACTTTTATCCATCACCCAACCGGTCACTCTGGGCTCCCGAGTGGCGCAGCGGTGTAAGGCACTGCATCTCAGTGCTAGAGGCGTCACTACAGACCCTGGCTCGATTCCAGGCTGTATCACAACCGGCCGTGATTGGGATTCCCATTGGGCAGCGCACAATTGGTCCAGCCGGCATTGTAAATAAGTAATTGTTCTTAACTGAATTGCCTAGTTAAATAAAGGTTAGGGTTGGAAAGGGTCGGAAAACTTTCTGGTACATTTCTAGAATTTTTACTTAACTTCCAAGGAAAATGTAAGCCCGGGAATTTTGCTTAAATTCATCAAAAAGTTATCTTATAACAGGGAACCTTTTCTGTGGGATACACAAGGCAATTCTAGGTCTTGTGGCATATTTTGGTTAAACTATCCCCAATTCAATGGAATTGCAACCCTCTGCATGCACAGTGAATTCTTCAATCATATGTGCAGTGCACTCTTCCATCACATGTACAGCTGATTCTCAAGAACTTGCACACTAATGAGATGCTATTGAGCCCACACTACTACACTGAGCCAAGGACTACATGCTTTCTGGTAAGTTTTGATTAAAATAATTGATGGGGTGAATAGATTTTATGACATGCATTATTCTTTGTTAACTAGTAAATAGTAGCCTACAGCAAAGTGACGTTTAAATAATTTCTAACTTAACTATTTCTGCTAGTTAGTTTTTGCCACCATGTGGGTTTTAGCCTGCTTGAGCCTGCTAACTTAGGAGTGTTAATTCAAATGTTTCCATACATGTTTCCTTTTAAAACATCTTACAAAGGAGTTGTTTAATCTAACTACTTATCTGTACGTGGAATTATATATAATTTTTTTAAACTAATTGTCTTCGTAATCTTTACAGGAAAATGCCACGGGCACTATCTGACATGGAGACATTTCACTGTAGCTAATGTAGAAGGACAAGCTGTGTACATTTGCAAATATGGTGCCAAACCATATGTGGAGAATGCAACAAAGATGCAGAATCATCTGGCCAAGCGCATAAAGTTCCCTCAGCCCTCACAACCTCTAACAAAAGTACCTCTACTTCTATTCAAGGTGAAAATTATGAATCAGACATCTTATCGATAGCAACAGCTCATGGTCCTCCTGGAATCAGAAGTTTTCTTGACTCAATTGAGGAATGTAGTCAGAGAAATGACGATGAATGTTTTGCTCGAGCTGTATATGCAACTGGTTCACTTCTGTTGCTCACAGGCAATGTGCATTGGAAGAGATTTCTGAATGTTCTTCGCCGAGCATACACCCCTCCACCCAGTCATGCTTTATCTACTCATTTGCTGGATGCAAAGTTTAAGCAAATCATAGAGAAAGCAGACTGTATCGCAATCACCTCTGATGGGTGGTCGAAAGTGCGTGGGCAAGGAATAATTAACTACAGCGCCACCCCTCAACCAGTATTCTACAAGAGCACAGACACAAGGGACAACAGACATACTGGTCTCTACATTGCAGATGAGCTGAAGGCAATCATCAATGACCTTGGACCACAGAAGGTATTTGCACTGGTGACAGACAATGCTGCGAACATGAAGGCTGTTTGGTCTAAAGTGGAGGAGTTCTATCCTCACATCACACCCATTGGCTGTGCTGCTCATGCATTGAATCTGCTCCTCAAGGACATCATGTCACTGAAAACAATGGATACACTCAAGAGAGCCATTGAAATGGTTATGTATGTAAAGGGTCAAGTTGTAGATTGCTTGGTGAGATAGCAGCACAGCAAAGTGAGAAGAATAAGAGCATCAATTCCAAAGCTGCCCAGCAACACCCGTTAAGGGTGGTGTTGTCATCATGTTTGACAGTCTCCTGGAGGGGAAGGAGACCAAGAAATGGCTATATCACAGTATGCCGATATGGACAGCCCCATCAAGAGGATCCTCCTGGATGATGTATTTTGGGAGAGTGGTTAGCAGCCTGAAACCTATAGTAGTAGCCATTGCATGGATTGAGGGAGACAATGCCATCCTGTCTGATGTTCAGACTGCTTGCAGATGTAAGAGAATAAATATGTACTGCCCTGCTGCGCCAAGCAGAGGACACTGCAGTTCTGAAATACATCAAGTGTGAAGACTAATGCCTGAAGCCCATACATGCCGCAGCGCACATGTTGGACCCCAAGTATGCTGGCAAGAGCATCCTGTCTCGTGCAGAGATCAACAAGGCCTATGGTGTCATCACTACTGTGTCTAGCCACCTTGGCCTGGACAAGGGCAAGGTTCTTGGCAGTCTGGCGAAGTACACTTCCAAGCAAGGGTTTTGGGATGGAGATGCAATATGGCAGTCATGCCATCATATCTCATCAAGCCACCTGGTGGAAGGGACTTTGTGGATCTGAGGCTCTTTCCCCTGTTGCCTCCATCATCCTCCAAATTCCACCAACATCAGCCACCTCAGAGCGCAACTGGTCCTTGTTTGCGAACACACACACCAAAGCACGCAACAGGCTGACCAATACAAGGGTTGAAAAATTGGTGGCCATCCGAGCCTCACAACGAGCCATCCTCAATAAGGTTGGAAAGTGACAGTGAAGATGAGGCCTAAGAGTCTGATGTTCAAGAGGTGGACATTGAGGAGGTCCAGGGAGAAGACATGGAAGCCTGAGAGGAAGACAACCAAAGCTTTAGTTTCTAGACTATAATTTTAACAGATTTATGTTGAAAACGTTTTTGGGAGATGCGATGGATCATTGAGGATCATTCAATATTCCCTTTCTTTTGTTCAGTGAAATCATCCCATGTGAAGAGTCAACTCATTTAATTAAAGTTCAATTTGTAAATCTATTTTTTATTTTTTAATAATAGAAGGATTTAATCATTTGCAATTATGTCTACTTATAAGGTAAAATATTTATGTTTTTGTCTCCATATGATATGGTAAATATATCCAATGCAAAAAACAATTACATTTAAATGGGGTTAATATTAATTTGCATATATTCCCATATATTCCTGTTAAATCCTACAGAAAGTTTCCTGAATATTCCCCAAAATGTGCAACCCTAATAAAGGTTAAATAAAAAATAAACTACATCATCTTGCATCCATCAAACATTAATCCCTCCATCCTTACATCTAACAATTGAACATAACGATAATCTCATTTTCAAAAAATGTATCAGATGGAAGAGGATGCATACCTCAGACATGAAAAACAAACTCAATCTGTTAACCATATTTAATGTTTTTTTATTAATTTTAAAAGGATATTCTTAGATCCATTCATTCAGTTGACACTTATTGTATTATAAAATGGAATGTGGACAAAAAAGTAACATGAATGTCTTCATAATATGGTTTTTCTACAATATTTTTGAAAAATTGCCTTTACAGTAATGCATCCAAAAAAAACTTCTACATTTAAGTCAGGCACCACTTTCAATAAGGCACACACTGAATTTACAAATTGATATGCTTTGCTTGGCTTACGGGCCAAAACGGGTTTACTATTTCCACAAGTTGACAACCTTGCCCTTAGTTTTCAGTGAAGTGAAGAAAGGATATGTCAAATTTCATAGATAAGTGTGATATCATCCTGTACTTACACTGATTAGTGTGCAATAGTACATAGAAAATAAAATAAAGTTGACACTCAAAGCCAACAAGCTGTAGAACTCTACATTCTCAAGGTACAGTGCGAGGTTTGCATGATAAAGAAACATGTACATTTGAATGCTTGCTACTAAGTGGTGTACGTGTTCAGTTTTTGTTTCATTGTAAACTGGATAATGCAGAGAATTTAAGTCGAAATATGCATATTATTTACCCATTCCCCTTTGATGCTTACTTGCATCATGTATACAAATACTACAGGGAACCTAAAAATAATTTTCTTTGATATATTTAAAAAGGCAGTCTTGTGGAAAATAAAAGCTAATAATTTCTCCTCAATAGAGGGCTTGACTACTGAATTGCAAAATGATACTTTTATCATGCCTTGCTAAGGGTTACTGTGATTGATTAGAAATGTACAGTAACATCATTGCATAAAAGGCTATATCGCTTATCCAAATGCAAAAGGTACTATAATCAAACACTAAGCTTTTCAGTTACTGATTTCATAGACAAAAAGATCTCACTTTTTATTTCTCAAATCTAAAATATTTATCATGTATTCGGAATACACTTGAGTACCCAGATTAGGTCAACTTCCTAAAGAAGAGACTTGCACTGTATGAGTTTTGTATTTAAACCCACCTCCTCACTTTGTACAATTATGTACAGCAACAGTATATCATTATCAAACGTTCTTTCTCCTGCAAAAGATAAACATCAACAAATGTGATACTACATTTGACGCTACCAAACTGATGGCAGACTGACATAGAATATCAATAAATCATCTGAATGAGGATGACCGACTGTTATTGTGGTGCATTGTTGAGTGCTTGTGTTGCTCCATGGAATAAAAACAACCAGCGATATCCTTCCCCAGTGGTCACAAATCCTAGTCCCAATGTGTAGGCTTTTATTCTAGCCTGACACAAACACACCCATCTCAACTAATCAAGGTCATGATAAGGCAATTAATAGAATCCGATGTTTTAGTGCTTGGCGGGAACAAAGGCCGGCACAACCGGTAGCTCTCCAGTACCAGGGTTGGTGACCCATTATAACCGTTGCTGATACAAACTGACACAAATAACAATGCAAGTCTAAAAACAAACAAACATAGGATGTGGTTGGATCCTAGGTGTTTTAGCTCCAGACGTCCTGCGAGTACCGTCCCTTGGTCATCAGTTTCTTGATGTAGTCGGTGGCCTGAGTGCGTGTCATGCCGCCCAGCTCCTCTGCTATCTCATAGAAAGCTGTCTGCACATCCCTGGCCATGTTCCGCGCATCCCTAAAAACAGGAGCATTTCTCTATAAGACATTTGTCTTTTAACCCTAGTTTGAGGATTTTTGTGAATTCGGGGAGTGCTTTCAAGAAATATGTCAATTCAATTTCAATCCATTTTATTGCCAAGGTGCAAATGTTACTGGCGAGGATCCTTCCTTACCCGCAGATGTATATGTGTGCATTGTCTGTGTGGATCTGCCTCCACAAGTCCTCCTTGTTGGTCCTCAGGAGATGCTGCACGTACACCTGGCGGGACGGCGAGAGGAAACAGATCTATTACAACATCCTCTTGAGCTTCCAGTCTTCACACAAACAAAAAACGACCTTGCAAGGAAACGTGTTCCTCTTCCTTCATGAGATGAGGCAGCATAAAATCAATCCCTCAGGTATCCTCTGAGGTCTAGCCTAGGACTCTGTGTGGAGTATGTGTTGACCATCCCCACTAATAGTACACCCCCAGTGGTACAGAATCTGACAGATTTAGATACCGGTCTATAGTACCAACAACCATGATTGGCAACACTCAAGAACGCTATGGAAATATGATAAGGATTACAATCTTGTCTTGGTGTCCCAACTGCAGTGTGTGTAGGATCAGATAACATGGTCGTATATGGCTATTTAATAAATGTCATATTCTAGCTAAAAGAAAAGTATTGTTCACCCTTTTTAATAATAGTTTTTTTAAGGTCCTAGTGCTGAATAACTATAACTAATAAAACAAGTATACCTTTTGCTCCTGGTCCCGAGAAAAAGCCACATTGAGCTTCGTGATGACACCTGTCTTCTCAGCCTCCTCCAACTCCTCCTGGTACAGATAGTCCTCCTCCTTGTGCCTGCAGCCACAGTACAAGACCGTCTCCCCCACCTCCTTGCCTACAGGAAAAAGCAGACCAATTGGCTTACTTGTATCCATACAAGACAGTTATAAGGTGCTTTATTTTAGTCAGTGTGACACAGAACATGACAACTCATAAAATAGTACTATGCAGCATAACACAACAATCAGGAAACCAACACAAACATTTCCATGCGTCTATGGCAAGCTTCTATCATGGTGTCTACCATGTACCTTGCTCTTTGAGCCACCCACGCTCCTGGATGAAGCCCATGAAGGGAGCGATGCCGGTCCCAGGACCGACCATGATGACTGTGTTGCTGGCCTTGAAGGGCAGGCGGAACTGGGACTTGCGGATGTACATGGGGACCGTGGACTTGTGGCCGTTGTCCGAAACCAGTTTGTTCTTCAGCCAGGTGGTGGCCACTCCCTTTGTGAGGCGCCCGGTTTTAGTTGTGTATTCCACCAGCACAGCACAGATGTGGATGCTATTGGGGTGGACCTACAAAGAGAAGGCGTCATTAACCACTCTTTTTAGATCACACTATTGCAGGTTGACCGACAATGGACGCTTAAAGGTCCATTGCAGCTGTAATCACTGGGTATCAATTAAGTACCTGACTGTGATTTATGTTTCATTTTAATTGAAAACAAAAGCTTCTTAGCAAAGAGGAATTTCTCAAGCAATAATTTTGCTAGGACTGTCTGGGAGTGGTGTGATTGGGAAGGGGAAACTGAAAACGTTCCGTTATTGGCAGAGAGGTTTGGAACTCTTTCTTATTAGCCTATTAACTCATTTACCGGATGGTGACGTCACCATGGAAAGCACAAACTCCCATCCAAACAGGCAGAAATTTTTGGCTGTCTTTTCAAACAGATTTTACACTGAAAGGGCATTATCTCAATTTCAAAGTATTACTCCAACTCCAGTGTGGAAATACACTACTGGTCAACAGTTTTAGAACACCTACTCATTCAAGGGTTCTTTTTTTTTCTTTTTTTACGATCTTCAACATTGTAGAATAATAGTAAAGACATCAACTATGAATTAACACATATGGAATCATGTAGTAACCAAAATTTTTTTTTTATATATTTCAGATTCTTCAAATAGCCATCCTTTGAATTGATGACAGCTTTGCATACTCTTGGCATTCTCTCAACCAGCTTCATGAGGTAGTGACCTTGAATGCATTTCAATTAACACGTCTGCCTTGTTAAAAGTGCATTTATGGAATTTCTTTCCTTCTTAATGCGTTGAAGCCAATCAGTTGTGTTGTGACAAGGTAGCGGTGGTATACAGAAGATAGTCCTATTTGGTAAAAGCGTTATGATGAAACTGGCTCTCTTAAGGACCGCCACAGGAATGGAAAACCCAGAGTTACTTCTGCTGCAGAAGATAAGTTCATTAGAGTTACCAGCCTCAGAAATTGCAGCCCAAATAGATTCAAGTAACAGACACATCTGAACATCAACTCTTCAGAGGAGGCTGTGTGAATCAGGCCTTCATGGTTGAATTGCTGCAAAGAAACCACTACTAACGGACACCAATAAGAAGAAGAGACTTGCATGGGCCAAGAAACACGAGCAATGGCCATTAGACCAGTGGAAATTTGTCCTTTGGTCTGGAGTCCAAATTGGAGTTTTTTTGGTTCTATCCGCCGTGTCTTTCTGAGGCGCAGGTTGAAGGAAGGATGAAGGAGGTGGTGCTGGACTAGTACCAAAAGGTTGCAAGATCGAATCCCAAGGTAAAAATGTAAAAATCAAGGTAAAAATCTGTCGTTCTCTGACCCTGAACAAGGCAGAAAACCCACTGTTCCTAGGCTGTCATTGAAAATAAGAATTTGTTCTTAACAGACTTGCCTAGTTAAATAAAGGTAAAATAAAAAATATTAAAATTATGGTGTGGGGGTGTTTTGCTGGTGACACTGTCTGATATATTTAGAATTCAAGGCACATTTAACCAACATGGCTATCACAGAATTTTGCAGCGATACACCATCCCATCTGGTTTGGGCTTAGTGGGACTATCATTTGTTTTTCAACAGGACAATGACCCAACACACCTTCAGGCTGTGCAAGGGCTATTTTACCAAGGAGGAGAGTGATGGAGTGCTGCATCAGATTTTTATTTATTTACCTTTATTTAACTAGGCAAGTCAGTTGAGAACAAATTCTTATTGATGACCTGGCCGCCACAATCCTCTGACCTCAACCAAAGTGAGATGGTTTGGGATGAGTTGGACTGTAGAGTGAAGGAAAAGCAGCCAACAAGTGCTTAGCATGTGTCAACTCCTTCAAGACTGTTGGGAAAGTATTCCAGGTGAAGCTGGTTGAGAGAATGCCAAGAGTGTGCAAAGCTGTCAACAAGACAAAGGGTGGCCATTTGAAGAATCTCAAATATAAATATATTTTGAATTGTTTAAACCTTTTTTAGTTACTACATGACTCCCTGTGTATTGTTTCATAGTTTTGATGTCTTCACTATTATTCTGCAATGTAGAAAATAGTAAAAAATAAAGAAAAACCCTTGAATGAGTAGGCATTCTAAACATTTTGACCGGTAGTGTATATTTCCCTAAACACAGGGAAATCATGTTTTTGACTGCACTGGGCCTATAATAATACGTTGTCGTTTCACATTATCTCAATACAATTTATAGTGGATGACAGCGTCTGCTAAATAACTCCTGTAAATGTAACAAGAAAAATACATGTATTGAGGAGGAGTTAGGTTGTGGGGTCATTAGGGGTGATGTACTGGGGTATATTCACTAGAAACCATAGTTTTGGTACAATGCATGGATACACCCCTGTATATATCCTCACCTTGGAGGAGGAGGCAATGGAGTAGTAGCGAGCCTGCAAACGGGGCATGAGCTCACACAGGTGGTCGATGGGAGGCCGCAAGGAAGGCAGATCCTCCAGGATGGCCAGGATGTTCCTGTTGTCTTCCAGCACAAAACTCTGGTACAGAGCCTAGTAGAGACCACAACAACACTTAGCTGGGACAACATGTAGTAGGTAGAAGTTGCCCCTAACCACTGATCTGTAGTCAGGCATCTGGGTCAGATATATTTACCAGAGGGTCAGATATATTTTACCATCCTCCTAAATTGGTTAAGGCTGGAGTTAGATCTGTGCTTAAGGGCAATTTTTCACATGTGTTATAGGCTTATCAGGGTTGTGGTCAATTCCATTTCAGTTCAACCAGAAAGTACATTTAAATTCAAATTCAATTTTTTCTTAATGCTTTTCAAGATTGCTTCCTGAATTGACATCGAATTGACCCCAACCCTGAGGTTTAAGCGTACTTTCCCACTACCAATAACCCATCTTGAGTATGTTGAGGAAATCTCGACTACTTTTAGAATAGGAGTAGAGAGGTGATAAGTTAACACAGTGTCATAGCCACACACCTTGCCCTCGGGAGCAGACGAGGCCATCTTGCGCATGTTCTCCTGGTCCTTGGGGTCAGTGGCGTACTGGGCCAGCTCATACAGGACGTTGGTGCGAGGCGGATGGATGATGTCCAGGTAGTGGGTCAGAGCAGTACGGTAGGTGGTGGGGCAAGGGAATGGGTGCTTCTTATTGGACTCCTCTGATAAACGGCATCAGATAGCATCACATTAACATTGGTTATACATTAAGGGACAGTTTCCACGGATTAAGCCCAATCTTGGACTAAAAAGTATTCTCAATAAAGCTTCTTTTTAGTCCAGGACTAAGCTTCACCTGGGTGAAGGACACCGACCCTAAGATTTAGAGTAATAAAGAGCAGTTGGTGATTTCACAAAACCTTCTCCTTCAAAAAATGTTAATACAGGGAGAGTAACATTTCAAGAGATGTCCAAACAGAATGTGTGTTTAAGGATCTTCAAAAGACATTGAGAGATTTTCGGAGGACTCCAAGTCAAGGTGTTGCATCAGGTCAGTGCCGCACCATCAAGGTTGTTGAGAGAGATAACGGAATCAAGGTCCACACCAAGGATCTGTCCCAGCCTGTTCACGATCACTGTGTCATTGGTAGGGTAGACGGCAACGTGGTCTCCCGACTCATATCTACAAAGACAGAATGACAAAGGGTTTTCAAGTCATCTTTCCATGATATAAAAAGGCACCATTTGATCCAAGAAGTGTAGCCTATTCCTTTTAAGGAAATACTATACAAAGAAAGTTACAGCTCTCTTGGCTCTCTCATTTACCTAATCTTGGAGCCTGTAATGTCCACTTCAAGGTGCATGAGATGCCTGTCACCTGCTTTGTTGAGCTTGCGGTTAACAGTGACTGGAGCCAGGAAGGGGTTTTTTGCATCAAAAGGACTGGGAGGGAAAAGATCAATAGAATTGTACACATCAGTATGCAGAGACAACACGAGGTAAATCATAGAGGTGAACATCGACAGATAAAGCAGTGTCGCACTTCAGCGTTCCAGGAAATCCCCTTTAGCTCCACTAGCGGGCAGTAATACTTGTTTAGAGAGAAAGCTAATAGAACACAAAACTCTGTAGCAAATATTGTAATGATAAGTGAAGAGGATGGGGTAGAATAACTCACGGTTTCTGGGTCTCAAAGCTCTTCAGACGGCCCAACTCTCCTGTGTACACCTTGTTCATGTTGATGTCATTATGCTCCTTGAGCTCATACTGACGAACGCTAACGGAGAGCGAGAAGGCCTACAGTTAATCTGCAAATCACTCCTGCCATATTCTGTGTGTGAATTGAGGGAAAATAATAATGTGATAATTACAATAAATTGGCATAAATACCTGGAGTCCTCTCCTGAAGCCTCCACTCCAAAGTGCTCACACATGGCTGGCCAGAACTGCTCCCTCCATGTCACAAAGTCCTCCTCCAGGCTGACAAATGAAAAGAAGCAGAAACACCCTCTTATCAACCCCCATTTCCATCATTTGGCCATCATTTTGATCTCAACATCGGTCACAATTTGATACAGGAGAGATCCAAGTTTATGTCCCAGTTATCTCTCCTTCCTCCCAAAGTGTGCAATCATTCACTTCCATTCACTGATTTTAAAGGAGATGACTGGTATAAGAAATATGGTGTGAACTCCCATTAGTGCATGCCTCCACCAGTCCAACGCCTTTAGATTTGTGGGAAGTAGTAAACAAGTGCACTCTTCAGGAGAAAATAGATATTGGGACGCACCCCTCCAAAGCAGCCTCACTCACTTGCCGTCGTCGTCTCCCATGCCCAGGTCGAAGACCCTCTTGGCTCCCAGTTCCTCCAGCCTCTTGTCTACGTACGCCCCCATGGCATTGTAGTGTTCATATGTCTTGTTGCCCAATGCAAACACCTGCAGGGAGGGATGTCAACAGTCACTTCTAGTTTATAAAAAACAAAATAAAATACATTTTAAAAAACTAACGTTCAACATATTCAATATAAGATTGTATACTATATAAAACACACAGAGACATGCACATACCTTGAACGCAAGCTCCTACACTGTACACTGAACGTCTATCATCTTTCATTAACTGTAATTAATGCTGTCTTTCAAGTCTAGGACAGAAAGACACTGGCAGGGAGTGGAAGGAGCCCAAGTGCCCGGCCAGATTGCCTCCAGTCAGAAGTTAAATTCTTCATCCCATTGAGGGCAGGAACGTTGGACCAACTCCGACAATGACCAATCAGCCAGGATGGCACGCATGTCAGCTATGGCAGAAGCAAGAACTCAACCATACACATAAAGCCTATTTTTTGGATGTTAGCATAACTCATCTCGGTCTCACACTAAAGTTCATCCATGTGAAATACACATTTGAAAGTGAACGCTTGGCTAATGTACAGTTGAAGTCAGAAGTTTACATATTTAAAACTAGTTTTTCAACCACTCCACACATTTCTTGTTAACAAACTATAGTTTTAGCAAGTTGGTTTGTGCATCTACTTTGTGCATGACAAGTAATTTTCCAACAATTGTTTACAGACAGATTATTTCACTTATAATTCATTGCATCACAATTCCAGTGGGTCAGAAGTTTACATACACTAAGTTGACTGTGCCTTTAAACAGCTTGGAAAATTCCAGAAAATTATGTCATGGCTTTTAGAATCTTCTGACATAATTTGAGTCAATTGGAGATGTACCTGTGGATGTATTTCAAGGCCAACCTTCAAACTCAGTGCCTCTTTGCTTGACATCATGAAAAAATGAAAATAAATCAGCCAAGACCTCAGTAAACAAATTGTAGACCTCCACAAGTCTGGTTTATCCTTGGGAGCAATTTCCAAATGCCTGAAGGTACCATGTTCACCTGTATAAACAATAGTACGCAAGTATAAACACCATGGGGCCATGTAGCCGTCATACCGCTTCAGGAAGGAGACGCGTTCTGAGATGAACGTACTTTGGTGCGAAAAGTACAAATCAATCCCAGAACAACAGCAAAGGACCTTGTGAAGATGCTGGAGGAGTAGAACGAGTCATTCTTAAAATAAAGTGGTGATCCTAACGGACCTAAAACAGGGAATATTTACTGGGATTAAATGTCAAGAACTGAGTTTAAATGTATTTGGCTAAGCTGTATGTAAACTTCCAACTTCAACTCTATGTGAATGGGGCCAACAGGAGTTTTTCTTGGGCAAACTCCTGGCCCTGATTATGAAAACAGGGGGAAGAGAGCGAGAGAGAGAAAAAGATAGTCACAGTATAGTTGACTCCATCCAATTGCCCGTCGGTCTCCTGCAGCCAGTCATAGAAGTCCTGGGCGTTGTCTGTGGGGTCTCCCTCACCATAAGTGGCCATGCAGAAGATGGCCAGGGAGTTGCAAATCTCAGCCAGACGGGACAGCTCAGACTGTGGATTAGAAGATGCCTGGACATTAGATATTTGCCATTACATGTGCTGTATGCCATTCAGGGCACTAATTAGCTTTTCAACTTTATGGAACAGGACCTTGGCTCAAGAGACTAATATTGTTAACAGGGGTACAGTTAAGCCACCTTTGAGCTACACAGGTATGAATCCTTGCTGGAGCTGCCGGGGTGGCAGTATAGAAGCCTTATTAGACAGGGTTGTCATAAATGGGTTATTAGAATCATTATTATACTAAGGTTGTTTTCACATTTTTATTTAACCTTTATTTAACTAGGCAAGCTTATGGTACTCTGATCCATGCTATAAAGCCTGTGTGAAACACTAACAAACCCTGACTGAAGCGAATTCTGGACCTGTGTAAGTAGCGGATCCAAGACCCAGGACCAGAGTACCAGGTATTGTGACGTGGCAGCACGAATTGCATGGTACTTTTTGCCCATTGTAAACAAGCTAGCTTGCTAATGTCACGTAGAATTCAAATCGCACCCGAAATGATTATTTCCAGGTCTTGTGGAAGCAAAACCTATTTCGTAAAATTCTCAAATGATCCAGAAAAACGGAACCAGGATACCGAATTTCATATGTAACCATATAAACACTGATATAGGAATGTCGTTAATTAGTTACCATGTCGTATTCCTCGGGGTCGGCGGCCATACCCTTCATGCCGTAGCGCTGGGCGTCTTTGGACAGCCGGTTGGCAAACTCCTCGCCCGTGCCTGTCTGAGAGCCGTAGAATACCACGATGTTCCTACCCTGGAGAGGGAAATAGCAGCAACACTTGGAATGAGGGCCAGGAGTTTTTCCTGACCACATGACCTGGCGGCCAGGAAAAAACTCCAGGCCCTAGTCGTAACCAAATACCAACCCACCATGTTGCCATTTAACTTTTTGTTGTCCAATAACAAGGTAAAATATTATATTATACAGGTTAGAGCATTATAGTCTGTGATAGAATAATTAAATACACTGAGTATACCAAACATTAGGAACACCTTCCTAATATTGAGTTGCATCTCCTTTTGCCCTCAGAACAAGGTGTCGAAAGCACTACTCTGCAAGGTGTCAAAAACTTTTCCCTGGCCCAGATTGACTAACGCTTCCCACAGTTGCGTCACGTTGGCTGGATGTCCTTTGGGTGGTGGATCATTCTTAATACATACAGGAAACAGTTGAGAGTGAAAACCCCAGCAGCATTGCAGTTCTTGACACAAACCGGTGCACCTGGCACCTACTACAACACTCCATTCAAAGGCACTTAAATCTTTTGTCTTGCCCATTCACCCTCTGAATGGCACACATACACAATCCATGTCCCAATATAGTACCACAGTACCTAGCGGTCAGTACCTCCAGGCTCTGATCAGGCCCTACACCCAAACAAGGGCACTGCGTTCATCCACCTCTGGCCTGCTCGCCTCCCTACCACTGAGGAAGTACAGTTCCCGCTCAGCCCAGTCAAAACTGTTCGCTGCTCTGGCCCCCCAATGGTGGAACAAACTCCCTCACGACGCCAGGACAGCGGAGTCAATCACCACCTTCCGGAGACACCTGAAACCCCACCTCTTCAAGGAATACCTAGGATAGGATAAAGTAATCCTTCTCACCCCCCCCCTTAAATGATTTAGATGCACTATTGTAAAGTGGCTGTTCCACTGGATGTCATAAGGTGAATTCACCAATTTGTAAGTCGCTCTGGATAAAAGCGTCTGCTAAATGACTTAAATGTAAATGTATGGTCAAACAGGGAAATGGTTCCAATAGTTTTTCCAGCATAATCTTTTCCCACGGGGGATTTTAGAAACACTTAAAATAAGGGCTGTGTTTTGTGTAGGATTACTCTGGCGTGACATTTTGATAACCATGTAAATCTCTAGGACAATATGATATATATTTACCCCCCCAAAAAATGAATCGCTAATTAGCTGTTAATGTGGCTATCATAAAGAACTACAAATGCAATAATGATCTGGACGAGACTGCCAAATCGAGGCAAAGGTAAGCATCTCTGGATTAACTAATGTTTGCTAAATGAATGAATGAATCAATTGGCTACATTCCACAATACCGTTAGCAAAGGTGTCAGCTAGAGATTACATGCAGGAGCTTTCAGTGATTTGTAGTTTTGCATGATGTCTACATTGACGCTATTTAGCATTTTATAAATGAGAGTAAATAGAGCTGAACATATTACAAAAAGTCACCTTGTGCGAGAGAGACGTACATGGTTAGCAAAACGAAATGCCAGGGTAAGCCCACACGAAGCATAGCCTTTATTTTAAGTGTTTCTAAAATCCCTTATGGGAAACATGAATGGTGAAAAAAACGATCGCTTTTGTGGGTATTATGAAACCTCCACTGTTGGGCTCTATGGTCTCAAGGTTGAAAAATCATTTTTTAACCTGACTCCTCCCCTTCATCTACTTATTGAAGTGGATTTAACAAGTGACATCAATAAAGGATCACCTGGTCAGTCTATGTCATGTAGACAGTGAGCAACAGAGACTAAACTACACGATGTCGTAAAATACCATAATTGTATTCATTTCACCTTCTGATATCTGGGTACTTTGCAGCCAAATCAACTATATACATTTCACAAGGTCAGCTAGTACGGCGCAGACGAAATGTTCAAATACTATTTTCTTCCTGGATTGCCAGATGGGCAGGGTTTTCACCTTTTTGACTATTCTATTTGTTCTATTGTACCAGACAAGCTCAATCAAGCCCAGAAAATATTTCAAAATTATTTTAAATAGTATTTGAACCCAAGTCTGGACTGAGGAGTCGGGAGGATCCACTGCAATCCGTCCTCTACCTAATAACCATTATGTAAAGTCAGTCTAGTAGCTCGACCATTATCCTTCCCACACCCAAAATACTGAAAAATAGAAAAACACTCACTGTTTTCTTCATCTTTTCAATAAAACTAGTCTCTTGAGTAGAAGGTGCTCTGAAAGAAAAAGGAGACAAATGTTATGCACTTCCAAAGTCTTGCACTGGAACAATTATTCTTTCACCACTATCTGCTGGGACATAAATCACAGCAAACCAATGATGCTTTTCACAAGCAAGAAAAGCACACATGCCTAGTACAGGGACTAATGTTTAATCACCACACTATGCAAAATAATGGGAATGTTACAAGCATGTCATTGGAGGACCCTCAAACTTTCCTATTATTGCCTCATTGATCTTGTTTAAAACCTCTTAAGGATGTCTACAGATAGGTGTCCCACCCACTGAACGGTTGAGCTAATGTGCGCTAATGCGATTAGCATGAGGTTGTAAGTCAACAAGAAAATTTCCCAGGACATAGACATATCTGATATTG
Organism: Oncorhynchus masou masou; assembly: GCF_036934945.1. NCBI lineage: Eukaryota > Metazoa > Chordata > Actinopteri > Salmoniformes > Salmonidae > Oncorhynchus > Oncorhynchus masou. Next base: position 45,369,680 of record NC_088220.1, on the reverse strand, counting down.
TCAGAAAGCTTAAATTCTTGTTAATCTAACTGCACCTGTCCAATGTCCAGTGAAAGAATACCATGCTATTGTTTGAGGAGTGCATAGTTCTGAACTTGAAAAATTATTGGTACATTTGGGCAGTCTTGAACATATATGCAATGGTTCATTGGATCAGTCTAAAACTTTGCACATACACTGCTGCCATCTAGTGGCCAAAATCTAAATTGCGACTGGGCTGGAATAATACATTATGGCCTTTCTCTTGCATTTCAAAGATGGTACAAAAAGGTTTTTTCTCTTCTTTGTATTAACTTTTACTAGATCTAATGTGTTATATTCTCCTACATTAACTTCACATTTCCATAAACTTCAGTGTTTCCTTTCAAATGGTATCAAGAATATGCATATCCTTGCTTCAGGTCCTGAGCTACAGGCAGTTAGATTTGGGTGTGATTTTAGGCAAAAATTGAAAAAAAGGGGCAGATCCTTAAGAGGTTTTAAGAGCCTATTCTCACTACGAGAGATTGCTTAGAGATTGAGAAAATACTCTCGGCTAGACCTTTTACTGTAATGTAAACTTGTTAACTTGTCACCTCTCGACCGCTACTTCTGGAGGAAACACATGTCACTGGTCTCACAGTTGCCCCCCTCCAAGCAAGGCAGTGTTAAAAAATTCTCACCGAGTCCAACACTCCTACAATAAAACATCATAATTATATTATATATTAGTATTTTTAAAACAGCTGAAATGTTTAGACATTTTCCTAATATTTTATTGGGTTTTTACCTGAAATTGCAGTAACAGCCTGTCCTACATTCTGAAAATGTAGGCGTAGCTTTAAAAAATAAATACAACTGTCAATGGTTCTTGGCTGGCTGCACTGAGCCAAGTAAAACAGCTATTCTCAACTCCCCAGTGAATTATCCACTTTTTTTTCGCAATTAGCTTTTACCACATGTAATGATTTGCATTATATTGATAAAAATAAAGCCTGGTTTGTTCTAATTTTGTAAGGTAGGCCTCCTCTACTTTTATATTCCTATGAGAGGGTAATCATACATTTTTTATAGGCTAACGTTACATGTTAGCTTTAGTAACTGTGCTTTTGCATTGAAGCTAAAAATGTAATGAGTGTACAGATGTGAAAATAAACCCCATCTGCACATGCTTGTGAATTGTTGCATTATTCAAGAGTGCAATATGGTTAAGATGAAAAGTTGCTTGCGTAGTTGAATAGTTTGTGAAGCATGCTTTACTGGCTAGTGACTATACTGGGATATTTACTGTAAATTTAAGCTGCAGAGCAAGACCGTTCATTGCCCCCGAACCCTCTCTTTGCACATCACGTTACATTGCTAATGTAAATTTAAAAGGTTATGTACATATTATGAAAATGTAAATCTCGTCACGGTCCCTCTGCTACAACTCTTCAACGTGAATATGCCCCAAGCCTAGAGTTGACTGATGTCCTCTAGCTCTTAAGTAAACACAGAGCATTGTAAAAGGTTAAGCGGGGTAAGGTGTTTGGCAAGGCCAATGATGAAACAGGGTCCAATACAGCATCCTCCCTGTCCTGGCATTCTTTTAAAAGGATATTTTCCTCAAAAAACATGAGTATTTCATTAATCAGTCCCCTTGATACAGTCCCCCCCAAAGTGTCCATGTCAGCAGTTAAGTTTTCAAAACAGAGCACTTTCAATAAAAATGGAAGTGTTTTTTTCATCATATGATGCATTTTGCATCATCATCACACTTTCTGTTGCATAAATATCCCTGGCTGTAACATGACTCACAATTTTGTTTCTCTATTTCTTCATTTCCTTTCCAATTTACTCAAGTGTTACTGTCAGGCTAGGGTGAGTAACTTCAGTGAAGTATGACAGGCACGCAAGCTTGCAAAACAACCTTTTAGCTCAAAAGGGTTGCTTTCTGTCTTGAATCTTTCCCACGTCAAATTTTTTGACGACTCAAAAATGTAAATTGACATTTAATGTCAAGGATTAACCTTGAAAGTGTCCATACTGCAACATTTGACTATATGAGAATGTCCACCATGCATATTTCCTTTTGTATTCATATTTGAATAAAGATGGTGTGAAGCTGACAACTTGCAAATACATAAAGATGTGAGAGCTATCCCATTTTGTACCATATTACACAGTCTAAACGGGGAACTGCACTTTAGACTGGCCTCATTTTAAATTTAGTTCATTAAGAAATGCTAGTGGCCATGACTGAACTCAAATGTGAGTTGGTTTCGGGTTTGATGTGGGTGTCCCGTGTGTGTGTTCGCAGTTGGGAAGATTTAGCTAAATTATTAGCTTCAGCCATATGGAATTGATTTAGGATGGTCAAACCAATGATCCTTTAGCTATTTGATTTGGTTTTTAGGACCCCTTAAGGTATCAAACAATCATTTTGATACTGCTATTAACCCATAGAAACGCAATGAATAACAGCTTCAAACATGGATAAACAGATCGTCCTTCAAATCTGAAGTGCCTGTCCTATATCTGAGAGATAAGATTAGGAAACTATATATGTTTTTGTTGCATTTTAACCCCTTATTTTAGGCACAACACTAACTCTTAAAAAAACTTAACCAGCTACCTTCAGACTGGTCTTGTACGTGTTTGTGAAAGACTCATCTTTCCACAGAGGGGTCAACTTAGTGTGTAGCACAAAACGTTCAGACAGAAGTTGGCAGATCAGATGTACTGACTTCAGACAAGTCCTGTGATGTTTGTGGGAGCCGTTAGAGCAAAACAGAGAATGCCATCGTGTTCCTCACATCTTTCCATTGAGGTGTTATAATAGCTTGGACGATACAGATGTTTGTGAGAAAAGATTTTCGGGAAGTTGCATGGTTTGACAAACACCGCTCTAACTCTGCCACCTTTCACTGCAGTGGATTGAGATACAGCCCATGCAACAACAAAAAAAAGACCTCTAGGTTAAACTGACGGATTTTGATGGGGATTTTTTTATGATGCTAATTTGATGAACGCAAGGCTGCGGACTCGAGGGGGTTAAAAGCAACTAACATATGTATCCTACTGTAAACCTCAGTATGATCAGTAATTTAGTTTCATCATTGCATTCTGTTAATTTATAAAGCCCTTCTGTGAAAACTCCTACCCAACATCGTTACTAACCTATAGAAGCATGAGATTCCATACCCTGTCACAGGAATGGCTAATTGTTGAAATTACTTCTGTCACCACAGATTTTGGTCTCTGTTGCGACAGATCGCACCTCACTAATGGAATAATCTTCAGAATACTATATCATCAGATTGTTGGTAGAGGACCTCTTCACCGAGGAATTATTATTTTTCTATGACTGTTTTTTTGTTCATTTTTCTTTGTTTCCCATGCTCGTCTTGATTGTGTAATTGCTTGGTCTAGTCATGCAGAGCTCAGTCGAAAAAGAGACCTTGGCCTCAATGGGACTACCCCTGCCTAAATAAAGGTTAAATAAATACATCTGGGGTTTGAACAAATAATAATAAAAAAAGTCACCGTCTCAGGCTGGGGGGGATGCAGCAGAACATGTAATCTAGAGTGGTCACACACACACAGGGAATGCTGCACCTTTCCTCCAAACGTCATCAGACTTCAAATGAGTGGACAGCTGCAGTATTCTATGCGATGAAATGGGCACAAACAATTACCAACAGCAAACATGAATTACAAATTAGTAGGTATAGGCTAGTCTGAACAATTTTAGACAATTCAGTAGTGTGTAAACTGAAGCAGCTTAAAATCGTTTGAGTGACAGCCGTGTAAGGTTTTTGGTAAAGACCGGGAAATAAATGCTTGTTGACAACTTGCTTGTTGTCAACTAAATGCCTTCTGGCCCTATCCCCCTCTTGTTCACGCTCTCTGCCAAAAGCCAACTGTTACAAGTACCCATGATATTTAATAGGTTGAAAATGGTGGAATGTAAGAATTTATAGGCTAATATAGGCCTCACGAATCCTTTTTTTCTTTCCCTTCAAGCGTAACTTCTGTGGTGTCATCACTCCAATGGAAATATACAGAGCAGTTCCATGTACAGATGTAGGATCTAAATTTGAGCCAGTTGAACCAGTTTGCTACAGCAGGAAAATAATCTTGTAGCAACAGGAAATGTGAATTATTATGTGGATTATAATTAATGGAACATTTTTGTAGGGGTTGATACATTTGATGAAACAAATAAAAAGTGACATTTTAAGGTTGTTCTGAAATTGTTTCTGTAGTTAGCTGTTTCTAAGATTAGCATTCCTGAAACTTTAGTTGAAATGCAAATTTGATCTATGAGAAATTAAGAGTGCACCCAAATTGGCCATTTTAATTTATAGAATTCAGATATTAAATAACAGTACCCAACATCCAATTTGGACCAAACTTCTTCCTGTAGATGAGCGAGACATGAGGAATCCCAAAATAAATTGCCCAAAGTCGTCACCCCCCCCCCCACCCCACACACACACACACACCATGCCAATGTATCTCCAATAACCAGTATACAATATCAGTTCGGTGTTTTACAAGTAGTATAAAGCTGCAGCTTGGAGTATTTCTTCACCATTCTATTGAAATGCATTCCCTGTGAATTGTGTTTTTTCCATGTTTATAGAAATTAGTTATTGAAGTTGCTTGGATTATTTTCCATAAAGTGGTGTGAAAGTACCAGATTTTGACCAATAGATGCCGCTGTTCCTGCTATACACATATATTTTGCTGGTTTATTAAGTACAGTGCATTCGGAAGTGTTGCTAATTTATTAAAAAAATTCTAACTGAAATATCACATTTACATAAATATTCAGACCCTTTGTTGAAGGACGTTGGCAGCGATTACAGCCTTGAGTCTTCTTGTGTCTGACTCTACAAGCTTGGCACACCTGTATTTGGGGAGTTTCTACCATTCTTCTCTGCAGATCCTCTCAAGCCCTGTCAGGTTGGATGGGGAGAGTTGCTGTACAGCTATTTTCAGGTCTCTCCAGAGATGTTAGATTGGGTTTAAGGCCAGGCTCTGGCTGGGCCACTCACAGACACAGACTTATTTTCTAAACTATTGGAACCAAGACTTAAAAATAACTAATGTTGGCACAAGGAGGGAAAGTTGGAGCATAACTAACAAAATTACAGTTAACCAAATTTTACACTTAATCCAGTAAACAAATAAATTAATGTATATAATTTATTACACAAGAGACCAGATGCAAAAATTCTAGAGCACAAAAGCAGAGTAATGTCTTAAGTGTAAAACTAATAACTTAATAATCCATGCTTTCTGGGAATGGTAAATACATACATTGTGGGCAGAGCTATAAAGTTGTCTGCCCAGAAGTATTACATTTTTTATTTAACCTTTAAATAGGCAAGTTAGTTTACAATGCTGTGTACAATGTAAACTTACTTTTAATCCATCTGTGTGTATTTTTCAAGACATGGCATATGGGGGTGTAGTGAGATACCCGATGGGTTGGACGATTCTTTTATCACTCATCTTGAAAAAACGTATACTAAACCTGGAAAGCAATCAATTCACCATCACCACCACAATGGAAAATTCGAGTTATTTACATATTAAAAGTGCGTGGGCTACAGAGAGAAAAGAAAGTGGAAGCTTCTTACAGAAACCCCAAAGCTCAGGGTTAGATTGGCTGAGGAAACAATGCAAGAACACATCCAGCCTAGTCTCTATGGGCCAGAAAGAGAGGAGCGCTCACTTTTGACCTCAAGGGACAGGAAGTTCAAAAAACTATTGGGTAATCACATCACCTGTAACAAAACAGATGAACGGATAAGTGAAAATGATTATTCAAATAAAATTTGTCACATGCACCAAATACAACAGGTGTAGACCTTAGTGAAATACTTACAAGCCCTTAACCAACAATGCCGTATAGAAAACACCAAAAAAAAGTAAAGATAAAAATAAAAGATAAGAAAAACAAATAATTAAAGAGCAGCAGTAAATAACAAAAGCGGGGCGATATACAGGAGGTACCAGTAGAGAGTCAATGTGCAGGGGCACCAGTGTAGAGGTAATTATTTACATGTAGGTAAGGTTATTAAAGTGGCTATGCATAGATAACAGAGTAGCAGCAGTGTGGGAGGTGCAAATAGTCTGGGAAGCCATAGTCTGGGTCGAGTTCCTGGATGGCAGGAAGCTTGACCCCAGTAATGTACTGGGCTGTACGCACTACCCTCTGTAGTGCCTTGCGGTCGGAGGCTGAGCAGTTGCCATACCAGGCAGTGATGCAACCAGTCAGGATGCTGTTGATGGTGCAGTTGTAGAACCTTTTGATGATGATCTAAGGACTCATGCCAAATTTTTTCAGTCTCCTGAGGGGGAATAGGTTTTGTCGTGCCCTCTTCACGACTGTCTTGGTGTGCTTGGACCATATTAGATTGTTGATGATGTGGACACCAAGGAATTTGATGCTCTCAACCTGTTCCACTACTGCCCGGTCGACGAGAACGGGGGCGTGTTCGGTCCTCCTTCTCCTGTAGTCCACAATCATCTCCTTTGTCTTGATCACGTTGAGAGAGAGGTAGTTGTCCTTGCACCACATGGTCAGGTCTCTGACCTCCTCCCTATAGGCAGTCTCATCGTTGTCGGTGATCAGGCCTACCACTGTCATCAGCACACTTAAATGGTATTGGAGTTGTGCCTGGCCATGCAGTCATGAGTGAACAGTGAGGTTTGGAGGGGACTGAGCACACACCCGAGGGGCTCCCGTGTTGAGGATCAGCATGGCGGATGTGTTGTTTACCTACCCTTACCACCTGGGGGTGGCCTGTCAGGAAGTCTATAATCCAGTTGCAGATAGGGAGAAGTTGAAAATGTCAGTGAAGACACTTGCTAGTTGGTCAGCGCATGCACGGAGTATACATCCAGGTAATCAGTCTGGCACAGCGGCTATGTGAACGTTGACCTGGCTGTCAACGCTCCTCACATTGGCTGTGGAGAGCGTGATCACACAGTCGTCCGGAACAGCTGATGCTCTCATGCATGTTTCAGTATAACTTGCCTCGAAGCAAGAATATAAGTAATTTAGCTCATCTGGTAGGCTTGTGTCACTGGTCAGCTCTCGGCTGTGCTTCCCTTTGTAGTCTAACGGTTTGCAAGCCCTGCCACGTCAGACGAGTGTCAGAGCCGGTGTAGTAAGACTCGATCTTAGTCCTGTATTGACGCTTTGCCTGTTTGATGGTTTCTCAGAGGGCACAGAGGGATTTCTTATAAGCTTCCGGGTTAGAGTCCAGCACCTTGAAAGTGGCAGCTCTACCCTTTAGCTCAGTGCGAATGTCTGTAATCCATGGCTTCTGGTTGGGGTATGTATGTAGATACAGTCACTGTGGGGATGACGTCGTCGATGCACTTATTAATAAAGCCAGTGACTGATGTGGTGTACTCAATGCCATCGGAAGAATCCCGAAACCTATTCCAGTCTGTGCAAGCAAAACAGTCCTGTAGTTTAGCATCTGCTTCATCTGACCACTTTTTTATACCCAGTCACTGGTACTTCCTGCTTTCCTTTTCGCTTGTAAGCAGGAATCGAGAGGATAGAATTATGGTCAGATTTGCCAAATCAATGGAGAGCTTTGTAAGAGTCTCTGTGTGTGGAGTAAAGGTGGTCCAGAGTTCTTTTCCCTCTGGTTGCACATTTAACATGCTGATAGAAATTCAGTAAAACTGATTTAAGTCACCAGCCACTAGGATCGCCACCTCTAGATGAGCATTTTCCTGTTTGCTTATGGCAGAATACAGCTCATTTAGTGCAGTTATAACCTCGCTCTGTGGTGGAATGTAGACAGCAATGAAAAATACAGATAAACTCTAGGTAGATAGTGTGGTCTACAGCTTATCATGAGTTCCTTAGATATCGTGCACCAGCAGTTTACATAAATGCATAGGCCCCTGCCCCGTGTCTTACCAGAGGCTGCCTGAATCGGTCTTGCCGATAGTGTATAACTGTATGCTCTTAATGTCGTCGTTCAGCCACGACTCTGAAAAATAAGATATTTAATGTCCCATTGGTAGGATATACGCGTTTTCAGTTCGTCCCATTTATTTTCCAGTAATTGAACGTAAGCTAGCAGGACGGAAGGCAAAGGCAGATTAGCCACTCATCGCCTGATCCTCGCAAGGCACCCTGATCTTTTGCCTCTAAATCTCTGTTTCCTTCTCCAGCAAATCACAGCGATCGGGCCTGATCTGGTGTCTGCAGTATATCCCTCGCATCTGACTCATTGAAGAAGAACTCCGTCTAATTTGAGGTGAATAATCCCAGTTCTGATGTCCAGAAGCTCTTTTCGGTCATAAGAGACGGTAGGCAGCAACATTATGTACAAAACAAGTTACGAACAACGCACATTTTTTTTTTTTATTAGCATGATTGGTTGAGAGCCGATAAGACGGCAGCCCTACCCTCCGGCGCCATCACTGACTAATCATTATATTACATCAGACAGGCTTCTGTCACTTATTACCAAATGTATACACAATTGTATAACCATTCTATTAAACTATTCCTACCAGCAGACACACCTGACAACTTCTTGTCTAGCAGAAACGTATGCACAAGACTGCTCATTCTGCCCTGGCACCAGTCTGGATCAGAACATGAGAGTGGGGTCCAAACATGCCATCTGTCTTATGGTGGGTTATTTCAGGGGGCTCTTGTCCTGCACTTTCTTTAGAATGTTTGACATAACCTTCATGCAGTCTCTCCTAAACTCTAGGACAGTGAGCTCTCCTTCACTGTTTTTTCTCTGCAGTTTCTGACAGAGGGATAATGGGCCGTAAATAGTGATTAATGACTTCATACAATAGAAAACAATCTGCTGTCTGCATCCTCACCATAATTTGACAGAAAGTAATACTTCTAAATTCTCACACTACCTTGAGGACTGACTCGGCACCCAAGCCTATGTCAACTTCCTTCAGGCGGACCCCATTCTTTTGGTCAACAACATCCAGTCTGATCATCTGCAGTGGAGGAGCTGCATCTTGACAGAACGCCTAAACAAACTCTGCAAACGGAAAACTCAAAATGTAGTGCAAATGCTGGTTTTAACCACATTAAAAAAAAATACATGTAGATTTCCAACTCTTATCTTTGTTGTCACCTCTATCATAGCTTCATATCATCAATATTACAATCAGTGATGAGAGTGGAAATCAAATGGGAATATCAAGTTGCGCAGTACTAGAATATAAATCATTACCTTGATCAACTCAGCAAAGTCTTTGAGGAGGAATGGCATCACGGGCTCGTCAGTCTGGTACTTGGTCAAAAAGGGACTGAAAGTCCTGGAGACAGCCATGAAGAACAGCTGTTTGGCCAAGATGAGCTGATCTTGCTGGGTTCTATGGTGTCAAACGACCTTGTTCCAGGGGTTGGGAGATTCTAGGGTCTCACCGCATCCACATACTGTACTTCACCAGTGATGGCCATACTTCTATAGCCCTCTCCACCACAGGCAAGTTCTCAATCCAATGAACTGCGACCCCAGGTACCTTGACTGAATGTGATTCCTTTCAATAGCATACGTGCAGGTCCAGTTTTTTACTTTGTCTTTTGGTTGAAGCTTTCGTCAAACCAAACGTGCACTTGTTCACATTGGACATTGGTCCCTTAAATTAAAAAAAACAGCTAATCTCAAGTTGTGTGATGTAGGCGGTTTTGTCCTTCCTGCATTTACATGTCTTGGCGATTTCTGAGCCAGGGAACATCGCCTGAAAGACCACTTCAAGTCCCTAATTGGCATAGGACTGGTGCTCACACCTCCACTTTTAGTGTGGGCATAGAGCCAAACTTTGTTCGGAGATCGCTTGATGATGTGGTTCCCAGCAACGAAGTTGTTGGAGCAGTGGTAACGTTACTGGCTGTACTTGGACTGTCGTATGTGGTACTGAGACAACTGAACAGAACTGAGAAATGCTGGCCGTTTGGTGGCTTTTCACAGCGGTTCTGTGTTTTTCACACTGCATATGGGATTCTACAGCTTTAATTCCCATAGTGCCAAATTTGAAGGACTTCTTTCAAAATACACAGCAGGCTTCGTGTTGATTCCCTTCAACTGATTTTAACCACAAAGCAAAGTGGCTGTTCTCCAACCAGTTCTTGTTGAATTTGCACTTTCCCTATGGTAGTTGCAGACTAACGTTAACTGTCTACCATAGTTTCAAGTCTACCTCCGTTACCACAGCCAATCTCTGGCTCAAGCTAAACTGTGTTCCTTCCATTGTAGTAAATCACTATCCTATCAACCATTCTTTACATCCCTTGTGCACAATGCAAACGGAAGATAATAAAAAGTAGTCCATCTCCCAGTCTACCTATTTTTAGTTAAGACCTTTGAAAAAATGTATTTAAGACAAAATAATTTATCCACATTAAGGCCTTAAGAACCTGTGAAAAACATTTGTATGATGTTGTCGTTTGTATGTTTTGTATCGTTTCTAAAAGAAAAATAACCTTAAAATATTGTAATATGTTTCAGGAATGCTAATCGTATCGGTTACTAATTACAGAAAATATTTCAGAACAATCTGACAATGGTGGGTGTCACATCCTCTTGTGCTTTTTGATGTGAAACGACCCTACACGGTGCCGCATTGCATGTCGAATGACTTTGTAAAATCCACAGCTCAAGTTCATTTGACCAAATGACCAACACTAGGGACCATTCAAGAGCCATATCCACACAGTGCATATGAATTGCATTAACTACTAAGAGCAGTGCGTGTTGCCTATAGAGATGGGATACACAAGCCAGGGCATCCCATAGAAACTTAACACACCACACAGAGTTAAGCTGCTATCAGCAGATCTAACCACAAAATTATTGAATGGAGAAAAATCTGTTCACGTCATTGTGTGCCAGGGTGCGATCAGAGGTTCTCAGAAGACATGAAAAAAAGTACAAGCTGTAGACTTGGCTCACATGCGATGCCTGTGCGGTTTTTTGAAAGAAACTCCAGATTTCGTAGTACGAAGTTTCATACTGACCTTTCTGCGGCAGCACTCCTATCCTCCGGCATGGAAAACACACAGCCCATAGCACTTGGCTCTGTGTCCACCAGCGAAGCCACACCACTGTCAAACTCCGAGCTAAGAGGTGCTGCCACACATTTCACAACAAGATGGAGCTGAGTAGTGTGTACACCAGCCTGAACCACAGCAGCACTCCGTCCACAATCCAAGCTACAGCCGCCCAAAGACACCTAGAACAACCAGCTGTGCCTGAACTCTGTTCTCCACCGAGTACTCTACACCACACACTTAATCCTTCTCTCTCTCACACACACACACACACCCCAACCACGTCTGGCAAGCACAGAAGAGGCAATGGTGGGAAACAGACTTCCCATAAAACCCTGAAGCGTCTCACACACACAGAGAGAGAACATTCAAACTCAACGCATGCCTCCCACATCCCCACCTCTTTTCCTTCCAATCTGAAAGGTGTTAGCTAGCTACGGCACACAAGTTGTGGTCCATTCAGGGGTGAGAAGCTTCGTCTGACTAAGTGCCCCCCCCCCAACCACTGGAGTAGGGGGAATGTGATTGCTATAGCAACCTCTATCATAAAAGGATTCAATTTGTGGCACAGACCCTACTTCATCAAGCGGAGAAGCCAGGCAAATAAGAGATGGCTTCTCCCAAAAAGAAAGAAAGTGAAGGGAAACAAAAACAACTAGAGCGGGGGGGGGTCTGCTTGTCTTTGCCTCAACTTTCCACCTTTGGGAGGGCTCAGGGAGGGCTTAACTTGCCTTTCTCACTAGCTCTCCAGGGAACTTTGGCTAGGGCCCAAAAACAGAGGCTGCTCAACTTGTACAGGAGAGATTGCAACGCCCCATTCATATCACAGTTAGGTACCCAGAATACCCATTCAAAAGAGATTATCCAGTACTTTTGTATACTTTTTAGCCACATTGACTCATCCAGCCCAAAGCAGGAACTTTCTTAGACGCCAGAGTACCGGAACATGTCTTTAAATGAGAATAAAGGGGGCTGGGTTATATTGTAGTTATCCTCTCCTTTCCTGTACCCCCACCCAGGGCTCTAAACTATTCTTTCATAAGATTGGAAGCATAATTTTTTTTTACTAGCACCACATGAAATTTAGGAGGGCCAGGAAATATTTTTTAAATTGATTTTGAGATATATATACACAGGGCCTATATGAATTCTAGCTACTTAGCACATGTGCCCTAGACAATATTTTGCACTGTAAAGACAGTTTATTATAAAAGCTAAAATGTTGATACAAATACCTGTCATTGAAATTCCAAAATCATTTGTTGAATTGGGTTTCTACATTGTGTAAAAGCACGATTTTCCAATTGTTCAATATAATCAATGTACACTTAAAAAAATGCAGGCTGGTGGTGACGACATGCAAGAGATCTGTCATTCAAATGATCATTGGTCTCCCAAAGAAGCAATCCCTTTCCCTTCTATACCCAAAATGTTTAGATATACTGGTAAAGTTACCAGGTTGTTAGCTAGCCAATGAAGTAACAAGTGTAAACAAATGGTTAATGATGCAGTTTTAGTATGAAATGTAAAAATGGGGTCCCGGCGATCCTCTACAGGAAGATAAAAATGTTGCGCTGGTAATAATAGGTCAGATCTTTGACCTGGTTGGGCTAGAAGCAAGATGTTTTCGCTGTCGTTATGGTGCAACCATTACGCTATCGAATCTACATTCACTTTTTTCTCTAGGGCACTCGGAAACAACAGTACAGCACAGTGCTCCCAAAATAAAACTCCTGGTCACGCAAAATATTTTGTTGCATGTGACCAAGTTAGTCAGACTTTATAGCCCTGCCCCAACAAAAAACAACATCCAGCCCGTTTTCACACATGTTCATGATCTCCCATACGCCGAGCAGCAGTGTCAGGAGCAGCCTAGCTGTGTTGTCTGCCTCCGCTCCTTGCAACACTGTCTCCATTCACTGAGCACAGCCCTGGGCCAGTGAGAGAGCAGGCCAGGACTATTCATAGACAGCTTTTCCCCACTGATTAGAACAAATGGAAGGCAGCCTCTGCTGCTCTGGGGAATGGCTCAGGCTTCAGTCAGCTTGTGGTGGAAGAGCAGTGCAGTGAGCAGGGAGCAAAGCACAGCCAAACCTCAAGTCACTGACTCCACACTGATAATATAAGTGATGAGGAGGGTGGGGCAAGCAGGACAGCACAGGGGAAGCTACTCAGAGGGGGGAGAGGAAAAATAAATAAATAAAAGTCACTACTGGGCCCAGCTGGAACATTTATAATATTTCCCAGGCGCTTTAGGCAATAAATGTGACTGCACTGCCAATAACTTCCATTCATTTTACATTATGGAATACGCTCAATTTGAGGTATATGAACACATTCAGAAATTATTAATGTCCTCTTTTGTGAACATCAGTAACTATACACTAAACTGCCATATAGCAGCTTAATCAATGAAAAGAATAACTCCCATTACAGCACTGTGTATTTAAATCCACATTATGGTATGGTAAGCTACAGTATAGCCCCTCCCACAGAAAATACACACCAGCACTGTAAACTGTAGGTCTTTGACAATTGCAGTATTGTGATTTTTTTTGGGGGGGGGGGGGGGGCAAAAATGAAAACAAGCAGAACAAACCCATTAGTCAGTCCTTTAAAACCTGTTACGGCTAGACGTCTGGTACTTTCATAAATTCACAAGTGCAATACACCAAAATAAAGCTTAACTTCTTGTTAAATCAGCCACCGTGTCAGATTTCAAAAAGGCTTTTACGGCAAAAGCAAACCAATGCTATTATCCGAGGACAGCGCCCCATCGTACAAACACATGAAAAATCATATTTCAACCAAGCAGGTGCGACACGAAAGTCAGAAATAACGATATAATTCATGCCTTACCTTTGAAGATCTCCGGTTGGCACTCCAATATGTCCCAAAACAAATTGTAATTTTGTTCGATAAATTCCTTCTTTATATCCCCCAAAATGTCCATTTATTTGGCGCGTTTGATTCAGAAATACACCGGCTCCAACTCGCCCAACATGACTACAAATTATCTAATAAGTTACCTGTAAACTTGGTCCAAACATCTCAAACAACTTTCCTAATCCAACATTAGGTATACAAAAAACGTAAATAATTGATGGAATATACTGTGTTCAATAGCGGATAAAATCAAAGTGGAGCGAGCTCCAGGTCGTGCGCACCAAACAAAAGAGTCCACTTGGCTTGACACTCAAAGTACAGCCGTACTTCATTTCTCAAAAGGAAAAACGTCAACCAATTTCTAGAGTATTGACATTAGTGGAAGCCATAGGAACTGCAACCAGGTGCCTCAAATCTAGTTTCTCATAGAAAACCAATAGAAAACATAGTGAACTCAAATGTATTTTTTCCTGGATGGTTTGTCCTCGGGGTTTCGCCTGCCAAATACATTTTGTTATACTCACAGACATTATTTTAACAGTTAAAAAAACGTTAGTGTTATCTATCCAAATCTACCAATTATATGGATATCCTAGCTTCTGGGCCTGAGTAGCAGGCAGTTTACTTTGGGCACGCTTTTCATCCGGACGTGAAAATACTGCCCCTATCCCAAAGAGGTTTTAAAATACCTGCCATCAGAAAAATAGTGTGCTACAGCTTGGAAAATAAATAAAATATGACTCTGGATGACAACATAATATTTTTTTCCAACATTCGGGCTATTTTTCCTAAATAATTTAAATCCGCTTCTTGTTGTTTCCTTGCCATGATACTAATGAGTATCGCGATAACATCCTGGCCCTAGTAAACTGATCTCTAAACCATAATGCATTGTGTGCTTTCAACCCTAAACTCCAATGTAACAGTAGGCACAGTGTTCCCTGGAACAACAAGCAGATGAAAACTAGGATCTAGTCGGGCCCATGGGGATAATAGTAACATAGTCCTAACACCCTACAGATCCTATTATATTTTTTAAAAATCCATAAAAAAAATAAAAAAAATGGGACAAAAAAGTGGCAGCCATCTTGAGTAGGGAGAAATCCAAAACCAGTCTAATTAGAATTGTGGTAATGGCATAGGTGACGCATTTCCTGCTTTTACTAATGTAGGAAAAAAGGCATATGACTTATCAGAAATTGTGTAATGGAATCAACCTAAATTGTCATTCTAAAAACAATTTATACAGGTTTAATACCAACTTTGTATAAATAGCCAAGCTTTCATTTGAAATCAGCTGTGTAGGGCAAAAAAGAAAATGTGCACCCCTTGGGATCCAGAGTACTGTGTTTGGGAAACGGCGCTCTAAAATATACAGTATGTAAACGGAACATAAATGTCTGATTTTGTTTTCTTGGAAAGTTGTGGATGTTATTATATGATACAATATCAGTACTTGTTACATTTACAACAGTGTATAGGGGATGTTGGGGGATGTTGTTCCCACTGTGATGATTAAAACCTATTCAAAGCAAAAATCATGGAAAGATGGCAGCAATCGTGCAAAAGTGAAAGCACGAACCAGCGCATTTAACCACGGCAAGGTGACTGGAATATGGTACAAACAGTACAGTTATGCCTTCCGTAAGACAATCAAACAGGCAAAAAGTAATTCCAGAGACAAAGTGGAGTGGCACTTCAAAGGCTCAGACATGAGAAGTATGTGGCAGAGACTCCAGAAAATCAAAGATTATAAAGGGAAAACCAGCTCCCGGACAAGGTGAAACACCTCTCGCTTCGAGGGAAACAGTCCCGCCAACGCGGGCCACCACCACTCCCGTGCAATGCGAGCTCTCGTTTTCATGGCTGACGCGAGAAACACATTCAACCATCGCAAGGTTGCCAGCCCAGATGGCATCCCTCGCCGCGTATTCAGAGCATGTGCAGACCAGCTGGCTGGAGTGTTTACAGGCATATTCAATCTCTCCCTATCCCAGCCTGTTGTCCCCACTTGCTTCAAGATGTACACCATTGTTCCTGTACCCAAGAAAGCGAAGGTAACTGAACTAAAAGGTAACTAACCTAAATTGTCATATAATTATAAAAACAATTTACACAGATTTTATACCAACTTTGTCATCACTTCTGTCATCATTAAGTGCTTTGAGAGGTTAGTGAAGGATCATATCACCACCACCTTACCAAACACGCTTGACACACTTCAATTTGCATACCGCCCCAATAGATCCATGGATGATGCAATCGTACTCCACACTTCCCCATCTCATCTGGACAAGATGACAATAGCTCAGCCTTGAACACCATAGTACCCTCCAAGCTCATCATTAACTTCTTCGATATAGGGGGCGCTCTTTTAATTTTTGGATAAAAAAACATTCCCGTTTTAAACAAGATATTGTCACGAAAAGATGCGACTATGCATATAATTGACAGCTTTGGAAAGAAAAGACTGACGTTTCCAAAACTGCAAAGATATTGTCTGAGTGCCCCAGAACTAAATGCTACAGGCGAAACCAAGATGAAATTTCATACAGGAAATGCCCCAGATTTTGAATGCACTGTGTTCCAATGTCTCCTTATATGGCTGTGAATGCGCAAGGAATGAGCCTACACTTTCTGTTGTTTCCCCAAGGTGTCTGCAGCATTGTGACGTATTTGTAGGCATATCATTGGAAGATTGACCATAAGAGACTACATTTACCAGGTGTCCGCCTGGTGTCCTCCGTCGAAATTATCGCGTAATCTCTAGCCAGCTGCATGCACGTTTCCATTTGGTTCAGAAGAGAAAGGCAACTGCCACGAATGATTTATCATCGTAAAGATATGTGAAAAACACCTTGAGGATTGATTCTAAAGGACGTTTGCCATGTTTCTGTCGATATTATGAAGTTAATTTGGAAAAAAGTTTGGCCTATAGGGAAGAGGTCAGAGACCTGGTCGAGTGCTGCCAGAATAACAACCTATCCCTCAACTTAACCAAGACTAAAGATGATGATTGTGGACTACAGGAAAAGGAGCACCAAGCACGTCCCTATTCTCATCGACGGGGCTGTAGTGGAACAGGTTGAGAGCGTCAAATTCCTTGGTGCCCACATCAACAACAAACTAGAATGGCCCAAACACACCAAGACAGTCGTGAAGAGGGCACGAGAAAGCTTATTCCCCCTCAGGAAACTAAAAAGATTTGGCATGGGTCCTGAGATCCTCAAAAGGTTCTACAGCTGCAACATCGAGAGGATCTTGACCGGTTGCATCACAGCCTGGTACGGCAATTGCTCGGCCTCCGACCGCAAGGCACTTCAGAGGGTAGTGCGTACGGCCCAGTACATCACTGGGGCAAAGCTGCCTGCCATCCAGGACTTCTACACCAGGCGGTGTCAGAGGAAGGCACTAAAAATGGTCAAAGACCCCAGCCACCCCAGTCATAGATTGTTCTCTCTACTACCACATGGCAAGCGGTACCGGAGTGCCAAGTCTAGTACAAAAAGGCTTCACAACAGTTTTTACCCCCAAGCAATAAGACTGACTATTTGCATTGTGTGCCGTGCCCCCCCCCCACACACACCTTTTTTTTTTTTTTTTCTTTTTTTCCCGCACCACTGGTTAGAGCCTGTAAGTATTTGGCGCACGTGACAAATAAATGTTGATTTGATAGGGCAGTGTGGAGTGCAATAGAGACTGCATCATCTGTGGATCTGTTGGGGCGGTATGCAAATTGGAGTGGGTCTAGGGATTCTAGGATAATGGTGTTGAAGTGAACTACGACCAGCCTTTCAAAGCATTTTATGGCTACAGATGTGAGTGCTACAAGTCAGTAGTCATTTAGGCAGGTTACCTTAGTGTTCTTGGGCACAGGGACTATGGTGGTCTGCTTGAAACATGTTGGTATTACAGACTCAAAGTTAAACAATGCAGATAAACGAAAAAAGAAAAAAAACAATTGGTTGGTGGCACGTAAAACCTTATGCTTAGGTGCAATTTTACATGTGTTTGTCTGTGTTACTGCACTGTTGGAGATAGCGAAATGCTTGTGTACACAAGCATACCTACACCCGCAATATCTGCTAAATATGTGTATGCGACCAATAAAATGTGATTTCATCGTCTTATCAAGTCATATCATCAACTGATTTGAGTCAGTGTATGGCTGGGGTTTGACTGCAATTGCTTGAACGGAATATTGGCATATACAATTTTAGAAGAATTGTTCTGGCTAGCTATCACAATAGCTTATCACTGCACTGGCAAACCATGGTTGACTAACTCCCTGACCAACATGGCTGATCTTTGGACCATCATATGGTTCATGTCAATTCTAGTACTCTGTGGTTAGGCCGTGGTGACTTATTTGTTGAGAGATGTATAGCATGCGCCTGGTGTGCATTAAGCACACAACGAGCAGTACTCACGGTTGGTCGAGCTTCTTGAACTCAGGGATGGGCTCGGCCTTCTTGCGGGACATGAACCAGTAGATGATGAGGCCGGCGATGAGGGTGAAGAGGAAGAGGTCCAGGTTACTAAAGAGAGGATTCTCCTCCTCCATGGCCTCCGGCTGGGTGCTGCTCTCTGCTTCCACGTCCGCCATTGTCACACACAGGGCTGGCAGGGCAACATGGCAGGGCAGAGGTTAAAAATCACGAGTAGGGCTGTCCGACAAAAAAAAGATCTGTTGACCGAAATCGATTGGTCTAAAGAATGTGTATTTTTCCAAATATTAGGACACATCCTACGTGTTTTAATTAGGTCAACTACAACTTTAAGCACACTGTTTGATGAAATAAGACACAAATGACTCAAGAGCAGAGATCAAGATACCCAGAAGAAAACATTTAATTTGACCCAACTACTCTCCTCCCGCTCCTACGGGCTTTCGCAGATTCTGCCATTACTCTGCCGAAGTTACCGGCTACACAAGGAATCGGCAGACTTGCGGAATGCCAATTTATCTTACCATTTCTACTGATCATGCCAGTTATGGTTTTCATGGAAAAGTGTAATTTAACTTAGAAGAAACGTCTGCATATCACAAAATCATTATCATATGGTAAATTAAAATTATATCCAAATGAAAATGAGAAACCTGAAATTAACTTATATTGCCAACAATGTACAAATAGCCTATTAAATCCAACAAAGAAAAACATTGCAGCCTGCAGGTAGAAAATATCCTGATGAAAATAAATACCCTATAAATGACATTTGCAGGCAGGCCATGGGTAGCCACGAACTTAAAACATTGTATCAACTATTAATTTGGGTCCTGCTGGAAGCTCAACTTGCAACATTGTATAAAATATTCTGGGCCCTCTGACACAGCTGTAGGCTATTTGTACAAGGGATAAGAAGTAATCAGGCAGGTTTATTTTTTTACATTTCCACTGGATCACAGCATGACATTTTTCCCCTTTCACTCTGAGTAGTTATCAAAAGGGAGAGAGCTGGAAAGATTAAAATACATTGAGGAACTATTGTCATTCTCAAAGGACCTAAAAACAGACTTTGCTTGCTGTTTGATTTGAAGAAAACATTACTTTGGGAAACTCCACAGCTCATTAGTGGTGGTGCGTTAATCCAATCAGAAAAACTATCACTTATTTCACATTTTGATACGTTAGTTACAGCCTTATTCTAAAATGTATTAAATTGTATTTTTTCCATCAATCTATACAGAATACCCCATAATGACAAAGCAAAAACGGGGTTGCAGCATTTTTTTTGCAAACGTATTAAACTGAAACATAATAAGTATTCAGACCCTTTACTCAGTACTTTGTCTAAAATGCTTGAACAGCGATTACATCCTCAAGTACGACACTACAAGCTTGGCACACCTGTATTTGGGGAGTTTCTCCCATTCTTCTCTGCAGATCATCTCAAGCTGTCAGGTTTGATGGGAGCATCGCTGCACAGCATTTTTCAGGTCTCTCCAGAGATGTTCGATCAGACATTCAGAGACTTATCCCGAAGCCACTCCTGCACTATCTTGGCTGTTTAGAAGGTGAACCTTCGCCCCAGTCTGAGGTAGTTAGCACTCTGGAGTAGGTTTTCATCAATGAGCTCACTGTACTTTGCTCCATTCATCTTCCCCTTGATCCCAGTCCCTGACGCTATAAAAACACCCCCAGAGCATGATGCTACCACTGCAATACTTCACCGTAGGGATGGTGGCAGGTTTCCTCCATAAATGCCTGATTGGTGGAGTGCTGCAGAGGTGGTCTTCCTGCAAGGTTCTCCCATTTGGACAGTGGTACTCTGGAGCTCTGTCACCATCGGGTTCTTGTTCACCTCCATGATCGAGGCCCTTCTCCCCCCATTGCTCAGTTTGGCCAGGCAGCCAGCCAGCTCTAGGAAGAGTCTTAGTGGTTCTAAACTTCTTCCATTTAAGAATCATGGAGGCTACCGTGTTCTAGGGAAGGGTACCAAAAATGTCAGCAGCATTGAAGGTCCCCAAGATATGTGCCGACACAATCCTGTCGTCTCGGGAGCGCTACGGACAATTCCTTCGACCTCATGGCTTGGTTTTTGTTCTGACATGCACTGTCAACTGTGGGACCTTATATAGACAAGTGTGTGCCTTTCCAAATCATGTCCAATCAATTAAATTTACCACAGGTGGACTCCAATCAAGTTGGCAAAACATGTTAAAACTTCTAAAAAAAAATATTTTTTTTTACCTGTCATTATGGGGTATTGTGCGTAGATTGAGGATTATATACAGCGCCTTGCGAAAGTATTCGGCCCCCTTGAACTTTGCGACCTTTTGCCACATTTCAGGCTTCAAACATAAAGATATAAAACTGTATTTTTTTGTGAAGAATCAACAACAAGTGGGACACAATCATGAAGTGGAACGACATTTATTGGATATTTCAAACTTTTTTAACAAATCAAAAACTGAAAAATTGGCCGTGCAAAATTATTCAGCCCCTTTACTTTCAGTGCAACAAACTCTCTCCAGAAGTTCAGTGAGGATCTCTGAATGATCCAATGTTGACCTAAATGACTAATGATGATAAATACAATCCACCTGTGTGTAATCAAGTCTCCGTATAAATGCACCTGCACTGTGATAGTCTCAGAGGTCCGTTAGAAGCGCAGAGAGCATCATGAAGAACAAGGAACATACCAGGCAGGTCCGAGATACTGTTGTGAAGAAGTTTAAAGCCGGATTTGAATACAAAAATATTTCCCAAGCTTTAAACATCCCAAGGAGCACTGAGCAAGCGATAATATTGAAATGGACGGAGTATCAGACCACTGCAAATCTACCAAGACCTGGCCGTCCCTCTAAACTTTCAGCTCATACAAGGAGAAGACTGATCAGAGATGCAGCCAAGAGGCCCATGATCACTCTAGATGAACTGCAGAGATCCACAGCTGAGGTGGGAGACTCTGTCCATAGGACAACAATCAGTCGTATATTGCACAAATCTGGCCTTTATGGAAGAGTGGCAAGAAGAAAGCCATTTCTTAAAGATATCCATAAAAAGTGTCAATTAAAGTTTGCCACAAGCCACCTGGGAGACACACCAAACATGTGGAAGAAGGTGCTCTGGTCGGATGAAACCAAAATTGAACTTTTTGGCAACAATGCAAAACGTTATGTTTGGCGTAAAAGCAATACAGCTCATCACCCTGAACACACCATCCCCACTGTCAAACATGGTGGTGGCAGCATCATGGTTTGGGCCTGCTTTTCTTCAGCAGGGACAGGGAAGATGGTTAAAATTGATGGGAAGATGGATGGAGCCAAATACAGGACCATTCTGGAAGAAAACCTGATGGAGTCTGCAAAAGACCTGAGACTGGGACGGAGATTTGTCTTCCAACAAGACAATGATCCAATACATAAAGCAAGATCTACAATGGAATGGTTCAAAAATAAACATATCCAGGTGTTAGAATGGCCAAGTCAAAGTCCAGACCTGAATCCAATCGAGAATCTGTGGAAAGAACTGAAAACTGCTGTTCACAAATGCTCTCCATCCAACCTCACTGAGCTCGAGCTGTTTTGCAAGGAGGAATGGGAAAAAATTTCAGTCTCTCGATGTGCAAAACTGATAGAGACATACCCCAAGCGACTTACAGCTGTAATCGCAGCAAAAGGTGGCGCTACAAAGTATTAACTTAAGGAGGCTGAATAATTTTGCACGCCCAATTTTTCAGTTTTTGATTTGTTAAAAAAGTTTGAAATATCCAATAAATGTCGTTCCACATCATGATTGTGTCCCATTTGTTGTTGATTCTTCACAAACAAATACAGTTTTATATCTTTATGTTTGAAGCCTGAAATGTGGCAAAAGGTCGCAAAGTTCAAGGGGGCCGAATACTTTTGCAAGGCACTGTATTTTTTTATTACCCCTTTTTCTCCCCAATTTCATGGTATCCAATTGTTTTTAGTAGTTACTATCTTGTCTCATTGCTACAACTCCCGTACTGGCTCGTGAGAGACGAAGGTTGAAAGTCATGTGTCCTCCAATACACAACCCAACCAAGCCACACTGCTTCTTAACACAGCGCGGATCCAACCCGGAAGCCAGCCGCACCAATGTGTCGGAGGAAACACCATGCACCTGGCAACCTTGGTTAGCGTGCACCTGGCAACCTTGGTTAGCGCGCACTGCGCCCGGCCCGCCACAGGAGTCGCTGGTGCGCGATGAGACAAGGACTTCCCTACCGGCCAAACCCTCCCTAACCCGGACGACGCTAGGCCAATTGTGCATCGCCCCACGGACCTCCCGGTCGCGGCCAGTTACGACAGAGCCTGGGTGCAAACCCAGAGTCTCTGGTGGCACAGCTGGCGCTGCAGTACAGCGCCCTTAACCACTGCGCTACCCGGGAGGCCTAAGAATGAGGATTTCTTTTTTTTTATGTATTATTATTTTTGATTAAGGTTGTAACGTCACAAAATGTGGAAAAAGTGAAGGGGTCTGAATAATTTCCGAATTGAAAACAACACAGACTCGTCAATAGTTTGTGGCGCTGGGGGTTGCCTCGTCCCCCAGCAGGCAAATCAAACGTTCTGCACCTTTGTGACATTTTATTGATGTAACTACCTATTGAAATAGGGATTCTAAATAATTATATGATTAGGCCCTTAAAAATGTGCACGTTGTAGGCGGCCCAGTACTAGGAAGAAATTAAATTTACATTCACCCAGATAATGTTTAAGTGCTTCGCTCATTCCAAGTCAAACAAATTAGCAGTGCAAGCTGACACACAGCAACCACCATCTCAACTTGTGCCATTTCATAAGGAGGAAGGCAATAATGATTTGTAATGACTAACCACAGGAGCATTGACAAAAAGGAAAATAAACTGCTGAACAAGCATTTAGAAAGTGTGCTTTGTCAGCCATGGTGCACTGGCCAAGTGGCACGTTCTGGCTGTTAGGAGACATACAGTGGCAAGAAAACTACGTGAACCCTTTGGAAAATTTGATCTGGTCTTCATCTAGGTCACAATAATAGACAAACGCAGTCTGCTTAAACTAATAAACAATTACATGTTTTCATGTCTTTACTGACCACACCGTGTAAACATTCACAGTGCAGGATGGAAAAAGTATGTGAACCTTGGATTTAATAACTGGTTGACCATCCTTTGGAAGCAACAAACTCAACCTAACATTTTCTGTCAGGAGGAATTTTGGACCATTTCTCTTTACAAAACTGTTCCAGTTCAGCAATATTCTAGAGATGTCTGGTGTGAACTGCTCTCGAGGTCATGCCACAGCATCTCAAATCGGGTTGAGGTCAGAGGACTGACTGGGCCACTCCAGAAGGTGTATTTTCCTTCTATTGAAGCCATTCTGTTGTTGATTTACTTCTGTTTTTTGGGTCGTTGTCCTGTTGCGTCACCCCACTTCTGTAGAGCCTCAATTGGCGGACAGAGCCTTACATTCTCCTGCAAAATGTCCAAATAAAAAAAATTGGGAATTAATTTCCCATCGATGATAAACAAGCGGTCCAGGCCCTGAGGCAGAAAATCAGTCCCAAACTGATGCTCCCTCCACCATACTTTACATTTGGGATGAGGTTGATGTTGGCATGCTGCGCCTTTTTTTCTCCACACATTGTTTGTTCCTTCCAAACAACTCAACTGTCCACAGAATATTTTGCCAGATGCACTGTGGAACATCCAGGTGCTCTTTTGCGAACTTCCGACATGCAGCAATGGGTTTTTTTGGACAGCAGTGGCTTCTTTTGTGGTGTCCTCCCATGAACACTATTCTTGTTTAGTGTTTTTACATATCATAGACTCGTCAGAGATGTTACCACGTTCCAGAGATTTCTGTAAGTCGTTAGCTGACACTAGGATTCTTAACCTCATTGGGCATTCTGCTCTGTGCTCTTGCAGTCATCTTTGCAGGACGGCCACTCCTAGGAAGAATACCAACAGTGCTGAACTTTCTCCATTTATAGACAATTTGTCTTAACGTGGACTGATGAACATCAAGGCTCTTAAAGATACTTTTTTGAACCCTTTCCAGCTTTATGCAAGTCCAGGTCAGTTAGGATCTCCACTTTATTTTAAGAATGTGAAATGTCAGAATAATAGAAAGAGTACGATCTTTGTCCCCATGTGCAGTTGCAAACCGTAGTGTGGATTTGTTAATGGCGATTTTGGAGCAGTGGCTTCTTCCTTGCAGAGAGGACTTTAAGCTTATGTCGATATTGGACTTGTTTTACTGTGGATATAGATACTTTTGTACCTGTTTCCTCCAGCATCTTCACAAGGTCCTTTGCTGTTGTTCTGGGATTGATTTGTACTTTTCACACCAAAGTATATTAATCTCTAGGACACAAAACGTGTCTCCTTCCTGAGCGGTATGATGGCTGCGTGGTCCCATGGTGTTTATACTTGCATACTATTGTTTGTACAGATGAACGTGGTACCTTCAGGCATTTGGAAATTGCTCCCAAGGATGAACCAGACTTGTGGAGGTCTACAATTTGTTTTCAGAGGTCTTGGCTGATTTCTTTTGATTTTCCCATGATGTCAAGCAAAGAGGCACTGAGTTTGAAGGTAGGCCTTGAAATACATCCACAGGTACACCTCCAATTGACTCAAATTATGTTAATTATCAGACGCTTCTAAAGCCATAGCATAATTTTCTGGACTATCTAAGCTATTTAAAGGCACAGTCAACTTAGTGTATGTAAACTTCTGACCCACTGGAATTGTGATACAGTGAATTATCAGTGAAATAATCTGTCTGTAAACAAAAGTTGGAAAAATGACTTGTTTCACGGACAAAGTAGATATCCTAACCGACTTGCCAGAACTATAGTATTTAAAAATAAATTTGTGGAGTGTTTGAAAAACAAGTTTTAATGACTCCAACCAAAGCGCATGTAAACCTCTGACTTCAACTGTTGCTGGTTTCTATAAAGTGTATAAAGTTTAAACATGGCTCTGGATAATGGCCTGTAGAGATGTCTAATTTATGAAACATGAATACTAAATGCTAAATTGTAAGAGCTAGGTTATTGTTGTTGACAGCTTATGCTGATTCATGTTTAGCAATTCACATGTAATATCCACGTCTGCCAGAGTGCAACAGGTCACAAGAGTTAATCTCATGCCTCTTTCCTTATCTCCCGTGGTTAATGACATCATATCGCTAATTTATTAACTTCGGACAAAATAGACTAATTAAAAACAGCCATCAAACAATATACCTAACATATAAACAATGTATTATTACACTAATAACAAGAAACAGATATGCGATTCTGTGACATGAACTAAATTCAGACTCTAGCCCAAAACTCGTCTGCATGGTTTTGTGACATGATTTCAAAATGGCTTGATGTTTGATGACTGCTCATAGAAATTTGTAGATACGTTATCCTCTCAGGGAAGCTCCACTCTTTGTACTGTTCTTCCATTTCCAATTTGTGCGACTTGGTAAAAGCACAGTTAAGGATATGAAAACGTTCTGTTCTGGTTGGGGCCGGATTGCGCTGTTCTGTGAAGGGAGTTGTGCACAGCGTTGTGCGAGATTTTCAGTTTCTTGGCGGTTTCTCGCATGGAGTAGCCTTCATTTCTCGGAACAAGAGTGGACTGACACGTTTCGGAAGAAGGTGCTTTGTTTCTGGCCGTTTTGAGCCTGTAGTCGAGCCCACGGATGCTGATGCTCCAGATGCTCAACTGGTCTGGGGAAGGCCAGTTTTGTTGCTTCTTTGATCAGAACAACAGGTTTCAGCTGTGCTAAGAAAATAGCGTTTCTTTCAAAAACAAGGACTTTTACTGGATACTGGAGTGCTTTAATTGATTTCTATAGAAGACATTCTAACTCATATCTGCAGTAGCTGAGAGAGCATCTTTGATTAGACACAGGTTATGTTTGTTTACAAAAGCCTGTGACAGTTCACCCACTGACCAGTCAGCAGGTTTATGTCTGTCTATTACAACATTACATGATATCAGTAAGTCGCCAAGTGCTTGCACTCCATTGGTCTATTGCTTAGTTTTGTTCTTTTCAGAAAAGAGAAGGGAAAATGTTTTTTGTATCTTCAGTTCCAGGCTTTTGACTGACATCTGAACACGAGTGCAGTTTTATTATTGCACTGTCAAGGGCAAAACTCGTCTGCATGGTTTTGTGACATGATTTCAAAATGGCTTGATGTTTGATGACTGCTCATAGAAATTTGTAGATACGTTATCCTCTCAGGGAAGCTCCACTCTTTGTACTGTTCTTCCATTTCCAATTTGTGCGACTTGGTAAAAGCACAGTTAAGGATATGAAAAGGTATATTTAGGCTGGTAGTTTATTTCTTTATAAGCTTCAAATATCATGTTGGTGGCCAGACATGATTTCAAATGCATACTGGACCGGTCTGTGCGATAGACCAAAAAGATGCATATAGATAGGCCTAGTTGTTGTACGGAAAAGAGCATACTCAAAATAACTTCAAACTTTAACGTTTTAACCTTTTCTGACCAATAGACATGCAGCACCACAAATGCTTGGTTAATTATGTTTTTGTTGAGATGTTTCTAAGTACAGATTATTTTATTGTACTGTATGTCCAATTTGTAAGTCGCTCTGGATAAGAGCGTCTGCTAAATGACTTAAATGTAAATGTAAATGTAAGTTGTACACAAGGAGCCTACCATTACGCCTATGGTCCAAGGACCGTATATGCCATATTCAGAGGTAAACTGACTCTGGCTGACAAAAAAGTAAAATACTCAACCTAAACGCAAATCGATTCTCAAATTATAATCTCTGTTATAATATCCACCCGGCACAGCCAGAAGAGGCTGGGTTTCCTCATAGCCTGGTTCCTCTCTAGGTTTCTTCCTAGGTGCTGGCCTTCCTATGGAGTTGTTCCTAGCCACTGTGCTTCTACACCTGCATCGCTTGCTGTTTGGGGTTTTAGGCTGGGTTTCTGTACAGCACTTTGTGACATCAGCTGATGTAATGATGGCTATATAAATACATTTGATTCATTGACTGAAATTGCAATACAGTTCTAGAAACATGAAGCCCTTCACTTTCATATGACATCAAAATGATTTCACAAATCAAAATATACACTGTTTTAACCGGCTTTAAATCACAGTTACAGCTTTCAGTATTTTTCAATGACAACACGTTTCTGGCGGCCTTCTTCTGTTACACACAAGTTTTCGTTCCGAGCATGCTAGACAGCTAATTTAGCACTGTATTCTGTCTGTCTTCCGTAAACACGCATAGTAACATGGAGATATGGACATGTGGGAACACTAACCATATAAAAAGGTAACAATTTTACCTTTTTTCCCCATTATTATTATTTCATGATGGTATGAAAGATAAGGTCCTTATGCTTCCAAAACCATACCACAAGTAGTGTGTTAATGTTCAGAGAACGTCGTGCCCTTTACAAAACTCCCCCACACAAAAGACGCCTTCACCCAATGAGTCATGATCAAGGGCTACAAAGCTTGAGAATGTTTAGCTAGCTATAGGTCGTCATCAACAATACGTCACAATATGGTGCAGAGCGTTCGATTTGGCTACTTGGGGCCAAGGAGCCTCCCAGCTCATCTAAAACCATTAACAACCAATTTAAACGCTGTTCTCAGGGGGATTATTAAATACATGTTTATAACTATTTGGTTTTAATACCAAGACCTCCGGAAGAGCATAGTCGGAACTACACATTTCCGATTATTCTAAATGTAGCCATATCAGAGTTATACAGCAAGTAACGTTTACTGCCTGCTGTTCATGATGAGTAAACGCAAATGTATCATGTAACTTCAGATACATTTAGAGTAGCCTATCCATTTGCCATGTAGCGAACTAAGCAAACAACGTGTCATTTAGGTTGCTTAAGGCTTTTGGAAAGAGCTTGACATAAGCAAGTCCTTGTCCTGGTAAAGTGGTCAGTTAAACTTCTGTTATCACCACTAGAGATGGCAAGCAAATCAAACAATATTTGGATATACCCATCTAGCTTAACCCCGGAAAGTTAGCCAACTATGCATATTGACGTGATGTTATTAGCTCGCTAGCCGATTTGACGTGGTCCATCAAAGTAGCCTAGCTATCATGTCTGTCATCCGCAATCGTGATTAAACACTTAAACCATGTTGAAAAGGGGATAATGTTCGGTAACTTTGCTAGGTTGGAGAAAAATATACATAAAACGTCTACTTACCACTATGTTTAGGCGACTGTACAACGTTTATACCGGTCGCTTTAAAAGTAAACATGATCAGCTAATAGTACATCAGCAAATGGTCCCTTCTGCTGCTTGGCATGCAGAGTGCACAAATAATTGGAAATTTACCTAAACCACTCATCCTTGTCAGGTATAGTTCACTTGTATGTTATATCACTCAAATATCCAGTTAATGGTGGCCAATAGAGAGCTACCGTCAGGCTACTCTCGCGTATCTAAAATTACATTATCAATTGACGTTTACTTATCATGAAAAGCATCCAGTTGCTTGCTGTATAACTGACGCTAGAGCTATGCGAAATTGTTTTGAATGGAATAATCGGACATTTGTAGTTCTGACTATGCTCTTCAAGAATTGATGATTACAACCAAATCGTTAACATTTAACAATCCTTTGAACAGCACGCAGTTGTCAATTGTTTTAGCGGTCTCCTTGCCCAGTTGCCCCTGGAGGCGGCAAATGTAACGCTCTGCACCTTATTGTGTCCTTTAATTGATAACGACCTATATAAATTGGAATGTTACTTGACCACGACATTAGCAATCAAACACCAAACTACTAACGTTAGCTGCTACTAGCTGACTCTACAAAGTGACAAGTGGCAAAGCTGTTAACTAAAACACTAAAAAGTGTTTTGTAAACTTATAAACTAAAATAGCAAAATATAACTATTTATCCATTAGCTAGATAGCTAAGGTTAGCTATACTTGCTGAAAACTGTGTTAGTTCTAACGTTAACATTATACAGTAGTAACGTTACTTGCTTGACAGTTGGTTAGTTAGCCAAGTAGCTCGACAAGGCCAGTTTAGCTATCTAAATTTGATATAAACTTAACATGAATTACAATCCATTCTCAGGACAATAATATTCAATGCTGTCAAGGAAACGGCACTTTACTATATGAAACATAACTGACTTTCAGCTAGCTACTTACCTTCTCGTCTTCAACGTCATGCAAAACCACAGTGTACAACACAATGGGGAAACTTTACCGTGCCGTCACTCAGTAGGACGAAACCAAAACAGTTTTTCTCAAGGGGTGTAGTACTTACTACTCAATAGTGAAAAAATTGATATACAAGTCACGACATGCTATCGGTTGAAAGGTCAGATCACGTGTACAAAAATACATATAATCACACATAATTTTTTGTCTAACAATTAAATTAACTATACTTATTTGCTTATTCACGATATTTTCTGAGTATCTCACTTTGAAGAATACACATTTTAAGAAATGGACTAGTCCATAAAGACATTACCTAATGACGTGCACATATAACTGGAATAGTACAACACAGATCACAGTGCAGTGGGCCAGGAGTCAAGGTTATGTAATCCACCCAATAGTACAAACTGTCTGCACATCCCTGAAACAAGTTACCTTCAGTCATATTGAAGGTATCCTCGCATAATGGGGTGGCAGGATAGCCTAGTGGTTAGAGCATTGGACTAGTAACCGAAAGGTTGCAAGTTCAAACCCCCAAGCTGACAAAGTACAGGTTCTGCCCCTGAACAGGCAGTTAACCCACTGTTCCTAGGCCGTCATTGAAAATAAGAATTTGTTCTTAACTGACTTGCCTAGTAAAATAAAGGTTAAATAAAATAATGAAAGATTAAGGCGGGTAGTCTAGTGGTTAGAGCATTGAACTAGTAACCGAAAGGTTGCAAGATCAAATCCCTGGGTTATACTGCCCCTGAACAAGGAAGTTAACCCACTGTTCCCCAGGTAGGCTGTCATTGTAAATATGAATTTGTTCTTAACTGTCTTGCCTAGTTAAATAAAGTGTATTTTGATTGTTGATAGTACCAAGAACAGATATCAGTGTAGCACAGACCTGTACCTCATGGGATGATATCCATGGAATCAATAAATCTGTCAAGCCTTGTGGTATCTCTCACACACACCTGAAGATGGGGTATGAGATCGGTCCACAGTATATCATTTATTATTTTAGCAATAAGAGGCCATGTTATTGCACAATCACACTGTGACTCTTCTGCTGTCCTTTTAATTTAGTAGAAATTATTCTGAAATGTCTAAGTCACACCATAAACTGCTGTGCCATTATTATATTGAGCAGAAACTATCGTTATATTTATCCAAATCACAAATCTATACAGTAGCAACCCCAAAGCAACCAAAGTTGGGGATCATTGAATACTGCCCATGATCCTCTGTCACTAGTAAATGAGCCATGATTATGGAAATGTTCCAGAGAAGCTCCTATATGATGAACCAGCAGATGCAGTTTCTGTGTATCCTCTTCATCTCACTGACCCTTGGGTTTTGCCTGGTCCTTGCTCTTGAGCTTGGTGCGGACTACTGCAACAGTAGTGAGGAAGTTGCCCATGAACAGAATGAGGAAAGAGATTCCACACATTGAGACCTAGAATGACACCAGAAATTGTGAATACTGGCATAAGACAACTTTTTTTTATAATTATATAATAGAAAACTGGATGGCTTGTTGTCTGCTTTTATGGATGGGAGACTATAATCTAAAGGGCGTAATACGTTTAATAAATAAATCAACATTTTTTGTACAAGCCCCATGCCCTGTTCACACATTAACATTGCTAAGACATGAGGCCCTCTTTATCATTATCAACTGAGTCACTTTAGGGGGTGAATGGAGCAAAGAATATGTCTATCAGGAAAGCTGTCTGGGGGCACACTGACCTGCCACTCTTGACAGTCTGGGAGCCGAGCCATCCTGAACAGAGAGAGTCCGTTGTAGAGTTGCCAAAACTGCAAAACAAAACATCACGTTACACACACACAATACCAAGTGCTAGGTCAACAAAATGTTCAGGGCAGACCTGGGTTCAAATATTTGAAAAATACTTGATAAAAAATAGTTTGAACACATACTTGAGCCTGCCTGGAGTTCCCGATGGGCAGGGTTAGCAGTTTTAGGACTTTTCTATTTGTTTATTAAGCCAGGCAAGTTAACAGGCACAGATAAAGTATTTGAAATAATTATTTCAAGTTAGAAACGCAGGTCTGGTTCAGGAGCCACTAAAACATGATAAAGCATAATTCTACAATATGACTGAAGTAGTGCCTTCAGAAAGTATTCACACCCCTTGACTTTTTCCAAATGTTGTTGTGTTTGCAGCCTGAATTTAAAATGGATTAAATTGAGACTGTGTCACTGGCCTACACACAATACCCCATAATGTCAAAGTGGAATTTTGTTTGAAGAAAATGTTAAAATCATGAGTAAATTCAACTGAAATGTCTTGAGTCAATAAGAATTGAACCCCTTTCTTATGGCAAGCCTAAATAAGTTTAGGAGTTAAACTGTGCTTAACAAATCGCAGAATAAGTTGCATGGACTTATTCTACGTTAAAGAAAATCATGAAAACCACTATTAATGAATAACTACCCCATCTCTGTACCACACACATACAAATATCTAATTCGAGCAGTGAATTTCAAGCACAGATTCCGCCACAAAGACCAGGGAGGTTTTTCAATGCCTTGCAAAGAAGGGCACCAATTGGTAGATGTGTAAAAAAAAAAAAAGATTTAAAAAAAGAAGCCCTTTGAGCATTGTGAAGTTATTAATTAGGCTTGGGATGGTGAATCAATACATCCAGTCACTATAAAGATACCTTCCTAGCTCAGGTGCCGGAGAGGAAGGAAACTGCTCAAGGATTTCACCATGCCAATGGTTGTGATATGAGAAAACTGAGGATGAAACAACAACATTGTAGTTACTCTAACCTAAATGAAGAGTCTGAGTGAAAAGTCTGTACATAATAAACATTTTCAAAAACATGCATCCTGTTTGCAACAAGCAACTTAAGTAATGATGCAAAAAAATGAGACGAAGAAATCAACTTTTTGTCCTGAATACAAAGCGTTATGAATACAAATACTTATTTTCCACCATAATTTGCAAATAAATTCATGAAAAATCCTACACTGTGATTTTGTGGATTTTTTTTCTCATTTTGTCTGTCATAATTGAAGTGTACCTATGATGAAAATTACAGGCCTCTCTCATCTATTTAAGTGGGAGAACTTGCACAATTGGTGGCTGACTAAATACTTTTTTGCCCCACTGTATATACTGTAAAGGTTTTCCTCCACTTCATCTGAAGAGGTGTAGCAAGGATCGGACCAAGCTGCGGCGTGGAAAGTGTCCATGGTTGTTTGTTTAAAAACATGAACTGAACACTCAATGAATACAAAACAATAAACGTGAACAAAACCGAAACAGTACCATGTGGCGAACAGACACGGAAACAATCACCCACAAAACAGTGATACCCAGGCTACCTAAGTATGATTTTCAATCAGAGGCAACTAACGACACCTGCCTCTGATTGAGAACCATACTAGGCCGAACACAGAAAACAAACCTAGAAACACAAAACATAGAATGCCCACCCAACTCACGTCCTGACCAACTAAAAAAACATAACACAGGAACTAGGGTCAGAACATGACATATACTATATTCTAGTCAAGGCTCATCCTATATAACTACTGCTGTACACATCTTTTCTATTCATATATTGCCCGTAATGTCTATACATACACATCAAACACATACAATTGAAGTCGGAAGTTTACATACACTTAGTCATTAAAACTCGTTTTTCAACCACTCCACAAATTTCTTGTGAACAAACTATAGTTTTGGCAAGTCGGTTAGGACATCTACTTTGTGCATGACACCAGTAAATTTTCCAACAATTGTTTACAGACAGATTATTTCACTTATAACTCACTGTATCACCATTCCAGGGGGTCAGAAGTTTACATACACTTAGTTGACTGTGCCTTTAAACAGCTTGGAAAATTCCAGAAAATTATGTCATGGCTTTAGAAGCTTCTGATTGGCTAATTAACATAATTTGAGTCAATTGGAGGTGTACCTGTGGATGTATTTCAAGGCCTACCTTCAAACTCAGTGCCTCTATGCTTGACATCATGCGAAAATCAAAAGAAATCAACCAAGACCTCAGAAAAAATATTGTAGACTTCCACAACTCACAATGCCTGAAGGTACCATGTTCACCTGTACAAACAATGGTATGCAAGTATAAACACCATGGGACCACGCAGCCGTCATACCGCTCAGGAAGGAGACGTGTTCTGTCTCCAAGAGATGAACGCACTTTGGTGGGAAAGTACAAATCAATCCCAGAACAACAGCAAAGGACCTTGTGAAGATACTGGAGGAAACAGGTACAAAATTATCTTTATCCACAGTAGAACAAGTCCAATATCGACATAAGCTGAAAGGCCACTCAGCAAGGAAGAAGCCACTGCTCCAAAACCGCCATAAAAAGCCAGACTACGGTTTGCACCTGCACATGGGGACAAATATTGAACTTTTTGGAGAAATGTCCTCTGGTCTTATGAAACAAAAATAGAACTGTTAATGACCATCGTTATGTTTGGAGGAAAAAGGGGGAGGCTTGCAAGCCGAAGAACACCATCCCAACGATGAAACACGGGATGACAGCATCATGTTATGGGGGAGCTTTGCTGCAGGAGGGACTGGTGCACTTCACAAAATAGATGGCATCATGAGGTAGGAAAATCATGTGGATATATTGAAGCAACATCTCAAGACATCACTCAGGAAGTTAAAGCTTGGTCACAAATGGGTCTTCCAAATGGACAATGACCCCAAGCATACTTCCAAAGTTGTGGCAAAATAGCTGAAAGACAACCAAGTCAAGGTATTGGAGTGCCATCACAAAGCCCCGACCTCAACCTATAGACAATTTGTGGGCAGAACTGTAAAAGCATGTGTGAGCAAGGAGGCCTACAAACCTGACTCAGTTACACCAGCTCTGTCAGGAGGAATTGGCCAAAAATCACCCAACTTATTGCAGGAAGCTTGTGGAAGGCTACCCGACACGTTTCACCCAAGTTAAACAATTTAAAGGCAATGTTACCAAACACTAATTGAATGTATGTAAACTTCTGATCCACTGGGAATGTGATGAAAGAAATAAAAGCTTAAATAAATCACTCTCAACTATTATTCTGACATTTCACATTCTTAAAATGAAGTGTTGATCTTTACTAGGACATTTATGTCAGGAATTGTGAAAAACAATGTATTTGGCTAAGGTGTATGTAAACTTCCGACTTCAACTGTATATATTTATATTCTGGACTCTAACATTGCTCATCCTAATCCTCATAATTATTCCTTTTTTATTTTGGGGATTTGTGCATATTGTATTGTTAGGTATTACTGCACTGTTGGAGCTAGAAACACAATTTTGCTGCACCTGCGATAACATTTGCAAAATATGTGTACGTGACCAATAACATTTGATTTATATAATCAAGATGTGTTTTATTTTACATTTTTATAAATTCACGTGTGTAGATTTACCAAAAATGACAATGAAATCCATTTTAATCCCACTTTGTAAAACAACAAAATGTTGAGAAAAGTCAAGGGGTGTGATTACATTTTGTAGGCACTATATGTGTGATTTATTATGCAATCCCTATGCAACAACAAAGTAGCCTCAGTGTGACTCAGCATTACATTACGTGACAAAGCAAACTAACTCCAGATCAACTAACGCTGAGCTGAGAGGAATCACACAGCCAGATCGCATACTCACATGACCAAAAAACAGGAAGGGCAGAAGAAATGTCAGCCCTTGCCACATCCAGGACTGAAATCCTTCTAAAAGATAGATGGACACAGCGTAGACGTAAACAAATGTATCTGTAACTATGTAGCTATAACATGGAGGGCCATTGTAATTATTACATTGAGTCTCACCCACAGTCAGGTCCATGTTGTGTCTTTCTCCCAGGGTTCTTAGTCTGTACAGACAGCCGCTCTGATAGTAGTACTGCATACAGTGAACGATGCCTGTGATGCACACACACACACACAAAGAAGTGGATGACATTTTTTTTTAACTCGACAATTACTTGTAATTGTTGTAACACTAATGTATTCCTTGTTTTTTAAGTACGAAAGCTTACTTTGATACAAAGAGTAGGCGAGGAATTGGTTCCTGAAATTCTGGTACAGGTATCCATCAGGCCTAAGAGACATCAGACAATGACTTTTAAATACAGTGTACTATATTATATACTGTATACTGTTGAACTTCACCTCCTAACAGTTTAATACAGGATCATCTTTATATTGCTAATGCTCACCTACAAAGCACTCAATGGACTGGCGCCCACATACCTTACTGTCCTCCTGCATCCCTACACTCCCACCTGTTCACTGCACTCCTCGGACGCTGGCCTCCTCACCATCCTTCACACCACGCTCCTCTCCATGGGAGATCAGACTTTTAGAACTGTAGTTCCCCAACTCTGGAACTCCCTCGCCATGTCAGGACCCCACAATCCATACACCTATCCACATCTTCACACAGGCTTACTCAGATACTCTGTTGTCTTAGCTTTTATCTTCTGTCTAGTTCACTTCCCTGGTCAGTCTGTCCTGTTTAGTGCACTTTTATATACTTTTATATACTTTTTATAGTACCAGTCAAAAGTGAACAGAGCACCTTCTTCCACATGTTTGGTGTGTCTCCCCGGTGGCTTGTGGCAAACTTTAAACAACACTTTTTATGGATATCTTTAAGAAATGGCTTTCTTCTTGCCTCTCTTCCATAAAGGCCAGATTTGTGCAATATACGACTGATTGTTGTCCTATGGACAGAGTCTCCCACCTCAGCTGTAGATCTCTGCAGTTCATCCAGAGTGATCATGGGCCTCTTGGCTGCATCTCTGATCAGTCTTCTCCTTGTATGAGATGAAAGTTTAGAGGGACGGCCAGGTCTTGGTAGATTTGCAGTGGTCTGATACTCCTTCCATTTCAATATTATCGCTTGCACAGTGCTCCTTGGGATGTTTAAAGCTTGGGAAATCTTTTTGTATCCAAATTCGGCTTTAAACTTCTTCACAACAGTATCTCGGACCTGCCTGGTGTGTTCCTTGTTCTTCATGATGCTCTCTGCGCTTTTAACGGACCTCTGAGACTATCACAGTGCAGGTGCATTTATATGGAGACTTGATTACACACAGGTGGATTGTATTTATCATCATTCGTCATTTAGGTCAACATTGGATCATTCAGAGACCCTCACTGAACTTCTGGAGAGAGTTTGCTGCACTGAAAGTAAAGGGGCTGAATAATTTTGCACGCCCAATTTTGCAGTTTTTGATTTGTTAAAAAAGTTAGAAATATCCAATAAATGTCGTTCCACTTCATGATTGTGTCCCACTTGTTGTTGACTCTTCACAAAAAAATACAGTTTTATATCTTTATGTTTGAAGCCTGAAATGTGGCAAAAGGTTGCAAAGTTCAAGGGGGCCGAATACTTTCGCAAGGCACTGTACAGGTGTCTTCTTTTTTTAAACCCATAGCCATGTGTGTGAGGTGTATACTTTTGTTTCAAAGTCGATTTGTTTAAGACTACCAAGAAACACTAAGTGTGACCCTGATTTAGCCCACTGCAGTAAATTAACTTAAAATATTGACAAGGAATAGAAAATTCAAACTGGATTCTATTGTTTGCTATCTATCATACCATTGCTTGAAATGGAAACTGCCTATGAAAAAACCTACAGTGTGGTTGTTCTCTCAAAGTTTTTTTATTTATTGTTTCACTACAAACTACTTAGAAATGCGATGCATTTTGTCTACTTTGCAATATTTTTTAACTTAAAGCTAAACTGTAAACTAGGTGTTAAATACTTACTATGATGACTACTGAATTTACGATCATGTTTGGTACAACTATTGGCAACAAGCGCTTCCTGAGTTAGCTCACCATGTCAGCATGACTCCAGACAGAAAGGCTGAGACGTAATGGTGGAAAACCCACCAGCCTTTGATCCTGAAACATTAACCAAATACAACAAGAAAATAATCAGAATAGGCAAATATGAAGAGGGAGTACTTATATAAATGCATCATACTGTAGTAGTTACTATTTTATATATATATTTTTTTAACTTCTCCCCAATTGGTAGTTACAGTCATCGCTGCAACTCCCGCACTGACTCAGGAGAGGTGAAGCCACACTGCTTCTTGAGACACTGCCCACTTAACCCGGAAGCCGGCCGCACCAATGTGTCAGAGGAAACACCATACAACTGGCTTCCATGACAGCGTGCATGCTCCTGGCCCGCAACAGGAGTCCCTAGAGCTTTATGGGACAAGGACATCCCGGCCAACCAAACCCTCCCCTAACCCGGACGACGCTGGGCCAATTGTGCGCCGCCTCATGGGTCTCGAACCTGGGTCTGTAGTGACCGCTGGGCCACTCGGGAGGCAGTAGTTACTATTTTGCCAAAGTAATTTATTGTTGAGCAGTGTAAGAATGTATCATCTCTTAGCCAGGGATTAGGTCTGAAGACTGACGGACCTACCTGGACCCGTTGCTGATGAGGATGCTCTCCCGTACAGTGAGGGTGCAGTAGTACCACACCAGCAAGAAATTGAGGATTGCGTCAACAAATCTAGACAGGGTACAGACACACAAACAAACATGCGCGCACACAAACACACGCACACACGCACGCTCACACAGAGAGAGAGATTCAGACACTAGACAGGGTTGAATGACATATGATTGCTTATGGGTACCTTCATGTGTGTGCAAAGTATTACTGTTCTCAGATTTTTTTATGAATAGATTTTAGATGCGTATTAAAATGGGTTTTGTTGCAAATCGCTATACAGCCATTGTTAAGGTGAAATGGAATGTTTGTATCTTGTATATTTGACTGTGATATGTGGTTGTCTCACCTAGCTATCTTAAGATAAATGCACTGATTGTAAGTCACTCATTTTGGATAAGAGCATCTGCTAAATGACTAAAATGTCAAATGTAAGTATTG
Source organism: Oncorhynchus masou masou (assembly GCF_036934945.1). Taxonomy (NCBI): domain Eukaryota; kingdom Metazoa; phylum Chordata; class Actinopteri; order Salmoniformes; family Salmonidae; genus Oncorhynchus; species Oncorhynchus masou. The sequence goes on along the minus strand of NC_088220.1, from coordinate 45,331,192 downwards.
ATCTTTTTTTTTACATTTAAAAAATATATATTGATGTCACAAATGTATCATTTGTATTTGTTCTTTATAAAAAAATGTTGTTCTTTGTCACATTTGACTGTGTAAAACCTAGCATCACTAGTTATTTCTCAGTGTGAGGCAGAACCATCAAGTGTGCCACGCCCTGGCCATAGAGAGGCTTTTTATTCTCTATTTTGGTTAGGCCAGGGTGTGACTAGGGTGGGTATTCTATGTTCTTTTTTCTGTTTTTGTATTTCTTTGTTTTTGGCCGGGTATGGTTCTCAATCAGGGATAGCTTTCTGTCGTTGTCTCTGATTGAGAACTATACTTAGGTAGCCTTTTCCCACCTGTGTTTTGTGGGTAATTATTTTTTCCTTATGTGTTTGTGTGCACCTCGGTTGCGTCACGGTCTTTGCTGTTTACCTGTTTGTGTTCATAGCTATTCAAGCTTACCTGTAGCTCACAAAGCAATAACACATGAAGGTGAATAGGAGCAGTATAACTGTGAGGTACAGCTTGAATTTCTCATATTCATCTTTGTAGGCAAATCTGAGGAGGAAGAAACATTTTTTTAATCATGCAAAGTCACACTGTTGCCATCTGTTGAAAGATGATTTATGATTTGTTAATTATCAGCTCCATCTGATGGGGACATTTGGAATAGAATGACAAATGGGTTTATGGTTCACTAGATAAGAAGTACAGTATGTTCAAATTTCTAAGAGTTAGCAAATCCATTGAAGTGGAAGCTACTTACTTTGATTGTTTGCTCAGAAGAGTCACGCTTACATTGCCCAGAACAAGATTGAGATACAACCTGTAGTTTGTGAGATGTGAATGAGAATTGTTTTATTTAACTGGCCATTGAAATGTATAAATCCTCAGAATAGGAAAACAGCCAACAACTCTTTCACATGTCCCTCCCCTGAGACCTGTGAAATAATGTTTTTAATGTAGTGACACTCGTACCCATTTTTCTTTGGAAGGAAAGCCTCCATTTCAAAGAAAGTGTTGTGTTTTGCTTTGATGTGCTCCTTGATTTCATCCAAGGTTTTTACATCCTCCTCTGTCAGTCTCTCCTTATTGCATCTGTTTATAAAGGATGGATAGAGGGCCTTGAAAAACAGTGTTAGGGTGCATGAAACCGTTTAGAGAAGGAGAGCGAAGGTGTGTATGTGAGAGCGTGTATGCGTGTGCATTAACTTACTTCTTCATTAACTGAGACATGTCCTTAAGTCTACTCCTCTGGCGGGCGATAGACAAAGAGCAATTACTCTGCAGCTTGGAAACTTCCTCTAGTTTCTGCAAGTATAGCCGGTGGCTCTCCTAGTAACGAAATTTTAAATATCATATCAGTATAGAAGATACTGACAATAATGTATAGCCTATTACATCTATTCTAATGATTCTTCCAAGATGAACCACTGTGATTACTGTATGTAACACTATGTAACTACGTAAGCGTTTCAAGGTAGTCTACACCCGTTGTATTCGGCGCATGTGACAAATAACATTTGATTTGATTTGTATTAGAATAGGATCTGACATCTCACCTGAATCTGATGATACTCTTTCTCTAGACTTTCCCACTCTTGCAGTGCAGCTGTCAAACTTGGAGGCATATTTTCTAACTTTTGTGAGTTTCCCAATTGCTGAAATCTTAGTGTCCTCCTGGAATTGTGTCCTCTGGCTGGTAGACAGGCCTTCTGCTCAAAAACACAGGCAATGTCAATAGGGTCTTGCTGTTAAATCTACCAGAGAGCAGCTCGAGTCTATATGAACAAACTATGTTCCTGACAATGTAATGTGAAACGTTTTCAGGGAGTGTGTATTACGTGTCCACGGGCTGTTTATGGCAGGCAGTGAACTTTGACTTTGTTACAAATATGCTTGATTGACATGGACATTGTTCTCTCTTGCAATTATCTATTTATCACATCTTTCATCACATTCTCCCAATCCAACTCGTTTTCTTCATTTATTACTTCTGCAACTAACACCAGTTTTGGACAACAGTCCTAGTGCAGTGTTGACTGTAGTATTATCTAAAATAAGGACGCACGACAACGAGGTTCTAGCTCCAGCATGTTTACTAACCTAACCCTCACATGTCATACATAGGTACGGATACCCCCAAGGAACATCCTACTACATCTTCCCCTCTCCCATGAACAAGAACTCAACATGCATAACCACTGAACCATAACTGCATTTACATTTACATTTAAGTCATTTAGCAGACGCTCTTATCCAGAGCGACTTACAAATTGGTGAATTCACCTTCTGACATCCAGTGGAAGAGCCACTTTACAATAGTGCATCTAAATCATTTAAGGGGGGGTGAGAAGGATTACTTTATCCTATCCTAGGTATTCCTTGAAGAGGTGGGGTTTCAGGTGTCTCCGGAAGGTGGTGATTGACTCCGCTGTCCTGGCGTCGTGAGGGAGTTTGTTCCACCATTGGGGGGCCAGAGCAGCGAACAGTTTTGACTGGGCTGAGCGGGAACTGTACTTCCTCAGTGGTAGGGAGGCGAGCAGGCCAGAGGTGGATGAACGCAGTGCCCTTGTTTGGGTGTAGGGCCTGATCAGAGCCTGGAGGTACTGCGGTGCCGTTCCCCTCACAGCTCCGTAGGCAAGCACCATGGTCTTGTAGCGGATGCGAGCTTCAACTGGAAGCCAGTGGAGAGAGCGGAGGAGCGGGGTGACGTGAGAGAACTTGGGAAGGTTGAACACCAAGCGGGCTGCGGCGTTCTGGATGAGTTGTAGGGGTTTAATGGCACAGGCAGGGAGCCCAGCCAACAGCGGGTTGCAGTAATCCAGACGGGAGATGACAAGTGCCTGGATTAGGACCTGCGTCGCTTCCTGTGTGAGGCAGGGTCGTACTCTGCGGATGTTGTAGAGCATGAACCTACAGGAACGGGCCACCGCCTTGATGTTAGTTGAGAACGACAGGGCGTTGTCCAGGATCACGCCAAGGTTCTTAGCGCTCTGGGAGGAGGACACAATGGAGTTGTCAACCGTGATGGCGAGATCATGGAACGGGCAGTCCTTCCCCGGGAGGAAGAGCAGCTCCGTCTTGCCGAGGTTCAGCTTGAGGTGGTGATCCGTCATCCACACTGATATGTCTGCCAGACATGCAGAGATGCGATTCGCCACCTGGTCATCAGAAGGGGGAAAGGAGAAGATTAATTGTGTGTCGTCTGCATAGCAATGATAGGAGAGACCATGTGAGGTTATGACAGAGCCAAGTGACTTGGTGTATAGCGAGAATAGGAGAGGGCCTAGAACAGAGCCCTGGGGGACACCAGTGGTGAGAGCGCGTGGCGAGGAGACAGATTCTCGCCACGCCACCTGGTAGGAGCGACCTGTCAGGTAGGACGCAATCCAAGCGTGGGCCGCGCCGGAGATGCCCAACTCGGAGAGGGTGGAGAGGAGGATCTGATGGTTCACAGTATCGAAGGCAGCCGATAGGTCTAGAAGGATGAGAGCAGAGGAGAGAGAGTTAGCTTTAGCAGTGCGGAGCGCCTCCGTGATACAGAGAAGAGCAGTCTCAGTTGAATGACTAGTCTTGAAACCTGACTGATTTGGATCAAGAAGGTCATTCTGAGAGAGATAGCGGGAGAGCTGGCCAAGGACGGCACGTTCAAGAGTTTTGGAGAGAAAAGAAAGAAGGGATACTGGTCTGTAGTTGTTGACATCGGAGGGATCGAGTGTAGGTTTTTTCAGAAGGGGTGCAACTCTCGCTCTCTTGAAGACGGAAGGGACGTAGCCAGCGGTCAGGGATGAGTTGATGAGCGAGGTGAGGTAAGGGAGAAGGTCTCCGGAAATGGTCTGGAGAAGAGAGGAGGGGATAGGGTCAAGCGGGCAGGTTGTTGGGCGGCCGGCCGTCACAAGAAGCGAGATTTCATCTGGAGAGAAAGGGGAGAAAGAGGTCAGAGCACAGGGTAGGGCAGTGTGAGCAGAACCAGCGGTGTCGTTTGACTTAGCAAACGAGGATCGGATGTCGTCGACCTTCTTTTCAAAATGGTTGACGAAGTCATCTGCAGAGAGGGAGGAGGGGGGGAGGGGGAGGAGGATTCAGGAGGGAGGAGAAGGTGGTAAAGAGCTTCCTAGGGTTAGAGGCAGATGCTTGGAATTTAGAGTGGAAGAAAGTGGCTTTAGCAGCAGAGACAGAGGAGGAAAATGTAGAGAGGAGGGAGTGAAAGGATGCCAGGTCCGCAGGGAGGCGAGTTTTCCTCCATTTCCGCTCGGCTGCCCGGAGCACTGTTCTGTGAGCTCGCAATGAGTCGTCGAGCCACGGAGCGGGAGGGGAGGACCGAGCCGGCCTGGAGGATAGGGGACATAGAGAGTCAAAGGATGCAGAAAGGGAAGAGAGGAGGGTTGAGGAGGCAGAATCAGGAGATAGGTTGGAGAAGGTATGAGCAGAGGGAAGAGATGATAGGATGGAAGAGGAGAGAGTAGCGGGGGAGAGAGAGCGAAGGTTGGGACGGCGCGATACCATCCGAGTAGGGGCAGTGTGGGAAGTGTTGGATGAGAGCGAGAGGGAAAAGGATACAAGGTAGTGGTCGGAGACTTGGAGGGGAGTTGCAATGAGGTTAGTGGAAGAACAGCATCTAGTAAAGATGAGGTCGAGCGTATTGCCTGCCTTGTGAGTAGGGGGGGAAGGTGAGAGGGTGAGGTCAAAAGAGGAGAGGAGTGGAAAGAAGGAGGCAGAGAGGAATGAGTCGAAGGTAGACGTGGGGAGGTTAAAGTCGCCCAGGACTGTGAGAGGTGAGCCGTCCTCAGGAAAGGAGCTTATCAAGGCATCAAGCTCATTGATGAACTCTCAGAGGGAACCTGGAGGGCGATAAATGATAAGGATGTAAAGCTTGAAAGGGCTGGTAACTGTGACAGCATGGAATTCAAAGGAGGCGATAGACAGATGGGTAAGGGGAGAAAGAGAGGATGACCACTTGGGAGAGATGAGGATCCCGGTGCCACCACCCCGCTGACCAGAAGCTCTCGGGGTGTGCGAGAACACGTGGGCGGACGAAGAGAGAGCAGTGGGAGTAGCAGTGTTATCTGTGGTGATCCACGTTTCCGTCAGTGCCAAGAAGTCGAGGGACTGGAGGGAGGCATAGGCTGAGATGAGCTCTGCCTTGTTGGCCGCAGATCGGCAGTTCCAGAGGCTACCGGAGACCTGAAACTCCACGTGGGTCGTGCGTGCTGGGACCACCAGATTAGGGTGGCCGCGGCCACGCGGTGTGGAGCGTTTGTATGGTCTGTGCAGAGAGGAGAGAACAGGGATAGATAAACACATAGTTGACAGGCTACAGAAGAGGCTACGCTAATGCAAAGGAGATTGGAATGACAAGTGGACTACACGTCTCGAATGTTCAGAAAGTTAAGCTTACGTAGCAAGAATCTTATTGACTAAAATGATTGAAATGATACAGTACTGCTGGAGTAGGCTGGCTGGCAGTGGGTGCGTTGTTGACTTTGTAGGCTAGCTGGCAGTGGCTGCGTTGTTGACACTACACTAATCAAGTCGTTCCGTCGAGTGTAATAGTTTCTACAGTGCTGCTATTCGGGGGCTAGCTGGCTAGCTGGCTAGCTAGCAGTGTTGATTACGTAACGTTACGTTAAAAGAACGACAATAGCTGGCTAGCTAACCTAGAAAATCCCTCTAGACTACACAATTGTCTTAGATACAAAGACGGCTATGTAGCTAGCTAGCTACGATCAAACAAATCAAACCGTTGTACTGTAATGAAGTGAAATGAAAATGCGATGCTACCTGTGGAGCGAAGCGGAATGTTGACCGGGTAGTTGAAGTTCAATTTGGTAGACGTTGGCTAGCTGTTGGCTAGCTAGCTAGCAGTATCTCCTACGTTAAGGACGACAAATAGCTGGCTAGCTAACCTCGGTAAATTAAGATAATCACTCTAAGTCTACACACTCTAAACTACACAATTATCTTGAAATGCAATTTGGAAACCAGTGTTATTCTCTAACACGCTACTTCACATCCTGAAACAGTATGAACATTAGGAGCTCGGCAGGCGACGGCCTATGATACAGTGGTGTAACTCTGTAAGCTAACAGAGCCCTGTATGGATCCTTGTTCTTTTTCAGCAGTTCCTTGACTGTTTTCACAGCTCTCTCTGCCTCGCCATTACTCTGTGCATGGTAGGGGCTACTGGTCACATGTGAAGTCATATTCTGCGGCAAAAACAGAAAAGGAGCTTGCAGAGAACTGGGGAGCGTTATCTGTAACCAGGACCTCAGCGACCCCTTGCCTGGAAAAAATGGACTTTTATCCATTAACACCAGCTGATGTGGTTATGGGTGTCTTTGCTATTTCAATGTATCTTGAATAGTAATCTACCACTAGCAGATAAGTGTAATTTTTTCCAATAGAACATATCTGCCCCTACCTTTTGCCATGGCCGTTTTGGCAGCTCCGTTGCCATCAGTGTCTCCGGATGACAAGGTTGACATTTTGTACAGACCTCACACTGGGCCAACAACTTGGCAATCTGAGTACTCAGACCAAGACACTGTTGACTGTTGACTGTTGAGCCCTCAGTCTGCATTTGGTTATCCCCATGTGTCGCTCATGCACTCTGTCTAGCATTTCTGGTTGAGTCTCTGGGATAACTATCCATTGTCCTTTCATGAGAAGGTCTCCATTATAGTGGAAGTCACTTTGGTGCACCCAATAGGGCTTCAGCAGCTGAGGCAGTTCCTCCATCCCTTTTTGCATTGCTGCACTATCTGTTGGCAGATGTGGTCTCGTTGTTGCTCCTCTGCAATCTGCTGCAGTTTGGTCTGAGATGCAGGTAGGCTGTCCCTTATTGCATTAATGGACACCTGTACCTCACCCTCTAGACATAGCTCCTCCTCTGATAATGGACATTTAATTGGGGCCCTGGAGAGTGTATCTGCTGTGATCAGTGCCTTCCCTGGCACATACACCATCTTGTAGGTGAACCTCAGTAATCTGAGGCAGAAGCGCAGAACTCTAGGAGGCAAGGCGTCCAGTGATTTTGTCCCTAACAGAGCCAACAGTGGTTTGTGGTCAGTCTCTGCTGTAAACTGCAGGCCAATAAGGTATTGGCTGAGCCTTTCACATGCCTATGTGATAGCCAATGCCTCCTTCTCCACTTGAGCATAACTTTGCTCTGTGTCGGATAAGCTTCGGGAGATGTATGCTATTGGACGCCACTCCATGTTGTCCTGCATCTGTGTGAGGACCGCCCCTAGCCCAAAGGATGATGCATCTGCTGATACCTTTGTCTTAGCGTGGGGACGATACTGGGACAGCACTCTCTGTGAGGCCAGGTCTCCTTTGATTTTGTCAAAAGCCACCTGTTGCATGTGACCCCATGACCAGTCATTCTCTTTGGCTAGTAAGTCTCTCAGGGGGTTGGTTGTATCTGAAAACTGTGGGAGGAACTTACCCACATATGTGGCCATGCCCAAGGTCCTGACTTCAGCCACATTCTGGGGTCTGAGCATATCTGTGATGGCACTGATCTTTTCCGGGTCCAGCTCTATTCCAGCTGCACTGATTTTGTGTCCCAAGAACAAGGACTCTGACTGTGCAAAAGTGCGTTTTTCATTTAGTGTCAGGCCAGTCTCCTGGAGTTGGATCAGAACTGCTGTGAGCCTTACATCCTGTTCTGCTCTGTCGCTTCCGCACACGAGCACATCGTCCGCGTGGACTATGACGCCACTCAGCCCATCCAACAGCTGGGACATGCGTCTTTGGAAATGCTCAGGACCGGAAGAGATTCCAAATGGCAAAACATTAACACAGCAACAGCCAAACGGTGTTATAAACGTTGTGAGCTCCCTACTCTCTGATGACAGCGATATCTGCCAGAAACCTGAACCAGAACATCCAGCTTTGTGAAGACTTGTGAGCCATCCAACTGAGCTAGTGACTGCTCCACTGATGGTACGATGTGTCTCTCTCTGCAGAGTGCCTCATTCAATTTAGTCATGTCCACACAGATCCTTATGTCCCCATTGGCTTTTGGGACCACTACCATCCCTGCACACCAATCTGTGGGACTCTCTATTTTAGACACCGACCCAATTTCTTCCATCCTCCCCAACCCTTCCTTTACTCTGGCCAATAAAGGGATAGGCACAAGGTGGGGGGTAAGGGAATAGGGGACAGCATCCTCTTTCAGGCAGATTTTGTAGTCACCTTCTATCCTTCCTCGACCAGAAAATACTTTTGGGAATTTATTTTTGAAAACCTCACCTGGGTCCTCCAGGTGGTGAAAATGGTGAAGTCAAAGAATGGAACAAAACAAACAAAAGTTATAGTGGATGTCACGTCCTGGTCGAAGTATTTTGTGTTTGTCTTCAATTATTTGGTCAGGCCAGGGTGTGGCATGGATTTTTGTATGTGGTGTGTGTTGTATTGGGATTGTAGCTTTAGTGGGGTGTTCTAGATAAGTCTATGGCTGTCTGAAGTGGTTCTCAATCAGAGGCAGGTGTTTATCGTTGTCTCTGATTGGGAACCATATTTAGGCAGCCATATTCTTTGAGTGTTTCGTGGGTGATTGTCCTGATCTGTGTTTATTTACACCAGTATAGGCTGTTTCGGTTTTCGTTACGTTTTTGTAATTGATTCGCGTTCACCTTTGTTTATTAAACATAGATCGTAATCTCCACGCCGCATTTTGGTCCGACTCTCCTTCACACCTAGAAAACTGTAACAGTGGAAGACAAGGATCGGTCCAATAGTGCATTTCTTGTTGGAGCGCGTTTTTTGGACAAGAGGGTTCATTTGGGAGATCCATTTGGACTGTGAAGAGAGCAGTGGGAAAGGTTTAGTCAATCAAGGTGACTAGAAGAGATCTTGTTTTGGTTAATTGTGAATGGTGCACTGGATCTGGCAAAAACTGCCCACGTTGGAAGTTACCTGCATCTTCGGGGCAGATTACCTGCCAAAGGAGTTATAGTGTATCTGGAGTCTTGTTAGATTTACAGTACCAGTCAAAATATATTTAACATTTCAGATTCTTCAAAGTAGTTTGGCATTCTCTCAACCAGCTTCACCTGGAATGCTTTTCCAACAGATTTGAAGAAGTTCCCGTATATGCTGAGCAATTGTTGGCTGCTTTTCCTTCACTCTGCGGTCCAACTAATCCCCCTACAATTTCCCGGCGGTATCCCCTTTGTGTGGCCGTAATGCACAGTCAGATGATGCCTTGACACACCGCCCCAGAACATGATGGACCTTCCACCTCCAAATCGATCCTGCTCCAGAGTACAGGCCTCGGTGTAACGCTCATTCCTTCGACGATAAACGCGAATCCGACCATTACCCCTGGTGAGACAAAACCGCGACTCGTCAGTGAAGAGCACTTTTTACCAATCCTTGTTTGGTCCAGCGACGGTGGGTTTGTGCCCATAGGCAACGTTGTTGCCGGTGATGTCTGGTGAGGACCTGCCTTACAACAGGCCTACAAGCCCTTAGTCCAGCCTCTCTCAGCCTTGCGGACAGTCTGAGCACTGAGGGATTGTGCGTCCTCGTGTAACTTCGGTAGTTGTTGTTGCCATCCTGTACATGTCCTGCAGGTGTGATGTTCGGATGCACCAATCCTGTGCAGGTGTTGTTAGACATGGTCTTCCACTGCAAGGACAATCAGCTGTTTGTCCTGTCTCCCTATAGCACTGTCTTTAGGCGTCTCACAGTACGGACATTGCAATTTATTGCCCTGGCCACATCTGCAGTCCTCATTCCTCCTTGCAGCATGGACTAAGGCACGTTCACGCAGATGAGCAGGGACCCTGAGCATCTTTCTTATGGTGTTTTTCAGAGTCAGTAGAAAGGCCTCTATAGTGTCCTAAGTTTTCATAACTGTGACCTGTCTGTAAGCTGTTTACGTGTCTTAACAACAATTCCACAGGTGCATGTTCATTAATTCCTTATGGTTCATTAAACACGCATGGGAAACATTGTTTAAAACCTTTACAATGAAGATCTGTGACGTTATTTGGATTTTTACAAATGATCTTTGAAAGACAGGGTCCTGAAAAAGGGACATTTTTTATATGTATGAAATCTGTTTTCATGTTAGACCATTATGCACCTGTCTTGAAACAGTATAATATTAGGAAAGTTGAGAAATCAATATAGTAGGCCTAGCCTATAGAAAGCTAATGGGATCCTCTTTTTAATAGCGTCAATCACAACTAAGAAGGTCACAGAAGTAAAGTTTTTCATTTTGATAAGCCTAGGGTTGTGTTATACCTTTGTACAGACATTTACATTTTAGTCATTAAGCTCTTCTTATCCAGAGCGAATTACAATTACTGATTATATATATTTTCTGTAAATTAAAGCTTTAGAAGTACAATTCATTATGCATATGTCAATACATCTTATGGCTATAGTACTGGGGAAAGTGTTATAAGATTGTCACCTCTCAAACATCACAGTAAATCATGCCCCTTTTTAGTGTTAGCAGGAAGGTTCTTTAGTGTTCCTCAGAATAAATGGATCACAACTACTTTTTAGGCAAACCAGAGTTTATTGGTGGAATAACAAGCATACGCATGTAACAAGGAGATGTGTCAATGTACACATTTGGATTGGAATCCTGATATAATTTCAGAAACAAAAAACTTAACAGAAGTCTTGAACATTGAACTAACATTTCATCTCACCAAACATTAAGCATTTTTCTTATCCTCCTAGATACAATTGAAAATATATGCTCTATATTCATATTCTGACAATTCAATAGAATGTCTTTACTTTGGGATTGCTATCCGATATCTTAAATATGTACAATATTAATTCGTACAGGTTATGGTATTGAATCATTGATATTACAGGCATTGGCTAAATGTGTTGCATAAAAATATATATAATGTACTCAAATTAAATAATTTAAGTTTAGGTGGGTCTGGAGAACAGAGTAAAACAGTTACATAATAAAAAGAAAAAAATGAAATAAATATTGCACAACAATTGTTTTACAAACATTTGCTTAAAGGAACATTTAAGAATTCGGTGCATGTGACAAATAAAATTAGATTTTATTTGAGTTATTTTGGTGTTTGTTTCATTAGTCCAATTTAATTGATGACATGCAACATATCAACAATGGACAAATTAAACAAATACAATTATAGTTTTGGGGTGGAGTTTTCCTTTAAGTAATACAACTTTCATCCTTTTTAGGTTGACAATACATACAAGCTAATATTTTGAAATTCAAGGTAGTCAACTACTCATCTGCACAACATTTTACAGACACAGTAAAACATTTCATATAATTTTTTTACCTGAAACAAAAAAATGACTAACATGGTCATTTTCAAAATGACAGTTGCAGTAAAGACTTTGGAATTCCACGGCACTACATTTTTAAAATTTAAGGGTTACAAATTACAATTGTTGCTCTAATACGTAAATTTGTTATATGTGAATTCCCCTTTCAAAAAAATAACACAGTAGTTAAAACATATTGCTGTGACTACAAAGTCTCCTAAATGAGGAAAAAAATAAAATGTCAAAATTGAAATGACAAAATGTGCATAACAGGTGACTTGTTTAGCTAGAAAGCAACAAATAGAAACAGACTTTGGCATTCAGGTGAACATAGGGCTAATAATGCACTGGAACTAAGGGGCCTAGCCCGAAGCATGAAAAACAGCCCCCCAACCATTATTCCTCCACCACCAAACTTAGGCAGGGAGCTTTCTGCTGGTAGCCGCCAAACCCAGATCTGTTCGTCACACTGCCAGATGGTGAAGTGTGATTCATGACTCCAGAGAATGCGTTTCCACTGCTCCAGAGTCCAATGGCGGCGAGCTTAACACCACTCTAGCCGACGCTCTTCAGTATGGGCCATTCTACTGCCAATATTTGTCTATGGAGATTGCATGGCTGTGTGCTCCATTTTATACACCTGTCAGCAACGGGTGTGGCAGAAATAGCCGAATCCACAAATTTTAAGGGGTGTCCACATACTTTTGGCCACGTAGTGTATTTCTTCCTTTCTGGATTACCATTTTGATATGGGTACTTACAGAGTACAGGTGTTAAGACTATGAAATGATTGAAGCTGTAACGCTCACTGATGAAATGTAACAGATGGGGAGGCAGGAGTGGCATTTGCATTACGTACATGTGCAATGTCATACCTTACAATACTTAGCCTTTGGGTACAGTTTATCAACTGTACATAGATTAGAAGCAGCATGCGACAAGTGAGAGGTACTGTTCATATACCACATACACATCTATTAGGTGTGCCTATTAGCACAGCCCACTAGGAACAAAATGACTAGTGGTATGGGTACTACAATGGAGAAGAGGCATTTTCACGAGTAAACCTTGTCTGGGGGCTGCATGGCATCTCACCTCATTGCGATTTTGTCTCATGGAACGGCACAGACTGTCCTGGTGTATACCTTAGGCTACTTATTTTAGATAAATGGAAAATCCTCATATGACAAAACCAGATATGCAGATTCTGGTTTACAAATTCTACTCCTGCATATTAATCCACGTAACCCACCTTGGCACACCAAATGAAAAAACCCAGACAAGCAATAGTCTGAAGTACATTTTGGTTTCACAGTTAGGAAAAACATTAATAGAACATAAGCAGGATAGTACAACAATACGACCGATGCATCTGTATAGAGATGAAAAGCCCAACTAGATTGATCGGCGAATCAAGTTGTTCTTAACAGGCTCCAGAAACTCCTCGACGAGAGTATCTGTTACTTTCTTAAGTTCCTCCTCAAGACTTGAGATGTCACTGAAAGCCAAAATAAAAACAATTTTAAAATGCAAAACATTTTTACAATGCTAGCTCGTCTATGGCTTGGCTTTACCTTAATTGCCCAAATGTGCAGCCATTCGTCTTACACTATAGCTTAAACCAGGTCCAACACACTTTTTCCTACCATCTCTGCCACTAAAATACTGAGACTATACTGGTGCTTTTGGAACTATTCCGTAACACTGTAGCTAGCCCTAGCTGGTCCTCCAGTGTGTCATTGCTAGTAGAAGACGCCGTTACACTCAACACAAACCTTTTTCCGGGTGGTGCACAGAATTCTGTGTAGAACTTAATCTTTGGCTCTGTGCCACTGGTCCTTAGTGTGGCCACGATCCCATTCTGCAGAGTGAAGGTGATCATTTGGCTGCTCTTTGTCATAGGTAGCACCTGAGAGAGGATGATGAGTTTTTACCTATACCTCTCATTATGAACCATTCAATTTGAAGCACACTAATGTATGAAATAAAATTAAAATAAACCACATTACACTGTTACGAGAATTATTATGTTCTCAATGTTCAAAACCCAATTCAATTAAACTACTGTCTGCAAGCACACTAATGTATGGAAAAAAACAACAACAACAACATTACACTTACGCAAAGTTTGTCAGGTTGACTACTATCATATCCCGTAGTCACATCTCTCACGTCCACAATGCTGTGTCCACCCGAGGATCTGGGGTAAGTGTTCTCGCCCTCAAAGTTCCGAAGACGTGTGAATATTCTCTTGACAGTAGGGGGGTCGTGGCAGATGACATATGACGTTGTGGAAATGTGATAACCGTAACTGAAGGATAACAACAGTAAAGGATATTAGCATTTGACTTGAGAAGAGAGAGACAATGGATATTTATGGTAAATCAATAAAGTGAAGCTGAAATAAAAACGGCCAACTTCATGGTGCAAAAACACCACAAACCTTTATGTATCAGAAACCACACTAAAAGTATGTGGACACCTGCTCGTTGAACATCTCATTCCAAAATCATGGGTATTCATATGGAGTTGGTCTTCCCTTTGCTGCTGTAACAGCCTCCATTCTTCTGGGAAGGCTTTCCACGAAATGTTGGAATATTGCTACGGGGACGTGCTTCCATTCAGCCACAAGATCCTTAGTGAGGTCGGGCACTGATATGTTGGTCGATTTGGCCTGGCTCGCAGTCAGCTTCCAATTTATCCCAAATGGGTTTAATGGGGTTGAGGTCAGGGCTCTGTGCAGGCCAGTCAAGTTCTTACACAGCGATCTCAACAAACAATTTCTGTATGGACCTTGCTTTGCGCACGGGGGCATTGTCATGCTGAAACAGAAAAGGGTCTTGCCGAAACTGTTGCCACAAAGTTGGAAGCACAGAATCATCTGGAATGTCATTGTATGCTTAAGCGTTAAGATTTCCCTAGCCCGAACTATGAAAAACAGCCCCAGACCATTATTCCTCCACCAAACTTTACAGGCACTATGCATTTGAGCAGGCAGCATTCTCCTGGCATCCGCCAAACACAGATTAGTCCGTCGTACTGACAGATGGTGAAGTGTGATTCATCACTGCAGAGAACAAGTTTCCACTGCTCTGGAGTCCAATGGCGGCGAGCTTTACACCACTCCAGCCTGCGCTTGGCATTGCGCATGGTGACCTTAGGCTTGTGTGCGGCTGCTCGGCCATGGAAACCCATTTAATGATGCTCCCGACAAACAGTTATTGTGTCTGATGTTGCTTTCAGAAGCAGTTTGGACCTCGGTAGTGAGTGTTGCAACAAAGGACTGACCATTTTTATGTCCTGCGCTATTCAGCACTCAGTGGTCCCGTTCTGTGAGCTTGTGTGGCCTACCACTTCGCGGTTTAACCGTTCTTGCTCCTATATGTTTCCACTTTACAATAACAGCACTTACAGTTGACCGGGGCAGCTTTAGCAGGGCAGAAAGTTGACAAGCTTATGACGGTGCCATGTTGAAAGTCACTGAGCTCTTCAGTAAAGCTATTCAACAGCTAATGTTTGTCTATGTAGATTGCATAGCTGTATACTCGATTTTGTGTGGCTGAAATAGCCAAAAATAGCCAATAGCCGAAATAGCCAAAACCACTTATTTGAAGGGCTGTCCACATACTTTTGTATATATAGTGTATATATTTCTATGGTAGTTAGTGTTGTTGCGATACCAGAATTTTACCAGATTAGGTATTATGATACTAGACAGCAAAATGATACCACGGCAAAAAATGAAAGCAGGGAGAACAACTGTGAAAAGGTCAGTCCTCATTTCCCCAGAAATAAACCCAATAACATATTGGATTATCCATATTAAAATCAGGTTGGTGTGCTATTAGCAATAAGCATTATCATCTGTAGCCCAACTGATAATAAATAGGCTGAAGCATGGGGTTTCCCAAATCCATACCCCATTGGGCTAATCATTAGCTAGATTCCAAACTCTAAACATGATGATGTTACTAGTTAGCAACATAATGAGGACTTTAATGTCTCCCAAAAAATTGCATAAACAGTGAATATAATGTAGTGCCTACCAGTTACAATTGACCCTTTGTTACATTTAGCCCTGGTCAACCCTATGCAGTCAGTTTGAATTGCAGAGCACAAACTGCTGATATACTCTTTCAAAACAGTGCAGTTTGCACTGAAATTAGGTAGCGATGGAAGTGTTTTCCAGCAATTGCATTGAGAAATGTTGTGCATTGACTGCTTAAAAGAATGCATGGTTCTCTGCCTTTTGCACTTGCAACTTAAATGCGCCACGAGAGGAATTTCTCGCATTAGAACGCACAACAAGCCGACTAGGTAGATAGTTAACCTATTCTACTATGGGGTGCCTGATTTTACTGTTTGTTACCCATTTTGTTGGCAGAAGCCCTAATGTATATATGTGTGTACGTACATATACCCCATAGTACGTACCCCATAGTTTATGTACGTACACACACACACACACACACACACACACACACACACACACACACACACACACACACACAGTTGAAGTCGAAGTGTACATACACTTAGGTTGGAGTCATTAAAACTCGTTTTTCAACCACTCCACAAATTCTTAACAAACTATAATTTTGGCAAGTCGGTTAGGACATCTACTTTGTGCATGACACAAGTAATTTTTCCAGCAATTGTTTACAGGCAGATTATTTCACTTACTTCATTCACTGTATCACAATTCCAGTGGGTCAGAAGTTTACATACACTAAATTGACTGTGCCTTTAAACAGCTTGGAAAATTCCAGAAAATTATGTCATGGCTTTAGAAGCTTCTGATAGGCTAATTGACATCATTTGAGTCAATTGGAAGTGTACCTGTGTATATATTTCAAGGCCTACCTTCAAACTCAGTGCCTCTTTGCGTGACATCATGGGAAAATCAAAAATAAATCAGCCAAGACCTCAGGAAAATACATTTAGACCTCCACTAGTCTGGTTCATCCTTGGGAGCAATTTCCAAAAGCTTGAAGGTACCACGTTCATCTGTACAAACAATATTACGCAAGTATAAACACCATGGGACCACACAGCCGCCATACCGCTCAGGAAGGAGACCCGTTCAGTATCTAGAGATGAACGTACTTTGGTGAGAAAAGTGCAAATCAATCCCAGAATAACAACAAAAGACCTTGTGAAGATGCTGGAGGAAACAGGTACAAAAGTATCTATATCCACAGTAAAACAAGTCCTATATTGATATAACCTGAAAGGCCGCTCTGTAAGGAAGCCACTGCTCCAAAACCACCATAAAAAAGACTACGGTTTGCAACTGCACATGGGAACAAAGATTTAACCTTTTGGAGAAATGTCCTCTGGTCTGATGAAACAAAAATAGAACTGTTTGGCCATAATGACCATAGTTATGTTTGGAGGAAAAAGGGGGAGGCTTGCAAGCAGAAGAACACCATCCCAAATGTGAAGCACGGGGGTGGCAGCATCATGTTGTGGAGGTGCTTTGCTGCAGGAGGGACTGGTGCACTTCACATAATAGATGACATCATGAGAAATGAAAATTATGTGGATATATTAAAGCAACATCTCAAGACATCAGTCAGGACGTTAAAGCTTGGTCGCAGATGGGTCTTCCAAATGGACACCAAGCATACTTCCAAAGTTGTGGCAAAATGGCTTAAGGACAACAGAGTCAAGGTATTGGAGTGGCCATCAAAAGGCCCTGACCCCAATCCTATAGAACATTTTGTGGGTAGAACTGAAAAAGCGTGTGTGAGCAAGAAGCACTTAAAAACCTGACTCAGTTACACCAACTCTGTCAGGCGGAATGGGCAAAAATTCACCCAACTTATTGTGGGAAGCTACCCGAAACGTTTGACCCAAGTTTAACTTTATTGTTTAAGGCAACGCTACCAAATACTAATTGTGTGTATGTAAACTTATGACCCACTGTGAATGTGATGAAATAAATAAAAGCTGAAATGAATCACTCTACACTATTATTCTGACATTTCACATTCTTAAAATAAAGTGGTGATCCTAGCTGACCTAAGACAGATAATTTTTAATAGGATTAAATGTCAGGAATTGTGAAAAACTGAGTTTAAATGTATTTGGCTAAGGTGTATGTAAACTCCCGACTTCAACTGCACACACACACGCAAGAAAAAGAATGTGAACCCTTTGGAATTACCTGAATTTCTGCATAAATTGGTCATAGATGAAGATCAGATCCAATTTTAAGTCACAACAATAGACAAACACAGTCTGCTTAAGCTAATCAAATTTTATTTGTCACATACACATGGTTAGCAGATGTTAATGCGAGTGTAGCGAAATGCTTGTGCTTCCAGTTCCGACAATGCAGTAATAACCAACAAGTAATCTAACTAACAATTCCAAAACTACTGTCTTATACACAAGTGTAAGGGGATAAAGAATATGTACATAAAGATATGAATGAGTAATGGTGCAGAGCAGCATAGGCAAGATACAGTAGATGGTATCGAGTACAGTATATACATATGAGATGAGTATGTAAACAAAGTGGCATAGTTAAAGTGGCTAGTGATGCATGTATTACATAAGGATGCAGTAGATGATAGAGTACAGTATATACATATACATATGAGATGAATAATATAGGGTATGTAAACATTATATTAGGTAGCATTGTTTAAAGTGGCTAGTGATATATTTTACATCCTTTCCCATCAATTCCCATTATTGAAGTGGCTGGAGTTGAGTCAGTGTGTTGGCAGCAGCCACTCAATGTTAGTGGTTGCTGTTTAACAGTCTGATGGCCTTGAGATCTTTCATTTTTTGACTGTTTTTCAGTCTCTCGGTCCCAGCTTTGATGCACCTGTACTGACCTCGCCTTCTGGATGATAGCGGGGTGAACAGGCAGTGGCTCGGGTGGGTGTTGTCCTTGATGATCTTTATGGCCTTCCTGTAACAACGGGTGGTGTAGGTGTCCTGGAGGGCAGGTAGTTTGCCCCCGGTGATACGTTGTGCAGACCTCACTACCCTCTGGAGAGCCTTACGGTTGTGGGCGGAGCAGTTGCCGTACCAGGCGGTGATACAGCCCGCCAGGATGCTCTCGATTGTGCATCTGTAGAAGTTTGTGAGTGCTTTTGGTGACAAGCCGAATTTCTTCAGCCTCCTGAGGTTGAAGAGGCGCTGCTGCGCCTTCTTCACGATGCTGTCTGTGTGAGTGGACCAATTCAGTTTGTCTGTGATGTGTATGCCGAGGAACTTAAAACTTACTACCCTCTCCACTACTGTTCCATCGATGTGGATAGGGGGGTGTTCCCTCTGCTGTTTCCTGAAGTCCACAATCATCTCCTTAGTTTTGTTGACGTTGAGTGTGAGGTTATTGTCCTGACACCACACTCCGAGGGCCCTCACCTCCTCCCTGTAGGCCCTCGTCATTGTTGGTAATCAAGCCTACCACTGTTGTGTCGTCTGCAAACTTGATGATTGAGTTGGAGGCGTGCGTTGCCACGCAGTCGTGGGTGAACAGGGAGTACAGGAGAGGGCTCAGAACGCACCCTTGTGGGGCCCCAGTGTTGAGGATCAGCGGGGTGGAGGAGATGTTGTTGCCTACCCTCACCACCTGGGGGCGGCCCGTCAGGAAGTCCAGTACCCAGTTGCACAGGGCGGGGTCGAGACCCAGGGTCTCGAGCTTGATGACGAGCTCGGAGGGTACTATGGTGTTAAATGCCGAGCTGTAGTCGATGAACAGCATTCTCACATAGGTATTCCTCTTGTCCAGATGGGTTAGGGCAGTGTGCAGTGTGGTTGAGATTGCGTCATCTGTGGACCTATTTGGGCGGTAAGCAAATTGAAGTGGGTCTAGGGTGTCAGGTAGGGTGGAGGTGATATGGTCCTTGACTAGTCTCTCAAAGCACTTCATGACGACGGAAGTGAGTGCTACGGGGCGGTAGTCGTTTAGCTCAGTTACCTTAGCTTTCTTGGGAACAGGAACAATGGTGGCCCTCTTGAAGCATGTGGGAACAGCAGACTGGTATAGGGATTGATTGAATATGTCTGTAAACACACCAGCCAGCTGGTCTGCGCATGCCCTGAGGGCGCAGCTGGGGATGCCGTCTGGGCCTGCAGCCTTGCGAGGGTTAACACGTTTAAATATTTTACTCACCTCGGCTGCAGTGAAGGAGAGACCGCATGTTTCCGTTGCAGGCCGTGTCAGTGGCACTGTGTTGTCCTCAAAGCGGGCAAAAAAGTTATTTAGTCTGCCTGGGAGCAAGACATCCTGGTCCGTGACTGAGCTGGGTTTACAATTAATTATTACAATTACACGTTTTCATGTCTTTATTGAACACACTGTGTAAACATTCACAGTGTAGGGTGGGAACTCTGGATTTAATAACTGGTTTACCATCCTTTGGCAGCAATAACCTCAACCATCAGACCTGCACAATGGTCCGGAGGAATTTTGGACCATTCATCTTTACTGTTTCAGTTCAGCAATAATCTTAGGATGTCTGGTATGAACCGCTCTCAAGGTCATGCCACAGCTTCTCAATCGGATTGAGGTCAGGACTGACTGGGCCACTCCAGAAGGCGTATTTTCTTCTGTTGAAGCTATTCTGTTCTTGATTTACTTCTGGGTTTTGGGTCGTTGTCCTGTTGCATCACCCACCTTATGTTGAGCTTCAAATGGCGGACAAATAGCTTAACATTGTCCTGCAAAATGTCTTGATAAACTTGGTAATTCATTTTTTCCGTTGATGATAGCAAGCCATCTCGGCCCTGAGGCAGCCCCAAACCATGATGCTCCCTCCACCATACTTTACAGTTGGGATGAGGTTTTGATGTTGGTATGCTGTGCCTTTTTTATCCACACATAGTGTTGTGGGTTCCTTCCAAACAACTCAACTTCTGTCCACAGAATATTTTGCCAGAAGTGCTGTGGAACATCCAGGTGCTCTTATGCGAACTTCAGACATGCAGCAATGTTTTCTTTGGGCAGCAGTGGTTTCTTCTGTAGTGTCCCCTAATGTTGAATGTTTTATGTATTGTAGAGTCATCAACAGAGATGTTAGCATGTTCCAGAGATTTCTGTAAGTCTTTAGCTGACATTCTAGGATTCTTCTTAACCTCATTGAGCATTTTGTAGTCATCTTTGCAGGACGGCCCCTCCTAGGGAGAGTAGCAACAGTGCCGAACTTTCTCCATTTATAGACAACTTGTCTTACTTTGGACTGATGAACATCAAGGCTTTTAGAGATACTTTTGTAACCTTTACCAGCTTTATGCAAGTCAACAATTTGTAATCGTAGGCCTTCTGAGATCTCTTTTGTTTGAGGCATGGGTCACATCAGGCAATGCTTCTTGTGAATAGCAAACTCAAATTTTGTGAGTGTTTTTTACAGGGCAGGGCAGCTCTAACCAACATCTCCAATCGCATCTCATTGATTTGACTACAGGTTAGCGGACTTCTGACTCCAATTAGCTTTTGGAAAAGTGATTAGCCTAGGGGTTCACAAACTTCTTCCAACCTAAACTGTGAATGTTGAAATGATGTATTCAATATAGACAAGAAAAATACAACAATTTGTGTGTTATTAGTTGAAGCACACTGTGTTTCTCTGTTGTGACTATGATGAAGATCAAATCAAATTTTATGACTAATTTACGCAGAAGTCCAGGTAATTCTTGCCACTGTGTGTGTTATATATATATATCTCCCAACTTATCCTGCGCTCCTAACTTCTCAAAAGTGGCTTGCGCTGGGTTAGCTTACTCAGCGTTGCATGTGCAAGATCAAGTAGCTTATCCTACTACTGTCCCATTGAGAAAATTTGCAGAAATTACTAGACAGACATGATCCGCTCAGTCAGTGTACATTGCGAGACACATTTGATAGAAGTAATGAAAGTAACAAAAATTCTACTATCGAACCATTTTTCATGTATCAAAAAAGTACCCAAAGTTTTGGTATTCCATTTAACACTAAGTTACATAGTCAGGTAGTCGGTTATAGTATCACAGTTGTGACAATGTGTACCTACTACCTAGTTATTCCAGTGAACTAACTACCATGTAGATACAGCGATTTTAGGGCACTTAACGTAAAGTGATACCAAATAAACTCAGTAAACCAGAACATGGGGTATAGGAGAAAACTGGAATGACACCTACGTTTCAAAGATGTTCTCTAGCTGCTGATGAAGGGTCAGGTTCTTGTTGTAAAGATAAGAGGCCATCTCAGCCACAACCACAGCTGCACTCACTCCATCCTTATCTGGGACCATGCTGCCGCACAGGAATCCTGAAACACACCAGACAAAACAAAAAGACATTTCAGGGCATATTTATCAAATACTAGTCCAATGGTCACTGCAGCTCTCCCTCCTTTAGCAACCTGTCTGTACCTCGGGTAAACATTGTACTGATCAACCCATTTGGTACAACTGCAAATTGAAACATTTTCACATCATATTCTCAATTAAATTGAACTGTTTTCTATAATATGCATTAAAGATACCTTGACATGTAACAAATAGGCAAATTGGTTGATCAACTCAAAACCATTTGATAAAGCCTTATATTATGTTCAGGATTGATCATTAATTGTTTGCAATAGTGGATACCACCACCATGACTTTATATTCAAAGTTTCAACCTGCTTTCACCATAAACGACAAAGCAAATGTTGTAAGAACTGAAAGAGATTTGTTAACCTATAGACTCCTCAAAGGCGAAGATCACTTCATTCCCCGTTTTTGCCAACTCGTGTATTTTCTTTCCGATCCATTTGAAACCAGGCAATGTTTCCTGAAACAGAGTGAACAGGGGTGAATTCTTAGGGCACAATGTAGAAAAATGTAAACAAGTGTTTATTGGACAAATTCAGGTAGGTCCCACTACATTTCCACCTGTTTGTTTCGGTCACAGATTCTACATCATATTGACCAGACTAGAGGTCGACCGATTAATCGGAATGGCCGATTAATTAGTGCCAATTTCAAGTTTTCATAACAATCGGAAATCGGTATTTTTGGGCACCGATTTAAAAAAATAATAATAATTTAAAAAAATGTTTTTTTATTTACCTTTATTAAACTAGGCAAGTCAGTTAAGAACACATTCTTATTTTCAATGACGGCCTAGGAACGGTGCCTTGTCCTGGGGCAGAACCACAGATTTTCACCTTGTCATCAACGCAATAACGACGCAATAACGACCTGCCTCTCTCTCGTTGCACTCCACAAGGAGACTGCCTGTTACGCAAATGCAGTAAGCCAAGGTAAGTTGCTAGCTAGCATTAAACTTCTCTAATAAAAAACAATCATAATCACAAGTTAACTACACATGGTTGATGATATTACTAGATATTATCTAGCGTGTCCTGCGTTGCATATAATCTGACTGAGCATACAAGCATCTGACTGAGCGGTGGTAGGCAGAAGCAGGAGCGTAAACATTCATTCAAACAGCACTTTTGTGTGTTTTGCCAGAAGCTCTTCGTTGTGCGTGAAGCGTTGCGCTGTTTATGACTTCAAGCCTATCAACTCCCGAGATGAGGCTGGTGTAACCGAAGTAAAATGGCTAGCTAGTTAGCGCGCGCTAATTGTCGTTGTGTTGCTGGTTTGAGCCCAGGGAGGAGCGAGGAGAGGGACGGAAGCTATACTGTTACACTGGCAAAACTAAAGTGCCTATAAGAACATCCAATAGTCAAAGGTTAATGAAATAAAAATGGTATAGAGGGAAATAGTCCTATAATAACTACAACCTAAAACTTCTTACCTGGGAATATTGAAGACTCATGTTAAAAGGAACCACCAGCTTTCATATGTTCTCATGTTCTGAGTAAGGAACTGAAATGTTAGCTTTCTTACATAGCACATATTGCACTTTGACTTTCTTCTCCAAAACTTTGTTTTTTCATTATTTAAACCAAACTGAACATGTTTCATTATTTACTTGAGGCTAAATTGATTTTAATGATGTATTATATTAAGTTAAAATAAGTGTTCATTCAGTATTGTTGTAATTGTCATTATTACACACAAAAAATAAAATTGGCCGATTAATCGGTATCGGCTTTTTTGGTCCTCCAAGAATCGGTATCGCCGTTGAAAAATCATAATCAGTCGACCTCTAGACCAGACACTGAATTAAAATACATTTCTTAAAAAATGTAGTCAGCAGCCGGGAGGCAAGATCAGGTGGGACCATTCAAGCCAACCAGAGGGCAGGTACACGTCTGAACAACAGGCACAACTTCGATAGAAGATGTTTTTTTAATCAAAGTTGACGGGATGTCACATGTCCTTAATTATATCAGTACACTCGTAACAACGGAAGCATTACGAAACTTCTATTCGATTAAATAAGCCTCACATAGCAAGTAAGCCGTTACAATGACCTCCATACAAAAACGCCTCGCTTGGTGAGCGGAAAAAACCCCACACAAAACGCCACCTGCTGGAGACAGATTTTGAGTCCAGTTATCCCTCTGCAACCGTTTGGTTTCAGAGGTGAGGTTTTTGAGCACCTGGCAGAGGGCTCTCATGCTACTATCGTGACTGCAGGCAACGCAACCTGATTAATTAAGTCTGAAAGCTAAGGGTGTATATTGCTCGACCTCCAACCATGCTTTATTCACCTGGAGGAGGAAAACTTACGTACTTCAAAATGGAAGCCCTCTATCCGTGCAAAGGCCTTGAGGATCTTGGAGGAGACGGTGGTGGCCAGCATGTACATCCTCTCCCTATCAGCCGGGTCTGGGTGAGTCTCCTTCCAATTGAACAGCATCCACCAGCCCAGCAGAGCTGCAAGTTCATTACCGGTGAAAACTTTCCATCGGCACCTAGACAGAACATGACGACAAAGCTAAGGTCAAGAGTTGTCATCTCAAAAACCTCACCTCTGAAACCAAACAACCAGAGCCCAGAGTTCTCACTAGCAGATCACATGGTCAGGAAAAGCTCTTGGCCTTTGAACAAAATAACATTAGATCTGTGCATATCAGTAATAGCTTGTGGTCCAGTAATTAGTATTATAATTATATTTTAAGAGAATAGGCTACATTTGTATCAGGTAGTTTTACCTGTCAGATTGCTCTGCAACAGCCAACCGATCTGCATCTGGATCAGTTGCCATGACAATCGTGGCATTCTCTCTCTCAGCAAGGCGAAGGGAGAGCTCCTACAACACCAAAATATTTAAAAAACAATCATGGAGGATGCACAAGCCGCTTTATATTCACGGGAGTGAGATGCACACCAATTTGTAGAAAAAAATACAGTACTTTTATGCTACAGAGACACGAACGAGGCTGCCGCATTAACACTTCCTTCACGTGCTGCTCTCATGGCCCGAGTAGTAGGCTGCATTGACTACAATTCACACAGCGAGAATTGTGCATCTAGTGTAGCAACTCTGTTACACAGATAGCACTGAAAAGTTAGGTGAATTGATTGAATATTTCCTCACCAAAACAGACTCTCCTTCCTCTGGATTTGGACAGCTAACAGTGGAGAAGTTTGGATCAGGATCTTTCTGTTCTGGCACAGGGATAGGAGGGGGGAACCCAAATGCCCGGAAAGCCTGCTGGACGTAGTCATGCCCTACTCCGTGAAAGGACGAGTGCACGAACTTCAACGGGGACTTGGTGTTGAGTTCTCTGAGAAACAAGCAAGTAAAAACATGTATACACGTGTTTTTTATTCAACAAATACAAATTGTGTTTGCTGCAAAATTCAGTGTGGACACTGAGAAAATTTAATTTTTCTGACTCAGAATTCAAACAATTCAACAAATTGAATAAGGAAAGGTGATCAGGGGTAATTAAAAGAAACATCTGTGATAACTACAACACGTTCACAGCCAGTGTGAGGGTGTTTGCCAACTCCCTGCTTCATAATAAATGTGTTTGACGACTCCCAATTACATCCTAAATCATAATTTTCTGAATTAATTTTATTTTACCTTTATTTAACCAGGTAGGCAAGTTGAGAACAAGTTCTCATTTACAATTGCGACCTGGCCAAGATAAAGCAAAGCAGTTTGACACATACAACAACACAGAGTTACACATGGAAAGTCTATATACAATGTGAGCAAGTGAGGTGAGATAAGGGAGGCAAAGGCAAAAAAGGCCATGGTGGTGAAGTAAATACAATATAGCAAGTAAAACACTGGAATGGTTGATTTGCAGTGGAAGAATGTGCAAAGTAGAGATAGAAATAATGGGGTGCAAAGGAGCTAAATAAATAAATACAGTAGGGAAAGTTGTTTGGGCTAAATTATAGATGGGCTATGTACAGGTGAAGTAATCTGTGAGCTGCTCTGACAGCTGGTGCTTAAAGCTAGTGAGAGAGATAATTGTTTCCAGTTTCAGAGATTTTTGTAGTTCGTTCCAGTCATTGGCAGCAGAGAACTGCAAGGAGAGGCGGCCAAAGGAAGAATTGGTTTTGGGGGTGACCAGAGAGATATACCTGATGGAGCGCGTGCTACAGGTGGGTGCTGCTATGGTGACCAGCGAGCTGAGATAAGGGGGGACTTTACCTAGTATCCAATTGACCGAATATCCAATTCTTAAAGGCAGCACACGCCACTGTGAATAAATCAGCATTAACTACTTTTGATCACTTTCTAAAGTACAGACTCCTAGCACTGTGAATTGGTACCTGTGGAAACAAACAGAGCTGAGGTCCTCCATATACTTTTTGGATATCTCCCTCAGTGGATCGCTCCTCAGTGGACTGTTGTCTGCCAAACTCTCGTTCCAGGACTCGCTCCATGGCTCTAAGCTCTCTTCAATGCACTTCAGGATTTCCTTGTCATTAGGAGAAGAGATCTGAGCTCCATTGTGCCAGTAAACCTTCAAAAGAAAAGCAAGACACTGTACCAAATGCTAATGCACAGCTTAATATCTTAACATTGTATGGCATACCTAATTCATCCTCCCCTTAGGACAGGGTTTCCCAAACTCGGTCCTGGGGACCCCCCTGGGTGCACGTTTAGTTTTTTTGCCCTACCACTACACAGCTGATCCAAATAATCAACTCATCATCAAGCTTTGATTATTTGAATCAACTGTGTAGTGCTATGGAAACAAACTAAAAGTGCACCCAGGTGGGGCCCCAAAGACAGAGTTTGTTAACCCGCCTTAGGATATCATTAGCTAGTAATAAAACAAATGTTTTCTTTTCTTGTATGATAAATAGCATACAGTCCCCTACAAAATGCAGTGTTAAAAGCTTTTAGTTCAACAAGGATTCTAGATGCTGTACGCTTCATGCCTTGACTCAAGTGACCCTGGTAAGATGAAAAGCAGAAGTCTGATACCTTGTATCCATTGTCCTCTTTAGGGTTGTGAGAGGCAGTGACCATCACACCAGCTGCAGCGCCCAGCCTTTTTACAGCATATGGCTAGGAAAGATCACAAAACAGTAAGGCCTTGGGAACTAAATTAATGTAATTCTTAGCCTATTCTGAAAGCGCTGAGACTTTGACTTTACCAGCTGTATAGCCATATAAGTACGTCCAGAGGTTTTTCCTGAAGACACAATCTGGCCATTAAAAACCATTATAACTAAGGCATAGACTTCTTCCTGGTCTGGTCAGGTCACATGGCCAGGTAAATCAACTGGCCCTTCGTATATGACATCAACAGTATATAGGAAACAAATTGGTAAGCAACCAAGAAACAAGTGATTTATCCAAGGAGGGATAAAGTGGCCAGGCTTTAATTTGAATGAAATTGTTCAATTCAATATATTTGATCTTACCACAAAGGGAGTTGGGACATATGTGGAGAAAAGAAACACAGGAATATCTTTACAAAGCATCACAGCTGCAGTCAACCGGGCAAGTCTGTGGAATAAAAAAGAGAACATAATTTCTTTAGAAGAATAATACTAAATATTCCATTGTCATTTTCATTTTTTTGTTGTTGCTTTACTGTGTGCTGTATGTAGTTTGAGGAGTTAGCGAGGTAACTTTGGTCAACTCTGAGATCAACTTGGGATAACCCGTACCACAAAAGTGGCTCACCTTTTAGATAGGTCAATTTCAATGACAATTAATCCTTCAGAACTAACCTGCACCCCGGGCAGACTAACTCAGGGCTAACTCCATTCATCCCGAATGAAGTGTCTGACCCGCGAGTTTGAGGACCAATGAAATCAGATTCCCTCCCTCTCCCAAAGATTGCGTCATCATCCCCTTCAATTGAGGAAGATGACTGATTAAATATTTTGATAATCAAATGTTTTTTTGTGTTCAAAAATAGTCGTGTTAAAATACCTATCTCATTACACGTTTAGTAATGACAGAATGCATTTGAAACTTCACGCACAGTAAAACTTGTATGACTTAATAAAATTATTGTATCGATAATAGTGGGAAAAAGGTGCTTGTGCATTGAAAAGCACACCAAAGATGGCATTATGATAAGTAATAAAATAAATATGGCACTTCAATATGCCTATTTCACACCATAGCCTGCTGAATTTGCAAGATAACTTTGCTTTCGGCACAAATGAAAATGTGGTAATGACTCACCCATGGATTGATGTTTCAGCATTGTCCAAATGAAAAGTTTGGTGTTCCACTAGCCACGTGCGATATGCATGCACAGTTACAAACCTGCTAGAGTTAGCGGCAGATGGACGAGCCATATCCACCGTCATAGTGCAGATGAAGCCTGATTGTCACACCCTGACCATAGTTTGCTTTGTATTTTCTCTCATCCTTCTAGACCTATCGGCTGCCTTCGACACTGTGAACCATCAGATCCTCCTCTCCACCCTCTCCGAGTTGGGCATCTCCGGTGCGGCCCACGCTTGGATTGCGTCCTACCTGACAGGTCGCTCCTACCAGGTGGCGTGGCGAGAATCTGTCTCCTCGCCACGCGCTCTCACCACTGGTGTCCCCCAGGGCTCTGTTCTAGGCCCTCTCCTATTCTCGCTATACACCAAGTCACTTGGCTCTGTCATAACCTCACATGGTCTCTCCTATCATTGCTATGCAGACGACACACAATTAATCTTCTCCTTTCCCCTTCTGATGACCAGGTGGCGAATCGCATCTCTGCATGTCTGGCAGACATATCAGTGTGGATGACGGATCACCACCTCGAGCTGAACCTCGGCAAGACGGAGCTGCTCTTCCTCCCGGGGAAGGACTGCCCGTTCCATGATCTCGCCATCACGGTTGACAACTCCATTGTTTCCTCCTCCCAGAGCGCTAAGAACCTTGGCGTGATCCTGGACAACGCCCTGTCGTTCTCAACTAACATCAAGGCGGTGGCCCGTTCCTGTAGGTTCATGCTCTACAACATCCGCAGAGTACGACCCTGCCTCACACAGGAAGCGGCGCAGGTCCTAATCCAGGCACTTGTCATCTCCCGTCTGGATTACTGCAACTCGTTGTTGGCTGGGCTCCCTGCCTGTGCCATTAAACCCCTACAACTCATCCAGAACGCCGCAGCCCGTCTGGTGTTCAACCTTCCCAAGTTCTCTCACGTCACCCCGCTCCTCCGCTCTCTCCACTGGCTTCCAGTTGAAGCTCGCATCCGCTACAAGACCATGGTGCTTGCCTACGGAGCTGTGAGGGGAACGGCACCGCAGTACCTCCAGGCTCTGATCAGGCCCTACACCCAAACAAGGGCACTGCGTTCATCCACCTCTGGCCTGCTCGCCTCCCTACCACTGAGGAAGTACAGTTCCCGCTCAGCCCAGTCAAAACTGTTCGCTGCTCTGGCCCCCCAATGGTGGAACAAACTCCCTCACGACGCCAGGACAGCGGAGTCAATCACCACCTTCCGGAGACACCTGAAACCCCACCTCTTCAAGGAATACCTAGGATAGGATAAAGCAATCCTTCTCACCCCCCCCCCTTAAATGATTTAGATGCACTATTGTAAAGTGGCTGTTCCACTGATGTCAGAAGGTGAATTCACCAATTTGTAAGTCGCTCTGGATAAGAGCGTCTGCTAAATGACTTAAATGTAAATGTATTTTTCTATGTTTTGTTTGGTCAGGGTGTGATCTGAGTGGGCATTCTATGTTGTGTCTAGTTTGTCTGTTTCTGTGTTTGGCCTGATATGGTTCTCAATCAGAGGATGGTGTTAGTCATTGTCTCTGATTGGGAACCATATTTAGGTAGCCTGTTTGGTGTTGGGTTTTGTGGGTGATTGTTCCTGTCTCTGTGTTTGCACCAGATAGGGCTGTTTTGGTTTTTCACATTTCTTGTTTTGTTAGTCTATTCATGTATAGTTTCTTTATTGAAGAACCATGAATAATAACCACGCTGCGTTTTGGTTCGCCTCTCCTTCGACTCAAGAAAACCGTTACACTGATCTGTAATGTGAAGGTAACTGAAGCTGGTTATCTTAAGAAAACCCTGAGCAGATCTAGCTTCAATCGTAGTAGTTGGACGGCAATAATATTTTTTCATGGAGAATTGACGAATTTTAATTTTAGATATTTATTTTTATAGTCATAGCAGCAAGCAATGGTTGAGTACTGCACTAGTGTTGTGGTCACTGATATGTGTGTGAACAAAGCCAAAGAGTTCAAGTTGCTTTAGGTCACTCATTCTAGAGTAGTCATATTTTAGTAAAGCAGCTGCACTATTGTTCCGTTTCATTCATAATGCTCTTGACATTGAAACATGTTAACCTATTATATAGTTACCACCTCTCTAACCTCTAGGCTACCTGCCGCGCCAAACTCTCTATTCTAAAACTCTAGTTTGCGGTTCCCCGTGTGTCAACTGGGAAATAGCCGACAACACAACATCTATTTACTATTGTTATTTCTTCTCTAGAAATTTGTGCAGTTAACAGTAGGCCAAGAATGCAATAAATGTTCTCCCTCAGCCCATCTGTATTCACAACTATTTTGCCATCACACAACTTCAGGAAGGAATGTGACCTCCTAATACACTTTATCACACTTAACACACTGCACTGTCGACAGAGCAACCCAAAGCCACAATCATCATTACATTAGGAGATATTAGATAACTAAAAGGCCCACTGATATTTACAGCCAGTTTTTATCCATTTACATTAAATCAGACTATCTAATATGTAGCCAGTTATACATGTTTGCAAGTGGTGGTATGATCTGCAGAGGAGAAAGGAGGAGGTATAGTACCGTTCACTGGTGCAACCACTGGCCTCCTGCGCTCGCGTGTCGTATCCAACCACTATGCCACGGCTACCGAAGTCGGGGAAAGACCTGGCCAGGTATTTGTACATACCCTGCAGTGAGGAGGAGTGGGAAAAGAATGGAACGATGAGGCCATGTCTATAGCTCTTTTAAATTCTTATTTTCTATTAACCTTCATGTTTTCACTTTGAAAAGAAGGTAAGGGAAACTCTGGTAGGTAGGTGGGTTGTTAGACTGTGTGCTGTGCTCCATGAGAGTCAGTTTGTTATGATACCAGAATTTTGACTTCGATACCGATACCAGGTTTGGTATCACTATACTCGATAACATCACGATACTCAAATGATATCCCAGCAAAAAAAAAAAAAATGTATATTAGCCAAAGTCACAGAATGGCACTTGATCCAGACAGATACTTCCCTACTGCTCTGGTCAATCGTTGGGCATCTCATTTTTCAGAGACAGCCATTTATGCATTAATGAATCAATTATACAATGATAAAATCAATATGACTTTGTTTTTACCAATAATTTATTTGAATGATAAATCTCTTGATAAACTGGGTAAATCAATTTTTAGCCTAGGCTTATTAACAATACTGGTGAATGCGTATTCAATAGGATTGTGTGCATGCACTGAGTTATTGAGCTTGTTCTGGCTGATTTCATGGGGCTAAAGAGAACAAACAATCTATTTCCCTTCCATTTGGGCCTTATTTTGCTGTACTGATCAACAACATTTGCATAAAAGCACTTGCTGTCTCTAACAAGTAATGACATCATTCATGAGGCAAGATGGATGCAACCAGCCCTACTCACAACACACACACACACACACACACACACATACAAACACACACACACACACAAACACAGTTTGCTCAGGCAAATAGATCATCTTTGACTGAATTGGTGAATGAAATGTTTTTAGTGGCAAACAGCTTGGAACACATATTTTGCATTATAGCACAATCACAAACAAAGTAGTAGGGTTTTGAATTGATGTTAGCTTCAGCTGTAAGCTAACAAGGAAAGTTAGCCTACAAAGCTGGAAGCTACTGGTATCTTCTTGCACTGTAAAGTGTTCTAGCCTGTATGGGCATTGTTTCGTGAACAATTGACAGTTTTAACATTTCTACCTGCAGTGTCACATTATTCAAGTGTGTTAACTTCTGTGCAGCATGAGTGGGAAGCTAAAATTATGCAGCCCAAACTCCCAGTTCAGGTAAGCAATGAGTAACGCTATAGAAGACCTTGGGTGCGCTGATCAGTGAGACAGATTTAACAGAACTACTGAAACTAACAAAAATTCTAGGACTGAACCGTTTTCATGTTCTAGTATTGAAAAAGTACCAATGTTTCGGTATACCTTGCAACATTACTGCTGCTGAAAAAACTCAGAGGGGAAACACTGTACATACTGTTGAAGTCAGAAGTTTACATACACTTAGGTTGGAGTCATTAAAACTAGTTGTTTTCAACCACTCCACAAATGTTTTGTGAACAAAATATAGTTTTGGCAAGTCGGTTAGGACATCTACTTTGTGCATGACACAAGTAATTTTTCAACAATTGTTTACAGACAGATTATTTCACTGATAATTCACTGTATCACAATTCCAGTGGGTCAGAAGTTTAAATACACTAAGTTTACTGTGCCTTTAAATAGCTTGGGAAATTCCAGAAAATGATGTCATGGCTTTAGAAACTTCTGATAGGCTAATTGACATCATTTGAGTCAATTGGAAGTGTACCTGTGTATATATTTCAAGGCCTACCTTCAAACTCAGTGCCTCTTTGCTTGACATCATGGGAAAATCAAAACAAATCAGCCAAGACCTCCAAAAGTCTGGTTCAGCCTTGAGAGCAATTTCCAAACGCCTGAAGGTACCACGTTCATCTGTTCAAACAATAGTACGCAAGTATAAACACCATGGGACCACGTAGCCGTCATACCGCTCAGGAAGAAGACGAGTTCTGTCTCCTAGAGATGAACGCACTTTGGTGCGAAAAGTGCAAATCAATCCCAGAACAGCAAAGGAACCTGTGAAGATGCTGGAGGAAAGAGGTACAAAAGTATCAATATCCACAGTAAAACGAGTCCTATATCAACAGAACCTGAAAGGCCGCTCTGCAAGGAAGAAGCCACTGCTCCAAAACCGCAAGAAAAAAGCCAGACTACGGTTTGCAACTGCACATGGGGACAAAGATCATACTTTTCGGAGAAATGTCCTCTGATCTAATGAAACAAAAATAGGACTGTTTGGCCATAATGACCATCGTTATGTTTGGAGGAAAAAGGGGAAGGCTTGCAAGCTGAAGATCACCATCCCAACTGTGAAGCACAGGGGTGGCAGCATCATGTTGTGGGGGTGCTTTGCTGCAGGAGGGACTGGTGCACTTCACAAAATACATGGCATCATGAGGCAGGAAAATGATGTGGATATATTGAAGCATCATCTCAAGACATAAGCCAGAAAGTTCAAGCGTGGTCACAATTGGATCTTCCAATGGACACTGACCCCAAGCATACTTCCTAAGTTATGGAAAAATTAAGGACAACAAAGTCAAGCTATTGGAGTGGCCATCACAAATCCCTGACCTCAATCCTGTAGAACACTTTGTGGGCAGAACTGAAAAAGCATGTGTGAGCAAGGAGGCCTACAAACCTGACTCAGTTACACCAGCTCTGTCAGGAGGAATGGGATATAATTCACCCAACTTATTGTGGGAAGCTTGTGGAAGGCTACCCGAAACGTTTGACCCAAGTTAAACAATTTAAAAGGCAATGCTACCAAATACTAATTGAGTGTATGTAAACTTCTGACCCACTGAGAATGTGATGAAAGAAATCAAATCTGAAATAAAACATTTGCTCTACTATTATTCTGACATTTCACATTCTTAAAAAATAAAGTGGTGATCCTAACTGATCCAAGACAGGGAATTTTTACTAGGATTAAATGTCAGGGATTGTGAAAAACTGAGTTTAAATGTAGTTGGCTATGTAAACTTCCGACTTCAACACACCGAGCGTTAAAAAAACCCCATTAGGAACACCTGCTCTTTCCATGACAGACTGACCAGGTGAAAGCTATGATCCATTATTGATTTCACCTGTAAAATCCTCTTCAAAATCAGTGTAGATTTAGGGGATGAGACAGTTTAAAGAAGCATTTTTAAGCCTTGAGACATGGATTGTGTCGGGTTTGCCATTCTCAGAGGGTGAATGGGCAAGACAAAATATTTAAGTGCCTTTGAAAGGGATATGGTAGTAGGTGCCAGGTGCACCCGTTTGTGTCCAAAACAGCAACGCTGCTGGGTTTTTCACGCTCAATAGCTTCCCATGTGTATCAATAATGATCCAACACCCAAAGGACATCCAGCCAACTTGACAACTGTGGGAAGCAACATGGGCCAGCATCCCTGTGGAACGCTTTCAACACCTTGTATTGAAAGCTTCAATGAATTGAGGCTGTTCTGAGGGCAAAAGGGGGTGCAACTGAATATTAG
The DNA here is from genome assembly GCF_036934945.1 of Oncorhynchus masou masou. NCBI lineage: Eukaryota > Metazoa > Chordata > Actinopteri > Salmoniformes > Salmonidae > Oncorhynchus > Oncorhynchus masou. Next base: position 45,297,269 of record NC_088220.1, on the reverse strand, counting down.
GAAGGTGTCCTTAATTAATGTTGTTGTTTTTTACACTTGATGTATATACGGTACCAAACATTAATATTGTTTTCGCCCCTTTCGCCCTCAGAACAGCCTCAATTTGTAATTGTCTATTCACCCTCTGAATGGCATACATACATACAAACTCCATACCTTAAAGCTTAAAAATCCTTCTTTAACCTGTCTCCTCCCCTTATCTACACTGACTGAAGTGGATTTAACACGTGACATCAATAAAGGATCATAGAATTCACCTGGTCAGTCTGTCGTGGAAAGAGCAAGTGTTTTTAATGTTTGTATACTCCGTGTATATACTACAACAGCCCAATGCCTTTGACACTGCTTAAATGTAATATTGTATTCTACATTCATATTTTTTCAATTTAATTTAATTACATAGGCCTATGCATTTTACAATTCAGCTTTTTGCCCCAAATGTGTACAATTCAATATAAACCTTAACTATATATATATATATATATATCTAAAAACTACTGGGAGGTAGAGACTCTACCACCATATTTCAATGCTAAAGTCATTGATCTCATTAATGGTTAAACTTAAAATTGCTGATACCAAAATATAGAAACCACTGTTACGCCTAACACGTTTATTTTAAAACATTAATATAGTGGTTTTACAATAACCTGTGATTGATATATTATGCCAACAGCATTGTACTTAATTAAAAGGTAAAATCATCAATATGACATCACACACAGCGGGGTGCCTACTTGCTTACAGACAACTGCAACAACAACCTTCAAATCTGTCAGGGCTGCCACTATTGGCTGTTTCCATAAAGATGGAAAAGAGAGAACACCCATTTTTGCAAGGGCCAGATTGGATTGTGCTGAGCCGCGTAGCACCGGTCCATGGCCCGTGACGTGAATGGGCAAAAGCGGTGAGGGAGGAGCGCCCTTCTCAAATCAAACCATAATCTGTGCCGCTTGGTCATGTTGTCAACAAGGCAGCATGGTGCATCGTCCAGAAACATACAACATATCTTTTCCATAAAATATATATTTGAATTTTCAAACTAGTTTTCATTGGGAAGGCAGATAAAGCATTTTCATCAAAAGCAATCACTTTTGCATGTGAAAAACACAATGGTAGTTATTACTCCACGTGCTAATTACGTCACTTTCGTTTTGAGAAAACTTTGCTGTGGGCTTTGAACGGGGCACCCTGCTCATGCCCAGTAGGCAGCCCAGTTCAAAAAGGAATAGAATCAACTTTCACCCAGTGCAAAACACACCTACCCAAGGTTAATTGAATCTCCTCAAAGCGCCATTGTGGGCTATCTCCATTTTAAAAGTACATTTCTACTTGGTAGTCTTCTACTTAAATGAGGTTATTGGCAGTTAATAAACAAATTGAAAAGGTGCATAGTATTGTGCTGGAGTGTATGTATAGTCTGACAGGGTATAAACCCAAGGTTGATGATTTACTGCCACTGAAGAACTGAGCCAATGTTGTTGTTGTTGAGATCTGTAAACAGGAAGTTGTTCCACTGTACACAATGATGTCATATAGCTGAGTGAGTCTATACCTTTAACATAACCTGTGCCAGAATAGTTTGCTCATAGAAGGAAACTATTATTAACCTGTGTGGACTGGATGATGGTCAGATCATTAATGAGGGCAAAGCCTGCACCCATGGCTGCCCTCAGCCCTGCCGTCCCAAACGCCATCCTGGAGCAGAGCCTACGCCTCAGCTCCTCAACTTGCCCATCCAGCAAAAGGGCCTCTATCTGAGCTCTGGTCTGTGGATTCTGAATGGGAAAGAACATCCCAAAAATATATTAGCTTCAAATTCAACACTCACTTACTGACATCATTACTCAACACAGTTGCACACCACTTAATTTAAAACTGCTTGCAGATTGAGTCAAATATACACAATACCAACTGCTTCAGCATTATGGTTGAGCTACACTGGAACTGAACAAAAAGAGAATCTTGCTGTTGCTAAAAGTAGCCTAATCTTGTCTGTTCAATTAGCATTTAAATATCCTCAGAATATAAGAATATCTTCTTAAATCTAAACAGACATAGATCTGGGCCCTTACAGCTCCTTAATGGATCTGACAGTCCAAGTAAGGTTATGAAGTCTGACATTTAGAGAGTGGGGGTCAGCCATATCCATTGCTTTTACGGCCTTTCTAAACTAGGGCTCCAGTGCAAGTGTTGGGGGTGGAGTAGAGGCTACATGAGCCGGGCTCTGTACTTTGCGATTAGTAATAAGAAAAATTGTTAAAATTGTTGCTTGGATACTAGACTTATTTGTGCTAATATTCCACACCTTGTCATATGCCAAACTGTTTGGCATAATGACAAGGAGTGGAATGTTAGCACAAACATATCTGGCACCAGGATAGGTCTTGCCCCCCATAACATGTTTTACATTTTAGTCATTTAGCAATCATGCAGAGCGACTTAGGGTTAGGTGCCTTTCTCAAAGGCACAGACAGATTTTTCACCTAGTCGGCATGGGAATTTGAACCAGCAACCAAACAGATACTGGCCCAACGCTCTTAACCGCTAGGCCACCTGCCACTATTAAAGACACACATTTCAGAAGACCACCGATCTGAAGGACAAGGCATTTGCACCTGACATACCAGGCAATTGACAACCCAAGCCAGTAAGTTACATCGTCAATAAAGTGTTCGTTAACTATGATGATGACACTGACAGTTGACTCACTGACCTTATCCCACGTTATCCATTGGTAAATAGCCTTATCAAGTCGCACGTCCCCAGTTGCATGGCAATTTAGGTCCAGGTCTCCGTTGTTCTCCATAGTAAGATATTGTGCAGCAAAACATCAAGCTAGCTAACTACGTAGCTAACGTTAACCAACGTTAGTTTACAAAACTAGCAAACTCACAAGCTAGCAATAGGCCAGGCAGGACATAACGTCCCTAACTATCGTATCGGTCTTGACGTTGTCTGTGTGTGAGTGTTTGCTTTGGCTACCGAAACTCAGCAAACAGATATAGCTAGCTAACAGAAGATAAGAAAATAAATGTATTTTCTAACAAACCGTTATGACGCTAGCTCGCTAACGTTAGCTGGACGCGCAGAGTGGTGTTGTTGAGCGATCGAGCTAGCTAGCTACTAGTAGTAGTACCATGTTATCATCCGCAGTGGACATCTGGATGGCGTGATCACACTTGAAAACAGCACGCTAGCTAGTTATAACTAGTTATCAAGCGTAGCAACATACTGACCCATCCTTACCAGGCTTGTCATATCTTGGCACTCAAGTTGTCTTTATTATGTTAAACTAGTTCGTAGACTGAGGTTGGGACTAGTTACCACAGCCACCAAGTCCAAATTGGATATGTCGTAAAAAGTCATCAAAATATATATATATATATATATTTGGTCTTAATTTGTGGTTAGGGTTTGGCATAAGGTTAGCAGTGAGGTTATGGATATTTTTAAATAATTTTAGGAAGATATTTTTTTTTTCTAATAGGCGGGGTTTAGACGTAATTTTGACTTTGTGGTGGTGGTAACTAGTGACAACCAACTAGTAGCCTTCAGTCGCGGGGCTACATTTGGACCACCAAAACAGCGGGCTCACGCCTTCATAAGCGCAATGTGGGAAACGTAGTTTCTTGGCTGACAGATATGCTCGGGAGAGGGAGAGAAAACAACATAATGATTATCAAAATATACATGTTTTATTTACCGTGAAGCAGTGTGCAGTGTACTTATGAAGTAGTGTGCAGTCAAACTGATCACTGAAAGTTTCCAGCAGTCGTGGGATGGTTTCTTCAATATAGACATCTCATCCCAGTTCTTGACTGAGGGAGGTGACACCAACAATCCCACATGGCACAATGTTTTCAAACCAGCCCATATCTGTGTTGCAGTTGCGTGCCAATGTTATGTATCTCCCACAATGGATTCCTGAAAGAGGAAACATTTGACTGTGATATCAAGCATGACACATTGTAGCCCTGTTGGTGTAAACATAGCAAAAAAATTGTTATTTAAATCAAGGGTTAACCTACCAATGGCACATATCTTGTTGTTTCCAACCCAGACCCCGGTGTCTGGGGAGGAGGATGCTTTTAACACATACTTCCTGAAAAGGTTGATGCCAGTCCTCTCCAACTCAAATACATACCATTTCACACTTTTCTTGAAGCAGCCCAAGTTGATTATTGGGTAGCACAGCAACTCCCCTGGGCCATGGATAGTTATGAGCCCGCCACGATTGCTACGAAAGAATTCAGCACCAAGGAGTTTGAGTCTTTGCTCCTCTTCGAATGGTGAATGTCTAGTTCTAATGGTGTAGACTGGCAGGTGTTCACACAGTAGCAGAGCATTGTGCAATTTGTCTTTAGAATCCAGATGTCTCCTAACATAGAGTTGCTGTACCTGTAATGCACGTGCATAGGAAATACGACCCAACTGGATCACTTCAGCTGCTGCTGTTGAAGGGTGCATTTTTTATGATAATTGAGTGTAATCTCCTTTTTCAATGTTTTCGATAGACAGGCAACTCCAAGTTTCTATTCTGAAGGACATAAAGTACAGTAGACAATGCAGCTCGCATCTTTCACAACAAACTTTGCATCCTTTGCCTGTGTTTGATCTTGCCTGGCTCCATGATTCGGGTTTTCCAGTGTCGAGATCTCGTAGATGGGGGGCTGATACGTTAAATCGCTAGTCTACTATTGTTAAATTATCATCATCACTTGTAGTCTTTGTTACATCTTGACATCCACGCCACGGGCGCAGCCATATTGGATTCGTTATTTTATCTTTAGTGGCAGTTCAACCAGCTGAGTGGTGCGTTATTGCCTCCAACTAGACGGGGTTGTAACCCGAAGCCTTTCTGTTATGAGGCAAAGAGGGTCACATTACTGCCCTCTAGCATTTCACTGTTCGAACAACATCAGAGAGAAAATGTCTATGGAGCCTCCTCTGAATACTTCCCCCTTTCCCCAAGGTAGTCTGTTAGGCCTATAGTAGATTTGTGAAAGTTAATGGAACCAACCCCTTGCTTTCACCCATCTGTCCAGTTAGATCCAGGATATGGAGAGAATTATACATTGATTTCATAAGTACTTGAACCAGGCCTGGGCATTGGGGGTAGAGGTGGTATCTACCTTCTTGTCAATTTCCCGCCATCTACACCGACCTGAAAAAACAGGACTGGTAAAAGCATATGCCAGGTAGGATAAGGGCCAACACCACATTGCTTTCCGGATCCTCGCCAGGCAAGGTGGGCCATGTTTTTCACTCGTTTTGTGTTTACTCTTTCTTACAGACCAGGCTCCCAGAACGTTAAGGCAGACGCATTGTCTCGGCTGTATGACACAGAGGAACGGTCCATGGATCCCACTCCCATACTCCCAGCTTCGTGTCTGGTGGCACCTGTAGTGTGGGAGCTGGGCGCGGACATTGAGCGGGCGTCACGTGCAGAGCCTTCTCCCCTGAGTGTCCAGCTGGTCGTCTGTACGTTCCGTCTGCTGTCCGCGACCGATTGATATATTGGGCTCACACGTCACCCTCCTCTGGTCATCCTGGGATAGGTCGGACGATGCGCTGTCTTGAAGGAAAGTACTGGTGGCCCACTTTAGCTAAGGACGTGAGGATTTATGTTTCTTCCTGTTCGGTGTGCGCCCAGTGCAAGGCTCCTAGACACCTGCCCAGAGGTAAGCTACAACCTCTACCCGTTCCTCAACGGCCATGGTCGCACCTGTCGGTGGATTTTTTGACTGATCTTCCACCTTCACAGGGTTACACCGTGATCCTGGTCGTTGTGGATCGGTTTTCAAAGTCCTGTCGTCTCCTCCCTTTGCCCGGTCTCCCTACGGCCTTACAAACTGCCGAGGCCCTGTTTACACACGTTTTCCGGCACTATGGGGTGCCTGAGGATATAGTGTCTGATCGGGGTCCCCAGTTCACATCAAGGGTCTGGAAGGCGTTCATGGAGCGTCTGGGGATCTCGGTTAGTCTTACCTCAGGTTTTCACCCCGAGAGTAATGGGCAGGTGGAGAGAGTTAACCAGGATGTGGGTAGGTTTCTGCGGTCTTATTGCCAGGATCGGCCGGGGGAGTGGGTGAAGTTCGTGCCCTGAGCAAATATGGCTCAGAACTCGCTACGTCACTCCTCCACTAACCTTTCTCCCTTTCAATGTGTATTAGGATTTCAGCCGGTTCTGGCTCCTTGGCATCAGAGCCAGACCGAGGCCCCTGCGGTGGACAATTGGTTTTGGCACGCTGAGGAAACCTGGGAGGCAGCCCACGTCCACCTTCAGCGTGCCATAAGGCGCCAGAAAATTGGCGCAGACCGTCGCCGCAGTGAGGCCCCAGTGTTTGCACCAGGGGACATGGTCTGGCTCTCGACCCGAAACCTGCCCCTTCGCCTGCTCTGCCGGAAGCTGGGTCCGCGGTTTGTGGGGCCGTTTAAAGTCCTGAGGAGAGTGAACGAGGTATGTTATAGGTTACAACTACCCACTCATTACCGTATTAACCCCTCGTTCCATGTGTCTCTCCTCAGGCCGATGGTGGCTGGCCCGCTCCAGGAGGCTGAAGTGCGTGATGTTCCTCCGCCTCCTCTAGACATCGAGGGGGTTCCGGCGTACTCTGTTCGATCCATTTTGGATTCGAGACGTCGGGCGAAGGGCCTTCAGTACCTCGTGGACTGGGAGGGGTACGGGCCGGAGGAGAGATGCTGGGTTCCGGTGGAGGACGTGTTAGATCCTTCCATGTTATCAGAATTTCACCGTCTCCATCCGGATCGCCCTGCACCTCGCCCTCTGGGTCGTCCCCGAGGCCGGGGTCGACACGCGGCTCCAGCTGCCGAAGTCGTTGCCTCTCCTTGTTCGGGCGGTGCTCGGCGTTCGACGTCACCAATTTTCCATTGGTTTTGTCTTGTCTTCCCACACACCTGTTTTCAATCCCATTCATTACCTGTTGTGTATTTAACCCTCTGTTTCCCCTCATGTCTTTGTTAGAGATTGTTTTATTGTCAGTATAGTGTGATTGTTGTATAGGTGCGCGTCGGGTCCTCGTACCCATGTTTGGTTTGTTTGTACATTTATTGTTATGGAGCATACTCTTTGAACTTTATTAAAATACTCCATTTTACACTCAGTTTGACTCTCCTGCGCCTGACTTCCCTGCCACCGATTACACCTATGCATGACAAAGGCAAACATAAAACGAGCTGTTTTTTAAATGACAGGTGAAGTAAATGAGGCAGCTGCATGCTCAAACCACAGCGGGGTCTGCTTGAAACATGAAATAGTTGTGTGTGAGTACTATTTCAGCCAATGTTATAATGCAGGTAGTTCATTAGGGTCACGTTGCAGAAGAAAATGTTCCATTTTTCAATACCGTCCTCGTGTGGAACGTTCGTGTTTAACGACTAAACATCAAAAGTAACTAACAAAGTATCAGCAGTCAGACAATATCTTCTTTAAGTAAATCAATCAAATCTTTATTAATGCAATTGCAGACAGAAGTTAACAACGGAAGCACATCACGTATGTTTCAGAGTAAGTTCCACAAAATAAAAAAGGTTTAATATAGTTGCCGTCGACCCCTAGTGATGTAACTGCCTACGTCAACACCTTCTACTCATGAGACCAAGCCCATATATACAGTGCCTTGCGAAAGTATTCGGCCCCCTTGAACTTTGCGACCTTTTGCCACATTTCAGGCTTCAAACATAAAGATATAAAACTGTATTTTTTTGTGAAGAATCAACAACAAGTGGGACACAATCATGAAGTGGAACGACATTTATTGGATATTTCAAACTTTTTTAACAAATTGGGTGTGCAAAATTATTCAGCCTCCTTAAGTTAATACTTCGTAGCGCCACCTTTTGCTGCGATTACAGCTGTAAGTCGCTTGGGGTATGTCTCTATCAGTTTTGCACATCGAGAGACTGAAATTCTTTCCCATTCCTCTTCCTCCAAACAGCTCGAGCTCAGTGAGGGTTGGATGGAGAGCATTTGTGAACAGCAGTTTTCAGTTCTTTCCACAGATTCTCGATTGGATTCAGGTCTGGACTTTGACTTGGCCATTCTAACACCTGGATATGTTTATTTTTGAACCATTCCATTGTAGATTTTGCTTTATGTTTTGGATCATTGTCTTGTTGGAAGACAAATCTCCGTCCCAGTCTCAGGTCTTTTGCAGACTCCATCAGGTTTTCTTCCAGAATGGTCCTGTATTTGGCTCCATCCATCTTCCCATCAATTTTAACCATCTTCCCTGTCCCTGCTGAAGAAAAGCAGGCCCAAACCATGATGCTGCCACCACCATGTTTGACAGTGGGGATGGTGTGTTCAGAGTGATGAGCTGTGTTGCTTTTACACCAAACATAACGTTTTGCATTGTTGCCAAAAAGTTCAATTTTGGTTTCATCTGACCAGAGCACCTTCTTCCACATGTTTGGTGTGTCTCCCAGGTGGCTTGTGGCAAACTTTAAACAACACTTTTTATGGATATCTTTAAGAAATGGCTTTCTTCTTGCCACTCTTCCATAAAGGCCAGATTTGTGCAATATATGACTGATTGTTGTCCTATGGACAGAGTCTCCCACCTCAGCTGTAGATCTCTGCAGTTCATCCAGAGTGATCATGGGCCTCTTGGCTGCATCTCTGATCAGTCTTCTCCTTGTATGAGCTGAAAGTTTAGAGGGACGGCCAGGTCTTGGTAGATTTGCAGTGGTCTGATACTCCTTCCATTTCAATATTATCGCTTGCACAGTGCTCCTTGGGATGTTTAAAGCTTGGGAAATCTTTTTGTATCCAAATCCGGCTTTAAACTTCTTCACAACAGTATCTCGGACCTGCCTGGTGTGTTCCTTGTTCTTCAAAGTTAACATAACTTTCCCCATTACATTTCAAAATTTAGCATTAAACCAGTCACCAATTTTGCCAAAGACAGATTTTTCAGATTTTGAAAGAGTTTTACTAAGATCAGCAATCGCAGTCATATTCTCAGAGGAGTCAGGGAGGAGCATAACACAATTGTCAGGATCAACAATACCCAGTATGTTACAGTGTCCTCCTTCCTTCGCCAAAAGATCATCTAAAGCCAACTCATGGCAGCCAAAGACTGCTTTCAGATTTTGGACATCTAATGAGAGTTGGCTAAATCCTCAGATCGTTAAATTCATATGGGCCTGTAAAAGAGTAGGTTACGTTTTTTTACCCACTTTCCCAGGACAGCCACACCCCAGGTGACTGACATACCAAAAATCTCACCCGAGAGTAGGACATGACCATAGGCTTCCTGGTTGTCTGGGATAAGTTGTTTGGCGTGCTTCAGTTCCCCAGAGTTGGTTTGACCTGTCTCATTGAAAAGGTTGGCGACCGGAATTCTTAAACATTTCTGTTCTCCCCAAATAACAACATCCCCCCATCCAGGAGGTAAAGTGAGGGACCCCTTGTAAAGGTGCTCCTCTATCCTGGAGAGATTTACACCTGTCACCTGTTGCTGTAAGTCTAACACACTAAATTCCCCTTTAGCATGGTTTCTCCTATCACTATACTCTTCTCTCAGTTGACCCATATATACACGGCAAACTCTGGTATCTCCTATATCTTCCTTCCCATCATTACAAAGACATAGGGCAGGGGTTGACTTCGGGCTTAGGGAGGTCAGTATGGGATTCATGCTCAAGCTTACATTTCCTAACAATTCTATCCAGGGGGGCCTGCTGGGATAATTACACAGTACAGAGTGGGTAGTTCTTACCGTGAAGACTGACTCACCTCTCCCGGGGCGAGTTCCAGGCCATAGAGGGATCTGCCTGTTTCCTTCTACCACATTAGGCAAATTTGCTCCCTTCTTGTGACCTACTAAAAATACATGTATCCCATAATCCCCGGGTAACCTCTCAGTTCTTCTCCCAAAGAAGAGTCCTGTGGTCTCCCTTCGCCTAGTAGGTTGTTTCTCATTACCTCTCTGCATAAAGTATAAAAACCCACATTCAAAATCCATCCTTCCTCATAGGCTCAGCCTGACTCCCGAACAGCTCAGTGGTTGATGTAGGTTTTTTAAATACTCAAATCTGGGTTCCTGGCCTCTTCATCTGATTTCCAATTTTTCTCACCATTTGTATCCATTTGTTGTTTTCCCCCAGGGGGTCCCGTGGTTGCACCCACAAGGAGAAAGGATGATGGAAAGGATGATGGGGAAAAACAAACCACCAGACCCGGTGTAGTCTCTGTTTCCTAGTTATAGAACCTGCGTGTGAGTATGAAATGATGTCTCCTTCTTCTGCTCATTGGCTAGAGCCTTCTTCTTCATCTTTCTTTCCGGCCTTTTGGTCTGGGCCCTCTGCTACTGTCCTTTAGATCAGACCTTCTTCTTCTTTGGACCTTCTCGGACCATCTGGCTCGAACCTTCTTCTTCAGATGTTCTCGGGACTTGCCCTCCCTCCCTCCCTCCCTCCCTCCCTCCCTCCCTCCCTCCCTCCCTCCCTCCCTCCCTCCCTCCAGTCGCTCATCCATGGCTTCCACTCTGGGAGATGCTTGTAGTGGGAGAGATGATGCCAGCCGAACCTCTCCGACACTCGCAGGGCTGTTGGTGTCACCTGGAATGGACCCATCCATCGTGGTTGGTTCCAATTTTTCCATTTTCGCTTGTGAACTCTGATTTTCACCCAGTCTCCAACGTTTATGGGTAGCTCGTCAGGGTCTTCACCTAGGGGAACCTTGTTTGCTTTCCTATGGGCAGAGTGGAGAGACCTGACAATAGAGGTTAGTTCTTTCAGGTACTCAATGTGATCACACTGTGCCTCAGTTATGTCTATCTGTCGGTCAGTCATAGGTCAAACACCTGGTGTGTTCATGGGTCGTCCTGTCAACATTTCGTAAGGTGTACACCCAATGCCTTTGTTAAGGCTGCTGCGCATTTTCATGAGGACAAGGGGCAAGCATTCCACCCAGCTCATTTTTGTGGAATGACAGGCTTTTGGAAGCCCCACTTTGATCTTTTGATTAGCCTCCTCTGTCATCCTGTTACTTTGAGGGTGATAGATGGACACAAACTTCTGGTCAACACCCATCATTTGGGCCACTTTAGCATCCACATCTCCTATGAGATGGGTGCCATTGTCTGCAGGCAAAACCTCAGGCACACCGTACCTGGGTATAATTTCTCTGACTAGCAATTTGGCAACTGTTCACGCATCGCAGTTGATGGTGGGAAATGCGTCCACCCACCTGGTGAACCTGTCAATTATCACCAGGCTGCATCTCTTTCTTTCTTTTCAATCTACCATCTATGAAATCCATAGCAAGGTGGACAAAAATATCCTTTTGGAGTTGGGAACTTCCCTGGTTGCAGTGGAGTTCCCTTTTCTATGTCAAATAACAAACATGTCGCACCCATGGTAAATAAACTGTTCTTTATGCTGATTCAAATTTGGGCAAAACCATTGGGCTGAAATCTTCTCCACCATATCCCCCTTTGGTAATGGCTCACACCATGAGCCAATAGTAGAGATTATGGTTGATGGTAAAACAGGGCATGCAGACAAAATATCTGCCTGCTGCTGTTTCTCAAGATCAGTAGTTTCAGATGACACAAACAACTAAAAATAGAATGCATGTGTGTTACAACGGGAAGCTGCCAATTTGACCTCCTCATCAGCTATGCTGTTACCAATACCAGCATAATCACTCCAACCCGTGTGTGCCTCAACCTTAACAATAGCCAATACCAGCATAATCACTCCAGCCCGTGTGTGCCTCAACCTTAACAATAGCCAAATTGTTAGGTTTTCGGATAGTTTCAATCAACATAAGGTCTGTTTTTAATAGGTGTGTCTGTGGTATTAGTAAACCCTCTTGCTCTCCAAACCCCACACCATGACAAACCATCCCCAATAGCACATGCTGAGTCTTAATAAACAGTAATTGCCTTTCATGCCCCTAATTCACAAGAGATAACAATTCTGCCTGTTGCGCTGATAAATATTCTGGTAAGGGATGTACAATTTTTATTTCTCCTGCAATATCTACCACAGAAAAAGCAACATGTTTCTTCCCTCTGCTTTGATCTATATAAGCAGAACTATCCACGAACAGCACCATGTCAGTGTCAAGCAGAGGTTCATCAAACAAGTCTTTCTTTAGTACACATTCCTGGGCTGTCTCGATGCCCCTGTTACTGTTACGGATCACCCTATCCTCGACTTAGGCGATGTCATCTACAAAATAGCTTCCAGCACTACTCAGCAAACTGGATGGAGTCCATCACAGTGCCATCCGTTTTGTTACCAAATCACCTTATACCACCCACCACTGCAACCTGTATGCTCTAGTCGGCTTGCCCTCGCTACATATTCGTCACCAGACTCACTGGCTCCAGGTCATCTATAAGTCTATGCTAGATAAAGCTCCGCCTTATCTCAGTTCACTGGTCACGATAACAACACCCACCCGTAGCACACGTTCCAGCAGGTATATCTCACTGATCATCCCCAAAGCCAACACCTCATTTGGCCGCCTTTCCTTCCAGTTCTTTGCTGCTAGTGACTGGAACGAATTGCAAAAATCGCTGAAGTTGGAGACTTTTATTTCCCTCACCAACTTTAAACATCAACTATCTGAGCAGCTAACCGATCACTGCAGCTGTACATAGTCCATCTGTAAATAGCCCACCCAATCTATCTACCTCATGCCCATACTGTTTTTATTTTATTTACTTTTCTGCTCTTTGCACACCAGTATCTCTACTTGCACATCATCATCTGCTCATTTATCACTCCAGTGTTAATCTGCTAAATTGTAACTATTCGCACCTATGGCCTATTTATTGCCGACCTCCTCATGCCTTTTGCACACACTGTATATAGACTTTATTTTTTCTACTGTGTCATTGATTTGTTTATTGTGTTATTGGCTTGTTTATTGTTTACTCCATCTGGAACTCTGTGTTGTTGTCTGTGTCACACTGCTTTGCTTTATCTTGGCCAGGCCGCAGTTGCAAGTGAGAACATGTTCTCAACTGGCCTACCTGGTTAAATAAAGGTTAAATTAAAAAATTTAAAAATTTGCTCAGGGAAACCTGAGCTTGTCCAGGTTTGCCTAAAAAGGAACAGTGGGCTCCAGTGTCTATTAGAAATGGTAGGTCATGTCCATTAACATTAAGAGTGACCATTGGCTCTTCTCTTCCATCATTCAATTCGTACTGGGGACACTGAAGCAGGGGAGTCGGGCGCCTTCATTGTTGATTCTGAGGGAAATAAGAACTGTTGGTGTTCTGATTTCCCATTGGCCATGGCTGTCCTCTTTCATTAACTTGTCCTCATTGTCCATAGGGCATACGTTGCCCCGGGGGAGCATTTCCAGCTCCGGGCGAGTGGTATTGTGGTTGAGGAGCATACTATTGCCGTGGTGGGTAGTACACTCCATGATGTGCCTTAGCAAAGTTTCCTCTTCCTCTGCAAGGCCCAAAGTTTTTTCTGCACCTGTTGTAACCTCTTCCATTTCCCCCACACTGCAAACTCACATGCTCCAACTTCCCACAGGTCCAGCATTGAATGTTGTTCCAGTCACAAGGGGCTCTGGCGGGCCCACCTCTTCCAGTCCATGTTTGTAGGTCACCATAAGGCTGAATAGGGAAAGGCACATACCCCCTAGGCACCAGGTTCACGGGTGCCGGATGTGACTGTGGGGGAGCTGCAGGCTGTGGTTGTGGTGAGCCTGTAGAAACATCTTGAGCAGCCATCATATTGTGAGTAAAACCAGCACTTCCTTTCTCAATCTTTGCAAGCTGGGCCTTCTTCAGTGCAGTGACTAGTCCTCCTTTTCTTGAGTTCTTATCAGTCTTTAGTTTCTTTTAGTTTCTGAACCAGTGTCTGAGATACTCTTCTTTCTCTCCCTCAGTCTTTCTCCTTCTCTCTTTCTGACTTTCCTTCCTTCCTGCTCTCTGAATAGGTTAACCATGGATGGTGACACATTGTACTTTTTTTTGCTTCTTTAGTTGTTAGTATTTTTTTCTTTTTTTCCTCTTCTCCTATGTTTAGGTGATGCAAGTAGAGGTTCATCAAACAAGTCTTTCTTGTTCCTGTTCCTTTTTTGTGGAGTGAGTTGGGGTGGCAAGGGAAACTCCCACCAGGAACTGTGCCTCCTTTTTTCATCCAATTCTATTGTTCTCATTCAGCTTGTTGCTGCTGTTGTGTCATCCACCTCCTTCATCAGAGTCCCCTCGAGGATAGTTGTGGTTGCTTCTCCTTTTTCTTCTGTCAGTGGTATGAGAAGGTAGATCTGTGTATAGTCACCTCTGGAGTCCTCTGGGTTGAATCTCATACGGCGGCGGGGTGGTGGGGAGTATTCCTGTTCTGCCTCTGTCCTGACTAATTTCTTTTCTCCCGCACTCTATTGTTCTCTCCAGCTTTAGTTTGGTCAAAGTAGCCTTGTTCATGAAAATATGTCCTTCCAGCATCATCATTCCTATCACAGTTTTTGATACAAGGGTACATTTCTTCTTCCCCATCTTTTTGTCAATTTTTCTTGTCTGAATTATTTCCTTGACTAAATCCAACCTAATCTTGTTGAATGAACCATCCAGTGGATATATGTTTTCTCCTGCCGTCTCTGTCCAGACATGCCATTTCTTAAAAGTTGATGTAAATTCCATAAAGGGAAACTTATTTTGCATATATTCAACAGGCGTGACAGGCTTCATTGCTCCTATCTCCTCATTCTGGTTTGACTGTGCCATGGTGCTCTGGCTTTTTATTTAGATAGTCTGCGTGTCATGTGTTTTCCAATTTCTATAGGGTTATCCTACAGTGGGTGTAATATGTATGAATATGCCTATATAAATTATTCTCTATCTCCTTTCAGTGTGTGTTAAACAACAGTGGGTGATACTGTAATCCTAATTCTAATCTCACTTAATCCAGGCTATAGTAAATGGTTCTACCAAACTCAAATATATTTTGAAAAATCAGAATTACCTCTGCAAAATTACTAGTATTTAGGTAATTGTCGCTCAATTACCTCCCAAAATAAAATAAATGATTATCGCTGAATCACCTCTCCTAAAACAAACTATTATTACGTAATGGTCGCCGCATTACTTCTCCAAAATCACTCAATTCCATTTATCACATATTGACATCATGTATTTCACCAATAACCAGGTATGTGTAATATTTCCAATCCAGAATTTGACTATGTCATATTCAAAGTTTATGTATATATTTGGGTTGAGTGAGGTGCCACTTACTTGTTAGAGGGAAACCACACCAGTGAATGCCAATTAATTACAGACTTAAATTAAAAAGGTGTCTGCTTAGCTTGTTCAATTTGGAGCTCTGGCACCATGGTGTAGAATCTCCTCCAACCGGGGTGGACACTTACCAATGGCTCACACATCTGCTCAGAACGTTTCTTATAAGAGGCAGAGACTAGAAAAGAACTGTGGAACAGTATTAAACCTTATAATGCATATATTGCTAATCTGTGGTCCAGGACCCTATAAATGTAGTGGGGGAGGGTCTTATAGACCTTCCCCTTCTATTAATACAACATAAGCATAATCAATTATTATAATACATCAATCATTTGGTGCAGGCCTTATCATGACCCCAAGGTGACCGCCATCAAGAGGATCAACAGATTCAATAATAGAGATCATACTGCTGGTGTCATTTACAAAGGAGGGAAGCTGATCAAAAAAATAATGATAAAAAAAGTTAACAAAAGTCGATAAAGGGGCCTTTACTGCACCAATGCCCACTACAATAGGGCACCCTGGAGGTTTTGTAACATTCTTGTTATAATTTCGGGAAAGTATAGAAAGTGTCAATTTTAGGGTGTTGAATAGCCAAAAATGTGTGTTTTTTAGGTGATTTGACCAGAACTTAAATACCCATCTAGGACAGTAAAGATAGTGTTCTGAAATTGGGAAGTGGGGTCACTTCTGAGTTTCTTGTAAAAGGTGTTGTCAAGCAGTTGTCTATGACATTCATTTACATAAACTGTCCTCCATGTGTATACCAACCCACCATTATCAGCAGGGCGGGTACGGACTGACGTATCGGATTGTAATTCATCTTTAAGTTATTATGGAAAGATATGTACTCATGTTTGATCCTAAAGGAGATTACCAACATATTTTTCAACGTGTCTGCAATATGTCTCAATTTTTGATTGTGATTGGCTGGAGGTATAAAATAACTCTTACTTCTAAAAGGAGATTGAGTATTTGCAGGTGAGTAGCCTACATGTTTAGTTGAAATATCACAATTTGGGGTGCTACAGTATTCCCTTATTAAACGGATGTGTCTAAAAAACTTTAACATGTCTACCTTAACATCGAAATCTTTCATTTAAAGACCCTTGCTTCCTTTGGTCTCAACTTAGACTTTGATCTGAAGCCAGTTTTGTGATAATTGTGATTTTGCTATTCATTGTAAATGTTTGTAGACCTATATATACAAATTGTGTCTATGATCGTATGCTATCCATTTCTGTTTTTATATGTTCTATTTACAGTGGGGCAAAAAAGTATTTAGTCAGCCACCAATTGTGCAAGTTCTCCCACTTAAAAAGATGAGAGAGGCCTGTAATTTTCATCATAGGTACACTTCAACTATGACAGACAAAATGAGAAAAAAAATCCAGAATTTTAATGAATGAATGAAGTAGGATTTTTAATGAATTTATTTGCATATTATGGTGGAAAATAAATATTTGGTCACCTACAAACAAGCAAGATTTCTGGCTCTCACAGACCTGTAACTTCTTCTTTAAGAGGCTCCTCTGTCCTCCACTCGTTACCTGTATTAATGGCACCTGTTTGTACTTGTTATCAGTATAAAAGACACCTGTCCACAACCTCAAACAGTCACACTCCAAACTCCACTATGGCCAAGATCAAAGAGCTGTCAAAGGACACCAGAAACAAAATTGTAGACCTGCACCAGGTTGGGAAGACTGAAGCTGCAATAGGTAAGCAGCTTGGTTTGAAGAAATCAACTGTGGGAGCAATTATTAGGAAATGGAAGACATACAAGACCACTGATAATCTCCCTCGATCTGGGGCTGCATGCAAGATCTCACCAGGTGGGGTCAAAATGATCACGTGAACGGTGAGCAAAAATCCCACAACCACACGGGGGGACCTAGTGAATGACCTGCAGAGAGCTGAGACCAAAGTAACAATGCCTACTATCAGTAACACACTATGCCGCCAGGGACTCAAATCCTGCAGTGCCAGACATGTCCCCCTGCTTTAGCCAGTACATGTCCAGGCCCGTCTGAAGTTTGCTAGAGAGCATTTGGATGATCCAAATCAAAACAAATTTTATTTGTCACATACACATGGTTAGCAGATGTTAATGCGAGTGTAGCAAAATGCTTGTGCTTCTAGTTCCGACAATGCAGTAATAACCAACAAGTAATCTAACTAACAATTCCAAAACTACTGTCTATACACAGTGTAAGGGGATAAAGAATATGTACATAAAGATATATGAATGAGTGATGGTACAGAGCAGCATAGGCAAGATACAGTAGATGGTATTGAGTACAGTATATACATATGAGATGAGTATGTAAACAAAGTGGCATAGTTAAAGTGGCTAGTGATACATGTATTACATAAGGATGCAGTAGATGATATAGAGTACAGTATATACATATACATATGAGATGAATAATGTAGGGTATGTAAACATTATATTAGGTAGCATTGTTTAGAATGGCTAGTGATATATTTTACATAATTTTCCATCAATTCCCATTATTAAAGTGGCTGGAGTTGAGTCAGTGTGTTGGCAGCAGCCACTCAATGTTAGTGGTTGCTGTTTAACAGTCTGATGGCCTTGAGATAGAAGCTGTTTTTCAGTCTCTCGGTCCCAGCTTTGATGCACCTGTACTGACCTCGCCTTCTGGATGATAGTGGGGTGAACAGGCAGTGGCTCGGGTGGTTGTTGTCCTTGATGATCTTTATGGCCTTCCTGTAACATCGGGTGGTGTAGGTGTCCTGGAGGGCAGGTAGTTTGCCCCCGGTGATGCGTTGTGCAGACCTCACTACCCTCTTGTGAGCCTTACGGTTGTGGGCGGAGCAGTTGCCGTACCAGGCGGTGATACAGCCCGACAGGATGCTCTCGATTGTGCATCTGTAGAAGTTTGTGAGTGCTTTTGGCGACAAGCCGAATTTCTTCAGCCTCCTGAGGTTGAAGAGGCGTTGCTGCGCCTTCTTCACGATGCTGTCTGTGTGAGTGGACCAATTCAGTTTGTCTGTGATGTGTATGTCGAGGAACTTAAAACTTACTACCCTCTCCACTACTGTTCCATCGATGTGTATAGGGGGTGTTCCCTCTGCTGTTTCCTGAAGTCCACAATCATCTCCTTAGTTTTGTTGACGTTGAGTGTGAGGTTATTGTCCTGACACCACACTCCGAGGGCCCTCACCTCCTCCCTGTAGGCCGTCTCGTCGTTGTTGGTAATCAAGCCTACCACTGTTGTGTCGTCCGCAAACTTGATGATTGAGTTGGAGGCGTGCGTGGCCACGCAGTCGTGGGTGAACAGGGAGTACAGGAGAGGGCTCAGAATGCACCCTTGTGGGGCCCCAGTGTTAAGGATCAGCGAGGTGGAGATGTTGTTGCCTACCCTCACCACCTGGGGGCGGCCCATCAGGAAGTCCAGTACCCAGTTGCACAGGGCGGGGTCGAGACCCAGGGTCTCGAGCTTGATGACGAGCTTGGAGGGTACTATGGTGTTAAATGCCGAGCTGTAGTCGATGAACAGCATTCTCACATAGTTATTCCTCTTGTCCAGATGGGTTAGGGCAGTGTGCAGTGTGGTTGAGATTGCATCATCTGTGGACCTATTTGGGCGGTAAGCAAATTGGAGTGGGTCTAGGGTGTCAGGTAGGGTGGAGGTGATATGGTCCTTGACTAGTCTCTCAAAGCACTTCATGATGACGGAAGTGAGTGCTACGGGGCGGTAGTCGTTTAGCTCAGTTACCTTAGCTTTCTTGGGAACAGGAACAATGGTGGCCCTCTTGAAGCATGTGGGAACAGCAGACTGGTATAGGGATTGATTGAATATGTCCATAAACACACCAGCCAGCTGGTCTGCGCATGCTCTGAGGGCGCGGCTGGGGATGTCGTCTGGACCTGCAGCCTTGCGAGGGTTAACACGTTTAAATGTTTTACCCACCTCGGCTGCAGTGAAGGAGAGTCTGCATGTTTTCGTTGCAGGCCGTGTCAGTGGCACTGTATTGTCCTCAAAGCGGGCAAAAAAGTTATTTAGTCTGCCTGGGAACAAGACATCCTGGTCAGTGACTGGGCTGGTTTTCATTTTGTAGTCCATGATTGACTGTAGACCCTGCCACATACCTCTTGTGTCTGTGCCGTTGAATTGAGATTCTACTTTGTCTCTATACTGACGCTTAGCTTGTTTGATAGCCTTGCGGAGGGAATAGCTGCACTGTTTGTATTCGGTCATGTTACCAGTCACCTTGCCCTGATTAAAAGCAGTGGTTCGCGCTTTCAGTTTCACGCGAATGCTGCCATCAATCCACGGTTTCTGGTTTGGGAATGTTTTAATCGTTGCTATGGGAACGACATCTTCAACGCACGTTCTAATGAACTCGCACACACCGAATCAGCGTATTCGTCAATGTTGTTGTCTGACGCAATACGAAACATATCCCAGTCCACGTGATGGAAGCAGTCTTGGAGTGTGGTATCACCAACGTTGGACAGACCTTAGCGTGGGAGCTTCTTGTTCTAGTTTCTGTCTGTAGGCAGGGATCAGCAAGATGGAGTCGTGGTCAGCTTTTCCGAAAGGAGGGCGGGGCAGGGCCTTATATGCGTCGCGGAAGTTAGAATAACAATGATCCAAGGTTTTGCCAGCCCTGGTTGCGCAATCGATATGCTGATAACATTTAGGGAGTCTTGATTTCAGATTAGCCTTGTTAAAACCTCTTGATACTCCCCATCCCGGATCCGGGATTGTGAATAAAGCCTCAGGCTCATTAGCATAACGCAACGTTAACGATTTCTGAAAATCGCAAATAAAATGAAAATAATGCGCCTGCTCTCAAGCTTAGCCTTTTCTTAACAACACTGTCATCTCAGATTTTCAAAATATGCTTTTGAACCATAGCAAATCACTAATTTGTGTAAGAGTATGCTAAGCTAGCTTAGCATTTTGAGTAGCATTTAGCACGCAACATTTTCACAAAAACCAGATAACCAAATAAATAAAATCATTTACCTTTGAAGAGCTTCGGATGTTTTCAATGAGGAGACTCTCAGTTACATAGAAAATGTTCAGTTTTTCCTGAAAGAATCTTTGTGTAGGAGAAATCGCTCCGTTTTGTACATCACATTTGGCTACCGAAACGAACCGAAAATTCAGTCACCAAAACGTCAAACTTTTTCCGAATTAACTCCATACTATCGACCGAAACATGGCAAACGTTGTTTAGAATCAATCCTCAAGGTGTTTTTTCACATATCTCTTCATTGATATGCAGTT